>NC_088605.1:76022702-76752721 GCF_036013475.1 Columba livia | reverse complement strand
ATTTTTAAAACTTCGAATTCTGTCTAAACTCCATTGAAATTATGACCTTTTTACTTCACATCTTGGCATCTTTTTATCCACTACCTGGCACGTTATTCATCTTTTCAGCATGAAAAGATCCCTTGCCACAACACTTGCTCACAGAACCCTACATTTTTTTGCTGTGCAGTCAACTCAAAAGCAACAATATATATTTAATTTCACATGGGTTACAATTCATTTTTTTATCGGTTCATCTTCACCATTTGCAATATTTTTAAAAATACCAGAATATACAGAAATAACAGAGAATAAGCAGCCCAGGAGTCTGTAAAAGTTTATATTTTAAGTCCTATTTAAAAGTAGGAAAGTATTGTATCCTCCAGCGAGGCGCTGTTGTCAGTCATCAGTTTCATTGGTATTCACTTTGGGTCACGTAAGAGGCAAGAACTGCAGAGAGGAGCAGAGGAAGCCGGTTGGCACGCAAAGGCAAACTGCTGTCCTGCAAGGTTAAGGATAATTTTAGAAGCTGTTCCCACTAATGTATTTATGCAGGTTGGACTGACCTACGTGACAACTTCGAACCAAAAAAAAAAAACCCCACAATCTCTGTAGACAGGAAATAAAAAAGGGAGGGTGTCTTGGGCATGGTTACTTTCAGCTACAGAAACAGCAATTCTCTCTATGCACGTACAAAGGAAGCGGTCAACAGCTTAAACATGCAATATGAGAGCTTTTTGCAAGATTAGTCTTTTAAAGTAGCATTTTATTATGGTCCACTTATTAATACAGATGAGACCATGAATACAAGTTGGTTTAGACATTGACATATAGAATTCTTCCCACAAAGCACATGCCATATATCCTCCCCACACACACATTCTTTCAATTCTATTGCGGTATTATAACCCCCAAAAGGTTAAAAACTCTGAGAGATATTAGACAATATAAGAGACAATCCAGATGAATTCAACTCTTTCTTTTACTTTCCCAATATCGCCAAGTTCCAATTCCTAGTAATCCATTTACATCCCTGTGTAGATGTCATAGATATCTCCACAGAACACAAGTTCCAAAGCACTTTTTCCATCCTGGGCTGGCATTTTGACAAACCACCAGATTCCCATCATGCTGCTGCTGGCTTCCAAACTGGTGATTCTACCGAGAAAAAAGACCAGCATTTGGCACTGAACCTTACTAAATATATTTATTCCTGGAATGTGTCTTCAGCAATGACAATGAGAATCATATAAATTCTAGGTACTTCGGCCACTTTTAAAATGTACCTAATATGCGGCACTTAATCTCTTACTGACGCTGCAACTATAATGATAAACGTCACTGATCTCCGGATGAAAGGCCAGACATACACATACACAAACCAGCATCCCTGAAATCACAGCTGGAAAGACCGGACAGACCACAACGTGGGGTGATTCGCTTTCTCCACATATACATAACAAAAAACAAATTTAAAACCCCCAACCTATCGTGTGAAAAAATACTTTATTTCATTTAACTAGTTATAAAATTGCGATGAGAAAAAGTGCAACTCAAGCACTTTTGTAAAAACTAAATCAATGATCTTATTAGCAAAAAGTAAGAAGCAGAGAGACTTGGACATTTCAGTGTTCTCACATTCCGAAATCTATTTCAAAAACAACCCAGTAATTCATTATCACGTTCACATAGCATTCAAATAGTTTTCATAAGAAACAAAGGATGAGGTTCCTCCAGTGAGACTAAGAGGCCATTATTAAACAAAGGGATTTGGTAAATAACACTGCAGTGATGTACCAGCTTCATACGTGATGTAGTTTAATGACGTTTTACGATTAACTCATCACACAGGAATGCTGGATGTGTCGTAATGCAGCCATGCGACACTGTGCAAGAAGAAAGCAGCTGTCAATCCTTCCTAAAGTTATTTTTGTCTATTAAAACAACCGCCAACCCACCCACCCAACACCAACATCAAAACTCTAAGGCCTGGATTTTTCTTTCTTTTAAAAGATACATTCATCATAATCTTTACTCTCTCACAAAATTCTACTTGGAAAATATTAGTATTTTTGACCACTGAAATGTAAATATATTGTTGAATCATTCAATTCAGATTAAAATATTCATTTCAGTAAGTAAAATTTCTCTCTACTCTGTATATTTACAACTTATTTAATCCTAACTTTTTTGCTGGAACATTTCTATTTAATTTTAGTATTGATATTCTACATTTACTGGCACTACAACATGAAATGTTTTATCAGAGGAAACTATCTATCCTTTTTCTCTAAATACAGCTTCTCACTTAATTTGGATTTTTTACTTTGCTGTTGAAAATGGTCAAAGTTACATCCTCTCCACAACTTAATTTCTGAGAGAGAGAAGGAAATCTCATTCTAAAGGCCTTGCAAGCTGGACTTTTAAAGTGAAAGAAGGTTAAATATTTAAGCTGTGGTCATAAATTAAAGTCTCAACAATATATCATTTTGTGTTACTGGGAGAGAACATTTTTGCCTCCATACAGAATGTACTAATTCGTAACTCCCAACCACCAAATAATGAGGTGGCAGAAGAGAAGCTGCAGCAAAGGCTGCACAACGGGCCTGTGTGTTGAACTCCAGTCTCAGCCGACACACTGAATAGGTGCAGAGAGACCTGGACTGCTCCCTTTGCTTCATTCAATCCTTTCAAGATTAGTTTTATGATTCTTCAAAGCTGCAAAATTTCAAATATCCCAAAAAGCAAAAGAATGTGAGATTCCTTAGAGATTTTTTTAAATGGAATTTTGGGATTAGTCAGCCCCCAAAAAATTTCTGATATACTCTAGACATTGACAAGTGGTCAGGTCGCTACTCAGTGCTGTTCAGCATGAGGGGAAGGAAAAAAACCATTTCCACTAAGATAGATAGAGCTGAAAATATAATTATTTTTATTTATTATCAAAATTATTCTTCATAGGGTGAAAAGAGGAAATACTGAGACTCTCATTTGATTGCAATTCGAAAGTCAAACCACCTTTATGAAATTGCTTGTGAAAAATTTCAAATCCTTTCCGTTTACTCTATTCCACCCACTTCTTGAAGAACGAGCTGAAAACTATTACAAACTCCTGTTTCTAGACACATTTAACACATCAGTAAAACGCTAGTTTTATATAAACATCAGTAATACTAGGGTCTGCTCCATGCAATAATGATGCTGAGCTAACCCAAGCTAAGCAATTAATCCATCAGCTTTCTTTGATCTGCCACTGCCAAAATGGCAAAAGCAGCCACCCAAGAACAACTGCATCACAGAATGTTGTTTGTTCCTGATCAGAGCACTTAAAGATATATATAGATATATCTATATATCTATATATATGGAAAAAACCCCAAACAAGACAAGAACAAACCCACACCACAAAACACACACACACACAAAAACCCAAAGCAAACTGGGAACAGTGACAAATTCCCACCATGGGGTCACCAAGAGCAGCTCGCACTGTTTGCTGAACCCCACAGACAGATGGCTGAAGGGGCTGGCACGATGACTTCAGGGATACTCACTCCTCAGCAATTCTCTCTTTTAGGAAAGAATATCCATCATTGCTGTTATTGTGCCAATAACATTGATATTAAAAACCACAATAATGGAGGGAAGCAAGGTCACTTCTCTGAATCACTAAACTCCCCAATGCCTCCTATATGATTTTTGTGACTGAACTGCGGTTGTTTACTTGCTGCTAAATAAAAATCTGCAAAGAGGCAATAAGAATGAACACACGAGTTTAGTTAATGCAACTTCGTGCCATGCAGCACCATTATGCACTCCCTTCCTATGTATTTACTTGGAACATACGTGCACTTGCACGTTTTGCACACGCATCTATATATCATCACTTTTTCATATAATCACTTCAGTAAACCATTTGGAAATTATTTTCCTTTAAAATATCAATAGCTGTAAAACAATCGTTTTCTTGGGGAAGGGATCCAGTTTTGTAGCACATACCAGTTACAAAACAAACGGCACAAAAAACCAAACCACAACCACCCCCACAGCTGACACCCCCCAAAAATCCCACAACAAAGCCCAGAAATCTGTAGAGAAAGGCAAAAAACACCAAATTGCATTTTGTTGACACTGACCATCACTTTCCCTGATAAGAAATGAAAGCTACAAGTTTTCCAAGTGCCCCTGAGGAAACTTATTTCACAGTTACCGTAATTTGCCATCTGTAGTTTCCTACTTTAATGAAGTCTTTAGAATAGACTCCATTGCAGATGAGTAGGAACTGTTAACTCTTCATTGTGGGGGTTTTGACAACTTGTGCAAGCTCTTCTAAATTAGAACTTTTGCATATTAAAATGTAGGTTTATCCTTCCCTATATGAATCATTACACACTCTGTTCGTTAGCCTGTTAGTCAGGAAGAACATATCTGTTGCACTTTAGAAGTTGCTGATTTTATTACTGTCTGATGATACATTCAAACAATCTGGTACAACTGAGTAGCCGGAACTTCACATTCAGGTTATGCTGTAATAATACAGGCATAACTGATGCTTCATAGAGTCTACTGTCCACATCCTTAGCTGAAATAAATTTAAGCAAATACAGAAAAGATTCTCTTCACTTAAAACTATTATAGGATGCTTTTGTATTTCGACAGTCAGGATTAAAATCATCACCTAACGCTTTATATAAAAAAGTAATCCATTGAAATAGTTCAAATAGCATTTGACAAGTAGCACATATTACAAAAATGAATCACCTGCAATTATTTTAAAGCCTTATTTGCTTTCTAAATAAGCACCTGCATCAACACGATGCTGAGCTAAGGTCTACGTTCCTTGCTTTATTGTCACCCCAGCCTTTCATTCTCCATCTGTTTCACTCATCTCTTCCAGTGGGTCATGACCTATACAAGGAGTTCTTTGAGGAATATCCTCTACCTACTACAGCAAACTAAAATGCACGTATACAAGCAAAATATGAACAGGTGATAATGAAAATGATGCGGCTTACATGCTTGTCACTTAACTGCTTGAGTCATGGCCACTCCCCTTTATTTTCACAGTTCTGATCACTGTCACATTTGTGACAAACCTCATATTGTATCTGTGTCTCATCTACCTACAGTCTCTTCTTTATCTGCAGACTTAACAGTCTGTTTAATGCACAGGCTATATGAAGTCATAAAATTACAATGAACATAAAACCTGCTTCCTACATAAAAGCATTGATTTATTATATAGTCAGCATGACTCAAAGATATCAATTAAAGGAAGAGATAAGCAGCTAAATCACTGAATGCTCCACTTTCCACCCATCAGTTCATCTTTCCAGTCGCAGCTACATCTTTTTCACTCCACCACCCCCACCTATATATTTCAGCTCTTATCTCCTCCTGCTGTGGTGATCATGTTTTATGAAGGCTCAGACTCACATCTGCACAGCTGGGTGTGTATTTATGGCGCAAGTTAAAGCCATAATAAGGTTAAGAACTTAAATGTGGAGTAAGATGGCAAATGGAAAAATGCACCAAGTTCGACAACCCAAGTGTATAACATACCCAATCATAGCCATAAGGCTGATAAAATTTAAGTGGGAATACACAAAGTATCACATATTAATATTATTATTATATTTTAATATGGCTAACTCTAGAAAGCAATAGCCTTGCATTAAAAACACCACCGTTTTCTTCTGTAATGGAGCTGTAATGGAAGCTCCTCCAACCGCTTTATATCTACAATTGCTATAGTAGAGTCTAACAGCCAGTCAAATATGAGCCATAAAATATTCAATACATTCTTCCATTACAATTTTTAAGCACTTGTATTTAACAATAACGTATTGATTTATGATTAAGATAGTGAGATGTACTTTCAGTGTTATCAGTACCATACTAATGGAAATGTATTTTACCCAAAAAATTTACATATACCATCCAAATTCCGAATAAAGTACAATGTCAGCAGCAACCTTTTCTCTCTGCCATTTCTTTGGATACACTACATATAACAAGGCTATTTATAAAGTTCTAGTTTTAGAGCCGCTTTTCATACTAGTATTTTCATTTACGTTAGTAAGTAAACCTAAACTTTCAGCAAGATGTTACCTTTCTGACACCATATGCTTGAATTTCAATTAATGCCATGTGAATGAGAACATACTTACCATTTCCCTTTCTTTCCTCTTGCCAGCTACGAATGAGAGAACGCTAAAGACTCTAAGGCAGTACGATCCAAATTTCATGTTCAGAATATTCCATTTGATTACCCAACTCTCAATAGTTTTCAACTATTTTCATTTGTATATATATTTGTATATTTCAAATATTTTAATTTATAGATAGAATTTAGAAACATTCATGGAAGTTACATATAATATCGAGGCATGCATTTTGTTATGCAATAAAATAGTTTACAAAGTCAAATATTAAAATAATGTTTTATAAAAATTAAAATCAATTAAATAAAATCAGGGGAAAAACAGAAGAGAATTTTCTCCAGTGTTTTAACCACATTCCAACAGTAAATCAACAGAAACAAAATATTTTCCTTCTGAGTGAACGAACAATAAGTTTGTGCGTAGGGGAAAGAGTATACGTTATATATACTCCAGCAAAAAGAGGTCCTGCCGTGGCAAAATAAAGAGCACTGGAAAATATTGTGACTTTTACGACAGGAAGTTCTAGAATTATTTCTTCATGTCAATGTTTATCAAGTTTCTTGTTCTAAAGTATTTCGGTTTCCTTCACAAGACCCCTCAACTCGCAATTCACGCCAAGGAGACTTCCCATTGTGAGCATCAAACTCTAAGTAGATCTATAAATCAAGACCTATGAAAAATAAAGTCAGAGCTCTCCACATTAGCGTAAAATAGTAGCAAATTGGGCAAACTTGTACATTAGCTTCTCTCAAGCTTATTATTTCTAATAACAGCAGCCAATTTAGAACCATGACAAAGTGGAAGCACATGTCAAATACAAGTACAATGCTCCATGCGCTACATAGACACACTTGACAGGAACACGTCTTGAAGACTTTAGAAAGATTCAATTAATCTAAAGCTGATCATCTGCCAGGTCAAAACGAATCAAGAAGTACTTTCATGCTTTGGTAAAATTAAATAAAAAGGACACCTTGAACAGCAATATAGCTCCTGAAACAACTCAAGCTTTTCTTAAGCACACCTTAAGTGTAGAGAAATTCTCTCAGCAAAGAATCCAGAGCAGAAGGTAGAAAGACAATCAACCAGGCACTGCTGGCAGTGACCCACCGAGGCATTTTTGTTTGGCATGAGCATCATTTTCTAAGGACCCAACGTGCTAAAAGTCAAGTACATCTTGCAGGGCTGAGTACCCCCAGTTCCTGTGGGATTTGGGCCTCTTAACTGCAATATTGTTGTCTGCCCGATTCAGAAATACATGGCTATGCGAAACCAGTACACAAGAACAGTATATGAAATAGTCCTTGTAGCCAACAAGATGAACAAGCCAGCAGTGTGTGCTCACAGCCCCATCAGGTACTGAAGTCAATTCTATTTTGGTTTAGTGATCAATGCTGTAATGCATATTGCCACCATTTGTTTCCCTTTTCAACACAAAGAAGACTACTTGCCTTAAAAAAAAAAAAAAAATTAAAAGGAGGAAAAACAGCGGGGGACAAAAGCACTTTGAAATTACACACATTTTCCAATCTGTCAAAAAAAAATTTAATTTGCAAATGCCAGTCTATACAAAAATATCTAACTAAGAAGAAGAGCATAAACACAAGCTTGTTATGGATAATGAACTGAAATTGCCCGCTGTGTAAACAGGGCGATACTGCCGAGTCAACACAGCGTCGGTCGAGTGAGTAACGCATCCTCCTCACTTACTCAACGTTTTAAAGCTCTCGGGAAGAGGCTGCCCTGTAAACCAGAGAAAGTCCATTTCAACACGCTGGCTTACAGGTGATGGCTATTGTGATCCCTGTCTAAGGCTTCCAAATTAACTCCTGACCTCAAAATTGATCCAAACCATAATCCTTTCAGAGTCCGTTTGAAAGCACCTCCCCTCCTCCTGAGTGGGTTTCCAAGTGCCTTATAAAATGATTAAAAAAAGAAACAACTTAAGATCAAGTAGGAACAAATAATCAGAAATCAGGATACAGCAGGAAAACCAAGCACTGTGGCCATTAAAGGTCAGATTTGCTCTTTCCAAGAGAGTAGCACTCATTTTCTAGGTGACTCTGTCGCATCTTTAGAGTCCTACATGTCAGCAGGGAGTAGCTCAGTGAACAATGCGTTGGGTCATATATCAGTATATCAGTAGCCCAGCTATATCTAGCTGGGGTGCTACTCAGAGAAAAGTTTATCCAGAGATCTATAAGCACCACCTTTTTCTACAGAGTATTTATTTCTTTCTCACATGTCTGCTGGGCAAGTAATGAAGAAAAGTGATTTCCAGTAAACTTCACCAAAAACCCAGCACTGCTACCAAGAATGAAATTATATTGATTAACAACAGAAATCATTCTAATAATAACCTGATACACACGTAATTGTGACTTCTGTACAAAGCAGGAGGGAAAAATAAAGAAGGCAAAAAAGATGTGATACCAAGAGCAAAACACAACATTGAGGCAAATACAGGCAAAGCTACAATATAGTTCTGAAAGTAGCATTTGAAAGTCCCAGTCAGGTCAGAACATGTTTTGTATTCTGAGAAAATAGTAGGTGTTAAGTTCAAAGTACCACCAAGAAAATCTAACCACGCTGGATTAAGATCAACAATGCCAGTATATAAAATCTCATTTAATTTAGCCTAACTCTGCTCTTAATCCAACTCAAACTCTGCTGGCAGATGGCTTGATTTTGCAAATTTCGTATATAAAACTGGAGGCCGAGGAGGAGGTTTGAGCAAAGTGCTTCCTGAGGACAGGCTGTAGCAGAACAGAGCTTAATTTGTGGTCAACATGTCTCCTAACCAAAATCTTTCATTAAGCTGAGATAGTACCCATACCAAACAGCTCTAGTAACAGGTATTTGAGAGCAAATATACTTAGTTTTTAGGTCTCGTTTAGGGGGAAAAAAAAAAAGGAAGCATTGTATCACACTATCTAAAAAGACTATTGGAAGAGGATTAGGTTTTCTTCTCCATGTCTTTAGGTAACTGTAATCGGTACATGATGAATCAAAAGAGCCAAAGCAGCTGAGATTTAAACTCCCGTAAGAACTTAATTCAGCTCTAATCTACATCGCCATGTTAATCATACAGCTGAGGTAAAGCAGTCAGAGGATGGGCACAAATGGCAAACTCGGCGTCTGAACAGTGTTTCTGGCACAGGCCAGAGAAGCAGTGGCAGGAAAAAGCAAATAAGCTTGGCTTATATACCATTCCAACATATACCATTCCAACACGCCAAGGCCAGATACATCTTTTGTGAAAGTGCCTTCCTACTTCTATTAATTTAAACACCAGTTGTGCCATTTACCAAAGTGCTCAGATTCCATCAATACAGTGTGGCTGGAGTCCTTTACAAGCCCTTGGCATAAAGTCAAAAGCCCCTGTCCCACCAAGTCCTAGTTTGCCTTCAAAAATAACAGTAAAACTAGAAATGAAATTATATAATGACTAAACTCACATTCTGCAGCACAAACATTAGTAAGCTGTATATCAATACCTTCATTTCAAGAAACAGTTTGGACTCTGACCCAAATACCTCTAAAGATGTACAAGCATCTGCTTGATGCACACTAACATAATAAGAGCACTTTTGGTAGGGTTAACTTTCGTTTGTATTCGTATATATACACAGCATAGGTAGTATAAGGTCTTTTCCTCGGAACAAAAGGATATTTCACATACTGAAGTGAGGTTGTGAGATGCCTGACCGGGTTTTTCTCCCCAGGACTTGCCTCCCTCGCAGGCCTCACCACAGGACTCATCTCTCAGACAGGGAAATAAATCGCAGCTGGGAATGAAACTCACCATAAATAAGTTGTGACAACACTCATAGAAATGAGCTGACTCAGAGATGTCTTCACATTACACCTTCCTCCCTTCTACCCCAGCAGAAACCGTGTCCTCACAGAGAAGTCACCACCAAATAAAAGCCAAACCCAAAGCCTTCTCCCAGAGGATCCTCCCTCCACTATTTCTACAGAGCAGAGACTGCTTTACAGGGACTTAATGGAACAACTACCACCACATGCTGCCCGTCGAGTGGAAGATGAAGTTTGGCTGCTGTGATTTTAACCCTTATGGAAAATCTGCACATTTCACGAATACTCTTCTGTTCTACAAGCCATGATCACTCTGGTTTTGAAGTGGATAAATCCCTGCAGCAGCCGTGCAGATAGGAACGGCACAAGGTAATTTTACACTACGTAACGTTCATCATAAAACCGTTAACACAGATGACAGTATCCAAATCTCTTGTTAATTATTGACTGTAAAACTTTAAGAGCTTTAAGTTGACAAGTGCTCTCAATGGAACAGACATAATTAATTCCCTAGGAAGGAAAAATAAACAACATTTTTAAAAAATCCATACTTCTATTAACAACGCAAACGATGTTTTTCAAATTTCTACTTCTTCCTTCCCATCCTCTCACAGAACAAAAAGTATCTGTGAGATTTATAACAACAATTTAAGAGTGGGAATAAATGTAAAAGTTAACTTTGCAAAACTTCACCGACAACAAATACGAGGTATGAAACAATATTTAGAACCAAGAAAAATGTTTTTACAGGGAAAAGTCTGTAACTATTTTTGAAATAAAGAGTATATTTCATTCAAGTGAGGCAAATGACTGTCGCTATTAAATAGTCAGTCTTTACTAACCACTGAAAAACAAAACAAAACAGAAAAGGAAAACCAACCGAATAGGATCTTCCAGGTATGCCCCATAGTCTCACCCGGGTTTAGCTTTAGCAAGCAAGAGGTGAGGAAAATATTAAAATCCATTATTTTTACTTCCCCACCGCCTAAGATTTTTAAGCGACAAGACCCAACAACGTACTATAAAAAACTTAATGGAAATGGAATTAATTAAAGCAGCAGTACTGTTAGAGATGCTGTGAGAAAAGCAGAAGGCAATGCTTGCTGTTAGCAAACTAGTGACACACAACTTTCTTTGAAATAGCAAATGGGTATTTGAAAAATAGAGTGTTTTAAGTAAGCCATTAAGGGCCAAGTTTCCTACAACAACAGAAGCAAATCCCATTGATTTTAGTGTGAATTTTTTAAGGAGAAATCAGAAAAAAAGAAGGTCGGTTTTAACTTATATAATGAAGTGTGACAGAAGAATATTCTTCATGCTTTATGTAGGAAGAAAAATGTACTGTCAACTTTTCCTCCTCTTTATTTTTTTCTCCCACTCTGTAATATACCATGTTGGCCAATGCAGTTAAGAAGAGCTCCCATTCCTATCTCTTCTGGTCTCTAATTCCTTCCGAAAAAAAAGCCTGACTTTTTAGGAGCCTCACCACATTGAGTGGAAGAGGCAATCTACTTCCATCCCACACGGTTACCCCATTGACATTTTCAAGACACATTCAACAGAGTTTTGGAAAGTCATTGGGTTTTCAGTCTATAATCAAGCTGACATTATCAATCATGACTATGTTATCATGAGCTCCCGGTCCTCTGATTTTCCACACTTACAAACCACTGACAAGCAAGTCAACCGGATTGCTCCAAGTCATTTTTGCTCCAGATACTATTTCGCAAATGCCCTACGGAACAAGATAACACCTCATTTGACCCCTCCGTGCACACCTGGAACATATTTTCCAACACTTTCCCAGCAAACTCTGTGCCTTCAAACACTCCTGTGCATCCTTATACTAAGTCCCATGGTGTGTAACACCTCCCCTTGTTTTCTTGCTTCAAAAAACACAACCTGAGCAGACTGCAACTCAGGTTTTGCGTTATTTTAGTCAGTCTGTACTGAATCAAACAAAAAAAGCCGTCCCAAAAAGACCAGAAAGAATCATTATGACAAAGGGATGTAGAGATGACCAAGGAGAAGCATTCTGTACTGGTCACTTTGCTGTCGGACCGATGAGGACAAAGGCAACTTTGCATCTGGTTTGCAAGTCAGCCACGGTATGGACTTAATCAAAGAGAACAGGAAAGCGCATTTCATTAGGAACCAAGGGAACAAATCACGAGCAGACTAGAAAAATCCCTACTCTATTGCCCACAGTTAGTAAACGTTAACTTTTCAGACCGACAGGACAAAAATTAAGGCTGAACTGTGAGTAGTTCTAAGGCAAAATAAAAACTGTCTGTATCGCTCAGCTGCTCCTAACAAGGTATTCCAATAGATAGGTTACCTAAAACTCACAGTAATTTCCAGGAGGTGAGACCATTTTGGGATGACAGCTGGACTCACAAAAGCTTTGTTTCATCTTGACGCTATTTTACCCATAACTTCTGCTGGCAGACGGAACAAGACAAAGATGCTGATGAATGCAAAGGGCAAACAGAGAATGATCCTTCTTCCTTTGCATCTCCTACCTCAGGCTGTTCTTATGACACACTGTGTGTTTTAAAACATCAAAGGTTCTTTCCTAGGCCTGCAATGACAATTTTGAGACAGAAAATACAAAACTAGCACAGGCAGAATGGAAGGAATATATCTTTGCCCTTCTCCTGCATATTTTTTCCCAGAGTTTTCACGTATGCCAGTGCCGCATGTCATGAAGCACGATATTGAACGTCTAGCGCATGACATCTAAAACAAATTTTGAATAAAGAAGATTATTTACACGGAATGCTGTGAGCAGCTGATGCCCAGCAAAGCAGCACGATGACTTGTGTTGAGAAAGCATAGTTAACAAGTTAACTGATTATTGTACAACCACTACTTGATATTATTGCAAAGAATCCTGAAGCATAACTAATATTTATAGCATAATTTAAGGCCCCAGGTGAAAGGCATGTTCATCAGGACTCGGTATGACAATTAAAATTTGCTACTGAAAAAAATAAAAAGTCATTAGTGACATAAAAATTCCGGGTAAGTGTGAAGTGACCTGGGCTTATTATTATCTTCTCAATCATGCCAGCTGAAGATGTGCCCATGGCATTTGGAAATGTGTGCTAAGAGTCTTCCAAAGAATAACACAGGTTCAAAGGGACCTCAGCAGGTCATCTGGTCCAACCTCCTGCCCAAAGCAGGGTCAGCTGTTCTTTAATCCTTCGTAAAAAGCCATTTATCATTCCCTCAGACTTAAGTTATCAAGGGCACGGTGAGTTGTTTAGTAAGCTGATTACAATGACGAATTAATCAAGCCTGAATTTTGTTAATCCAATTAGAGTACCCTCAAAGAGCTCAACCCGTGTTTGGCTGCACAACGTAGTTACTAGCGATACAGGAACATTACGACAGGTCTAAGAGTGAGGGACTATTTCACCACCAGCAGCTCATGGTTTATACACTGGGGCAAACCGCACAACCGGCTGCAACTCCCTTTTAATATAGAGCCAGTAGAAAGCAGCCTTGTCCTGAAAATAGGGGGAATCATTGAGAAGATATTCCCTTCATGCGCTTTGTCATTCACAGCCATTCCTAATCTCTTTCATTTGAGCTAACATATATAATTATTTGGGGGGAGAACAACAACAATAGAAAGAAAACTGAAACATTTTGAATCTTGAAAACTGAAACATGATGAATCTTGTCTGATTCATCACAGAATTCAGTCCATGCAAACCTTCCACTTTACCTCAATACAGCCCCTTCGGCTGCCGTAGATCACCACTGCCCTACCGCACACTTCTACATTTTAAATTATCTGGTCCACCAGAAACGAAGCCTTATTTTCACTAATATTTTAATGCGCTATTTACACAAAATTGCTTTTGTCCTTCAAAGGGAAGAAAAAGATGACACACAAACCAATGGAAGATTAACAGCTGCTTATCTGAATTAGCATTTAAATTTCCTATTTAATCCTGCAACCATTTGGGATCTAAACAATTGTGTCCTGATCACAACAAGCAACCATGAATATATCATCTCCCTCGAACAGGAACGCACCTAGTGGAAATACACTTATTTACCATGGGGTTTTTGTACAGAGAGGAACTGAGACATTGGTTAATTTTAATTACCAAAAACATGAGTAAAAAGAACTCTACGTCCAAGTCCGTGCTTATACAGAAGGTACCCGGGTACCTGGACTCTAGTGACAACACACCGAATATAAAGTACCTTCACCTAAATAATGTTTTAAATTATATTGCACTTCATAATAAAGCCACAGCGACCTGCTGGTTTGGTTCTGCTCCCGGGATGGTTACAATTAACCAGACCATAATGCTGGAATGTCATCCTGCTCTGAAATTCAAGGGTGTGTGAAAAGAGCAGATGGGAATACACTCCAATAGATCTATGCTAACTGCTCCCCAGACCCCAAAACTAAGGCAGCTACATTCAAAATCCTCTGTAGTACTAACATGATTAAATGGCCGTGTTTAAAGTCTACAAGTTCATGAGCTGTACTGAAATAATTTGTGTAGAAATGGTACCATTTCTCTTCTCAAGCACAAAACTTAAGCACTCTATCAAAAAAAAGCAATGATTTTTATTCTTTATACAAAGGAAACAATCTTCTTAACCCTCTACACAAATAAATGCTCTAAATTTCACACATATCGTATAGAATTGAAGAGTGGGGACAAAGCAAAAACATCACTTTCTGCATCTGTAGAATCCCAGCAGGCAAACAATTAAGCAGTTATTTGACTGACTGGGGAACTTGGACCAAAATTCACTCTTTCCCATCTAACATAATAAATTGAAGTACGTTTTAGGTCATGTCCAGCTCCCTTAATGTAAATATACTTGCAGCTTCACGCAACATACATAAAATATCCCCGTAAAGCCGCCGTAGCAGCAGCGGTACACGTTCCTTTGCATAGTCATTCTGCCCTTGCAGATTGGATCTCGTACAGTCATAATTAGATTCAATCAGCACTAATTTATCTTGTATTTTAGCCAAAATCATTATATTGAGACAGGCTGAAAGTAGCTTTCTTTATTCAGTTTTTACAAGAATATCATCTGGTTCCGACAACTAATAAACAGCAGCCGATACAGCTAGAGGACAACACAGCGGCAATGACACCAAGCTACGTACATTAACATCCTGATACAAGGAAGAGGGGCACTTAAGAGTGGTGGAAACAAAACCTTTCAATCTAAATGTATCCTTAAGAAATTTGACTTTTTATTAACTAGGGCCCAACCAAAGCCTCCCAAGTTGTCTCTTACTACTAGAAAAAAGGATTGCTCAGCACAATATACAAGGGTCACGCTGCGTGAGCTTTAGCTATACCACACAGGCAAATATCTAAAAGGGAATAAATAAGTGAAAGCAAGCCAGTACCAAATGAACAATTACTATGAACTAAGTCTTGACTTCAGAATTAACTTCCCTGGTTCTTCTTTCCACCAGTGCCAAAATAAATTAATTAAAAACAAAACTGCACAGCAAATAATAATAAGGCATGTAACTAAGTAAAATTCGTTATGTAAAAATAAGTCAGGTTGCATTAAATAACATTGCATTTTGATTATCTAATGCTATTGCTATTCTGTTATCTGCTAAAAATACCTCTACAGATAAATAATTATTTTTCAGCATCTATATTACTGTTCCCCATGGAGCTATAATGATTTATATTAGATGAGGATCTGACCCTATTTTCTTTCCTTGAACAAATCCAACATTTCACATGAAACCTATTGTGCAGAACATCTGTTTATTCTTCATTATTAATAGATGATTATCATAGATCTCATTCTGTTCTCTTCTGTATACAACTAGTATCATGAAAGAAAGAGTTTAATTACAGGGATTCACCATCTTAAGAACCTCTTAGGTACATTCTGCCCTTCCCAAGTCATAACAGTTTTTTTCTAACCAGATGATCAGTTTCCTGAATCAAATTATAATGTCATAATACACAGAACCAACAAGAAGTTGACTAAACCACTTTTAGTGCACTCCCACCAATGCACACCATTCACCTCATTATGCTAGCAATGCCTTTTTTTAAAGTTTATAATAAAAAAATACACAAGTAGATCAAATGTTTTCTATTAAAACCACACACAAAAAAGCCCATTAAAATGAGTTGGGTGTCCCTACATCATGGATATTGAATATATTCAGTGGCTGTATCTAAGTGAGGCAAATTATAAGCTCCAAGTGAATGCAGGTAACGAAATACTGTCTTGGGGAAATATTCACTTTTCTGAGATGTTTTGCTGATACAGAAGAGCCGGAAGCCAAAGACCCACAGCCCCAAAGGCTGAAGTAGACCCTGTATTTATCAGTCAATACTACTTGGCAGTAGAGTCAAAAGTACTAGAAATTCTGGCTGAATTTTTGCCTCAGCAGATGGAAAACCTTTCCAAAAGTGCTCTGTTGAGTTCAACCTACTTTTCCTTCCCCTCCGGATTGTGGGGAAGTGCTTCCAGTCCAAAAAAAGAAAGAGGAGATTAATGGAAATCAACGTTTCAGCCATGAATTCTATATCTTCATGAGAGTAGGAAATGAAAATTAAATGAAAACTTCTAACACAGACTCCAACATTTTGGATCGAGTCTTGACCCTGAGAGCAGCTCCATGTCACGGACACATCACCAAGCGCTCTTAGAGATTTATCCATAAGCTTCTACAAATTACCATGTTGTAATTGCTTTGTCCTATTGACACCATCTATCTGCAGCTGTTCTGCTGCT
Source organism: Columba livia (assembly GCF_036013475.1). NCBI lineage: Eukaryota > Metazoa > Chordata > Aves > Columbiformes > Columbidae > Columba > Columba livia. The sequence goes on along the minus strand of NC_088605.1, from coordinate 76,736,000 downwards.
GGTCATGAAGCAGTTGTTGGAGTGGTAGCCCTGAGTTTTTTCCCTGTAAATAAATATCAACGTAGTATCTGAGGCTTCCCCAAGCAAAGCACCAAGAAAACTTGGAGGAAATGTTCACAATTTCTTGCACCACCCTAAGATAAGAGCAGAGCTTCACAACAGTATTTGTTCGACATGGAAATCTTAATAGTTACCTACAATATACATGTGTGATGATTACTGCTTTGGTCAATTCACTGTCCATTACTCGGACAAGCCAGGGACACTCAAGAGGGAAAGTGTAGAGTCTTGAATCTGGGCAGGAACAACCCCAGGTTCCAGTGTAAGTTGGGGAATGACCTATTAGAGAGCAGTGTAGGGGAAAGGGACCTGGGGGTCCTGGGGACAGCAGGATGACCATGAGCCAGCACTGGGCCCTTGTGGCCAGGAAGCCAATGGTACCTGGGGTGGGTTAGAAGGGAGTGGTCAGTAGGTCAGAGAGGTTCTCCTGCCCCTCTGCTCTGCCCTGGGGAGACCACACCTGGAATATTGTGTCCAGCTGTGGCCCCTCAGTTCCAGCAGGACAGGGAACTGCTGGAGAGAGTCCAGTGCAGGGCAACAAAGATGCTGAAGGGAGTGGAGCATCTCCCGTGTGAGGAAAGGCTGAGGGAGCTGGGGCTCTGGAGCTGGACAAGAGGAGACTGAGGGGGGGACTCATTCCTGGGGATCAATATGGAAAGGGGCAGTGTCAGGAGGATGGAGCCAGGCTCTTCTCGGTGACAACCAGAGACAGGACAAGGGGCAATGGCTGCAAACTGGAACACAGGAGGTTCCACTTAAATTTGAGAAGAAACTCCTTCCCAGTGAGGGTGGCAGAGCCTGGCCCAGGCTGCCCAGGGAGGTTGTGGAGTCTCCTTCTGTGCAGACATTCCAACCCGCCTGGACACCTTCCTGTGTAACCTCATCTGGGTGTTCCTGCTCCATGGGGGGATTGCACTGGATGAGCTTTCCAGGTCCCTTCCAACCCCTGACACTCTGGGATTCTGTGAAGAGACAACTTAATATTGTTTTTTCCCTTGCAAAAATGAGGAAAATCTTTTTAACCTCTTTCAAAAATATTCTCTGGTTGCCTTCCCAATGTCCAAACACTTAAAAACAAACCCTGTTTTTTCCCCATTTGTCAATACATGATTATGCAAAAACACAGAGTAAGATATACATGTTTTTTCTTACCACATTATCAGTTTGCTTTCGCTGTTGCCAAATAATGCTCTGAAAGATTTGATTTTGTTCCCCGCTGTACATGAATGTACATGAATGAAGAACATTTCTATTTCCTTTGCTGACTATGGCAAGTCCAATTCTTCAACCACAACAGAATGATCCTACGTGCGTCTTACCAAGTGTCATTGGATTTTCATTCTCCTAAAGGCTCTACGAACCTGCTCATTAGGTAGAAAAAAAATGTACGAAAGTGTTAAATGTGACTTGAACTGGAGTTTTACTGACTCTGACAGTGTCCTGCACAACATAAATTCTCATCTGCAAGAGAAACTAAGTGTCCTCATTCCAGGAAATGCAGTTTGGCCATAACTTTTATGCCCTCAGAAACGCGTAATTTACATTCTTTCCACTTAAAAAGGCCACTGTAAAAGATGTCACCTTTACAAAAGCTGCTTCAATAAAACTTGACTTCCACGCTATATTTTAAAATTATTTTGACCTTGAATTCTAAATTTCCGAAAGGTGAGTATAGAACACTTCTTTCTGAACAACCTTTTTAGAAAGGGATATTTGACAGCATATCCACTGCATTTTAGACAGCACATTAGGATGCTTGGCTTTTAGGAAACTATACAGTATAGTTTGGAGTCTACTACAGCAGTTCACTTAAAACAACTACATTTTTTTAACAGTTAATGAAAAAGCTTGACAGATTTTGCTTCTGGCTTCCCAAGACGGCAGAAGACAAACCGATTATTTTATATAATTATGCCAATAAGGGGAAGGATCTGAATCCCTCCAACAGAAGGAGTTTAACCCTGATCTCACAAGGAAATTTATAAGGTACACATCAACATGAGGTAGGAAAGCTCCGATCACTAAATAGTAGCTTAACAAATCAATAAATCCTTTTAAAAAAATAAACTTCTTGTATGTCTTATGGCATGTAGCTCTTGAAACAGAGATCAACTGGCAAATCTAACTGAACACCTTCATAATATCACATTCTTTATTACCCTACTCTAAAGTGTTCTCAGACTTTTCGCCTTTCCCGTGTTATTTCACAGTTAGCAGCCATCAGCTCCATTCACACCATTCCATTCTGTGCATTTCAGTACAGAAATTATAGCTAATGTACCTCGAGTCCTCCCCTGCCCTTTTCTCCTTGATACAGCCTTACACACCACTAAGTCATTTTTCATAGTTCATCTGTTATCTCCCTACCTGCTAAATGTGACACTTTGCACCCTTAGTTTAGTAATTGCTCTCATGGCTTTGTCCTGAGCCGCAAGACATCGTATCTCACTAAGTCTTATTCACATTTCAGTTCTTTCCAACTTTTGGGAGCACGTAAGATCGTTAGTGAGAACCAGAGCTTGCAAGATGACTCAAGTGATTTCAGACTTCAGTTTCTAGGGCTCACATCTAGGACGCACCTGACAATGTCTCTCTCTTGGGGAGGGCAAGAGAAGCACTCGCCTTAATATTTAGGATTCTTCTCCGCTTTGTTATATACAGGCTAACAAAAGGAACGGCGTTTTGTCCTATGGTCACAAGAAAAGCACTAATTGGGAAAAAAACAGTCAATAGCAACAGACTGGTGAAAAATACCTGCCAGTCGAACTCCTATGAAGCTGTTCTTTAATTCCTATTAGGAGAGCAGGGCATCTGTGAAGACAAGAAGATTTTTTTGGCTGAGCACAATTTGCTGTTTGCAAATGTAGTTCCTTATCGGCAGCTATGTTTGCAGTCGGGATGTATGCTATGCCTGGTGTTTCCATAAATTAGTGATCTAAATAGCACATGTGAAAAGCGCTGGAAGACGTTTCTGAGGCAAACAAAAGCATATAAATAAATACACCATAAAATACACAAGACTTTTCTTAGATATTTTGTTCATAGTGCTCTCAGGGTTTTGTGTTTGCACTTTATGACCAGAAGTACGTTAGTCCACTATAAACATCTACAATAAATATTGTACGATGATATTAATACTTTCAATTTCCCATTCTGTAGAGATTTACGTATGTTCATAATTTTCTATCTACGTGCAATTTCTACATAGATTCCTGAGCTTCTTAAATACTTGAACATACGCGTGATACGCGAGTCTTTGCAGGACTGGGATCTTTTCCAGCTCCTACTGACTTCAATGGGAATTAGTTTATGCTTCAGCATATATTATTTAACAAAAAGCATGTTAACATAATTAGACTACAGATAAGAAGAGATCGGCTAGAAGTAACAATAATAACTGGGCTATTTTAGGTGCTGCACCATCTATATTTTCATACGAATCATTAAGCTGAGAATTCCCCAGCTTTCCACATCACCTTTTCTCCCTTTGTTTTTACAAACGAAGGAAGTTTTAACTTGTCTGTTTTCAAGTAATGCATTTTATGCATCAATACAAACACAATACCACGACAGTAAAGAAAATAAACATCACCGCTTATTAAAAAAGGACATGACAGCAGTTGATTTTCCTTTGTTCTTTACATTACCCAGGACATTATAGAAATAGATTTCTCCACTCTTATAGGGAAAGATGATTACAACACAAATTTGGACTGTAAAGGCAGTCTCCAAATTGAGAGACAATCTGCAAGATTGTTGCTATTGAGTCATAAAGAAAGGTCGGGGTGGTTAATTATTCTTATTTTGAGAGTGAGAGAGTTCAACACTGATTTATATTAAAATCAAAGGACTAAAAGAAATCACGCTACTAACATCCTGCTTAAAGGCAATAGGCTGAGACTCAGTCATATCTTCCTATCAGCAAAGAATCCCACTGTCATCATTAAGACCACGTAGAAACAAAGTAACCCACAGGCTGGACCAGGGATGAGGAGATTTCTTGCTGAACAAGCAAGGATCTTAACAGAGATCGCACTTTGATTTACCATCTGGCTTTCTAGAAAAAATGAGGAGGAAACTGAGGTTAAGAGATTAAGAGCTTTCAAAAATTTCTTCTCTAAAATGATGGGATAATAATCCTAATAATATAATCCTAAATTATTCCTAAACAAACTATTTATTGAGTGGGGTCATGATGCAAGTTTGACTTTATTATATTACTACAAATTGTTCATGTTCAGTCCTGGCTAATGAGTGGGAAGTAAAATCAATTGCAATGTGATATTGAAAGCATTTGAGTCTAGATATGTCCCACAAATCACCGTCATCCACACCCCCTCCTCTAGAATAAACCCACACACTTGTCCTTCACCAGCGCTTGGGCTCTATTGCCTGGGTCTATAGCGCCTGGATATGTCCACAAGCAATTTAAAATACTCTATTCACAGGTGTAGGAAGAGAGAATTGGCTTTCTCTCCATGTTAGTAAGAGCAAAACACTTAAGTGGACCTAAAAACCAAGTAGAACAGTTGCGCTGTCGTGGTACAGAGAATTCCTTTTCTGAAACGGACAAATTCTGAACAACGTTGCTGATTTTAGCACTACTAGTCTCCTTCTAGTTAATATGTTTAAAATCAGCATCTCAAACAGAGGTGACTTATTCAGAAATATTAATATTTTAGTTCATTATACTCGGCCTTTTCTCTGACACAAATCGAACATTACTAACTTAATGAACAGAAAAAAAATATCACACTTCTGTCTGAGTATTTTGTGCCTTTCTTGGAAGAAAAAAAAAGCCATGAAAATCACAGCAGTTTTTCTCACTTAGATTAAAATCCTTTCCTTATCCTCCCAAGAGTGCATTTGCTTTGTGCACCATTAGTAAACTTTCTTTTAAGAGCTCAACAAAGCTAGAAATTCCAGGGCTTAGCCATTTTATATCATTCTCTTCCAATTGCAATGCATGGTCTTGCACAAAATGCACAGGAATATTACAATTGCATTTATAAAATGGCTTCTCTATGCCGATGGTCCTAATGATCAAAAGACTTAAATTATCGGGGAGAAATAGAAAAACTGAGCGTGAAGTTTTTCTGCAGTCGCTGTAATATGTATGAGAATGGGACGAGGTTTCACCAAAACAATCCATCTGTGAAGTGTGCTCAGGGATGACTGCGTTTGGATACCGCAATTAATCACCACGTTATTTATAGCACTTCAGAAGCAGCTTACAGTACATTAATCAGGGATAACTTCTGCTTAATTAACAGAGCTGCCAAAAACGTCAAACAGGACCATAAAAAAATAGAATTGAGTAAGAAAGAATTAGCAAGGGCCTGGTAATGATGAAATACTCAAAATCTGTCTTCAGCAAAGGTCTTCTCCCAGTTTCACGTCCTACAGCTCCATCAAGCATCTACAACCAACTACACTGGGTGACTATGAGACTATTAGACGAACCACTGGAGTGAGAGTGAGAAGGTGCGTGGATTACACCTAAATTTGTGGTCTCTGCTGCTGCATGGACTCTGCTAGAAGGAAAGAAGAATAGCACAGGATTTGCTACTTAATCTACTTTTCATATCATGATTCAATGGAAGTTGATTATGTAGAGGCTCATAAAATAAAATCCTATTTGGCAGAAGTGTGGAAGACAATGTAACTCTCCCAAAGTACTTGAAAATAAGTTTAGCAATTAAAACTAAGTAAAACATTAGTGAGATGTGAGGAACATGAGTAATTTGCATGTTAGGCATATGCAAATGAGAAAACAAGATCTGGTTTAAAGGAATAAAGAACTTCATAAAACGACATGGCTATTAAAAGTAGCTTATATGCTAAGAAGTATTCTGATTTACATAAGCAAATTTATTTCAATTACTACATGCAAATGGTAATTATATCAAGTAAAAACAAATTTTTATTGAAAGCACACATAATTACAGAAAACATTAATGAATCTTTCAAGTTTAGGCCTTCAGTAAGAAGGGATGATGAATCAAATACAGAAAAAATACTTTCATTATCCAGTACACAGCTGAAAGTTTAACTACGAGGCAGCTGTAATTAGGTTTTGTCAGTCTTTTTGGCATGGTGTCTATAGATCTCCAAAGGGCTTAAGATTCCCACTGGAAATATCAGTGCAGTGTTGATTTTTACTTGCCACGCTTTAAAATCCTATAATAAAAATACTCCTTTTCTCTGTTGAAACTCCGTTCCTATGCAAATAAAGATATCTAAAAAGGTATGATTAGTCTAAAATTATATACGTATATAGGTACAAGTAGCAGAATTTTGGGCAGTATAAAAGAACAGTGCCAGCACTTTTGGTCTAGTAATTTCTAACATTACCATTCACACGGTTATCATTTGTCTTCATGGGTTTTGAAGTGCATTTGTCTCGTACTGGTAACAAAGATTGCCACGAGGTCACTCAAAATGCACTTAGAGCGCTCGGATTAAATATTTAGGTTACCTGGTAACCGTATCATCTCCAGTCACATCATTTCAAAGTATTCTCCTCCCAAGAGTTGTGTTTTGATGACCTCGCTGAGCTTTCTCGTGCTGCCTTTACCCAGAGACAGTTCACTACAACCAACCTGATTATTCTTCAGGCATCTCCGAGTGACTTAACTGGTGGTCCAGTGTGTACTACAAATGGCAGATCAGTCTACGGAATCTTACAATTCCCTCCTAAAATGCACCCCAGTTCTCTATTTCCTCACAAACTCTTTAAGCCTGAAAACAAGCACTATCCATCTCAAGTCACTATTGCAATAAAAATTGCATCAGGCGCCCAGAATCACAAATACAAGACATACTCCTGAATATCTTTATGAGCCATTGTAAAATATCCCTTTATTTCCCCCTGCAGAAGTCCTTTTATCACTGATAACTGCTCTTTGACAGGCAATGTTCTTTCACCACTGATAAGTACTTCTAGACAGACAGACAATGCCAGACAGATCCAACCGATGCAGATAAGCAGTTTGAGCATTTCGCAGACCTACAAATAAAAAGGTTTCTAAAAATGAGTGATAACAGGAGTAACACCACAAGCCCAGTGAAAAAACCTCTGAACACAATGAGGGGGTAGAGTAATTGCCTTCACTTTACACAGAATATGTGAAAAAATACCAATAAATGACACACAGAAAAGGCTCCATCTGTAAAAACCAGCATTCTGCTTTGAATCGGAATGCATTTAAAAATACAATATAAGAAAACTCAGTCAGGCCAGACCTAAGCTAAGTATCAAATCAGCTCACCATATTTGGCCACAAAACCAGACCTAAAGCCTGGGACTATTACAAAGTTCTATCTGAGGAAGCAACAGTCACCAAATGGTCTTGTGAAGGGTTTGGTATGACACAGTAATTAGGTACCTGCAAACCAAATGACGAGCCCAAAAATCACAATTACAGTCCACTTGAATGGCAGGTAAGACCTAAGCCTCAGAGAGAACTCCCTTTAGCGCGAAAAAATTATTGTAAAGTGGTTATTTCTCATTCAGACCTTGAAACCCCAGGATTACTTGCATTTTCACATGTAATTCGATTAGTAACACCGAGACTAAGCTAGTTGCAGCAAAAAACCAATCATCAGGTAAACCTTGTGGTTTCACACTTTGCCTTAAATACTTGTTCAACGCATAATACAAGATTTTCATTCTGAAGCAGCTCCCGCTGCAGCGGGACAAATAAATAACAGAACTACTCAGGAGTCATGTGCAACGCATTCTGCACAGCATATTAGGTTGGAAATGAAACCGTGCATGGTAGTAATCAAATGAATCAGCTTGCAAAGGGAAGATAATCCTCTTTGACATCTAAACAAGACAAATAAATCCAGCAAAACTGTATCCCGCAAAATCTTTGTCTTTCACTAGCAGATGTTCGGGAGCGACCAATGTGGCTTAGCAACATTCCTAGAATGGACATTTGCTGGACAGTTTCTGATTTGTAGGAAATATGTCATTGGGAAGTATTTTGCATGTCTGAATGAACGAGACATTGGAAATTACTATATTAAGGACATACTACTGATATAGAAGAGGTCGCTGAAAAGACCAGGAATGGAACTACAGTATTGGCTCTGCAAATCTCCTAACCTAGCTGATGATCCCTTCTTCATTATCAGGCACGTGAGAAAACACATACTAAAGAAACTCTCACTTTAATTGAATTCACACCTCAGTTCTGATTCTCAAACTTAGTTATTTTCATTAAAAACAGCCTACAAACATATCTTAATAATAATTCTTGCTCTTTAAACATATTAAATCAAGTATTTCAAATCAACTAACCTGCTATTAGATCAGGACCAACGGCTTTCTAACACTCAATGCAAGACAGAACTATTGCTATACACACAAATACAGGCATTTTCAACACTCTTCCTTTGCCATTCCCATGTGGTTTTCATGCCACTCCTTTTCTAAATGACATCAGCACAAGATAATGGCTGTTTTGTACCTTATTGAACAAAACAGGACCCACCCGGGCAAAATAAAACCTTCAAGGCCAGCAAAAAGCAGCTCTGAACTACCGGCTATGTCTGCAGCTAAACATGATCAGGGCCTGGCTGAAGTCATGGAAAGAATCCCACAAGAAGCAAGAAGACCCCAGACTCATATATTCTTGTTAGAATCACTGTGCGAGAGGCAGGTAAATAGTCTTCAGGGGTATAATTACCACGGAACTTCTGTGTTGAGTTCAGCATCTGTTCAAAGGCACCCAACTCAAGCAGACTCTACCGCTCTGCTACTCCATTAAATTATTTCTATGAATTTCGATGCCTGAGAGTTCGCTTTGAGAGACCTGGGATCCAGCCAGGGTGACCTGGCCCCAGGCTCCTAGAGAGGAGGTTGAGATGCAGCATGATGAAACTTCTGAAATCTTAGCCAAGCGATATAAAGAACAGGGTGTGCCCATGTAATTCTTCAGCAATAAACACATAATCCTTACTGGCTTACTCTCAACCTTTATGTCTCTTAGACAAACCGCTGACCAAGTCCGAGACTAAGTTTGGATTGAGGTGCACCAAGACTCCTGAGAAGGAGTTTAGAAAGCAAGTGTGTCCATTCTGAACCCAGTGACTCCACAGGAGGGTCTCCCTCTACCCTTCTGTATTTCCTGTCCCCGTTTAATTCACTCTAAAACAACAATTCGCTTTGGCATAGTTCCGCCATGCAGTAATAGAACCAACTTTGCCATCGACCTCTGTCAAGTCACACTTGACTTTAAGTGATCTAAACACCGCTCTGCAGCGAGCGGGACCCTGAATCACTCGCCCGCAACCACTGACTACCTTTCACTTTCCCTAATGGTTCATTTTTTAGTAAGAAAACTTTCCAAATCCTTTCTGGAAACCTAAGCAGATCATAACAGGACTAGTCTGGCTCCCAAAGTGAGTTCTAAGAGTGAGGAATGACTAAATAAGCCATATTGAGCCTTCCCTAACATATCATATATACTTATATGGCCAAGAATTATTCCTTTTTGTATTTCCTATCAGTTTGCTGAACACAGGCTTACTTTTTAGTAGTTCCCTGGATACTTCTCAAGAAACCATTTTATAGTTTGACATCCCATTAATCTTACTCCAACTCTTCGGTACCAAGGAAGTGGCAGGCAAGAGGCAACACAGAAAATACAGTTCAATTTAACCTTTTCACCCTAGAAGGTCTTCTAGAACTATTGGGCAAATGGGGAATCAATTTTGTGAAGAACATTTGCATGTTTAGTAAACTCTCTAACCTTGGTGTTTAACATAAGTGCTTTTTAAATTTGGCCTAAAATACTTTTATGCATTATTTAACTTCTAATACAATACCCATGTCATCTGTAAAGATAGTTTTTTAGCTGCTTCTCTTGAGTTTCTTTTGAACAAACACCGTGATCTTAATAAAACTCCCGTTTATGGAATAAAGTACTGCCGCATTGCTTCTTCTGACTCCTGTTGTTTCTGTGAGGATGTTGAATTTAAGGATGTTGTTAAACAACGTAGTTGGCAATAATATTGTACCAATAAACCGCCCCCTGTTGATTCTCTGATTAGTTTCCTCAACGAAAAGTCATTTATTGTGTCTAAAAGTTGAGTGTGATCTGCCTTGACATCTCCAAGGCCATCGCCACAAGGAGGCACCTGCAATCACCCATCGCTCTTGTATTCTGACAGGTCTCTGCCCTCTCCTCATACGCCACATTCATTGTCTCTACTGATCAAGCATTTACCAACACAGTCTTATTACTGATACTAAATTTAGGCTTGGAAATTCAATAGGGATTCTTAATTACTCCCTGACATAGTTAATTTGTTTATCTAATACAACCCTGCATTTCATTCACCACATAGCACTATTTCTCCACATGCATGACCTACTCTTTCGTACATTACCTTGTTATTATCCCAGTACTTGTTTTCCTTCCAGAAAATTCCCTGTATGCTTTTTACACAATAGACTAAATTAAAGCTAGGCATCCTATAAAATGCAGGAATCGTGAGTTTTACACACCACCAGGCCCCCTCCACCCAGAAACTATTAGTATTTAAATAACACAGTAGTGGCAAATTCAATCCCTCATTCCAGATTCCAGAAACAAGTCTCTCTAATAAACTCTCGCTGACATCCTTGTATGCATATGGCATCTTCTCTATTTAAATTCAGATACTATATTTCTACAGGACATCTGTTTTGTTTGAAGCAGGGTACGGATAGTACTCAATTGATAGTTATTCATCGTTTCTTTTCACATTCACTACCCGGAGTGTAATCCCACAGTGAATTTACTGGACACGATCCAAACCCTGTGCTGAATACAGAATTATTACTTTCCTCATGGGTTTTCTACGGTTCTCTTATTGTATTATCTTAGTGTGCTCCTCTTTTAAACAAACATAATTAATCTAGCTTCATAACTCTCCTGTACAACAAGGTGGTCCATATTATACACAAGGAACAGAAGGGAAGCAATTAAAGGTAAAATTGTCCATGAATCAATTAATTGTAGCTGGCTAATTACAAAACAATATCTTAGAACCCACTATATATCTCTGAAGCACATTTCCAATGATATGATTAAAGCTGTAACCACTCAGAACTTCCTCAAGTGAAATATCACGCGTATCCAGTGAAGGGGCCAGAAAGGAACAAGCATCAAAGTCTGTGTGACTCGCTGCATATTCAGCACATGCTGGTTCTCTACGGCGACGTTTTACAGACTATTTTGCTTTCTATTCTATTGCCTCTTTTTGCATGTTCCTTCCGTCAAATAAAGAAAACAAAGGACAGTTTATGCAATTTCTATTTCATTCCCATAGCGCAGGCTGTCATGTATATAGCAGTTAAAAAAGGAAAACAACGAACCAAACACCACCCAATCATATAACTAGATTAATACAATCAACTTATGAAATGATCGTTAACAAGCACACTGTAATCCTCTGTGTAGAGAGCCTGTAGAAGAACATGAGAGGTCTACACTGCCATCAGGTCTCATTGATCCTCACGGTCAACCACGAACAAGTTCAAGCCCAAGCTCTGGCAAGTAAGACCTACAAGTTCAACTGCTCTCTCATTGTACTCCAAGTTTACTCCTCCTCTCCTCTCCTGCATACACCCAACCTCATGCTTCTTGAGTTGTCTGCCAGCTACTCAAAACCAAAACAGGGAACCTGAGAAAATGGAAGTGAGGAACGAGCCATTGAACTCATTGTGTATTTACAGAAGCAGGAGCTCCTTGAGAATCTGAAATTAAGGCAGACAAAGTCGCTGAAAAATCTACAACACAGTGGAAAACTGACAACACAGTGGAAAAAAGTCTGGTAGGGACAACACGTAGAGTATGAAAATAGTCCACAGGGATCTGAAAGAAACGTAGTAGAGAAACTTTCTCCCAGCTAAACAAAAAGGGCTTTTTTCAGCCCTTTAAATCTACACATCTGCCTGCCTGGATACAGTATCTGTCTTTTCAGAATTTCAGATAAGCTCCAACAAATAATACTTAAGAAGCCGGGATAAAATTCTCTCATCTGAGATCTCGGCGATTAGCAAAATAACGTGTAGCAGCATCGAGGGCAGGCTATAGATAAGCTCGAGGAGATGCAGGATGATAATCCGCAGGTACATAAAAGGCAGCTAACAAAGAGGATGGGAATAGCCTGGTTGCCATGTTCAGTAATGGATTCAACTTGCAGCAAGAACAATGCATATTAAACACAATGGAAACTTTCAAACAGTGAAAAGAGTAACAGACTGTGACAAATTGCCTGGCAAGGATGTGGAAAGTCTGTAATTAGAACAGGCAAGACAGATATCTGCTTGGAACGATACACAGAAAATAACTTGGGGCAACAAGATCACCTCTTGAGGCCCATTCCAGGCCTACATTTCCACTTCTATTCATACTCTATAAAAACATATCAGAGGTAAAAACTATTTCCCTAAAATTCTGTCTTCAAGGGATGTATATTTAAAATCATTCACCCTTCCCAGCAGACAATATGAAATTGCTGTGACTGTTCAACAGAAAAGGAAAAAAATGAACGTTTCATATTTCCTCACACTTGTATAAATCAACCGAAACACTGAGAACTTAGGAAACGCGTCCACTTTTATATGTACCAACAAATGGAATAGTTCTCTCTGCGCACAGAAGTCGATTAGCTGCATACAATCAAACCCGGTGACGTGCTAAGTCAAAGTGAAGAGAGACACAACAGCTTCCATGGAAAAGCTGATTTCCCAATGTGAATGTGCCTCATCTACCTGTGGCTACTGAAAAATAAAGGGGGGGCAGGTGGGGCAAGATAGTGTCAATTTTTCACTCGGGCAAATGTGTTCTGATATGACAATTACAAATCCCTTATTGTCAATATAACCACCTTTTTTTTCCTCTAGTTTTTAAGTCTAATTTATCTATTTTAAACAAAGGCAATTAAACTGGTGGTGTAGAAGAGAGTGTTGCTGATGGTGCCATCTCAGCATCCTTTCACAGTGGGAAAAGCGAGTGATGGTTCTAAGTAGGTGAAAAAGAGTGACTAGAGAAGGAAACCGCAAATGGGAGGTTGAGGGGAATGGACAGGGGAGGGGTTTGTATAAAATTCAAGGAAAATGCACTTGGGAAAGACATCCAGAATGGCCCTGAGGGGAAACTGGGGCGTTATTAGAGACATAGGAAGCAGGAAGGAAATAACACTTTGGATGAGGATTGGGACAAACAGGAATATGAAAGGTAGAATGTAAGAAAATGTAGAAAATTCGGAAAGTGGGAGTATGGATTTGCTGTGCAAGAAATCTGAGAAGAAGCAGCTAAGGGGAAAGAAATGGAATTTATATAAAGAAAAACAACAAAGATCTAAACTAACCCTAGAACTGTCAGGGAGCTGAGGTGGTGGTAGAATAGGACAACAGAAAAGAAAGGAGATAAAGCTGTGATTGGAATCCGGAAGATAAGGAAAATGGAACTGGAATCTCATAAGGAGAATTGAAAGAACTTGGGGGAAAAAAAAAGACTGATGCTCACAATGAGAGGAGAGAGAGACTTTTAAAGCTATGTATTCTACTTGCATAGACATGTAACTGGTATGACCTTAACATAAAGCTACATCTAAACCGCAACTCCTGTCTTGCAGACTCATTAATATGGGTGGGACACACTGAAGGTTTGGCGAGGACTTCCATCAACATGACTTCAATTCCATGGTTAGTTCCACTTAAAGCAGTCACACAAAATGCTTTTGTCAAATTCATAAATGCCCTGGAAAAGAAGAGTGTTTATTGGCCCATTACAACCTCACGCATAATAAAGAAATGAAGTAAACAATTACTATAGCATCCTAAAATAATGAAGTGATAGTTTTAAGAGTGTTGGAGAGGGCTGATTGTGCTTGTTACTACCTCCTTCCTCTTCTCACCATTCTCAGTTTGACCAACTAACCAGCCAGCGTCATACCCACAGTTTCACACAGTTTCTCCCTTATTTGTTTGCTAGACTGGCATTCAGGTTAGTTTAAATTTTAACTTCTTCACTGCTAAAATTCTCGTCTTTTTGTTTTACAGTCAGTTTATCATTCTGGTTTTCAAATACTGGCACAATGACTGTCACATGGCAGTTCTCCAGGAAATAAAAATTCAGCTGGGTTAAGAACTAAGGAAAAGATTCAACTTGAGATGTCTGGAAGGGACTAATGATTCTGCCCAAACCCAGAAGGCAGAAGGTCACACTCCCAAAAAGCAGGATGTATTGAGTTGGGCAACCCAAACACTTACCAGCTTAAGAAAAATCTCCATCTGACTCCTCAAATACGAAATGAGATGCAATGTAAGTCACAAGTAAATCCAATTCCTTCACTTTCAAAAATCCAATCCTTTCATTTGGAATAGAGCCAAAGATGCACAAAATCATTTACTGTTGATCCAACTGAATCATGAATGATTTAGATTCTTAACAGGATCAGTATTTTTTTCAAGCTACAGTCAAGGCCTATTAGTTTTTCATGTTACCAGATAATTTTTTATCTGTTTGACAAGACTAGTTACATCACATATTCCTCTCAAAGCAGTAAGTCCTGTGCTGTTTGTACACCTTAGAAAACAATCTGAACTCCTGTGATGATCAATGACTGAATAGATGCTATTTTCCTAAATATTTATATGGCATCTGAATACAGTCCAACAGACCTACAAGAGAATGTTCTTCCCATTACTTCTAAGAAGCAAAATGTCCTGCTCCCAGATAGAAGCTTTTGTTCAGAACTTTACAGGGTGCTGTCCCCAGCAAAGCAGTCATTACATCTATACTTTACGGTTTGTTTGCATTTTTTTCATTAGGTACAAAAGAGCAAGGTTCTCATGGAAGTGTTTTTACACGTTGGGGTTTTTCTCCTTGTTAGGATCAGACATGAGAACGGACAGGATGAAATGGGTAAAAGGGATGCTGTTCTGAAGACACTTCACTGATTTAAACAGCAACATCACATCATTTGCATCTGACCTGTGGCTTTATTCCATCTGTTGAGAGCTGGAAAGAACAGTTGAAACACAAAATACGTTCTAGCTAACCATGTCCCCCAAGATTTTCTTGAGTCCCCACATGGAATTCAAAATGGAAGCAAACATTGAGGAAATGCTGTAAAGGTCTATAGTCACCCCTCAAATCACAAAAGGAATATAACAGAAGAGAAAACACTTGCAAAAATAAATCAATAAATAAATATCTTTTCACTCCTGGTGGAGGAAGGAGACCCTGACTGAAAAGCAAGATAAAACTTAAATTAGAATTTAAAATCAACAAGATTTACCACAATTTGTTTGCTTCCCATTTTAATCTGCTGCATTAAAAGGGATCAGGATTCAGGATTTCCCAGTTATTTATCACCTGGTTAAACAACATTTAGTAGCACAGCACCAGGGAGCTGCTGAGCCACTGAGCAGAACACAGACTTACACCACCCTGATCAACAGCCCTCATTGCATCTCCAAATCATTAGGTTACCCTTAGAGAGAGATACCAGCACTGGGGCTATTCTAATTAAGTTTATTATGTGTAAGGGAAGCATGTTGCACAGTAATTCAAATGTTTCTATTGCAGAACTAGAGAGTATTTCAACAAGTATGTGGAGAAAAACCAAACCACAAACATTTCATTTTCACCCCAAAGCTGCCTCTAGCTCTGGTTCACAACTATCAGAAGGAGAATCAGTCCAGATTTGCATCTTCAAATCTGCCGTCAGAAAGCCAGGACTGAAGTCAGCTGATAAACTTTAAGGCTTAATTGAAAAGAAAGCCTGTCAGTAGCTTTCAGTCTCATTTCGCTGCTGGGTAACAGACTCAGTTTTAATTTGTTGTACAAGATGAGCATGAAAAGGTAAGACTGGGTCACCTCGTGAGTCACCACACCAAATAAATGACTAATGATCTATCCACAGTCTGACAGACCGAGGTTCAAATCCTGCCGCTCCGTCAGCAAAGGCAGATCTACAGCTCCAAGGAGAAGGGCTTCATGGCACAGGTTGTGCAGACAAGCTAAAAATAAATAAATAAATAAAAGCCACTTTCTCCATTCTGCCTTTAGAAAGTTCCTGTTAACTTTGTTTCTTGAGAAAAGGTTATTTTGTGTGTGATCATTTGCCTCCACACAAACTCTTGCACTGACAGATCCCGTCTCCCTAATTCTGCCAATGTGACCGTAGCTCTTATCTGCCCCTTCCATTGACCGTCCTTTGTGCAGGACAGATGAAACTTCTTCCTTCTGTTCAGTCTCCCTATCTTCCTCTCGCTTTTGCTTTTCTCTCAAATTTTGAATTAATCAAAATCCAGAGGTTTACAGAACTTTTTTTAAATTCCCCACCTCTCAGAAAGTTTTCTTATCAGATATATATAGACAGCTATTTGCAAAAACCAAAGTGGCTTTGAAAGGGTTATCTACTTCTTTCCAGTACTGAAGTGTTACCCCCAAGTTACACACAGAACAGGGAAGGGGGACAAAAGGCAATAATAAAACACCAAACCCAAACCAACCCCAAAACCCAACACACCTTAAGAAAAATAAAGCCCAAAGAAAATTGTTCAGAAGACTTGCAGCAGTCCCGAGAGCAGCAATCACACCTACATGACATTAACAGCAGCTTCCAACTCTGCTCTTCAGACAAGTATGTATTATTGTGTGGAATGGAAATATTTCATATGCATCCGTACCACCGGTCACTCCTAAACCCCCACAAAACGATGAACAATCTCAGTTGTGACTGCTTAAAAACAAGTTGTAAGGTGGATCCTGCCTCTTCTTCCAAGTAGCCCCCAGGAAGAGCCCCAAGGTCACAAAACACCAAAACTATCCGTTAGTATTTCTGTTTAGAGTGAATGAGAGGACATAGAAGAAAACCTCAGGCATAAGTCTAGGCATCCTGTTCAGCTTACTCAGACTCACACTAGAAACTTTTAGCTGGATAAAATCCATCAACACAGAGCCTAGAAAGCTACCAGAACAGCCCATCCTCTCTTCCTTGTACAATTCTTCCAATTAGGCGCTACGTGCAATTCTCATTGCCTCATTGTTCAAGCCAGAAGCCTCTAGTGTCAGCGTCCACCTCCTGCATCAGCTTTGATTCCAAGCGCTTTGGTATCGCTTGCTTTGAAGCTGGTGATATTTTCTTTTAGATGCCAACCCCGCTGTAGCTGTGGAGGACACTGCTATGATGGGATCACCGAGTTTTGAGACCCAGTGGAGCCTTTCATTTGTTCCGAAAAAGCAGCGGAGCGGTGCTGAATAACATTTCTAATAGAAATCATCACCCGACTGCACCTGCATTAGCAGCTCGTGGTGAGGAAGACAACGGGAATGGAGGAAGGAAAATTAAAACCAACCACAAAGAGGAATCAGCAGATCAATGATTTATGGGTTTGTTTCACCACCTGCAAAGGCGGCCTGACACACTGAATTACTCTAAACCGCTAAGTTTAATTGGAGACTTAGATTTTCCTGATTAGACAAATCTTTATCATTTGGTTTTGTTTAATTTGATGGATATTTCAGCGATGTGACCAAAATCCTGTTTCATTCCTGCAAATGGAGACAAAGCAGTGAATTCATAACAGCGACAACTTCTTTTTTCCCCCAACCCTCGCACTTTAATCAAACAATAAGAAAAACTTCAAAAGATGAAAATTCGATTCCTTCCACAGTTATTCAAGTGATACTTGAATAACATCTTTATGTGGGTGCTTTGTTAGCCAATTGTACTACTTACAGCGCAAATATGTAACAAAGACCTTTCCTCCAAGAAGCTTATGAAGGATAAAACTACAGATAACAGCTGGGTGTAATTAAAGTACAAAACCAAAAATGGTATCTCGGAGTTGCACAGTCAATCAGTTCCACAGTACATCAAGGTCTGAATTTTTAATTAAAAAAAGAATAAATCTTAAAAAGGAACTCAGACCTTTCTTGCATATCACAGATGCAAACACTGAAGAAATTCATTGGTGCCAAGAAAAAACTCACTCTGCAGCACCAGAGCATGTGTAATAGAAATCAGCAGGAATACACCTCAACTAAGAACACGAATTCCCACCTGCAAAGTCCCCTGAGCTGAGTAGGCAGGACACCCTAATCTAGACCTTTAAACCAGGGATGTGTATGGCTTTGCTCATCCTTTAGGCTGCTGAACTCTTTTAAGGATAGTAACTTCATCCTACCTTGTGGAGGGGAGTTAGGTTACTAGCCGATAATAAAAACAAGCCAATATCATACCGAATGCCACGGGAAAGGAGAATTCAGTTGGAGGACTCGGCTTCACAGCTTGAGTCGGTCTGAAAGGCTCCGCAGCCCCAGGGGACTGTGCAAGCTGAGGCAGATCTGCCCGTGACAAACGGCACAAGTTCTGGCACTGCAGAAGAATAGATGCCCGCGGAAATGTCACCAGAATCAAGTCACAAAAAGCTGTTTCACCTTGCTGGGTATAAGCACTTGTGCTCCAAGATGCTACTAGTTTGTTTTGCCTGGGACTTGGAGCCAACTTTGGTGAATGGAAGTAGGACAAGACAGCCAAATGAATGCTTCGGCGCTACCTACTGACAACTCCATGAGAGCTGTTTAACTAGTGAACAATGAACAAAAACACATCACTCCACCATCTGAAGTTCCTGTGCTTGTCTCTTCTCTCTTGCTACACAAAAAAACATATAATGCGGTGATAAAGCCATGCTCCATTCTCCATGGGGCTGTTCCACTCGAACTCAGCAGCTGTATCAGAAGGAAGGTTATGGACACAGACCACACAACTAGCATCCTTTTTTTTAAAAAAAAAAAACTGATATAGTTAACTAACAGACTCATCAAAGCTTGAAGAATTGCTTAAAATCAGTCACCCCAGCCAACTCGGGTTTATCAAATTAAAACGAGCAACCTGCTGTTATTATAAATACTGCTAACAGTAATTATTCGCCAGCTTTTCAACTGGCAAACGGTTTAAAACATAAAACAGTGAAATCAGATTAAAAAAAAAAAATAGACAAAATGCATCTAGATAACTACACGACTTCTGTTTTCCTAAGTCCCTCCTTCCCCGCTGATTTATTCCTTTGTCACAATGGCTCGCAATGAGCTGCAACATCCTTGGCCTGGCTCCAGGAGAACATCGGTTTGAAGGTAAAGTCCCCGTGATCTGACTGTGAAGGACGTGCCCCTTCCAGTCACAGCACCCCCGAGCTTCTGTCAAAATCATCTCACTATTATTTGACGCTGACATTCCGGAAAACATTCTTGAGAAAAAAAAAAGGCAAACACGCATACAAAGTCTTGGGAAACTGATTGGAGGCGGGGGGCACATCTGGCTAAACCTGAAGAGCACAATAACCTGCCACAGCAGTGGAAGGAAGAGCCTGATGCTCAGCACCATTATAAAACTGCTTGGGTTTTATTTGGGGAGCAGTGATGTACGGTTTAAAATTACTTTTGAGATTTTTTTTTTAATGGATAGGTTGTTGGGAAAACCAGATCTCTCAATGAGCAAGTGTTCAGTCCCCCCCCCATCTGTTCACGGTACACAACACCACCTCTCTGTCACCTCTGATGGTCCAGATGACAGCAGGAGAAGCAATGCCCACCGTCAGTGGTCCTCACTGATTATAAAGGGTCATAACGTCATTGGGAGTCAAACACAGCTCCGTTTTCTCTGTAATATAAGACGACAGCACTGTGGTGTCATCTTTCCCACTTAATCATCCTTGCTACCAATAATTCAAGCAATATTAGCAACTAATATCAGTTCTGATGCGTCATCGATGCTCAGCTAATACAAAACCCCACTTGTCCATATTATCTTTTTTTTTTTTTTTTCCAGAAAGTCTGGACCTGTTTCTCCTCTCCCTTCTCACCAGTAATGTTTCTGCAACTGCCTGCCATGCCGACTAATCCAGGCCCATAGCATCTGTCCAGATGCGAGTGCCTACATCCAGCTGTTGGCTCAGCTTGTGTTTACACTGCAGGCACTTCAGAATTTCAAGTCATCTTTGTTCTGTATCAGTTCAGTAGTGACACAGTAGAATCTCTGGTAAAGACCAGAGTCTCCGAGTGCTACAGTACTAATTCCAGTACCTACAACTGTTCACTGGTTTAACGGCATTCTATAGGGTTCATCCACATTTCTAACACTGCAAGAGTAAATAATCAGGTATACTCTATATGAATACACTTCAATCGCTTTGTCTGAGCTACTCTGACTGCACCATAAAATGGGTCAGCGATTCAGAAAACCATGTCATTTGTAGATTAACTTCTAGCCAGATTTACCTCAAACAAGCAAACAGTAATGAACTTTTCAAACTGAGATTTAGAAACTCGCCCGTTTCCGCTGAACAATATAATCACCTCGCAGACTTTGACAATAAGTGGCGACTAGAAAGAAACAAGTATTTTCAACTTTTACTCTATAGAACGTATATATATTATTCTTATTTGCAATATGCAACTGAGAACAGTAAAACTACCGGTATCAGAAATAACCAAACAGCAGCGTTTGTACCTAATGAACACAGCGCACTTATTTTTCTCCTCAGATCCGTAAAAATCCACCAATGTATAAGAATGTTCATCTATGCCGGACCCCAGTTCCTTATTATGGAGTCCATAACGGTTCTCTTTCGAGTCTAGGATTTATATTCTTAATCCTTCTTAACTTCTTTCTTTTTCAGGTATTACTTATATTCCTGGGTTGCTTTCTTAACTGGCAGATACACTGATAACACTATCTCTATTTTCTGTCCAAAAATCAAGCCAGCTAATAAGTTGGCTCTACGGATGATAAACTCAAAGACTTTTTCCAAGACTGAGTTTGACTCTATCCACAGTTAACAAAGGAGGAAAATAAGGCTCAGGAAAATTATGAAGGGTTATAAAGCTCCGGTAACATTAAACAACAGTGTTCTCAAGGTAGCAGCCTCCCTGATTCCAATTCAAACCTATAAACTCATCTTTGTCTACTCTTTTAAGCTCCGGCAAAGGTGCTTGGATTGCATCCCATCCCCAGCTTCCCACCCACAATCGCTATTTTGAATACATTCTTCCAAAAGGTTGGAAAAGCTTCTTCCTTCTTGAGCGAGATCGCCTATTTTACTAAGCAGATCTCAGCGGTTTAGCAGCAAACACTTATTCTATTAATGCAATAAACTGTAACCCCCTCAGCTGTAGGATTATAAATTACCCAGTCCCTGATCTCATTAAGAAATGACTCTGTAGAAGAAGCGTTAATGAAACAAAGGGGAGATACCAGTTCTCTGATCTGTGTTGGTGTTTGTCCAGAAGGGGGTCAAATAAATGCAACAAGGACAAACTGACTTCATCTGGGCAGCATCCGCTTAACTCAGGGATTGTAGAAGAGGAAGTAAAAAGAAGGTTGCTTTCATTATACAAAGTTGGTTCTCATTAAAAAAAGACATATAGAAGTCAAGGTTTCTGTGAAGTTGTGCATATATCTTTGAAACTCCAGTATAAAAGTCAAAGGTGAAGAAATTTCAGCATAGGGAAGATAGCCACATAAACAAATCAGATGAAAAGAACAGAGTAATGCATACAGGAGGTTTAAAAATGAAAAGGCTTGTTAAGATGAAACTGGAGAACATGCCTAGTTCTTATAAACACCTTTAGTAAAGATAACTTCATCCATTTTACTGTCCACTGACATGCAAGCCACTTCTCATTAAAGCAAAATTCAGAGCTCTGAAATCAAGCTGGATAATATGTTTTTAAGCAGATGCTACACGAGTACTTGCCAGAAAGCAGAAGATTCTGACTCTTGCAATGTGTAACAGATATAATTTCTGCACAAGCCCATATGGCTTCCACTTGCGAAGTTCAAATATAGATTATTCTATTCCTATGGACAGAAGCAATAAAACTGCACATTTACATGAGTATTTCTCACTATTCTTCATAGTAACAGCAGTAATACTAGAAATATCTGCAACTGTGCGCTTACCCTAAGAGTTCCTCACCAACTGTGGGGGCAAAACATCATAAAAGATAGTTTAACTTTGCTGTTTTGCAAACTGCCCTATAGCCAAGTCCCGGGGCAACGCTGCCAGGTTTTGGAGACCTGTTAAAGCGGATTTATTGTGGGCTGTTTAATATCACCACAAGAAAATCCAACCAAACCAGGAGATGCTGTTGAAGGGACTGTCAGACACCAACAGAATTGCATATATGAATCAATATGCGTTACTCTGGGTTGATATAAATCAATATGGCATGCTGGAAAGTTATACGCTTTATACTTCCTAATCTATAGAGAGCCTTGTTTTAAGCAGCATCAAATAAATGTTATAATAGCGTTTGATTTCCTTAGCTATCAATTGATTACATGTAACCAGCCCTCCACCAGCTCCCCGTTCTGGCACAGAATGCTAAGTAGCAATTTACTGTGGTGTTCCAGCGGGGCCAGCAAAACCCGGGATAAAGAGACAGGATGCTTAGCAAAGTATTTAAACTTTAATCACACTTGCCTCAAGCTGTCACCCTGAGAAATACATGCAATACCAAAAAAAACAACGAGCAAAATCGTACAAGGGTGACTGTGCATTTGGTCTTGAACCTCAAACCTTGAGCCTTGAATGCTGCCCAAACTCAGCAACCCCACAAGCTCCTCTCCTCAAACAGGACAAGCTGAAACACCAAATCCTTTAGGAAATTGATGCTTGCTAGACAAAGAACACCAGCTCATGGTGTGAACTGCACTGCCTGCCGAGAAACCAGCAATAAATACGAGCGTGCCTTGCAAACCCTTGGGGCTGGCAAGGGCGTGCTGGGGGCTGTGCCGGAGGGGCTCCCATCACCCCAACACGCAAAGTCAGCTCCTGCTGCTGGGAAGAATCCTTTCTGCAGCGCTGAGAGCAAGGGGGTCGAGATCACAGGCTAAGGAATTTGTTACTGCTCGGTAGGAAACCCTTCTTACTTGTTGATTATAGGTTATTGCTAATCCCAAGCGAGAGATCTGGTTCCTTTCACCAGGAAACCCACGAACTCAAGCCACAGGTCATTAAAACTGGTGTGACAAAAGGTCATCCTTACACTACACAGCACTGCTGAGATTCAGCACACTTTAAGCGCTTTGCAGCTAATGAATACATTGCACTTGTTTTTCTCCTCAGATCCCTAAATCCATCAATTTATAGGGGTGTTTGTTTATGCCAGACCCCAATTCCTTATTAAGGAGTCCATAATTGTTCTTTTGAATCTATGATACATATTCCTAATTCTTCTTCTTTCTTTATCATTTAATACTTATATTCCTGGGCTGTTTTTAATATTTCTAGGGTTTGGCCAGTGTCAAGCCTGGAAAGCTCAAATCGGTCATGTTTGTGGGGTGACAATTGCAAATGTCACCATCACCATCCCTCTGAAGCTTCCTTTACACCAGCTGCTTACTGAAATTCATAGACTATGGTTTGTTCCCTTACAGACATGGAAGAAGTTCTTAAGCAATCCTTCATCAGCAAATTTCTGAAAAGGAAACCATTTAAAGTTGTCTGCGTTCTTCCATACTATTCTCCACACCTAACGCTTTCTTCTGCCAGGAATTTTAGCTTGCTGAGAGTATTTTGTTTTTACTCTACATCAGCAAATGCGGCACAAAGAGATAAAACAGCTGCACGCTACTTTTTGTCCTCTCAAGTGGAGTTTATTTCCCACCTGGAAACCAACAGCCCTGTATAGCAACAAAGCAAAACACAGCCTTGCTGACTTCAGATCAATTGTCTTCATACACTTTCTGCTTTTTATACATAGCACATTTAATTTCCTGTTTAATTCAGCAGAATTTGTTCGCTTTCTTCTCAAGCACTTTGTCAATTCACGACACTTGCAGCGCACCTAGAGTCTGCAGCTTGAAGACAAAAGTAACTTGATGCATATAAATCTATTTTTAAAAACATATACAATTATGAAAAAGTAATTTGGTTATGTGTTTAAACTTGTAATCATATTAAATTTGATTTGCACGTCAGCAAATTGAAAGAATCTTTGAATTCTCTGAAAAGTGTTCTGCATAGGTATGCGCACCCCGTCTGTTCCAAAATCAATAAAGCTGAACATTAAATTGAGGGGAAAAAAAGAGACCATATTTATTAAACCAATGAAAATGACACAGAAAGGGGCTGTTCAAGAAGAGGCAAATCCACAGCCTTTTCAAAACCCTCAGATAAAACCTACTGTCCAAAGCCAAATACAGGTTGTTCTGCATATTTCCTATGCTGTAGTGATTTGTTTGTCTAACTTTGCCCCATTGCTCTTTTAATTAACCCAAATTACTTTTATGTGAAAAATATAGGGAAGTTTCTTACGGTTTTATGTTATCAGAACCACAGGAAAAATTCCCTCTTATAGATTCTTTTCCACGAGTACTGTGAAAGATAAAGCTTGAATTATCTTTTCCAAGGCCAGAGATGATCCCAAGGAACCAGCCCAGACCTCCTTGCCACAACATAAACTTAGTTGCCAGCCCATTACATCAACACCGGCTCAGTCAATAAGACACCAGTGGAAAAAGACCAACCTGAGCAAGAATATTCATCACCAGCAGGTAATTTAAGCAAAGTCATTTTCTGTGTGGTTCCCTGTATTTCTTGGATTACTAAATACAGTAGTTTACTATTGTTATTTTTTTAACAATAAAGTTAATAATATTCTTTACATTTTGACTTCTTGTCACTTCGTTTTCCCAGAGCTGTATTCACTTCTGAGGGACTGGGCTAGCAAGTCATCCAAGCTGAATTCATCCATATTCCTTCCCCACCAGTGATACAACCACAACTTCTTGCATAAAGACTGACAGTACCAGCAGCAACTGGCATTAGAATGGGGGGGGGAACCCAGATTAATGTCAGATACCTGGAGGTTAATGGGATACTAAGCTCTTTCCTGAGTAGCTGGGCCAAGTGCCTTCATCCTGAAGCGCTGTTACTGTTCAGCGACTACTCCAGTAATTATTCAGTGACTTTCTACAAATACACAGAGAGAAACACTTGGTAGCTTGGCACATGCTGTGGACACTGAAGCTGTTTCTTTACAGAGACATTCATGAAATATGCATGAAGAGTTTAACTTCATTTTCAAAAAGTCCAAGATTCCACTGATTTTCTAGCAAGTTACCTCAGAGCCCTTGTCCTCAAAGGAACTAACTGAGCCAAGGAATTATTTTGAAGAAACCACAGCCTGTCCTTAGCCCAAGAACACATGGAAATAACCCACTCCCTCTATCCTCTGCTGCCATTTACTCCAAGAGCAACGTATCTCCTTGGCAATCATCACACCAGAGTGCAAACACAGCGGCCTGGCATCTGTGATTAGAAAGGATGGAATACTTTACAGAAGGCTGTACATAGGAGGGAAAGAATAACTAGCGGGCTTATGGCTTTGCATTGTTTCTGCTCAAGAGGAATCTTCTGAAGACCATCACTTGCCAGATGGGGCGGAAATAAAGTTGGTTTTCTACTAGAAAACAAAAAACACAACTTACTAAGAGCAGAAGGTATTCAAGCCAGCAGTTAGAAGTCAAGGAGACATGGAGATGGAATTAGATGCTGTGAAAACCAGATTTTGCTCCCGTTTGACTGCCAGCAGCCCAGACGCTATCACAGGCTGCAACCGCTGCTGCAAACACGTTCTGGAGTGCAATTATATTCATATTCTGAAACTACATATTGAATAAAAGTATTACTTGTCATGTATTCACATCATTCATTTTCCACACCAATCTCACATATGGTAAACCACATAAATCAAGCAAACAACTCTGCAAATTATATTTATTTTTCACTCTTCGTAACCTTCAATTGTTTTCCGTTTAGCAGACGTCACATAGCTGCATGCACAATGGTGGGGGGGTTAGGAAAGTGCAGAGGAGTTCTCCAGCATTGTAAGAAATATTTCTAAGCAGAACACCAGCACAAACCCAAATGTTTTACTGGAGACAAGTGCCTGAATCATAATCTCAAGTCTCCAGCTCCTTAAGTGTTTTTCAATTGCTGCAGACATAGGTGCTGATGGAAATACATCACCTAATGAGTTTCCAGCTACTTTGACTGGTCCATCAGCCCTGTTAATAGAAGGATGTTTCTCTCTTTTTCACATTGCTAATGTGCTAATGGCTAAAATTTATCACCCTCCAGCAAAGCTCTGGCCAGCTCATCTAACAACCTACAGTAACTCCACAACAGTTTAAAATGGTGAAATATAGAGTCTAATCTCATCTAGGACACTCATTTGCTTCCCCTTTAGAGTTCAGGGAATGTATTTCTCCTGCCTTTTCACAGAACAAAAAATGCATTTCTTCTCCCTTCAGAGCAAAGTTAATGGGCAAAGTTGACAGCCCTGCAAGAAGTTTTGAGAAACGTTATGGTCCAGAAACCAAATGACTTGGTTCCTACAGAACTCGATATTGCATTAGATCTAGCTCAAGAATATCAGCAAAACATTTCTGAAGCCAGCAGAATACACAAACAATAACAATATTTGCATACGGAAGGCCACGTTACCAGGTAATGCGAACACCTACCCCCTGATATTACAAACATACACCCCCCTCCAAAAATAAAAACTACGTTTCACTAATAAACTTTATAGCTGACTGTCCCTTTTAATAGGCAGCTATGGATTTAAACAACAACCAACACACCACATTTCTTCCCTCGTCCTAATTATTTTTCTACATAGTTACAAACGATAAATAAGGGAAGAGGAAAATCAGAAGACAAATTAATTCCTTAATCTATCAGAAAACACTGTAGGATTATGCAAACAAATACAGAACTATGCACAGAAGAAGAGCTACATATGCACATTGGAACAGAAGGAAAATGACTTGGTATGCAGGAAAAAGAAGCATCGATAACCAGAAAGAATCGTTCACCCTCTACAACAGCAACAGTCTCAACATTTTGGACAGCGGGTATCTATAGAGCCAATGACTCAAGCCTTAGTCTGAGCTGAGGTATCACTTTTAAACAGAACAGAACAAAACAAAAAGACAGAGTTTTCATTCAGCTATAAAAGCAACAGATGCCTACCAACAGAATTTCTTTGTCTTTAATAAAATGAGTACAGTACGGAATTATTTTTCTTTACATGTAACTCCCACTTGTTTTGATATCAGTACGTGGATTGCTCACGGTTCTGTAACAAACTTGCAATCAGAAATGGGGACATTCTTCAAATAATTGTCAGTTCAAATAATCAAATTGTCTTCAAATAATCAACAGTTGAATTAAGAGCAATAGTCCATTTTCAACAACGGTGCGAGTAAATTGTCCCTCTGAACATTGCTGGGGGAACAAAACAGTAAAAATAGGCGGTTGCATGTGGCTGTGTAAGTAAATATGTGTATGAATAGTTTAGAAAGTATTGCCACTGCCACACTAAAACATTTTACACATATGCTGTCATCACCTTGTCAGGATCTGGCAATACCACATTAGTTATGTATTGCAGATCACATCATTCAGAGGGAACAGAACATTCTAAATGTGCCTCCAAGTGACACAGAAAAGCTGGAGGAAAAGGTTTCTGTTCTGCAGCCCCGGCTCCCGCTGACCTGCTCAGGATCCACAACTTTTCCAAGTTCCCTTAGAAATTCCAATCAACGCAAAACAACATTGTGCACATAGTGGTATTCACACCATGAGTTACTTGCCCAACATCACCCCAAAATTTGTGAAGTAAAAAATAACCACCCTATGGGGATCTCCCAAGTGTTTTATGCACAGCGTTACTCTTCCTTCTCAAGTACGCTACTAACCTGACCTGGGTTGCTCGGAAGATGTTCCTAAAGCTCAAGTTCTACGCCAACTGCTAACATTTCTTCCTATGAGTATTTTAAATAGGATTTGTCTAATCCAGCCAGCATAATAAACAATCCAAATCTTCCTAAAATATGAATTCATGCTTAACATTTAAGACTTACAATTGCTGGATAACTTCAAAAAAAATCCTATTTTGACACCGCTTGGCCTGACATAAAATACCATAAAAATATTCATTATTTTAACACGACTTCCAGATGGAGACTCTGAAGTACTTTAAAATAAGCTGTGGAGTACATGAACTTTTGAAAGCTTATTCGAACTTAATCCCTTCAAATATTTTAAGTATACGATGCTGCAAACCCCGTGAACTTCAGTGTACAGACATTGCCATGAGGTAGTAAATAAGTGTGTCTTCTCTTAATATTTCCAATGGGTTTGTAGTTCTCAAAAATACTTTTGCAGCACCTTCATAAGAAGAAAAGGTGAAACAAAAGAAGCTTATAAAGCCCACCAGTTTTAGGCTTTCAAACTGGATATTCCAGAATCTAATTAAAAACATTGCAGCAAATGCAAAATAGAGCAATTCCTTGAGACAACGCAAGTTTGTCTGCAACAGCAGATCAATGTAAAACCAAAACGGGCAGGTTTCATATACCTATGGAGATGCATTTACAGCAGTATTTGAAACAGTCGCAGCTACCTTGACACAAGCTAGAGCTTGGCTGCTTTCATAAATACACATATATATATTTGAAACCTGCAACTCAAGCCCCTATTTCTGCCCATAACAGTAACAATCCACATCGGCACTTTCCACCTTCAGTGTAACTGAGCAAACAGTCCTGCTCCATTGCTTACAAACAATCATCTTGGAAGGATAACACAGAATAAGCTCATCAATGCATCCAGATTTTGCATTCCTGCAACATAATGGCTTGTTCTAATCACTGATTCACTTATATGCTCCAATCATTGTTTGTCTTTCTTAAGGTCAGAAAAGAGATCGAAATTGAATCCACCATTTACAAGTTCTAGTCTTATTTCTAAACTATTAACTACTTTTTGTCTCCTTTCCTATTAGTGGAAATAAGGACAAAGCATGGAGCGAAATGACATCAGGGGAGACCAATGGTCCATCTTGTCCTGTCTTTAGTAGTTGACAGTGATTGACACATCAGAAAGGCATCAAGCTCACTGAACATTAAGCAGCTTCTGCAGAAGGTTTTTGCATCTCGAGACAGAAACACTTAAAGCAATACAAAAGACTATGACAATAATATGAGTAATGTGTCAGTGGGATTTCCACCTATGTTTAAAGCTGGAAATGTGAAGATTTCCCTCATGAGTCTCCTTCAGTTCACACACGCATGAATACTACACATGCTTTACTGAAAGGCTGCTTATGAGTATTGGCAGCTACTAATGACTTGGAATTAAAGAAAAAAGGCAAGGAAGTAGTTGATGTGAGAGAACAGGGAAGGATAAAAGGACAAGATAAGATTCAGATAAAGGCAGATGTGATCCAAAGTCCAATAAATCCAATGGAATGATTCATACTGACTTCAGAAGTCGTGCGAGACGGAGTCTGAAGAGGCACAGAACAGATTTCAAGCCTAATGGCAGAGATGTTATTTCTCCAAATGTTCTGCAACAGAGGACATGATGTTTACTCTAAAATAATCATCTCTAAGAAGAGAGTTACAGGCCATTTCGTTTCCTTTTAAACTGCTCTGGCAGCTTTTTCTGATGTGTGATATGGGAAATATTTCTCCTCTTTTCCCCCCCCATCATGTCTCCTAAAAAATATATACTATCCACACATACTCAGATCTATCAGATCGTGTTAGTGGCCACACAACCACAACCCTCGGGGATTATGACAGTAACGTGAGCTATGAATTACATGCCCTGCCTGAAGAAGTTGCAGTCAGTGACTACTTTGAAAATGCTGTTAGCTCTTTGTCACATCCCAGTTAGGAAAGAGAAAAAGGAGCATGGCCAGCAGTCTTTATCCTGATGACCGTCCCAGCAGGAGCTATTACCTAAAAAACAAATAATACAGGAATAAAGTTCCATCCAAATGCAGCGACACATTCAAATGCCCACTATGGTCCGGGTTGCTCAGCAGGCGAGATGAGACCATGACGAATTCTTTCAGATCTTTCTAGAATAGGAAAAACTTGAAGGCTGAGAATATTTCAAAGCTGTATTCAAGTCAGCAGCCTCAGTGGTCAGCAGCCGAAGGCAAAAATATTGGTTTGCGTGCCATAAAAACAAACGCACGCAAAACCCTTTGTTGCGCCACTGCAGAAACTTATTCGCTGCACGATTTACGATTATTGTTTAGAAAACAACTATCTGCTCTTCACTTTTGGTTGTGTATAAAAGCAGCTCAATGCAGACTGTATACTGAACAGAAGACCAAGGAAAAGTGAGTTTGGGGCTCTGCCCAGGCACGTTCGCCCTAGGACCCAAACCAGTGCCATTTAAAGGCACTGTAGTGTACTATGGAAATGACATCAGCCAGAGTTTTTACACCCCAAATCCTATTTTAAAAGAAGCAAACCGATAAATAATGAATTCTAATAAGTATTTTGGCTCCAAAAATTATATTGTGCTAATAAATACAATCTGTCTGCACAGATGGGGAGAAGTAAGAGGTAATAAAAGCAGAAACATTTCCACATAGTTTTAGGCTAAAACTCCTATTGAAGCCTTCCCTCGCCTTTCTGGTAACATGAACACAAGAGCATTGTCCTGGGGCATGAGACCAAGTAAATGAAGCTGACAAGCAACAACAAGATCGCAGGATTACAGCAGCTTCACCATGGGCTGCTTTTTACTACGTACACAGTACAGAAAACAGGGCCGTGTTCTCAGGTATTATCAATGCAACGTTGATACTAAGCAATGCTATTAGATTAGTAGCACCCGGGAACACAAGGTACACTTTTTTTGCCATTAATTTCAGTGGCAGCTGTTGCCTCAAACATCTCCTTTTCCTTCCTACCATTATGCCAGACTCCAAGGTAAATACTTACATGCCAAAAAACATACAGTCACATTATCTTAAAGGTCTGGATGTCCAAAACAGCCAAGAGTATTGCTCGTAATAAAGGTACTGTGATGATAAATGTCATTGCATGTATCAAATCCAGTCTGGAAGGACGGGGCCAAACCAAGGTGAGACAGACAGATAAGTGCTTGCAATAAGCACCTGCCAAGTGGCAGAAAACTTTGCGCTTGCTTGGCTTCTAAGCACTTCTACAAATAAAAATAACTTACAAAATTCTCACAAGGCATCTTCCTGCACAGCTTTTAAAAACGTTTAGACCCCATGATTCTAAAGGAAGAAACAGATACTGAACGTGTGCACTGTACAACATTTCACTGCTTCTGTACTGGAGGTGAGAATTTCATGATCTGCAACCAAACCACCTCTTCCTTTCCCCACCTCTTACTTTTGGTGCTACTAGAGCAAGCCCTTCCTTCCCTCGGCTCCTGCTGAAATTCATCCCATTCTTTGTCAAGGTGCTGGGAACAAGAGAGGTCAGTCACAACGTATCTGCTAGAAGTAAATTAATGCCATGGAACCTGCCCTCCCTAGCCCTATCGTAAGTTCCCTCTTCATGAAGTTCCGTTCCTGCTCATATATGGTTTGAATCTGTCAGTAATAAAACAGTTTTGAAGAGGGAAGGGAAACTTTAAAGTCTGAGGACAAAGCAGGGAGAACGATTTAGGCTAAAGGCGTGCGAGGGATATGATCTATTTCTCTGCAAAGCCTGCTAAGAGCATTAGTTACAGTCCATGCGAGACTGTGAATAAATAAGACTCAACGAATCATTTTTAGGAGAGGGGAGAGAAAGACGCCAAAAATGCTTCTACAGTTGGCCACACTGTTCCTCTTCTCAATTGGAATTTTTATAAAAATGTGCAGCTTTTAATATGGAACTCAAAAGCCCTTCTTAAACTAGGTGATCAACAGCTACATGTGTCCGTCATTACTAGATCTCTCTTTAAATATTGTGCAAGATTTAGCTGTTCATTAATTTGAATAAAACGTCCTTAATACTGGTGCAAAAAGCATTTCCTAACAGGTATCAGTACCTTATGGTGGCTTTTGAAATAGGCTGAACGTGGTCTGAGCCTCTGCTCACTATACGTTGATCTGGTTTTGTATGTTCAGCTGAGAGAAGTCTGGGGATGGAGATGCTCTGCTACTGACAACATCTCCAGCAACAGGTCATTTAAGTGTAGACCAACTTTCATGTGTAGAAAGGGCTGAGGGTTTAGGTGTGTTCAAATCCCCATTGGAACACTAAGTTAAGAACTGTTTCTCAGCTAAATGATAAGGAATGAAGCTTTTAAAGTACCCATGGTGAGCACACTCCCTTGTTATTTTGCCATACAAACTGTATTTTTAGTCACCACTGAATTGTTACCATGATGTGAATGAGAAGTGGTTGTGAATAGAAAGGATTCTACTGCAAAACTGGGGGCCAAGCTGAAAATGGTTCGAAACAGGCATTGCTCTAGTCATATAGCTCAAATAAGGGAGTAAATATTTGTGGTAGGAGTAGACACACGCATCTCTAGTAGGCAGTGCTCTCCACAAAGACTTGGCAACTCCTTGAACTAAAACCCTAATTTAGAGTGAGACTTTTCTTCACACCATGACTCCCCTGCTCTTTCTGGGAACGATGGAGATTATTAAATAGCACTAATCCTCACTAGCAGATGGTAGTAGCACTTTGTCAGAGCATTATTACATCTAAGTAAACACTTTTGAGTTTTATTACAACGGCTCCAAGATGTACTCCTCAAACCCCTCCATAAAAGAGCCATTTCAAAGCTTGCATCTACATGTGCTGCTGTCCACTGGCTTCTGACCATCAGGAGAAGTGGCCTTTGAAACAGTAATATTAAAAGTGATAAAACACCTTCAAAGCCAAAGTGGATAGAGGTTATGGGGACAACTTGAACGGCTTCCAAAGCACAGACACCAATGATTCCAATATTCTTTTTGCTACTGCAAGCTAGTGGTACAAAGTGATGCAAGGACCTTGTTTATATAGATAGACTCCCTCTCCCTTTCATGTTCTGGATGGGAGCATATAAACCTAGGATTTTCTGAAAACAGTTGTACTCCTTACTTGACACAACACAAAGAGCCAATTAATTCCAGCCTCTGGGACATTTGGCAGCCTTACAAAATTGGGAGGAAAAAGAAAAAAAAAAAGGTACTTTACTGAACAGCCTCTAACTCCTAAATCCTACAGAAGATAATTTTCAGCAATAGCAGTTTCCAAATGCTATCATTACCTACCTTCCCCTAAGGAAGTATTTACCTCCTCCTCCCATACATCATTGAGCCCTGTTATTAGATACCACGGATCTCAAACAGAAAAATGTTTCAAAACCTACTATCCCCAACTCTAATTGCGTCTCATTCGGAGGAAATTCCAAGGTGGTGGCTTGGAACGGGAGCTGGACAAGTCTGGTGTGGACAGCAAACCAGACTTTAGCCTCAACAGCCCCAATGAGGACACGTCCTGCAAGGTAAGTGTGAAAGCAGATCCACCCACCACTCTGCATCTTCAATGAAGCAAGCTCTAACTTTTAACACAAGGTCTGCAGCTACTCAGAAAAAGGAGGAAAAAGCCAGAGCTCTCACTCCACACAAGACACCGCAGGCTGCGAATCCAGAAACACGCTGCATTATCCCTTCCAACCCTCCCAAATTAGGTCAAAAGTCAGTGGAGCAGAAGCTGAGGCTGCCTACGTCCCTTCCTCCCACTCACCAGCCACGGCGCAGACCGGCACTAAACCGCTGCACGGAGGAGCAAAGGGAGATTATTTCATCAGGGAGATAACGCTGAGGCACAGGGACACACAACACGCTCAGTTATCCTGGGGACAGAGCGGTGGAAGATGACACTTGAGTACTCATTGTTTGTGTACAGCAGGAATAGGCAATACAAAGACAATGCGGATCTCGCTTTTCTGCAAAGTAACCGGATACAATTATCAGCTACATTAAAAAGAAGAAAAAAACCCTACCACACAAATCAAATGCTTTACAGTAAAACTATAGAGGCTGGACAGGGAGAAACAATCCCATTTTCTAATCTATAATTTAGTTTCTTTAAAACTTAACATTATCTTCTAGATGTATTGTTCTCAACGCATCATTTGCATTATCATTCTTTTCAGTAATATTCGGGTCATTCCAGTGCATCACTCCTTTGGATTTCCCAACTTTCTTCATTTGCACACACATATACGCCCTCTATTTGGCCTGTCCCACGTGCTTCAAGCCCAGTTTCCACCCCACATCAGTGTAACATTACCTGCTATTCCCTACAATTATCTTGTAGTGCTGCAAAACCCGCCTGGCCCATCATTCTGGTGGGCCCCTTACATATTGTGTACATGTCAAGCTTTTCTCCTGCTCGCTCCCCTCAGCCACTTCATTGATGCAGCCCCATACTCTTTGCAGCGCTGGCAAAAATGAGACCACCTTTGCAAGCAAACACGTGTTTCTTGTGCATCTCCAGGACGCAATCCTGTTCCACAAGGGGACAGCTACTCCAAGGAGTTGAAAAATAATTTCTCTAGATTGTTACAGTTGGCCAATAACATTGCAGAAATTCTGTGAGGCTACCTAATGGGGCTGCAGATGCTTTCAGAACCACTGATTGCATTCGATTCTCTCTTTTAAACAAAGCATTCTGCAACATACATTGTCGCACTTAACCAAAGAGGGCTGTTCTCCTACCCAGACACCTTCCAAAACTAAACTATGAAGTATTTGCCCAAACAAAAGAGATGAAGAGAGAGCAAGAGCATTTGCATAACCACGTGGTAGTTTCAGCACTATGTAAAGCCAGACTCCAACATGTTGGCAGCTGATGAAATAACTGGCTTCGCTTTGGCAATAAGTATTGTAGGCGGTGATTACGCACACGTTAGCAGCCTTCATTGCCCATCACCTCTTACCTCACAGCACTGTCACTTTTGCCATCACCTGCCCCAAAGCAAGGACATCAACCACGGCACATCTGCCCTGCCAGGACACGGATCTACGGGCTTTCACTCCTTGGTACCCCCAGAGATCATTCACAAACGGGGATGAATGAACGCGTCCCTCAAAAGAGATGTCGGAAGATTTGCAGCTTCGACTCGTAGTGTGCAAACTGTCTGAGGCGCAGAGAGATCCAAGCTCCCTCTTTTACTTCATCTTGAAATCTTGACAGCCAACTTTTTGTTTCATATTTGTACAGCTTCGGGCACGGCGGGGTGCCAGTTCACCGTTTGTATTCGCGTTACGACTTCTGCAAGCAAAAAGCCTCCTAAATCTGTGTTGTTACTTACGGTAGAAACTAATTTCAGCCCAAATTAAAGAAAAATTCAGTCAAAAGGAATAATCTCCCTAATTACTGAAAAAGCGTGTTTATCCATTGTATACATGCACATAAATAGACACCCAACTGCTAGTCAGTAACCTGTATCATGGAGCTGGAAATTTAAGTGGCAAATAGTACATTTCAAAAGATACTTACAGCAAATATATTACTGAATATACTGCAATGCTGCTTGGATCTACACATTAACAAGGGGGAGAGCTGAAGAAAGACCAGCCTTAGGCATGATAATCAACTTTTGGGGGTATATTTGTCTCAAAAGAGGTCAAATAAGTACGATTCCAGAGAAATAAAAAGCAGCTTTATCCGTCCAAATAACTGATATTTGTGTTATGGTATGTTTACCTTCATTCTTCCTGGCCAGGAAAACCAACACAACAGATATTTAAGAGTATAGAACATTGCAACATCACAAGTGCTTGCCATGAACTTGGAATACAAGAGAGAAAGAATTTCATAAAAATAGTGAAAGGGAAAAGTACGTGTATTTTAATGACCGATAATACCATTGCCATTCACTTGCCATTTAACGCGTGGCCCGTACTCCACATCAGCTTCACCCAGAACCAGATCTTTTCTACTTCTTCCTTTTCTCAACGCTCTAGCACATGATACAGTTTAAAAATATTCTCAGATGTTCAAGCTGAAGACTGTAAAGACTGCAAGAAGGCAAAGGGTACACACCAACAAATATCCTTGTCTAACACTGTTTGGTTGGTCGTGTCCTCACTGTGTGCTTTCAACCCATTGTATACTGCCAGAAAACTTTTAGTACTGGTTGCAAGCAGTGAGGTAACTCGGTAATAGTCTCTTGTCACCTGAGAAAGACAAGTGACATGTTCAGAACATGTCAAAGGCTCAGGATCCTAAGCTCTACTGGCACTCAGTCAGACTTGAGCTCCTGTACGCTTTAAAAACAAATCAAGTTTCCATCCGTCATCAGGCCTGGGGCCCCAAGACAAGTCTTGAGTTGGGATCCCAAGGCAGGGAAGCCTGGGCTGCGCATGTCTTCAAATCTCCGTTCAAAAGGATTCGCAAAAGGGGTCGTTGTTATATCTGTATACGTTAAAACACGGCACAGCAAATCCAGGCCTAACGCTGGGGTCTGCTGCTACATCTGCTCTCTCCATATCTCCCATCCAGAGCTACTTCCCACAGCACCGGAGTGGTGCTATTTGATTTTGATTTATCACAAGTGAATTATAATGAAATCACCAACTCGATTTAAGCTTCTGAGAAAGATATGGTTGGACTAACAAAAAAATTCTTCTGCAAAACAAGCAATTATTGTTAGGTTCACTGGATATTGGCCTTAGCAATCCAACTGATTACAGAAAGTTAATGATTTAAAAAGCAATGAAGAAGTAAGAGATTAAATCCTTTAAATCTGCATGAAAGACTCCAAGAGGAATTTTACAGTGATTTTCACTGCATATTTTATTAGATATGTGATATTTTATTCATGGGTAAAGCAAATATAACAATTAGGAATAATTAGCATTTCAGCACAGAGTGTTATCTAATAGGTTAAAATACACATATAATTCTTCATTTAAATTCTATGTCTTCACATTTGCGCCTTTCTGGTTCAGAACTTTTCCATTTAGCACAGCACTTAGAGCAACATTATCCAGCTCCCAAAGAAACAGAAACTGAGACAACTGGTGGCTCTCGCCTTTGATATCTTATTTTTCTCTGCCACTTGCATTTTTACTCATTTTCCTCTTCAATTTCCTCTTGAGCATAGATTTTCAGATTAAACCAGCATAACTCTCCAGAAGCTTTTTCCCTTTCATCTTTTTTCCCACCCTACTCCC
The DNA here is from genome assembly GCF_036013475.1 of Columba livia. Taxonomy (NCBI): domain Eukaryota; kingdom Metazoa; phylum Chordata; class Aves; order Columbiformes; family Columbidae; genus Columba; species Columba livia. The sequence goes on along the minus strand of NC_088605.1, from coordinate 76,698,900 downwards.
CTCCCACGTTCCACAAGTAACGTGTGCAATGGGAACCTACTTCAAATCTAACCCTGCACCGACAGACCCACCAGTTTACAGTCGACTAAAACTCCAGCATTTGTCTTTCTACCACCTCTTCCACTACCACCTTAATGCTACAGAAGAATACTGTACTTAGGGTACTATCCTTTCTCATTAAGTGCCACTTTTCACGTGGTTGGGGACTTCTTGTATCAGTTTTGTTTGTCTAAAGCAAGATGTAGAGCTCACAGAATATCCCCTTCCTTGAGCTGATGGCAGAACGATGCTCTCCAGCTGAACTACACTCTGTGGTACAATACAGAATATGAAATACCTCCTTCTCTGCATTAAGTGTATCACCGCTGAAACCGGGATATAAATTCTGAACCTTGCAAAACTACAGCACTGCACAATTTCAAGCCCATTCCCTTGCCAAGTTTCATAACCATCATCCAAACGCCAGTACATTTCATCTACTAACCTTCGATTTCAGGCTGTGTCCTCCCTGTTACACAGATCAGTTCTAACTCCCCAAGTCACATAAACCTCTATTAATTATAGCGGTTGCAGGCACAGGAGAATCTTTCCCTTACTCTACCATCTCTCACACAACCGTTTGGCCAACAATAAACAGAAAGCAAAGCCCGACTCCTATAATGACGAATAGCACAGGAAACTGCCCTGCTGGTTCTCATAGGAAGAGACTGAAGTACAGCCAGATCAGCAAGACAGACACCTTTTCCCCACCCATACTTCCATCTCAGTCTTTATTTTTAAATTACCACCTCTGCATCAAGATTACACGATTAAATTCTACTCTGTAGTGGGAGACAAAAGCTTCTCCTCTTCTCCCTGTGCTGCTTCAAATGCACAAGTCAGCTAAAATCTGTGCCCTCAAGGTTTTGCCCAGGCCTTCCCTACCTGATGTTGAGGATGGTTTAACTAGCACAGCACCACACTTGTATAACATGCATTTAGCACATATTCTGTGCCGTGTATCACGTTGCACCAGCTCAATATTGCACCTTCCCCAATGCAGTCTCTCCACAACCAGTATTACTCTAAAAAAGGCCAATGTAGCTCACGCTTTGGTAACTGCCGCAAGCAACAGGTCAACTTGTACTTGCTGGTGGACACAGCAGATGGTGCAGAGAGACAAAATAACATCACAGAAGGAAAGGAGCTGCATCTGTATCGCAGAAGCCCAGCTACTAGGTCTAGGGTACAAAACGCCCTGGAGCAACAGGAGCTTTCATGCCCAGTTCCCACCCAATCCGTTGGTTTGGCAGCAAACCGCACGTTCTGCTTCACTGCAGGGCTGTGATTGTCATTCCTGCCTCTTGGCGCTTCTAGACAGCACAACCAAACGGGTTATCTGGGGTTCCCAGAGGTGGGCGTCACCACAACCAGAGCTGTGAACTGGACTCAAGGCCTATGGGGTGCACAGATGTGGAGCCACCCAGGTTTTGACAGGCATGCCAAGCCTGCCTCTGAACTCAAAGGTTTTTTCCAGTTTCACCTGCTTAGATAATACCTTATTCCTTCTGGAATTCAAATCTAAATTAAAGAAAGAAAAAAACAGTGACAGCTGAGTCCAGAGATGCACAAAGGTATCCTCATTTCCCTCATTACCAGTGCATCACCTCAAGTCAATATTTTGCACGTACCAAGCTATCACATATCATAATTTACACTCACATAACATGTTTTCAAGAGTTTGATTATTTTCTCATATTTGCTCAAATGAACACTATTTCATTTTCCTAGTGTTCACTTTTAAGTCCAAGCAACAGTAATTTTCTGTATCTTTTTTTTTTTTAAACACCAAAGATATAAAACACAAACTATGTTTGGAGAGCACGTAGATGAAGAGAGTTTTACCATGTAATTCAGGTAATTAGGAAAAGTAACTAGAAACTCATAGCCAAATACAACTACTCTTTCATATAAACTATTTTCAAACCCATTGTTAGCATGCTATAAAAAGATAATCAAGCAACAGAGCAGCAGTGACAAAGAGTAAAGATACAAATCTCAAGAGAGAAAAGCCTCCAATAAATTTCAGCAAAAACCAGACTGTCATGGCAGATTATATATAGCTATATATCAAATGGAAGAAGATGATTTAAGTTCAAGTCTATACCTAGGGAGTCACCTAATGGCTTACAAAAGTCATCTCTTGCCAATAGCACTTGCTTTACAGGGCCAGGGAGTGGAAGAGAACCATACTTAATGCCTTTGTTCATTAAGTTAAATGAACCTTAGTTGGTAGGTTTATGTAGTCACAGCCTTAAAAGATTTTTCTCCAGTGTGTTTTTTCAAAGATGACATTTGGAGAATAAAGACTCTGTGCATCCATAAGTAGTCATGTGAAAGCACAGCAGCGATCGCCACGTCAGGCGTTCATTAGGATACCGCTTGAAAATGGATGGCTGGGCTTTTTCCTCTGTCTTTATCAAGGACAACGAACTTAAAATAACACTAAGAATTATTTAAGAGCATGAAAAGGAGCCACCTTCTGTAGTCAGCAATCCATGGGCTCAGTTTAAAAAGCTTCTGAACTCAACTACGCCACTCACCTGGATTAGGAGTGACTCTGGATCACCCTGGCGATCACTAAAACACTCCAGAAAGCAGTGACACCTAATGGCAAACGCGCCTTTGGAGGAGACCAAGCTGCAATCTGTGGCGCGGAAAACTATCCCTCTGCAGCTGCAGAGTAACTACGACTAAAACAAATCCAGGGGCTGAAATACTATCACAAATTTAAGCTCCTGGGAGAGAGTTGAAGAAATAGTGCACATAGAAAGACAGAGTATAGCACACGTGCTGCGCATTTAAGCACAACATAGTTATTAATAAAACCTATTGGCTGCTAAGCTACAACATGCTCTATTCCAGGTCTTCACTCGTATGCATGCTTAAAATAAGCAAGGAACCTTGGCGCTTCCAGAGCAAGGAGAGCATAGACCTCAACAGTTATCTCTACACACTATAGGCACACAAAGATTTGTTTTTAATCAAGATCTTTGGCTCGCTCGCCCTGTGCTTTTCAAAATATATTCAAGAATAACTGCAACGAACCATTAGTGACATATGTTACGTACTTTCTCATGAGGCTTTACCAAGAGCACAGCAAATTAAATTCCTGTTACCAATGGACAACACAAGCCAAGGTGCGTTGTAGTATAACAGCTTACAAGAAGAAATATGAACATGCATGCCACCAAGCTAAAAGCCTTCCTTTCCCTTAGGAAAAAATAGACATTTTAAGGGCACTACCAATATCAACAGAAGTAGTAAGCAATACACCCCACGCCGGAATTGCCTTCGTATCACTATCCATGGTAAAGAGCAGCTTAAAAGTATGAACAAGAACTCAGGACCCAGCAATCCTGGGAACTTGACTAACTCAGGAATGCAGCAGACCTGGCCTGCAAAATCTAAATGCTGAGAGGAACGAGGGAAATGCAAATCTCATCTTCTCCCTCTGAAAAAAAAAATTATATATATATATATATACACATTATATATAAGCATATGCATAACTTAAAGAACATACTTGAAGAACATATATGTAACTATATATCTTCCTGAACTTGCCATTGAAAATAAAAAACACTACGGGCAGTATGCAACTGACTGCATGTGACAGAAATCACTGATAAGCATTAAAAATCCCCACAACCCTGAAGTAATCAGGGTACTTGAGCTATTGCTGCACACTGCTGCAATCATTCAGCCTTCAAAAATACTTCGGCCTATTTTTTTTGGCAAAAACTCTTATACCATACTATGTGACGGCTTTTGTGGGTGATTTTGCTGCACCGAATGCACATATATTTGCACATATGTTTCTATAGGCACAATAGGAAATCCATGTGCACATACAGATGTATTAGTATGTACATGACAAGGGGAAAAATGAGCACAAAGTACAAAAATATAAAAGCATGAGACCATCAGCTGTAGAAGATACAAAGCATACCCAAATTGTGCAGTTGACAAGGAATGCCACCTAATCCCTGCTTAATTAAACCACTGTTCTAAACTACTGTTTAGGGAGTGAGGAGTGTGGGATGGCTGATGTATGAAGAAAATATCAGGCAGCGTGGCTAATCTCAAAGACTTTGGAGCTTTCGAGCTACATAAATCAGAGCGACTTTTTGAATAGCCTCATAAAACACAAAATCATTGCCATTCCACTCACGACTTCCAGATTCTTCCTACAGCATACAGATCATTAGGAAACTTCTAAGCAATCAAGTAATGTGGGGCTGATGAAATTACTCAATCAATGCACAGGCTGAGAGACGCAGCATCATACAGAACCGCACAGTTTTGACACGGTAACCCTGCCCCTTTCGGTTTTATACAGGGGTAAGGAAAAATCACAGCAGAGTCAATTCATTTCAACGTTTTCACACGAGGGCTTAATGTAGTCTTTCTGAACTGCCAGCTCCTATTTATAATAGCAGGGCAGCAGAAACATGCAGGCTATAAACAGCCCTGCCAATGTTTAGAATATGATATAGAAAAATGTTTCTTTTTAAATGTGAACATTTACATACCCACAGACCTGCTCTAATGATCACAAGCAGCAGCTGTAACCATTCAGAAGACAGAAATACAAAAAAAGCATATTGCAACAGCAGTCACCGTCCCCCTCCCACTGCCATCACCAAGTTGTTCATCTCTGCTCGCTATATTATAACCTTTTTTTGTCATTGTCTAAGAGATGGTTGATAACATAATGCAATAAAGAAAGTGTCCCTTAACACATCAAATGACACTCTGGCAAGCAAGACAGTTATACTGAAAAGGCACATGTATCAGAAGAAGGGTACACACAGGTAACATCATTTCTTATGACCGCCTGCCCCTCCCAAACATGGGGAAAATATTTCCCACATGAATATCTTAACACTGCAGAGTGAGAAAAAGATAATGCATTTATTTTGTTGCCTATCAATACTATCTCTGAAAATATGCTTTTTCCCCTGTACTGAGCATTTTGCTTTCTTCATTGGCTTTATGAATTATTCTCCAGTTAGCTCAGAGTACCCTGCTATTGCTTTTGCTAACCCATACAAGTACGTACAGCTTATTCTTTATCTCTATATATTTTATACGTAAGTTTACTCAGTACGAGTGAAAGAAAACAAAAGGGGATCAGAACATCCAGGTGGCATTACTAGGGGCAGAATTTTCATCTGTGAGCTGTGCAAGTTGGAATATTTAGCTGTCAGCCCATTTAGTGTTCAAATAGTTCTAATTTCAGGTCGTTTATTTTCAGTGTATTCATTTTATCAGATTTAAAGCTCTGTGTAAAAAAAATATCAGTTTACCAGTTTCATGACAGCATAAACCAGTCTATAAAAAGAGATAATCTCCTTGTCAACTATACTAATTGTCTCTCAAGACAAATTAATTGTGTGAGAAGCAACTACTTTGGCTTTTTTTTTTCTTTCGATGAGGATTTACTGTGTCGATGCATTTAATCACTAACAGCATTATTTAAAAAACAGGGGCAAAATGTGTTGCGCCCATCATACATAAACAAGCAAAACTGTCATTAATACGAAGAGAGAAAAGCTGCCATCTCCCTTGATGCAACGGCACACAGCTCGCCCAGCAACACTCCATTAGCCAGGAGGGTGGAAGACAGGGGATTGCAAAGAAACTCATCTACTACACACTCAAAATTCCCCCCCAAACGCTAAGATTTGATGGGTTAGTTACAAGCTCCTAAGAAGTTAAATCTGAAGATTTCTTATCTCCTAGGGTCGCTTTAACAGTCTACAACTAGGAAGAAAAAATTCAAGAGAGTCGTTCTCCCTTTAAAAGGAGGGCACACAGCCCTGCCTCCCCCGTGCAGTATTTGATGCTCCAGTCGCACAGTTCTAAGGACTGACCCCTATAAAGTTGCGGTACCCACGGGGCGCAGGAGCCCGTGGGGTCCGGGCGGGGGGGGGCTACACGAAGGGCTGGCACATCCCTGGCCAAATCTCGGAGTCCTGCAGGAAAGCTCTCAGCAGCCGGGCTTTCCGAACGCTATTCCCCTTTTACAGAAACCTGCCGCGGATCCCCACGCCAGGCACCGGCAGACATGTTTACAAAGCGAGCCCCGGGGAGAACGGCGGCTGCCCCGCGGCCGGCACTGCCCCGCCGACCTCCCCAAAACCCCAGCGGCACCCCCACGCCGCCTCCAAACCCACCTTCCCCGGGGCAGGGAGGCGCTGGCCGCCCGCCCGCCCGCCCCCGCCTTTCCCGGCTCCCGCTCCGCCTGCGTGCGGTGCCTGCAGATGGGCGAGCGGCCGCGGGGGAAGCGCTCGCCCCGATTCCCCCTCCCCGCGCATCCTCCGCCGGCGCAGGGGGGCGACCAGTCGCCGGAACAAAACGGGAATGCGAGAACTGCTGGGTCGGGGAGGGCTTCGGATAACGGGGAGGGACGGGGAACGGACGGGCGGGGGGGAAGCCCGGCAGCCTCTCCCTCCGGCTGGGGGTGCGGGCAGCGCCGTACACGGGCATCACCGAGCGCACCCCCTTTCAGCAGCCGCCGCCGGCGGGGAAGGCCGCTCTGCTTCCCCGGGCGCCGCCCGGCCGGTGGGGTAAGGGCCCCCGGGGCAGCCGGAACGCCCCCCCAACCTCCCCCCCCCAGCCCCCGCAGAAAGGAAAGAGCTCACGTTGCCAAACCACCTGTTCCGCCGCGGGAGAGAAAGGCGGGATGGGATGGAGGGGTGAAGGAAAGGGGCGGGGGGGAAGGGGGCTTTGCGTGGCGGTCAGGGTGGTATGGGAAATACGGGGAGGACTGGGGTACCCTCCGCCCGAGGGCGAACCGGAGCTGGAGGAAGGCAAGCCGGAGCTGAAAGGCTGCGGGGAGGGGAGCGGGGAAGTGCCAGAGCCCTGAGCCCCCCCAGACGATCAGCCGCACAAAACCTCAAGGTCTAAAGCACGCACATACCCCGCCGCCAAGAAACCTTTACCCAGGGCGGTATGGGAAAAAGAGGACGCCTAAGATACGGGTGGAAATTACAAGAGAGGGACAAACAAACCAACAGGCAAGCGATCAAGGGCTAAAAGAGAGCAGGGGCTGCCGGGGGAGGGAAGCCTGCCAAGAGAGAGAAGGTTGCAAAGGAGAACTGGAAAAGTGTCCAGCAGCACCAGCAGACGCAGCAGCCCCTTACCGATATGAATGATTGAATCTGCAATCGCCGCTTTCCAGGTTCGAGTCCAACAGACAGACACGACCAGGATGAGGGAGAAAACTTCCATCTCCTCCGGAGATCCAGGCTTTGTAACAACAGATCTCTTCGCCAAACGGTGCCACCGCGGAGGATAAGGCGGCGCAGGAAAGCCAAGAGTTTGAGGAGCGTGTAAAATCCCGGTGGCTGGCGCAGAGCCGCGGCTGGGCAGGGGGCGAGCCCGGGGGCTCCGAGCGCCTCTCCACGCTTCACTTCGGGGGGCTTCTGGGCAGCACCAGAGTTGCTGGGAGCGCCGGCAGCAAATCCATCCAGCCCGAGCGCGGGCAGCAGACGCCTCTGCTGGTCAGACAATCCCCATCCTCAGCCGGGTCCAGGGATCCGCTCGGTCCCGGCTGCTGCACGGCAACTTCCAACCCACACCACGCACACGCTCGCACACACACACACGCACACACACACAAACCCTCTTGGCCAGGGAAGCGCCAGGAGCCCGCAGCAAATAGCTCGGCTTGAGCGAGGGAGGAGGAGCGGGCAATGGGAGAGCGGGCGATGCCGCTTCCAGCAACCAGATTCCTGCAGGAAAAGCACCCCCCCCCGGAGGCCAAAAAACAAAGTGAACTTCAAGGTAATGCAGATAGTAATGCAGAGATTTTTCCCCACCCTTCGCTTAAAAAAAAAAAAAAATGCTTTCCACAACTGGAGGAGAAAAACAAAATTTAAAAAAAAAAAATCTGCGAATGAAGCCCAGCGTGCTGTCTGTCTGTCTGTCCAGGGCAGGAGCGAGAGGAGGAGTGCCCGGAGCAAGGCAGAGAAAAGCAGATGATGGTCTGCAGGTTGCTTTCGGAGCTTGCTTTGCTGGTGGGATGCAGAGAGAGCTGGCAGCTCCAGCACCAGCCAGCACGTTGCCTAGAAATGGATCACCTAGGAGAAGGAGAGACAGCGAGAGATAAGTGCTATCAGCCAGAGAGGGAGAAACAGAGAGCGAGCGAGCGAGCGCGCTTCTCTCTAATAACCACCTCCTCCCCCTATCTGCAATACAAGGGAGAAACAAAACACAGCTCTCGCCTCCCTTGAAATCTTCAGCTGGGACTAAGGAAGAGACATAGGCAGGAGTGCAGACAGCCCAAAAATACATTTGGGGAGGGAAAGGCGGAGGAGGGGGAAGATCTTTTTGAACACAATGGAAAAAAAACACACACCACCACCACACACCACAAACCAAAACATGCACCCATTCCTTTTAGTTAACCTTGTAACTCCGCCGCAGGTATCAAATTCAAAGCTAGGTGGGCACTTTTGTGTCCCGGTGTTTGACAACTGAGTCAGGGACACTGCTTGAAGGTGAAAAGTGGGGAAAAAAAAATAATTATAAAATAAAAATAAAAAAAAAATCAGGGACACCTGATCTCAAGGGGAAAATGAAGACCTAAAAATCTATTAATATTACTTTAATTATCTGTGTTCTTCATGGATTCTTCACAATTCTGTGAAGAAATGAATTGGCTTTTTTTCCCCTCTCCTTTCTCTTTCTTTAGGTAGTGGAGAAATTTCTGTGGGAAAACGTTTAGAGCGCACTTTGCATGCTCAGGGTGCTATGAATTCATTAACCGATTAATCCACATACTTCTCGTGCTGTAGTTAAATACATTAGCCCCATTACACACACGGAGAACTGCACAGGGAGGTTAAGTATGTTCCTATAAACTAAATACCCACTTTATGTCTTATTACACTTTCTTCTGACTTTGATTTTTTTACTCACACTAGAAACAGGACACAGAAGTCAAATAATTGCTCCAACATAGCGGTTATATCCTAAACTCACATAAGCCATTGGTAAGACCTGGTGGTCTTTGTAGAAGTCTAAACAGAGGTTAATTAACTAATTATTTTCAGAATGAACCTTTTTTGAAGGCATCTCTGTAGTTATAGCACTTAGGTCAAGTTCATCGCTTGATCATATCTAGCATATAGAATAATAACTTGCTTATTTCTCCTGACTTGTATGTCATCTTTCAGCCATGGGACTAGTTAGCAAGCACACTTCTCTACCTACAAAATTTAAGGATTTAGTTCAAGAGGAACAAATAACATTTTTAAGAAAGCACAAACTAAATCAGTGTTAAGGAGCAAGAGAATTGAATTTTAAAAAAACAACAACAAACCCCACAGAACCAAAAAAACCCACAACAAACTACCAGCAACTTTGCTTAGGCAGGTGACAACTGCTCTGAGAAGAGCAGCGCTCAAAAGGCTTCGAAACAGATCCCAAGCACAAAGCAAGGCTCGTCTTTTCACAGCTAGAATGGGCTTTCTGTCCTTCAAGAGCTGTAACAAATCACAACCAAAATTGACTTTAAGAGACAAGAGGAAAGATATATAAAGAGAACAAAAGCTGATGAGCAGTGTGAAGCAAACATCTCGCAAATTATATCATTCATGTGCTGCATTTATCCGTATCTTCTGTGCAAGTCACGGATCTGTTATTGATAACAGCAGAAAAGGCGCTTTTTTTCCTATAAATGACAGTTTATGCACAGTATCCGTTAGTGTAATGGGCATTAATTTACAAGTAATAAATTCTGATTCATCTGAGAAACTTTTGGAGCTGCTCGAATTATTGTTACTTTTCTACAGAAGCAGCAAGTTCACAAGAAATGTTAATTCGCTTCTTTGGGGGGCATGTCAGAGCAGTACTCTTTAATAATGTACAACACACAGTAGGCAGAAGAGGAAATGTAATGGAAACCTTTGGAAAATTATAACTTTTTAATCCTCGGTTTAGAAAACACTAAGAATTTCGAGGCCTTGTTGAGAAACCCCCGATCCTTACTGACTCTTTTAAGCATCCTGGGATTGAAAAGAACCCATCATGTGTTACAGGAAAGAACCATCAATCACAAGTACCCTACAGTCATATGCAAATTGTTATTGATGCCATGTGAACATGGGAGAAGGGCCAGGAAGGCACATCTACTATTGCCAAGATCGGTTTCTATTTCTGGACATTTAGCTGCTTCTTGTTCTTTGAGTCTTTGTTCGTTATTTTAAAATAAATGCTCCTGACAGGGGAAGATCAACAGTAATTCTGTGAATCTCCATGTTTCTTTGGTAGCTGTACAGAAGCACATGCTTTTTTCCTCTCTTCGGACAATACTTGGAAGTTCTGATCTGTCACCATTCTAGATGAAATGCAGAGCCCCGTAACAGCCTCAGTACTACGACCCCGAAGGATAACAAGCAGATTTGGCAACCAGATCCCCCCATAAGGATGTGACTCGCAGATCAAATCCTAATTTGCAAGTGATGAGGAGAAAAAGAAAAGGCTGTCATTAGTTGAATTTGTGTTATCTGTGGTTATTATGATGTAGGCTGTGAGAAGGTCTGCCTAGCTTTGAGACTTGATGTACCCAAGATTGCACAGATAAATATTTCAGGATAACAAGGCAAGCAACTATAGGTCTCCACCCCTAATTTATATAGGACAGCAAGTTCCATTTGACAGTGCTATGTCAATCTAAATAACACAGAGTTTCCCCTGTTTTGAAAACATGAACTGACAAATATCCCTCACCTTGCCTTGCTATTTTTTTAGAAATAAATGCATTCTTGAAGTGCTGATATAAAGCAACTGATGGACAGATGCATCAAGAGACCAAACAAATGCTCCTCAACCCCTGAGCTGGTGCCCAGACTTGCCGGGGAAGCTCCAAGAGGTGACTCCAGTTGACACGTCTACTCAGTCTTTGCTTTACCTGGCATGGCTTCAAACAAGAAGCCATCTGGGAGGGCTTTAGTTAAGAGGACATCTGCCCGTTAGGAAATAGACTTGCTTCAGTGACCACCAAATTATCTTTAAAATGAAAGCTTTAGCCTACTGCCAACTTTAAGGCTGTTTGCGGTATAATGAAATACATTGAGGTTAATAGGACCATCCAAATTCTATGTAGTGGACTAGACATCGACTCCATCTGTCCTGTCACACTTTGAGTGAAACCTGTGCTCTTGAGCCTCCACCACCACTTCTGAATAACACAGATAATCTTGCCTTTGCTTATCCAAATAGTTTGAGGGTTGGTTTATTTTTCAAATGCGAAGTATGACATCCTTTTTCCACTTTCCTTCATTCTGTTTCTCCATAGCTTAAACATGCGAATGTGTGCATATCTGCAAAAGTGAGTTTGTATGTGCACATGCAGATAGATAAAGTAATTTCATTTGGCCATTATACAAATAAACAGAACATTAAATATTTACTGCACTTTCAAAGAACAGTGCACGTTGTGGCCTTGAATATCTCTTCACAAAGGAACAAATGCCAAATCAGAATCAAGAGTTATTCTGCTGGGCAGAATAAACACAAAAAACCTTTGTGTGGTGCATAGCAAGGATTTCAAAGTGGTGGTGGTGGGGTTTGGGTTTTTGTTTGGTTTGGGGTTTTTTTTTGGTGCTGTTTGTTTGTTTTTAACTACATTGTTACTGAATTCAGTCAAGAGTTTGGGCCTTATCCTTTAACCTCAAGTCAACCCTTAGAGCAACTGATGTTACCAGAGTGATTCTCAGGGACTGCTAGTGAGGTGGGTTTGTTTTGCCCCCTTTAAACTCGTATTACAGACCTCCTGTGTTCTCTGAGCCACCAGTTATGTACCTCACTTAGAAGCTGTTGTGTTGCTGGAGGGAGAACACAGTGCCTGATAGCAGCAAAACTTCTTTGGTATGATAGGAACAGAAAGAAAAACAAAACTTAAGAAAACAAAACAGAAGGAAAAAAGCTGTCTCCCTTCTCTTGCTTCATCTGCCCAGTAAGTACTAAGTATCAAGCCAAATTCTCCTAATGCCAGATCCTTCTCCGTCTCTATAAGCACCCAGCTCATTGCTCTCCGTCTCTGAGGATCTCTCTAACTCCCCCTTATTCACCGCTTTGCAGATTTGGGGTTTTTTTTCCTCCAGGACTGTCGTGGTTCCTCCTGAAGGTGCCTTACTATACCTCAACACTATACATACAGTTTCACTCTCTCCTCTTGCTGGCACTTCGTAATATTCCTCCTCCTATTGTTCACCACATTTCACAATCATGGCTCTTACTGCCATCTTCCCCCTACCCCTTCTTTCCTTTCCCTTCGGGAGGTATAAAAGGGTCAAATAGATGCAAGATGCTCTGCCAAAGCCACAGCACAAACATGCCAGGTGAAGAGCAAGTCACAAATGATGCAGAAAGCCAGCAGGGGAAGCAAGAGGAGCAGGAGTGTGCTGACACCTGCAGCCACGGCTACAGTCCTACCTATGGATCCTCTATGGCAGATGCTGACGAGTCACTTCAGCAAGTGCTCAGGCCGGTCTAAAAGCTTGGGGAGTGTATGAATGACAAATGTAGAGATGGCACTCTTAGCAATTGGTAAAAGACATGTATATTTTCTGTTTGATGTCTGTCCAACTCATCCTAGCTCTTTTCCTAACACCCAGTTAGAGACTTTTGGCTCATTCTAGCCACAGGTTCAGGCTATAACTAGAACAAGGGCTGCTGATGTTGTGTGGAGAAGGCACTAAACCTAACACACCCGCCACTGGGAAAGGTGTGCACAGAGGAGAGCTTGTCAGGAAGGCTAGAGAACTACATTTGAGAACAGGATGCGTTATAGTGGAGAGGAATCCATAGAAAAGAGAGCAGCGTGGTGGCAGAGCATGGTGGAGTCACAGTTCAGATCCAGCAGCTCTTCAGGTAGTCTCTTAGTGTCGCAGCTGAAGGACTCCGACTATCCTGGATGCTACACGGAGAGAAAGAGCCAGCCAAAAGCAAACCATTTGAACTGATCCCACTCTACATCCTCGCTGCTGCTGAGAGGAGAGCGGAGAGTTTCAGCTGTGACAGTAAAAGAAAGGCCAGTCAGAAGTCATCGCTGAGCCAGAAATGCCACATGCTGTCTGTTTGCTTCACATCATGCAAGACCAGAATCAGCTCTGTCTCTGCTTCTGTGGGTAGTGGAAGAGATAGCTGGAAAAGCCTCGTATTGAAAACCAGGATTACTGTCGCTCTGTGATGGTTCAAGCAGCGGAAAGCCCTGCAGGTTAGATTATTCTACCTATTCGGAAAACGCTGTCAGGAAGCCTGTTAAATTTGGTGGTTTAGCAAAAATATGACTCAACTACTTGTAAAAGACAAATAGTGCCAGCATTACTAGTTATTTAACACTGTAGTTAAACTGGCATTGGCAAAGCTGTACGAATTTCTGTATTGCATCTTCATCTAGCAGTTATCATTAGCGTTGTGATTTCTAGCAAGACTAAGATCTCATTGTGGCACGTACAGCAGCAAACGCACAGCGAGACAGTCCTCAGCACAAGTACAGCACGCTCGGATTCCACAATAACAACGAGAATCGGGAAAGGACGCAAGGAAGTCACACGTATTCCCAAGGTTATATGGCATAAGATCCAAAGCAGAATCTGGATCACCCAAGCTGCCGTACAGGGAACTCCCCCCTAAAACTGTCCACTCTTTTCTAGGTGCATTTGGACACTATCTGATCTCTTTCAAGCAGAGGCAGCAACCTGAGAAAAAACTATTTTTACCTGTGAACTTGCACACATTTTTAATATCAGGACCCCAGAAACATTTGACAAGTTGTTGTAATATGATATTTGAATTATGGTGTGTGCTACTTTGTGTGTGTGTACTTCTAAAAAACAATTCTCAGTAAAAATAAATCTCAACTCGCCTAAGATTTGCTGTCCAATATGATTATCGGTGCTAAGTTTTTCCGACAAACAAGAAGTTTACTGAACCAAATGAAGACCCAGGTAGAGAAAGATGACTGCTGAATTGGAGACCTGCATAAATTACTGCGCTTTATGAAGAGTCCAAGAATTCTCCATGCCAGAAGGCATGAATTTGTCATTACACGGTTGGCTATTAGTACGTCTAGTAGTCTCTGACAGAGTTAGATCTCCACAGAGGAGAAGGATGTTTCCATATCTAAGAGTCTTCAACCGTTCTTTATGATGCATGCGTTCCCACTGTTATTTTCAGTAAGAATTCCTCACTTTTCCTTCACTCCTTTCTCCCCAGAAGAAACACTAAATCAAGGTAGCTGAAATAACCTATTTGAAATATCTTGCTTTGATGCATTAAACATAATTTCCTTCTCTGTGTTTTCATCATAACAAACAGCATCATTACGGTTGACATTTACCTTATTCCACAGTATTTCTGTCATAAATTAAGAAAGAACCATTAGATCTGATGACATGGCAAGGAAGAAAGCACCTAACTAACATGATAAATTATTCGTGCTGATTTTTAAGGTAATTCAATTTTGTCTGTACAGTACCTAAAATTGAAATAAACAACCTATTTTTCCTCCCTCGGATCTGGCTTCTACAAGTATTAGACTTTTCACATAATATTTACCCTGTATAACAATCCCAGCAGGACTGGAAGGGCCACACAACTCTCAAGTGCTATTTCAATGAAAGCCAGTCCGAAAGACTTCATTTCAAAGAGCCTCTTGAAAACACACCGTTCTAATAAAACCCTGCAATAGGTGGAAAAATAGAAACACAAAGGAAAATTAACTTCTTATTATGACCTACTTTTCAGTGATGCCTACTGCATTTGCTTGGAATTTCTAACAAGTGAGTTTTGAAAATAAAAGAGTTGCATTTTCTATTTCGATTAGGTCAAACATTTTCTTCACGATAGCAAAGTAATGCCGATACATTGAAACAATTCCTATTAGCGTGGCTGGAAAATGTGTTTTGGATGACTCCAGATATTGAATGTTCCTGCCTCATCCCCATCACACACACACGCATTCTAAACTGTCTATTTATATTACATGCTTTCCAACCATTACCATACTCCACGTTCTTTTATGTCGCATCACTTTTCCTCTTTAACATGTACTTTTCTCATCTGGTCAGTATACATTTAGGTGACCAGCAAAGTACAAGATGTTTCTGAGCACAAGAACACAAGAGAACAATTTCACCACCAGGGATGAGGACAAAATGCCCCATTTTGTTGTTATTTGCCTTTCAAGTTTGCAGTCTATTCTGAAAAGGCAAGTGCTAACAATAATTTAGCTCGTTTTTAAGTATTATGTGCACTGTATACTTTCTACATTCTAGTAATTAAGAACATAACCACCCTCCCCCAAAAAACCTTCCATAAAGCTTCATTTTAATCTTCAGAAGTAATTGACAGTAATATTGTCCAGGTGTAGTGAATGGCTCAATAACGCTCAGTACTTCTGTTGGTCATTTGGCTGTGGAAAAAGGGGGAGGTGTTCCAAAAACTGAAGGCTTGTGTATATTACACTATGGCAACTATATACTTCATAGTTTCATAATGACACTGGAAGCACCCAGTGAGGGGGCAACAAAAACTGCCTTAAATCACATTTAAAATCTTTTTGACAGGTGGATCTTGGCACAAACCGGAAAGCAGAAGAACACCTCAGGGGTTTAAAGCTCTGAACGTGGCCAGAAACTTGTGTTGACATCAAGACTTAGTTACTTGAATCCCTTTCAAGTCAGTTAAGTCTCAACTCCATCAAAACTAAAAAGATCTGCTCAACTCTCCAGAGAGTTTCAGTGAAATCAGAGGATTTTCCCATATGCAGAAAGCCAAATACAATAATACAAGTTTGAAAGACTGGAGTATAGTGGCATATGATTTGTCTGCCAGTTCCCTATAGCATTTATTTACTGCTGTTCTTAATAAAATGAAGCATAGGAATCAATAATCCATAGGAACTACTATGTTTCTTCTTTGCTGTTAAAGGTAAATGGGAAAAAACCCATAGATGTATGTATGTATATGTGTACTTCAGTAGATAACGGAGCACAAGCAACTTTAAACACATTGTCAGAGAGGTTTTTCCTGCCTCCAACTTTGTGTGAAGTACCAGGCACAAAGTCTGATTTCACTCTCACCACCTCTAGAAAATAAGCAGCTGTTCATTTATAAATGAAAATGACCTTGCAGAGACTATCAAACTTGGACTTGAACTTAAATATAGTCGTTAAAAGGATCATACAGGTGAAGTCCCGCAGGGAAAGCTGAAGTTAATAAATAAATAAAGTAATGTATTAAGCACTTTACACTAATTAGCGCTGTCTTCTCTTGGGCTAGTTATAAAATGAGAATTATTTCAATATAAAAAAACCCCACAGAATTTTAGAACTGTATTTTTGGGTCTACTCAGGGGAGCAGAAATAAGAACATCACCTCCCCTATTGCTAGAAAGCCACCTTTAAAGAAAGAAAAATAAGTCTCCAGAGGAAGTAAAACCAGCTTCATATGTGGCAATATGATATTTTGACTAAGGGGAGAAAACCCCACAACGCGTCCTCTTTCTTGTGGACGACCTTTTGTTATCCAGACCTATATATAAAACGCCACAGGGCTGTGGATGGAGACTGAAGCAGGACAAGACTCTCAAACCCTATGGGAAATAATAATAAACCAACTGATTGGTGTGAATTTTGAATCCCAGTGTCAGTTTCCTATGGTACACAAAGGGACTCATCCAAGAAGAGCGTACATGGAATAGGTGGTTGGAGTTTTGCCACCAACTTAGTTTTTCTTTAAAACATTCAAAACTTGCAAGTTGAAACAAAAAGGTCGTGGTTCCATGAAAACGGACCTGGCCGGAATAGGAACACTTTCCTTCCCTAGATAACCGAATTACTGGCAGGACAGAGGATTTTGTGCACACCCAGAAGAAGAGCCCCACACAACGAGGGTGGAAACGCAGCACTAGGAGCTCACAAGTGCTCCTTGGCACAGCAGTTTCGACAACGCACCCGAGCTTCTCCTGACAGGGCTGTCCCACTTTCTATAAATAATGCTCTAGCTCAGGAGACCGACAGGCTGCTTAGGCCATTCTTACCTAGGATTTAATTTGGACCTTATGCTTTGGCAGTGAATGGCCCTGTCTGCAGAAGCAGTGGTTGTGCTAAGATTAATTACAGGAAGGACACAGATTTAAAAACATCTCTGAAATGCATTTTTTTTTTTCTGTAGTAGAGGGAGCCAGTGGCACTGAAACTGTTTCGTGTTTGCAACTTTGGTTTTAGAAGTGCTGAGGGACATAAAACTAAAGACAAAGACGTGCACCCCTCTTTGTTGAAAACAAAAATAAAAATCAGGAAGCAAAACACTGTAAGATGAAAGAATCGAGGGTATATTCATCTGGTCTTCATTAGAATTTGTGGTGAAAGTCAGTGCAAGAAGAGCCCATCCCCAACTTGACACATCTCCAGCAGGTCAGAACCGTTCAAAGGAAAACCAGTATACACCACACTTCTTCCTCAACTCCAGCCTAATATCAAAGCAACTGCCTTCTGTTTCAGCTCCTTTTAGTACATCAAGAGGAGGGACGAGGACACTTTGAGAGGGAAATTGCCAGGGAGACAGAGAAATGGGGTCAGTGGGTAGCAACAAGTCACACTCCCCATTGCTCTTGTCCGTTTGTAGAACATCCACCCCTTGGTACAAGTCAGTCTGAAGCATCTTCAGAGAGAAGAAGCTCAAGAACGGGGCCACGGGGAGACATAATGCTGTGCTATGAGGAAAAGTTAAAATTTACTAGGTAGAAGGTTAAGTGCTAATTAGCAGTGCCTGCGTAGCGTAGTGAGCCGTCTTTTTATCATGATGGTCCATAACAGACAACACAGCGATATAGGAGACAAAGTAAGATACTCCATTGGGTTTTGTCTGCGTGATTGGGATTCTGCAAATATAGTCACATACATTCAGATAATTTGCTTTCCAAGTGTGTCATGTTTCACAATTCGATTGTGGAATAGAGTTCAAAAGGAGTTAGGCAGAAAAGTGCCCACATTGATAGGCAAATATCTGTATATATATTTATCTCCAAATGAGTATTTATGTGCACTTTGCATTTCAATTTATGTGTATACTGATACAGCACTCCAGAGAGTAGATCTGAAGTTTCTTTAAGAAGAAAACCTATTCCCAAAGTACAAAACTATTCCAGCTTCGAGTACTAGCACTGAATCTTAGAAAACTTGTGAAGTTAAGCTAACTTTACCTGCAGTGTTTTCATATGCAGTGCACGATATATAAATGATTTGTTACTGGCTTTGAATTTACCTGGGCTAGTTCTGTTCACGTTGAAGTAGCTTTGAGTTCTTGCTACCAGTTCTGTTAATACTTGTTCTCTTTCTACGCTTGATGTCCTGGATTTTTATATGGCAAAAGGCTGCACTGTACGGCCAGGGAACTGAACAAAACCCATTTCATTTACAGGGGAAAACCTGCAAGTTCCTTGAAAGACATTAAGTTTTAACTTTGCAGATATATTTACGCACACAAATACATACAAAAAGTGTATATATACATATACACACATTTCAGCAACCAAACGTGTTTTCTTTGAAGTCTGGTTTGCTTTCACTGCATGAAATGTGTCTTAATGTGAACTGCAATTCTGAAAGGTGGTGGGATAAAATCCTGAAGTATTTCCTTTCTGTAATAAATGTCTTAGCTGTTCTTCCATACCATGGAAGTTAATGAACACGGAGATAGTAAATGTACAGCATCGGTCAAACCGCATTTAGACGAAGCATGACTTCCACTCCTGGTCTCTTTGTCTCAGTCCAGGAATTTTCCTGAGGGAAATTTTCCTCTCATAAGATTAAAATTTGCTGAGTTCATCTTATACTTACTTCCATGCTTATAATTTTGGCTGAAATACAAATATACTCTGGTCAACAGCAAATGACCATGAAGAGTATAGACCAATCGCAGGTCCACAGATCCTTGAGATCACTTTTAAGAGAGAGCTGGGAAAAACAACAAGCTGATTTGATGAAAAGAATCAAAAAGATTGTCAGATATCAACTGCTGGTTTTTTTCTTGCAAACTTAACGATGATAGGTACATGTCGATCGCCCCTTCTTATTATAAATACAATCTGCTCAATGAGATCTAACAGGTTTATTTTTATACATTCTTTAGCTTTGCCTTTTATGTTTGGCAAGGCTACTTTGATCACCAAGAATCCTTATAGGTAGGTGTGGGACCCTGACAACTCTGAAGATCCATGTTTTGCTAATGTAACTCTACTGACATTTTCATTTATCTAGATACAGCAGATTGTTTCCACATCATTTGTTCACTTCCAGACATGCTGATTTCTTTCAGCTGATGTATTAATTTCACTCAAATCTGTCAATTTGTGATGTTCCTTGAATGCACACCATTCCTTTAGTAATTGGATCGTGTATTTTTGCTTCCCATTTGTTAAACGAGTACTTGGAAAACTTATCGCCTGGCATTTACCTAGTCTCAGAAAGGTTTATGTCTAAGCTTTGTGCTTTCTCCAAATATTAATTCCATGATTAATTAATACTTCTCAAGTTGCCACAGTCACCACTCTCTTCTCGATATCTCATGGATGGTTCAGAAGCTGAAGAGCATTCAGAAGAGCTCCGATGCTTCTCCAGCTTCTCTTACTACTTCCTCATTACTCTCAGTTGTAGTTTCTTATTTTCTAATCCTCAGATGTCCCATATTGGCCTTTCTTCTATGTTGTATCAGTTTTTGAGTTGATCCCCACTATCCTCTTAAGTAAAAACACAAAGATAGCTCTGCATTTTTAAGTCTTGTGTTTTTATGTCTCTCTCAGACTACATATGCACTTATGCGTTTCTTAAATGCTTTGAAAATTACATGAAAACACTGGGTTGGGCATATCTGAAGAGGTGGCTTCAATTACCTGGGCTAAACTCTGCTTGTGGACTAAACAGGCAAAATTAAATTTCTACCTCCAATTTAGTTTATTACATAAAAGGCTTTCAAGAGCCTATTTGAAGATGCAACACAAAAATCTGTTGAGCATTGCTCATTTAACTGAAGATTTCTGGGGAAGGTGTATTAAAACTGCTCCTCTGAACTCGGGTGATGTGGGATCAGCCCAATGAGCTCGTGCACACATCACGCGCTATCATTGTCATTGCAGCAACAAGCTCACATGGGGGAGCTGGATTTCACTTGCACTGCTGCTATACATGGAATTCACACGGGAACAGTGTCAAACCGGGCAAATCAGCACATTTTAGCACACATTTAAGTAGGAATATAAAATTGGTGGGTTCATGAGAAGACACCTTTGTGGAAACAACAGTGGGAATTCCACAAACAGGGTTTTCCCACTGACTTCTCTATAAAATACTTATTATTTATGAAGATATCAGCACTGGGAGTTCCTTGGGATCAGGCGCTCCCTTTCTATCAGCTTCTCCTCATCAGACACATGAAGCTCAGTAAAAGAGGGACTGCGGGCCCACCAGCTCATCTGCAAAACCTTCTCTGACTTCAGCTCATTCTCTCACTTACACATGTACAAATCTATTAGTCTGAAATGGGTTTGGATCAGCAGCCCAGAGGAATAATCCCAAAAGATTTGGTTTTGCAGGTAAAGTGAGGGGAAGTGACAGGCCCATGGGCTTCTCTTCCTGCAGACAACACATGAAAAGGAGTCAGCTTGGCTGGTAAATCTGAGCTGTGCTCGCAGGGCTGCAAGACAGATTTTTATGCTACAAGTGAGTATACATGAAACAGGGAGAATAAACAAAACGAGTGAGATAAAATGAAGACAGAATCCTAAGAAACAAGTATATGAATGGGCCGTATTTAACCTGGAGTGACAATTTTCAAAGACATACTTCTGATATCTCTCTCATCTCCCGGCAAGACCTCACTATATAAACCTAACATTAAAATGCCTGTAGGATTTTATTTACAGTGAGCTGAAGACTATGCAAGTTCATCCAGCATTTGTATCTTTCAACAATAAAACAATAGGTCACCAAGTCCAAAGACTTCTATTTATTTTCATGGTTTGTGAAGAGATATTTAAAGATTATTTTGCTCTGTGCATTTCAGTAACAGATTCTGCTTAATATGAGCTTAGTGGGAAACCATGTAAAGAAAAAACTTGAGTTCAACCCTTTATTCAAGCGACTGATATTTTCATATACATCGCTCTGTACTGTGTAACAAACATAAGGATTTTCACTGGGATTTGTGCTCCTAAATCAGGGGGATATATGAAAATAAGTCCTGTACAGAACCCTTAGAGGTGAATGCTATGCCTCAAAGTGCTAAAATAAAGGTGCTCAAGCAACAGACTATGAACCCATTGCTTTACTCCAAAGTTTACTTTGATCAATTACATTTTTGTCTGTAATTTTGGGATGGAGGACAGACTGCAGCATTATGCTTACCTCGCCCACAATGACTTTTACAGTAAACAACAGCCAAACAGAAAATCCAATCAAAACACCGTTCTCTCTCACTTTGCAGGAGAGTACTGACCCAGTCTAAAAACGTCACCACGTCTATAATGTTTAAATTAATAGCAGAAGAATCTAAAAAGTAACACAAGCTCACAGTTTCAAAATGGACCTAAGTGTAATATCGCCATGTTCAAACAGGTGGCATAAGCCATCAAAAATTTGCCCTACACCCTGAAGAAATGTTTCATAAGATTGCCCTGATGTTCCCTGGTTTAAATTAGCAAACCTGCATTTTCTAGCCCCAAGTCTCTGGATCATCCATTCCCACCAGCCAACATGCCCCATGGAAGCCATGGGATGGTTTGAACAGGGGCCTCTGTCTTGCACAGGGCAGCACTCAACAGTTCTCAAAAAAAGCCCAAACTAAATATTTAGAAGTTTGAAATCTCGAACTAATGGGAGAGAAAGGAACAGAACCAGTTGCACAATGGCTTTTCCAACAGAAGAACCAGGAATGCAGCTAATATCCCGGTTCTGCCATCGCAAGTGAGATCTGCTAGAAGCTTTACGTTGTAATCTAAATAATTAAGCTGATGAACTCCAAGCTGAAAATCCAGTAAAGACTTACAGGAGTTCAGCCTAAAATAGAATAAAAAGAGGAGAAAAACCCCAAACTGTTGCCCTTCATTATAAAGGCTGTACTTGTTGCTTGTTTTTTTCTCTCTTGCAGTGACTGATTAGAATGGTTTAGGTTGGAAATGACCTCTGGAGATCACCTGCTCTTGAAACTAAATGAATGATTTATTATTTCTATATATTTTAAGTGTTTCTTAGGCTTTAAGTGAGTAAGCAGTAGAAAGGCAGCCTCAGATACCTGCCTTTTCTTAAGAAACACATCCCTCGATTTGTCAGTAGTCAAGATTAAATGTTAACTGAATTGGAACAACAGACTGTAGAGACAGAGCATTTCTGTTTCATAAAAATACACATTTCTCTTTACTCCCATTGAAATTAAAAGAGTAATCCTTATGTTCTGCTTTCTACACAAGAATGGATACAGGTCAATGTGAAAGTAAGGTGATCTCTACCCAGAAAAAAATCAGCCTCTATTTGAAACCATCCCCATGCGGAATGGATACAACCGTGTTTTCATTCTGCAACACGTATATAAGCTTACTTTGTCCAAAGAGACCACAACGCGAGAGAAGTTGCTAGTTTGCAGTACAATCTTTTTTTATCTCCATCTCCCTCTGCTTTTCTGTCATGTAAAGAGAAGACACCAAGACCTGTTTCATCTTGCCCTTCTTGACCCACTGGAATACCTGTGCAGAAAAATGGGGTCTTGCATATGACATGACAGTGTCTTGAACAGCTCTGCTCATGTCTGCTCAAACTATGAAGATGGCTGAGTTGATCAGAAGTTTCATGCTCAGCTGATGGATCACCCATCACTTCAGAAAATTTATCAAACTGGAGAGAAATGTCTAAATTTATCAAGTGTCCCCGTGGACAGAAAGATGCTACAGTCAGTTTGATGTTTGAGGGTACTATGGTACATTACCCTGAGTAACTGTGGAAAGAATTTTTTTAAATTATCATTTTATTAGTAAACAGCATTTATCAATACCTTATATCTCAAAATTCCTGCACTGCTAATTGAAGGAACGGCACTATTTATCCCAGCAGATAAAATGCCGCTTATCCTTTGGCAGATCTGAGCCCTTTGACTTGCATATGCAAGTAAATGAGAATCTTCCTTTTGACTATAGTAGGCTTCAGTTCAAACACTTTATTTTAAAGGCGTTTCAGGCATTGACACCATTTAAAAGACACTACTAGCTGCCCACTCAACAGTGTATCATGTCACATAGTGCCTTCTGCTATTTTAAAAACAACAAGATCATCAAGGAATACACACTGCACACACCAACACCCAGACACACAAAGGAGAAGGGAAGACAAATCTACCACACTAATTTGGTCCATCCCTCGTGATCCCAGCATTCTACATAAGCTGTTGGTAAAGCTTAGAGCTGCTTTCTGAAGGATTTCTGTAGAGGGAATTTTTCTCACAAGGGAATTAAAGAAAAATAAAGTCACAATGCCACAGCGTTTTATTGGTCATAGTGGAGCAAAAATTACTTCACAGACTTAGATAATAGAATAAATAGTCTTTTGAGAGAAAGGCCGTCTACTGACATAAAAGACTGGCTGACATAATTGCATAATTAAGATTCCACTGGAATGAGGGGAAAACTAGTGGAATCTACAACTAAGTAGAGATCTTTTTTATTCTCCCCTTTGCATAGTAGAATAATTATGTAAGTGAAGTTCTTGCCTTAGGGGTGATACTGAGGTGCTCTTCAAATGAGCTTAAAGTGAGTAATGGCCAAAGCAAAGTGACTTCAAAAGGTCAAGAACCACTCTGGCTCCCATCACTGTAAATGCTAAAAGCTTAAAGTGAAGGAAACCTAAGTTTAACACGGCCTCTTTGTAGCACACCTGCCTATGGAAAGAAAATGGAATAAGTGCTTCTTTAGAGTGCAAAGGGGAGGGGACAGCAGCCCCCGTATCAGCCAGGGAAATCAGTTACTACTGCATTTTGTGGCCAGGTTGTTTGCAGATGGTATAGATTTAAGTGTTTCACAAACAAAGGTCTTCCCAATGATTTCTCCCACTTGGTATCCTTAAAGAAAAGCTGTAAGAAATGAAGTGATTGTTGAGTATACTGGCTGACTATTTGAATCAATGATAGCTCTGTGTCTATTGCAGTGACAGAGAGAACCAAGAAAGATATTTCAAAGCTCCAAACATCAAACTGAAAGATCATTCCTATTTTTAAGACAATTCTATGTACCAAACGCCTGCATTGGTAACCACTGCACTGCAGCCTGGTTAAGGAAATAGCTCTACCTGCCAAACTAGAATCTGCATTTCCAGCTAAAACCTCTTCAAGTTTCTGAATGCTTGTCTGCTGCAGTATTTGCTCTACATCTTTCTGCTATAGAATTGGCTTCCCTTGGCAGATTTTTTTTTTTCCAGACCTATATTAATTAAAATTACAAGCACCAGACACGCTCAAATCCATCATGTTTTAAGGCTGCAATATGTCAAGTTCAGTGATATTTGTGGCTGCTCATCAATTCATGGCATCAGGTCTTTGAACACAAGCGCCACGTCGACTCCTTATACAACAATATTTGAATTGCATTATATATTCTCATTTCATGCAAAACACCAGCAAACTCATTTATGTAGGTTATAGGTATTAAATGATTTTTTCTATATTAAGTTACTCCATTTACCGTAATTTTAAGTTGTTCTTTTCTTGAGAAATTATTTTATTCTGTATACTTTCAAGGGGACCAGTCTTATTTTTGCTTTTCTCGGTCAGTAATAATACTTATGTTACATGTTTCAGTATCCTCCATAGTATTTTGGCTATTATTTTAATTATTTTCTGCTTTAGGTGCTCCCCTCATAGTTCTCCAGTAGGTATTTATGGACAAATTCAGAAAGCTATCTTCAGCCTAGAGTGTGTATTCCAGTTTGGTCAATCACTGGTATACCTGTTCTCTTCAGCTTCAGAAGTGTATCTGAATACCTTTTAAATTGCCAAGTTCAACTGCAAATGCAGGTATTTGTGTGTCAGAAATTTCTCTGCCTTATTTTCTATTGCCATAATTAACTTTTGGCTTGATTAACAGAAATTGCTTGTGGAGTTTTTTTGTACTATAAACAATATGAAGGTACGCTGTTCCCATAAACTGTAGTTAATCCCACGAGAAGATGAGTGTCTGTATTAGAAACAGCTGTATGATACTATTGACATAATACAAAAACACATACGTGTCCTGATACACACATTCAATAGGTAAAGCTAACACAGAGCATGGAATATTAACTCGATCATTTCTTGCCATCTAGATACTTTCCTTAAACATATAATTTTTGGCTTAAGACTACAGCATAAAATTAACATTATTTGTGTTTTGGAAACAAGATTTTTTGGCACATTCCAATTAAATCTATGATCACTGGAGCATTCACTTGACAGATTATGAACTACTGCTCATTATAAGTTGTTTCAGAGCTATAATTGCTGGAAGAGTTTTAAAGTACTTTATTTTGTTCTTAAGTAGAGAAGCAATATGTTATTAGTTCCCTTGCATTCTGAAGTGACTTTGCTTGAGAGAGCTAATCAAAAGTTATCTACCCAAAGTGAAACCATTCAGAAAGTTTTCAGTTCTGGTTAGAGGGAATTAAAAGCAAACCTCAATTATACTGGTTGCCACAGCTCTCACCACCTCACTCTGGTAAAGAAAACCAGAAAGTGTTTTGATAGCTCACGTACCTACTATATTCTGCAACATGTAGAGGCAACTAACCTACACAACTTGGACTGGCACGTTTTTCTCTAAGGCAGAAATATTTATATGTGTGCACATATTATCTTTTAAGCTTTCAAGAGTTCATTAAAAAAAAAAAGCAAGGAAGGAAAGCACATTGAAAGTAACTGGAGAGCGTCGTCCCAAAATGTGGTCTTAACATGATAATGGACTCCTATCATTAAGAATATTGTTCAGCTGCCAACCAGAAAGAACTAGATTGTTATTCTCCAGCTACTTGCAGCAACATCATTCCAGAAGTTACAGTCTGCAACTTTGAAATGAAAATGGAACTCTGAAATGTATTTCTAAGACAAAGGCTGCAATGAGTGATCCCTTCTTAACTTAACTAATTAGCTTCACTTCCCCCGAGTCCCTCTTTAGTGGTTTCTTCAACTTCAATGTCACCCTTTCATGGTGACACCACCAATGCACATACAAACTCATTATCACAAGTAGGCTCTTGTTTCAATTATTAGTACAGAAAAAGAGAGGGAATAAACAACAAACAGGAGTATTAGCTTGACAGGTATAATGATATATTTGAAGAGTATTAAAAAAATAAAGAATTACATCTGCCAGTAGAGATCAATCTTAAAACTTTTAACGTTAGGGCTGGGAATATGATTATCTTGTATT
Organism: Columba livia; assembly: GCF_036013475.1. NCBI lineage: Eukaryota > Metazoa > Chordata > Aves > Columbiformes > Columbidae > Columba > Columba livia. Next base: position 76,672,397 of record NC_088605.1, on the reverse strand, counting down.
TCACTTTCCAGTACATAAGAAGAACATATGTTTATATGTTTTATTTATTCTACATTGCACTGAAAGTGACAAAACCAATATTTTGCACTCTGGCTAGAACAGTGCTGCAAGCTGTCCTAACCTAGCAACTTTTCCTATTATTACCTTTCCAAATGTTCGGTTGTGGTATTCATATACATTCGTTGTGTTGACTTAGAGATACTTCTAGAATAGGATCTGCATAGATAAGTTATATTTAGGGCTTTCTCCTCAAGTGTCTTAAAGTTTCACAAACTAGTAAATGTGTTTGTAACCACTGGAGTGGTTACAACAAACCAACCCAATTGCTGCTATGATATTCTTTTTCTATTTGGGGAAATTAACATTGTCTGCACCTAAATGGGCTGTGAAAAGACTGTGGTATACACTAATTTGTTATTTTCAAATACACAAAGTTCTACAAAAATAACAGGTCCATCCAATCATTCAGTAAGAACTGGTACTTAACTCTCGTACTACATCACTCACCAACTAGATTCAGGATCAATAATTAACCAACTGTAATTCTAATCATACAGAATTATTTCTGTATTTTGAGAGGCTGAGTTAACTTGACACAAGGGGCTGGGATGACTTTTAATGCAAACTGCCCTATGAACAGAAAAAAAATCAGAGAATCTCAGTTTCTCTAACTCCATGTGTGCCCCTAATGTGTGGGCAGGAAGGAAAAGATTTGGAAGCCATTCGAACATTCAAAATTAAGTTTTTTTCCCCTCACATTCCAGCTCAAAATTCAGCTTGGTGCTGCTCATTGAGCTGAAGGACTTATCCAAATTGTTAATCAGCCACCAAGACTATTTCAGTTGTACTGGATTTTGTACTGGTCATTAGTGACTTCAAGATGATTGTGCTCAGTGGTGTTTAGACTCAAGCCAGATGAAGCCTTAAGTCAGATACAGGATTTTTTTTTTAGGTTTGAAAGGAATTCACAACTGATATACAATGCCAAGGAACCCAAAAAGGTCCCACTGGCATAGAAATGGTCTCCAGGAAATCAGACCATGGGAGAAATAACAGGACTGGCAGAAGGAAGATGTGCTAATAGATGATTGAAACATGGAAACAGGACATGCAGCTCTTTTTGTTTCAGCAAGTGTAATCAGGCGTATAGTAAGGAAGACAGTATGTGAACACGTGGGAGTAAACGTGCGAAAACCCATAAACAGCGTGGGTTTGTTGAAAATCTAGTAGGTCATGCCAAAAAGAAACTAATAGCTCACTTGTGCATATGCTTATTTGTGATTTTAATTTAAAACAGGAACAGTAGAGATTGAAAACTGAGTTGAGCTTGGACTGGACAATGAGTACCAAAAGGACTTTACCTTACACTGTGCACAATGGGATTGAGTGTAATACAGTGAACCAACAAATAAATGTTATTTTGGCAAAGATCAAAACTCCCCTAACAAAATCCACTCTTCACCTACTACCATCTCTTATCTGCACAATCCACTAATTACTGAATGTAAACCACTGATGTTTGTTTGGCACGGCTCAGTAGAAGCGTCAAATTAACGTTGTTTGTCAATTAGGCAATTTTTCGTTCTTATTTTTTACATGCTGTCATGTACAGATATAAACCCTAGTGACCAGGAAAATATAATTGCACACCCAGCATACAGCTCATTTACATTGAGATGTGCTGATAAATAGCACGTCCAACTGAAAGAGCAGAAGTTGAAAACAATTATACTCTAAAGAAGGTATCAGAATTCTCCCATGACTACAGTATTTTGGTGACAAGTTCTTGATTCCTTTTGTTTTCCCAAGCGCTGAATACATCAAGATTACCTATCGGTAGAGAGCTGCTATCAGAAAGTTGCATGTTATTTGGGAAATTTTATCCCATAGCACATGGTCAGAAAAATATGTCTTTAGCAGCACATTTGTCTTAGTGATTAGAATGATCCTCTTTGCTTGGTTTTATCAAACAAGGTACAGGAACTTAGAGTTGCACAAGAAAGCACATAGACTATCGCCTTCTAAAAATACCAGAATGATTAACAGAACTATACACAAATGTACCGAGACAATCAAGCACATACAACTGAAACGCTACTGTGAGCAAGTGTTAGTGTAGCGTTACAGGAACAAAACCCGGGTTGGGAATTACAAAGCAATTATGTATACAAAGAAACTATTGAAGCTATTACTTCAAGTATTTACGGACTGTATTTGACGGTCTCCTATACCTACACATCCCCCACATGGTCCGCAACGGTACATGGGGTATTTTTTGTGCTTTCTGGAGAAGGCTGGAAAGCATACACAAAAGTTTTTCAAGTTTTTCACCAAGTACAGTATAACATAACATATCCTACAGCTAAAAACGTAAATTTTGAAGCAAATGTCAAACAAATAATCAAGCACTAGAAATTATAGGTACCTCTGACATTTAATCCACTTCATGGGGAAAAAAAATGAAAGCATATACCATGGTAGCATGAGGGGAGTCTAGGAGAGTCCCACCAATGTATGTTATTTTAGGGCTTTTTGCACATTCAAAGGCATACTATGTGTATTTATGAACATATAGTTATCCCTCCCAGCTGTTTTAAACAGAGTTCTCCTGCACTGAATTTTCTTCAAGTATGGAAGTGTTTAACTATGTCAGAGAAAGCACATAGTGCTTCAATACAATACGTAGTGCTCCTCAGCTGGGACGTTACCACCTGCTGTGACAACCACTCCTTCCTGATTTCACACCAAGTTTGTAGTTGCATCAAACTTAAAGCATAGCGGCGATTGGGTCTGTCCAGAAAACCAGAAATCAAACTTGATGATTCAATGTCAAAGCTGACGGAGCAAACTGAACCCCTAAGAACAAATATCTCAACAAAAATCCCTCCCAAAATACAAGTGTAACTGAATGCCACACCTCAATTTCCCTTTCTTGTGTGAATAACAACCCTTGTAGGTGGAAAAGCATCAACTGCAACTAAATGATCACTGAAATATGGTATGAGACTATCCCACTGTGACCAACCATTCCTCATTAACCCTCCCAGTCGTACTACAGAAACGGAGAAGAAAAGCGAGGTGAACACCAGCTAAGCCAATAAAACACATTTCTTTTGATAGAAAACCATTTTCCTAAATATTTTCCCAGTTTTCCCAAGTTGAGACAAACATTTCCTCCTCCTCTTTTTCACTGACTCTTTTTGATCAACACAGGTAGGATAGTACTTTACTCATGTATTTACACAAACATATGATCTTTTCTCATTGCAAGTAGAACATCACCTACCAGCTCCTGAATTACCCAAAGAGTTGTCCTAAAACTGAGAAGTATTGTATTTGAAACAGAACTGCTCTGAATACATCTTGAACCTTTCTCTGTAACATAAATGGAAAAAGACGGACACGAGACAGATAATTTATCACAGGCACACAGAAAAGCTCTTTGACAACCTGACCTTGCTAAATCATTCACTGACATACACCACAAATAATAGATATACATTATTTTTCTGAAAGGAGGATAATTAAAAAAAAAATAGAAGGATTTAATAAAAACAAATTATCAGTTGCAAATGTGCAGCGCAAATATAGCTTTCAATCTGTCAACACTCAGAGGCATCACACAAATAGTCAAGGGCAGATGAACCAAAGACCAAGACAGCCCTTGAGGCTCCTTCCTTCTTTGTCCATTTATAATTCTATTCAAGAGTATTTGCTTTATGAGACCCGGGAGCTGATACAACTACTTTGTGATCATTGCACAAAGATATTCACCTATTAAGTGGATAGGTATCTCTGAAGGACAACTCACAGAAGAGACATCTATCTTCATCAAATTTTGCTTCAGAAACTGTTTCTAACAAATACAGCTCCTTCACCTCTGAGCTTCCATCAGCTTTATAAAAATTAAACAACGGGGGGTCAAATTACCCCACAGTGTGTCTTATTTAATCTGACCTTTGCAATGTTTGAGCCTTTTCCAGCTGCATTTGGTGCCTTTATTTGAGTGACCTTTATTTTGTCTGAATGAGCTTTTCTTTTCTGGCACCTGTTAAACATTTTATGAAACCATATAAAACAGCGTAGAGATAAGCGCAGGAATGCAGGTGACAGAAATTCAAATCAACAGCATGAACTTCAGCCCTGACATTTGACTAAATATATTTGTCTAACATAGTAAAGAACTGCACCTAGACAAGGTTTGTAATGCTGAACTGAAATGTAACAGTCATGGGTTCATGTAATTGTGAATTTAGGATATGTTGGAAAAAGTTGGGAACAGAAGGCAATGTGTGGTGTAGCATTAAAAAGTATTCATTTGAACATAACAGAACCTTAAGAATGAGCTCAATTCATTTCCATTAAGGAATTGAAAATGGGAACAGATTAATTTTTATCTTTTTACTTACTGTGATCAGGACATAGATATCGTATCTAAGTGTTTCTGAACTTGGTTTTATTAAGTAGATTTTGAGGTTGAGATGATGCACCTACCACACTACACCAATTGCACTTTCTCACTTAAAACCATTTTTACCTGTGCAGCAAAAAGGAAAGATCACATAAAGTAAGAAAATCTGGAAGTGAACAGGTAGAGGGTCCTGCTCACCATTTTATTGCTCTATAATCCTTCAGATGTCTCATCTCAAAAGTAATTACCTGTGTTCAGCCTGCACAAGTGAACGGCAGCAAGTTCCCCTGGTAAACACCATCACCAGTCAGGAGCAGTTTATTTGATTAGAATTCCAAGGCAAAAAAAGAGACATGCTTTTTATCAGAGTGTGCAAGAAGAGACAAACTTGTCCATAAATTCCTCAAAGACAGGATGAGCAAATAAAAATCTGCTACCTGGCATTTGCAGATAAGAGAGCATTTCATTCCCTGAGAAAACACTTCATATTTGATTCAATGTAGACAAAGGTTGCTTTTAGCTCCTGAGAAAAATATAATCAGACTTCATTACAGTCCTTACAAACATATTTAAGAGCTTGCATTACGGATCTCCTAAAAGTATCGCTTCTCTCTAATATCCTGGTAGCAATATAGGCAGTGGGACCTTTGGAGAACTTCATCTTCGCATCAGACACGGTACAGATGCCAGGCCTGGAGCACTAAAATAATGTCTGTTTAACAGAGGGGCCAAGGGAAGTGTGTTGAAGAAACCTTCCCCAAACTTTAAACTGAGTTGCCGCAAGAGTTTCTCCCCATCACTTGCGAAACTAAAGCTTTGTTTCTCTACCAGTTTCCTGAACTTGTTGCATTCTCTGAGGATTTTTCAAAGTGCATAGAAATGAGAGTAGGACAAATTAAAGAGAAGGGTGAGTGCCTTCTCTCCTCCGTCACTGCTGAACAGTGCTGGCTCTTTGCTCCAAATGAGCAGACCAAATACAAGTGCCAGTTTCAATGGGAAAGCACATGTGCCTTCCCACCTTTTACGCCATGGGTAAGAACTGCAGGGTTAGGTTCTCCAGGTAGTTCTCTTTAAGCGCAGATCTGCACGTGAGAGGTTTCTGCCGCTTTGTTCACCCTACACTGAAAAAACAACCCTTAGTTAACCTTTAGCAAGCTATTTAAGTATTTATCTGGAAAACATAGAACAGCATTTCTGCAGGAATGTGGTTGCAGGGACAGACAGGAGTATGGAGTTATACATGGGCATAATACTTAATGTTTCAATATAAAGTATTTATATACCACTTGCTCTCATCCTCTCTCCCCCTGTTTTTATTTTGCATAAACTCTTCTCCATACCCACTCTGTTCAATGAAAATCCTCCAGAAAATAGACACACTTCCTATAGGTACATTTATTCCAAGGTGGAAAATTCCATTTAAACTTTCTCAGAAAGCACATAAAAACCCAAGATGAGTAAGAAAGACCTATTAAAAAAATCATTGAAAGTGAGAATGCGGCAGCAGATCTATTTGTTTTGCTGACTAGGTGGATACCAAAGTCATCTAAGGGAATTAGGAATCCCATAAAAGAATAGTAAAAACCTCAAGGAAAACAATTACCTGCATTATAGTAATTGGTAATTTTGTCAGTTCGTGGCTTGCATTGGGTGAATACAATAAGGGGTTGTTTTGGTAACCTGCAGTTTATTACCATAAGCACACAAGAGAAAAACCCAATTCCCAAGTCTGGTGTAACAGGAATTACAGCAGTGATTTATAACAATCCCGGATTTAGAACAGTCCCAGCTGGTTAGCCAGGGTCTGAGACAATAACCTGAGGATTGCATTATCTTTGTGGAGAGGGATCTGGATCGCTCCAGCACAATGATCCAAACACACATACAGACATACAGTAGTCGACGTAGTGCCTGAATGCTTCCCAAGTAGATGGGTGTCAGTAAGCGGTGCCCATTAGCTCATCCTCTACATCATTTTTGTTCTTTAGTATAATGGACAAAATTTAGTGACATCTGCACAGGGAAATTCAAAAAGCTCTGCACAGGGAAACCAGCAGTGAGAGGAAGCAAAGGCCACACAGGATCACACAGCTGCTCATGCAGAGGTGGGAGCAGGGGCGATTATTAGACCCGTGCTAAGCGCATCAGATCAAACACCTCTAAGCAGGTTTTGAGTTATTAGATGCTTCAAGAGCACAACTACGTAAATCTGGGATTTCTCCCAATCTGCAAGCTGAGGGTGGGATGATAAGAACACAAACCTTTTAATTCTGAAATGTTGTTGAAGGCTTCTGAAAGGGTTTCCGAAGTCTGCCTTCTTCCCCTGGAGATTTCTCAGGGGCAAGTGTTCTCTGGCACGTTCACTTTCCTCCTTCCCCATGTGCCCTTCCACTATAAAGATCTTTTCCCGTTCCTCCCATCGCTGCTTCCTGATTGCACCCCAGCATTAAACCCTCCAATAAGCCAGAAGAGCTGCCTCACTGCCTCAGACCTTTACTCCGCACCGTGTAGCAAGCAAACCCTGCCTCAGGTACCAAGTCTGAAACGATGAGGTGAACAGGAGAAAAACCATCTATTGCATCCAGATACACAACACATGGAGACGTAAGCACCGCCATGGTTTTCAGCTCAGCCGCTGTCTTGTCTGCCACCCTCTTGCCCCCCTGGGCCTCCTCTTACATGAGGTTATGGAAACAGAATACCTCAAATGCCTTTCTGCAAAGAGGAGTCGGGATGGGTACAGCAAACATCAGACATCTATGAAACCAGTGCAGGGAAAGGCTGGGAGCTATAAAAGTCCTAGGAAGAGTTTAAGTGCCCAGAAGTGCACTGCGTTAAGTCAAGCTCCTTAACTGTTCAAGTACAGTACATTAAATACACAAGGGAAGCATCTGCCTGGGCCAGGAAGCTAAATCAATATTAAAAGGGATCAAGTAGGAAATGTCTAACTGAACTTTGAATAGCTAATTTAAGGGAGATGAATCTTATCCTTAGGGCCACATTTCGCATCCTTTTTTCTTTCTGAGTAGTACATTGCTTAATCCAAAATGACTGTTTGCGAAGTATATATCTTTGCGAAATGAGCAAGGGTATTACAAGCTGACACTTAAACTATATAACTCCGGAGCCAGAGACTTGCTTTTATTGTATGCGGAACAAGATTGGATTGTGCTGTTAGGCACTACTGAATATACCAATATTAACTAGGTAGTACGTAAGTGGTCTAAGCAAGCAAAGAATTCCAAACTTAATATTTGTTGCAGAGTTCTCTGACTGAAATAATGACAAGGAGATTTATTCCCCCCATCCTAAAGTTTTGGGATTCTTCTGCTAAACTTTTGCACTTTAAAAATGCTGCTATATTCATATACGTAAAAAATGGACACAGGACAATTGAAAAAAATACCTTTGTTATTATGACTACAGTCTAAATGACAGTCAAACAGCTTACAGAAACCTAGCAATTTGAATCTTGTATAATCCCATTGAGCTGAATACAATGCTCTGTATGCTATAGTCAGGGTAAGAGCACTGAATATACTACTGCACAGAATGCTGCATTTAATACTGAATAATGACATTGCACATAAAATTTATAGTGTGATTTACGCGTGAACTTTAAAGACCAAAATCAAGATATCATAAAAGAAAAAACAAACCAACCAACCACAAACCACAACCATGTTTTATGACTTAAGAAACTGACCAATGACAGCATTAAATTATGCAACGTGCAAATTACTAAATAGGTGTAATCACATCATCACCATCTCCTAGTAGCAGCTGGATGTGAACTGATATGTCCATATAGTCTTTAGGGCATCATTACATAATCTAATCTGATTTCCAGTATTTCACCAATAAATGTTTGCCCATTTTCCCTGTAGTATGCAAATAACCAAGATGTGACTATATTCAACAGAACAAGAAGGAAATTATGACCTATGCTTATTACCATCCTCTGACATCCGAACTCTGGACCAGTGCTACTGCTTCCTATCACCCACTAGTTACTCTATCTACTTAAACCAGGGGCTAAACCATCTAGAATCCAAAAGAAGGACAGCAGGTGATATTGTGGTTGGAGCAATGGGAGCTGAAGAAGCCAAAAAATGACTGACAGAACTATTAAAGAAAATAAACCAAAACAAACCAACTCCCAAACCCCAAACCAAACATCAATTCTACTCCTAATAAAGCTGAAACTGTTTGTGGACTGTTACCAAGCCTAACTGGAGCCTAACTGACAGAAAGAACATTTGGTATTAATTTGAAAGCTTCAGGAAATACACAATCCATACTTCCCCTTGGCAGTCTGTTTCAAAGGTTAATTACTCTCGGCATAAAAATTTGTGTCTTGTTTCCAATTTGATTTTATGCTTCTTCTGCTTCTAGCTATTAGTTTTTGCTATGATTCTTCAGTAGGATTAAAATAGCCCATTAATACATTTTCTCAAGCCTGTCCATCATTTTCTATGGCTATTTTCCACGGCTTTTTTCCACATTGTCTTCAGGTGGTTGGTCCATTAAATGCCAACATCAGATTGTGCGGTGCAGCAGAATCAGTCTCAACATTATTGTTCTAAAAGAATAATAGAGGTAAAATAAAATCCATACCTACTATCCTGCATTAAAAAAAAAAAAAATACTGAAAATATCCACAAGAGGCAGTAGCTGGTATTACGATGTTGTTTCTGCAACCCCTTTCTCAAACCTCTAGTGATATAGGTTCCTCAAGCCTTCCTTCCAGCTGCTTCAAAACTCTTCCTAGTGTATGACAAAAATACCCCATTTTTGTTTCATGCCCATCATGTTGTGTTTGATGCAGAAGAGAACAAGCAAAATAGTTCACTGATTCTGTTGCTGCAGCTAATTTAATATACTTGAGAATTATCACCTTACCTCCTCTGTCTTTATATCCCAGAGTCCACTGCCTTCGAGGCTTCTCCAAACCTTACAGTTTCCTAAGCTTCCTATCATTTTGTCAGTGAAATTTTCTAGACTTTTGTCCTCTTGGTCACAAATTCCATGAAGGATGGTGCAAGAAGTTACAAACAATAATGAGGCTGAGGTTTCACCGCTCCTGATGAAGCAGAAGGCTGATCTCATTTCCTCATTTGCTGTTGACCAGCACCTGTGTAGTTTGCACACCTTTAATCAAATCACCAATAATGCCGTGTTATTCCTTAGAGGGTTATGTGTATGACATTCAAGATAAACCCAAACGTTTAACACATTTAGGTAGGGTTTATAGAAGTGTTAGATACCACGACCAGCACGAAGACTCTATGCAGGCACAGTTCTACGGGTTAGTGAAAAGGTATTTTTGACATTCATTGAAGAAGTGATGGCAGATGTAAAATGATCAATGTGTAATGGGCTCTATATTTGTTATCGTCATATCTCACCTGGTACAAAAGCTTCATCTGCCCTAAGCAATAGAAAGTTTAATTTCACATTACCTTAGTTCCTGTGTGGTATACTAAATCCACTTTACATGTTATTTGATGAAGTATGTGCCTTTATGTAGTTTATTCCTGTATTAGATTTGGGTCTTTATCCCTGTTTGGGCCATCTTTACATTACCGGTGTACCTATGAAAGCATATGGCCTGTGTCATCAGAAGCACATCCAAATGAAACACAGTGTTACCAAAATTTCATGGTAAGATGTCTACAATTAGAGATATAAATTTCCAATTTTCTAGGATGAAATTTCAGATTTTCAAAAGCCTGGTTGCAGATTTGTTATTTACAATACACACTACAGAAGTCTGGTGTGGATAATGAACTCCATGATTTAAACACACACTGTGCTATTCACTGCAAAACACTGTAATTTTACCCTTCCCTCCAGTTTTAAAAGTAATTGAGGGAGAATTTTTGTGATACATTTCCTCCATCATCTTCTGTCTTTTATATCATGTTAAGCACAATGTCTTGTCTTTTAATCTCATGTCATTATTGTGAATATTAATAGCAGAAAGATTTTACTTCTTTTATAAAACTCCATTGATTTAATGAGCTCTGAATTGAAGTGTAACTTATTTTCCATGTTCAGCTTTCCACTTTAACTGGGGAAAGTTTGTACACATGACTTTTCTTCACAAACACAACTTTATCATGTATTAAAATATTTTCTTATGTGCCCTGCAGTTGAAAGAGGCTAAAAAACAGAGACAGGTACAAATACCTAGGAAAGGAATTAAAGAAGAAAACGTTGTTGTAATACTCTGCAAACTCACAGTGAATGTCCATCTCAGGGACTGTGCAGCATGATCTTCTGTCTACACAGGCTTGAATAAAACTGGAAAGTCTTGAAATAAAGATGAAAGGATTAGATGGATTCTGTGCAAGAAGTGGGGTTAGACTTGAAGATGGCCTGAAATCCTTCCTACCTGAATTGTTCTATGAATGATTATGTACAGACTTATTAGTCTGGATAAAGAGAAGGATATGCACCAATGGTCTAATAAATCACAAGCAGCATGGAGAAAAAAGGTACAGAATGATCACCACCTGTTCTGATAGAAGAGCTAAGTTGTCCCAAATAAAAATCACTATCTGACAATTTTGAGATAACCAAAAAGAGGTTGTTCTTTATACTGCTTGGAACAAAGCTGTGGGAATTCTGGCCACTAGATGCTGCAAGTTAGTACAAGTTCAAGGAAAATCTGGGCATCTTCATGGAAGATAAATCCTTTGATGGTTAAAAAAAAGTACACAGAAAGCCCTTCCAGCTCAGTAAGTTTCCAAGTTATAAATGGTTTGGGGCTAGTAAAGTAATGAAGTTACTATGCGCTTGCCTCAATCTTGTACTCTTGCTCAAGCATTTGCATTTCTCCCCCCAGCCACTATCAGAGACAAGATAGCACGCTAGATAAATGTTCAGCCTGTCCCACTACAACTTTTTCATTATATTACCTTCCTTTGTCCTTAAGCTAAATAATTGATTTAACTTGAATTTTGCTCATGAATCTTTCTGCGTACGCCTTCATTTGCCCACTTTAAATGAAAACAACCCCCCGACTACATCTTGTTTTGACTTTGATCTGCAAGTGAAATGTACCTTCCTGAAGCAGGTTTTACAAATTGTTAGTATATTTTAATTACACTTCTGAATTTTCTTACAGACTACTTATCTGCAAGTAGAAGGGCCTGACAGATTTTCACGTTATGCTACTTACAGAGTGTGTCTACCAGACTCCCACAGTTGTCAAGACGCCCCAGTCTGGCACAGCTCACTCTTGCTCTCAGTGGAGTTCACGTCAATCAGTAAGAGGAGCCACATCAGGTTCTCAGAGTGAAATACAACTCTCACTAATGTCAGAAAAGTCAAGATACCCAGGAGTAACAGGCTGTTGACCACACTAAAGCTGAACTAAGCATCTCCAGAACACCAGCGCATCACACTGGAATGGACAGTTTGGTTTGGACTGCCTTCAGTCTTTTGCTGTCCTGTATACTGGGTCTTGAATTTACTTCTATTGACCACAATCTAATGGCAATACCATCGTCAGGCTTTTCCCTTATTCCACAGTACAACCTTCCACACATGAGATAACGCTCTTCTGGAAGACACGTATTCAGAAAAAACTCTCCTCTTAGTTCTCTTCTCACATCCTAACTTTATTGTGGTCACGATACCTCAAAACTACTCCTGTCTGTCACTAATCAAATAAAACACTTTATTTAAATGGAACCCATTATTCCATTTTCATGCCAAGCGCTATGTTTTGAAGGAATTGTCCTGTTTGTGTGATTTATCTACACTGCCCCCCTGTCTCATTGGAAGAGCAATTACATGAGCATTTTCAGTAGAGTACGTAGTACACAAGTGTATTATTCTCTGTTGCTAAACTTAACATGCACATCAAAAGTCAATTTAATCTTCAAATTCTTGCTAGAAATGGATACAGAAATCAGATATTTAGTGCTATTTGAACATGTGTACCAACAGTTCAATCCATCTCAGCTTCAGGACCTCTTTCCAACTTCAGTTCAACTATTCAGCTTCAAGACTAAAATTCAATCCTCTTACTATAGCACAGTGTTAAGGGGCATTTAGCAATGCTGGAAGGAGCAAAGCACAAATCAGAGAGTTTGAAACACACGTGAAGTTTTACCTCCTAGCTACATCTACCTATACTAACCCAGCTCTTAATATTAATAATTGATCTTGACACAAATACATTAGTCTTGTGTTTATTTGGTTAAAATTTGGAGGAAAAGTGAGTGAACAATGACTAATATACTAGTCAAATCCAAGTCTAAGCTGGCTTTAGGATCTGTCTCTCCATTAAATTAAATTGACAGATCCAAGCAATGAAAATGGGTTTTACTTAATTTGCATTAGTTAAAGTGTCACATTTTATACTGTTTTGTCTGTTTCATGTTTTACCTTTGATTTGGTTTTGTTTTTTTCCTTCCTAGCTAATGAAGAGGAAAGGGGAGAAAAAAAACCAGGCAGCAAGAAGAACCCAAACAAGCCAGGAAAATAAACAGCCCTGCACTGTGAATAGTTCCAAAGTCCAATAAAGTATTGGTTTCTGTTTAAATCCATTCTTAAAGAGTGCAAACACTTTTATGCTCAGAGCCACATGCTTTTAAATAGCTTTGAAGATGACAAAAACATGCTCTGTGATCTTACAGTGAACAAAAAGAAGAGGAAACTTTCTTTAGGTTGCACCATAAATTACAGCTATCTTCTGCTGAAAGGTCTAATATCTTTCCTGGGTCCTCTAATTCCACCACCTTTCAGATATCTCTTGTTGATAAGCCTACGAAACCTCTGTAACTACAGTTTCTATGATGCTAAGCTATAAATACAGAAAACTAAATAAAACTGATGTACTGTAGCTGCAAGCAAGGAGGCAATATCACCCGCTTAGAAATTTCATATACTCAGTTGTATAGAGGTCACATTAAATGTTCTGAGCACAACGATTCGGGTAAAGGGCTCACAAATAACCACCGCAGCAGTCAGTGATTATTGTGGGGCTTATGCTTTCAGCAAATTCTAAGGCACAACTGTCCAGATATTGAAAACCAAGTTGTCATTTTGAATACTAGGAAAATTACCACTTAAAATAAACCCATCTTTTGAGTAGTCTATCTCGTCTTGCCAGTTGTACCCTGGTACGCAGGCATTTTAACAAGTAGGAAACAAACTTTGAACCATGTTCAACGTCTAAAAATGGCACATATCAACTATCTAATTATGAACCTATACTTGTCTTTGAAACCACGATCTGAGCTGGCAGTTTTTCCTTGTAGAAATGCATTTACACTACTGGCATATTTTATTTCAGCTTATAGAAAGTCCATTCAATGCTGTAATATCTGTAATGAATAGTACATCTTTATTAGTCTCTGATTTATTGGACTTGCATTCCTGCTACCATGAAGGAAAAGTACCACTAAGTCACTTCAAATAGAATGAAATATGTGTTATGGGGAAAAAGTGAATAACCAGATATAAAAAGTATATAAACAGACATATTTATAGTCTATTTTCTACTTCAGAAGACAAAAGTAGTTCAATTTTCTTCAGCATGGTGATGCTTTAATAATCAAGTTTATATGGAATGAATACTTCTCCGTTCACACAGACAAATCCCTGTTATGAAACAAAAGGAGGGCTCGTGATTTGAGGGTGCAGAGAATGATAAAAACCAATCAGCAATTGCTGACTCAGTTTCCCATGGAGGCAAACCTGAGGAGAACCAGAGATGGCCAGATGTTCTGTTGCCCTTTTCCTGGTAGGAAAATGACCTATGCAAATGATAGCTGAATTAGTGCTAAATAACTAATTTTTTATTAAACCCTGCATGCTAGAGAGTAGAAATTTATTTATTTGCAACATCCCCAAGGTAGCCAGACGTTCTAAATGAGGAGTTGACACTTTAAACGCAAACAACTCAATCATAATCATACGCTTCTCACACTTTGGGGTCTGGTAGAAAGAATATTTTAGCATACTAGATTACCAACAAACTTAATAGAGAGTAAGTTACAAGCAAACACTGCAAAAAACATTGGAAAAATTTTTCTTTCTTTAATCTAATATTTTTCCTTTTGGAATTATTTTTCCCATCACAGTCATTGGACTATTTTTGCAATATTACATTAATAAAACGACACTGTTTGCAGGTTCTTTGCAGTTCTTTTGCATCATGGGGCTTTAATTACATACATGGATTCAATTGGAACTAGAGTGCTAATGCAGTCATTTGGAAGTTTGTGGGTTTGATGTTTCAACAGAAGCACATATTGCGAAAACAACTCATGATAGGAAAAAAAAACATGAAGCAGATGTATATGAGGAACTGGAAAAACCTTTTTTGTGTTAACTGTTTTATCAGTTAGGAAAATCAGCTTTAGAGAATCAGTACAACTCTTATATAAGCATTAAGGAGAACAATTTAGGTAAGAGAAGATGCTAAAGCCTTCGAGAACATGAATAAAGTAGATGTTCCATTTGTTTTAATATTATGTAGGATATTAAATCGAACAAGAAAAGCCACAGCTTTCACTAACTGAACAAAGAGATGATGGCACTACTAGCTGATCATTCTGTCTGTTGCCTCAAGGTACAAAAGGTGAGCAATGAAAATTCCATTCACCTTAAACTTACACTACCTTAAGTTACAGTGGCTAAAATGATCTTGCATCCAGTAGTGGGAGATCATGTTGATCAAAAATTGCTCGTGAATACTTGAGGAAAAAAAAAATAAATTGCCAGTTCTGGGCTTGAGTTACTTAAATAATTTCTTTTCCTTAGACAGTTCCAATTCTGGGTACCTCGGAGTGCTTGTAAATAATCCTGCTTCATTGGAAAGACTCTTATATTTCGATTACAGCAGATAGTGACCAGGTTATTATCATAAAGCTCTTCCTTCGTTTCACAACACACACAAGCTTAATCATGTGTTTTAATTTGTCTAAGCTGCCAAGTTCCTATAGCAGAAAAAATACTAGAAGAAAATCTCTATTAGATGAAACAGCAGAGCATTTTTGTTCCAATAATTTAATTATTTTAACAGTCACTGACATATACATTTTCCTATAGTTTCTAATTGTTTTCGGTTCTCAGACATTTAGAGATGTCCTTTGGAAGAATGAAGAGGAGAGAACTCCATTTACTGCAGTCAGAGCGCTACTAAACAGAAGAGCAAGTCCCAGTTAACGAAGGCCTTACTCTGCAACCGCTTATAGCACAGCGCAAAATGTTATATACGATCACAGCAATTTGCGATTCCCGTCGCCCAAGGAGAGGATGACATGTCTGCAAGGACAGCTGGGAACATTTATAGTGCAGGATTAGGGGTCATTTTCAGAGACGGGTGAAATCCTGCAAGGCACTTGCGTTTCGCACATCAAGTTTTCAAAGGAATAAACCCCACAGCACTCTCCTGAAAGATAACTCATCTAGCCAAACCATTATTTTTACAGCCTCGATTTTACTTATCAGTTACAAAAAAATAAACTTGGTGCATGTAATTTATTACCTTTAATGTCAGTCTGATGACTTAATAAGGTAGTTTCCCATACTGAGAGCAAATCAAGAAATTTATGATTTATTAATCATAATGTCTTAAACTGCAAGTATTTCTGAAGCTAACACATAGAACAGCACCCCATTATTTTGAATATACTTTGTTCGAGGGCCTAGGTCTTGCCTTTTTCCCATAAGGAAATTAATTGTCACTTCACATTGTACACTTGAATTTATAAGAGCAGTAACTCAAGTGAGCCAACGTTTCATATGAGTATCGAAGTACTTTTTCCTCTTCTCTCAGTTATCAAGGTTTCGGTCTCAGTGGATCTGTGATTTGCTCTACATTGCACTTCCTCTTCTCATATTATAAATTATATTCTTCAAAGTCAAAGTTCCATGTGAGCAAAGTATTTCTAGGTCACAGAAATAACTGGGATAAAACCCGTGTGGTATAGGACAGTTTTATTTGACACAATCGGTCCAAGTCAGGCAAGTCAACAGTATCTGTTCAAAAGGAAATCTATTCCTATGGAAATAGTGCGTTAATCTCTTCTCAGTATGCTTGGGCCACATTCACTGTGCTTTTCAAGATGTGGCATCTGTATTGAGATTCTTTTTTTCTCTTTTCCACCCCCCTCATGTTAAGCGCCTTCCAAAATAAAGGGCAAAACACATAAGAAACGTCACACTTGTTTTATCTGGATTTTCAAGTTTGCAGTAGTCATGATGCAGATACCGTACTCATGTAAGTCAGTCGTGTTTTGATATAGAAAATTCCCCAGCTTAGTTGAAAACGTTATCTTACATCCACATCTGATAGCTCATCCTCACCTATCCATGATATTTCTGCCCAAGATGCATCTCTCTCCTTTTTTGCTTCAGAATGACAGCTTTAAACAGCATAAAACAAACCACCAACCCAACAAACAAAACAATCCCAACACACACAGCGCCAAACAAGTCGTTCCTAACCACTTAGGCAAGTCTGCAGGTTTACCAGATGTATAGTCTTGCTTCTCACTGTCACTGTTCCCTCCCTCCCATTTACCTCTGTAGAACAAAAGAATTCCTAACATAATACTGAATAAAAATACAAGAGTAATTATTTGGGGGCTTAGGTTAAGAAACCTAATGCAGAAGGCATAGCTAGATTGACCGAGTTTCTTTAAGATTTGGACTTGTTTCTGTCAAAAATTCAGTGACTAAAAAATAGAGTCACTTTTGTGGCTTGAAACAAAATAAAATGTTCAATAACCCTCAGCATAACAAAACTAACCAAGATCCAAACCAAACACTAACACATCTTTTTCCCAACAAAGCCTGCTTCTTGTTTTTTGAACTCTCTTTTTATTACCAATTGTTAGATCAAGAAAGAAATAGTGTAATTATCCTGATATCTGTAGGCTGGATAAATTTATAATAGACTATGTAAATAATGAATTAAAATGATGAAATAAAGAATAACAGTGTATTATAATTTCTTTCCTTCATCCGAACACTGCTTCAAAACAACTGTTTCAGATCAAAACACTGTACTCATTCCTGTCATTTTCAGTCATGCATTAGGGACAATAGGATATAATTAGAGAGCTGTGACCATTTTTAAGCCTTACAATTCCAAGCTACAATTTTGTAACAAAATAGATTTATTTTCTTTAGCCACCCTATCTTTTGTTGCACTGTTAAGCACTTTCCATGCTCAATTTGCATTTTGTTCTCTTAATTTCAGTGTCAGGAAGGCTCCATTCGTCTCATATCACACCATATGAGCTGTGTTTCCTTTAAACAACTGTTTGTCCTATAGGCGTGTGTGTTAGTAAGGTTCCGGGGCATTTATCAAGTAAACCAACTCAAAAAATCATCTAATAACAAACAAACCACACAACGCAAACAACCAAACCATGAAATTCCATTGTTGTCCAAGATCTTTTCATGCACGTCAAAACCATTCCAGTGTTAGGTACCAGCGTTTCTTACATGCACTAGAGCAGAAGAGACGGTCTTGATCAGACACAACCGTGCCAAATAATGTATTTTGACATACAAAACAAGCCTAATTTCCAAGTCAGCTAGAAGCTGATCTTTACCACACACACCTATTCTTTACCATAGTGTTCCTGAGCTGCAACCTGTCACTGCCTCCGCTTGCATCTAAACGCAGCTCGAGGAACTAGACGTAAGGAACGTCAGACACAATACTACACCTAATGCTACTTATAATCACATCATGCTTTACTTTTCACTTTAAAATATCTGCAGCTTGTTTACGTGACACAAGTGATGCTTCTACGCTGCAATCACAACAGACATTCAGTGCCTTAATAGATGTGAAAAGGGGTTGAAGTCCATTTAGAACTTGTATCAGGCAGCTTTTCATGAGGAGCTAGTTTCCCCTGAAGTGCCAGCTAACATACCCGTAAGAACTAGACAAAAACATACTGCTTGACGATTCAACCATCAGGTCTTTAAACTATATTATTGCTTATGTTTTAGGGTATTTACTATGCATGAATATGTTCAAACCAATTTCTGTCTCCGCACATTTGTTAGATGACTGAATGTCTGTTGAGATCCAGGAAAAAAAATAGTGTTCCTTATGCCTTATAATCTGGACAAATGATGTCAAAGGAGTTTCAATGTATCAATATCAGTTTATTAAGATTATTTGTCTAACTCACTTGAAGAGATTGGTTTCTCCCACTTCCAGAAAGTAAGATCTTCATAATACTATAGTATTTGCACAAGATTAACAATTTCAGGTTATTCTAATACCCTTAATCATGTTGAACACCACTTTGCATTGCCAGTAGCTTACGTTACTACTTGCAGAGAAAATTACTACCCAACTGCACAAAGAACGGCAGAATTTGGATCTGAATTTTAATGCAATTCAAATTAAAACAAAAAAGAAAGAAGAATGTTTTATAGCGTAGTTATCATTAGGAATACTAATATAATAAAGTGGTAATAGTATTCCTTATATTTTTGTTAGATAGATAGCAGCAATTCAGTATGCCCAGAATTGCTACATTTGCACTGAGCTCTAACGGGATTTGTTGAATCTTTATTGGTGAGAAATTACAGAGATTTGTTTCCCACAACAAAACTGAGTCCATGAGAGAAGGTCCATGGAGGAGGTTGAATAGTGTTTAAACTGTATGCTTTATTTTTCAAGCTTTGGTTTAAAAGTGTTTAAAGTTGAACTGTCAAACTAGCTCAGTCTCCTTTCAGTTCTTTGTTACTTGCAGAAGAACTAAATGATAGTTCTCAATGGTCACTTGCATAACACACCTTAATGAGACTGAAGAAATTTTATTAACTAGGAAGAGAGTTATAACTGGAAACTGGCACACCTTAATTAGAAAAAAATCCCTTATAACCACATTACATAGCACATGCCTTGATAAGGGCATAATGAAATTTCACATCATTAGCTGCGTGCCCCAAAATGATCCTTAAGACTTCTGTTGAATAGCATGCATCATTTTCATAGGCATTCAGATGGCCACGTAACGTGTTGCTATAATTTAATAAGAAACTATCAAAAAAGGGTAGGCAGCTGTGTCAAAACAAACAAACCAACCAAGCAACAAAAAAGCAGATTTAAAATAATTATTCAGGAAGTTATAACTCGCAAGTAGATTCCGTTTGCAAATTACTATTTGCAAAATAGGTTATCATCCGCATCTAGTGTTCTATATGTGTAAAACTATTACCAGGCCTAGGATTCTTTCTGATCATGCTGGAAACGTCTAACATACTCCAGTTTGATGCGAGGAAATCATAATAATAAATAGAAAAACTTAGAGAAAACAGAGGTGCTTTGCCACCCTCAAGAAACAAAGCTGAAAAACTACGGTTTTCCTTATACCAATGAAAACTTTAAAATTTATAAACCCAGGAAAGCTGTTGTTTTCAAAAATTTCTAAAACAATAGGAAAAGAAAAACATTCAATAATTCCCTCACGTTGTACTTTCTCATTGCATTCAGAAAATGAAGACAAAAGGAAAACCTGAAAATGCCAACATGCAAAACACATGTATTTTGAAGAAAGTGATCATCTTTATTATTATCTTATCAAAAAAATGGAAATTGTAACAAGACGGCATAAAATTATGAAATCAAGCACTACAATAAGCTCCATCTTAATCCTACCCCCTTTAAGTAGCTATTACATGCAGACACTCATTAGTCGGACCTGTCCTCTTTCTTCCAAAAGCTGTCCTACCTGCAGGATGCACACAGGAGAGGGGAGGAAAAAACCCAACACATACAATTAGTACTCTTGCGTTTTTTTTAATTTCAAATACTCCACTTCTGATTTTTTAATATATTTTTTATTTAAGATGATGCAGGACATTAAACATTTTAACCAGGAAATCCAACAAGGACTCACTTTAAATTAAGAGCTTAGAATTTGTAACATGAGCTTTCCAGGCCTCAAGAAATCCTATATTGAACAAACCAAGGACTGGTATAAGGACTGTTACCAAGGAAGGCTCTTTACTAAACCATCTCTGGGGAGGTGAAGATTAAACTAACTTTTCACGGGGTTTATTTCACTATGAAGTTGCAACTAAGTCCTGCCAACGCAGGTAGCGCCCCAGTCACATGCATAGCAGTAAAAATGCAAAGTACCACAGTTCCTGCCTTGCCCTGAGCATACTCTGGGGTTTGCAGAGCGAGGGGACCGAGCATCCTTGCCTGCAATCTCTCTTTGCAGACCTCAGCAAGGTCATTCCTGCAGAGCAGAACCTCCAAGGCCTGTTTGATCCCCTTGTCCCATCTTCGTGCAGCTAAAGCAAGTGATGGAGAACCAAAGGGTGGAAGCAGCACGCTGGCTCTGTGCTGTGCAAATGCTTTGGAAGTCTACAGAGCACTAATTAACCAGCATGGTTCTAGCAACCCTGACACCAGGTTGCTGGTGGTCCACGTTTGCAGTGTTATTCTGAAAGCTCTTCACCAATCAATTACCAGCATGTAAAGCAAGCTCTGGCGGAGGATGATCTCAAACTCTGCCATGGATGAGGGAGAACTGGACCCATCAGTCTAACTTGAAGTGCTGCTCGTTGGTTCTGCGTGATTATTTGGCTATTTTTACACTTTAGCAGTGCAGCACTGGTGGGGTGTGCAAGGCCAGGATCCTGCAGAGCTCTGATATGCTCAAGGTTGCTCAGGCTTGTGTTCTTTACTGATGGCAATTGTAATACATTACAAAGTTAATTGATGCAACCGCCAGTGAGATTTATTTGCCTCTCATTCTTTCAAGGACCCCGCTTGTTTTCTGCGGTTGTAGATGATGAAGCTGCGCTCGTACCATAGTCAGGCCAAATACAAAATATAGTTATATGCTAAGCATTTAGATGAGGGTGATTGAATGAGCTCTTGAAAGACTGAAGACAAGATGGCACTAGCTCCCAGCTTGGATGCAACAGCTCAACATTATTTATAACTCTCACTGGCCACCTATTGTTAGCGTGGTGAAAAGTGGATGTTTTAATAAGGCACATATCCTGCACACTGATTATTTTTTTACTAATGTGTCCAAGTGAAAATCAACACAACTAATAATATTAGCCCAGCTGAAAGAGGGGCAGTCAATGATGGACACCATATGTGCACATTTCCAATAACAGCATTTACATCTTATACGTATGTCTTGTGCATTACCATAGGATATACTATATCTGTATGGTACAAGAGTTTAAAGCCATGCTTATTTTAATTTTCTGGGAAGCTGTGAAGTGTATATTTGCCAAGTGTGTTGTGCCTGTAAAGCTTAATAAGCTACAGGCAAGTATAGATGTGCTGTTGTGCAAGAGTTACATCAGAACTCTTACAATTAATTTCTACAGGTAATTTAATATTCTCTCTCAAAAAAAAAAATCTAATTGGAAAATAGAATGTTAACACTATTTTCTAAAATTTTCTTACTGGGGAAAGAAATAGTTTTGATAAATTTATCTGCCATGGAGAAAAAAATACCTATAAGGCCTATAGGGCAACATCGCTCAGTGAGATACATTGAAATGGAACTACTTAAATGCAAAAGCAAGAGGGAGAGTGGGGAGGAAGAAAGCTGGGCCTTCCGAGAGCTAAAGAACAAGCGACAAAAAGACAAGATATGACATTTTCTTACTACGTTCAATTATAGGTGACCACTAGAGAGTGTCCAGAGCTGCAGAAGCATTTGACACAAACTATTGGTTTACAAAGTGACCTTTAAGAAGGTTGGATTTTTTTCTCCCTCTAAAGGCAGTGCTTGAAAAAATGACTTATCTAGGTAGAGCATTTGCTTTTTGAGAGCAGTGTGCCTGCAGAAGGATCACTTCACCATGGCAGCTAAACATGCAAAGAACCCTCAAAAATTGCAAGCCTGAAGGTATCAAGCGGTTAATCTGCACATCTTTTCAAACGTATAATAAATTCCAGGTATGACTTTACAATGAAAACGCTTTACACCAATATACTTTTGTGTATGACCGTACAGAAAAAGAGGTTCATCTCCATTCTAAATAATACTTTATATAAATAATTGATATGTTTAATCTTGGACTACACTGCAATTAATGCCGCAGCCACCTCAGAGGCTGGTGCACAGCAGTTTGCCAGGAGCAAGCTGTGGGTATTGCCAAGAAACCAGATTTACCTGCAAGCTCCATTAAACCAAACCATTATTAGAACAGCTCAGGAGAAAGAAGGTCTTAATGTCCTGATTTATCTCTAAAAATATTTTATTGTTCTTCACACAAGTATGACTTCTATATTTGGGAAAACTACATATTTTGCTTGAAAAAATAAAATGAAAACCAGAGAGTTACTGAAGAATTACAGAGTTGGTATTCATGTACTTAAATATACCAGTGAAAACTTGGAATAGTTTGGGTGTTTGTGTGGAAATCTACTACTGATAT
Organism: Columba livia; assembly: GCF_036013475.1. Classification (NCBI taxonomy): domain Eukaryota; kingdom Metazoa; phylum Chordata; class Aves; order Columbiformes; family Columbidae; genus Columba; species Columba livia. The sequence goes on along the minus strand of NC_088605.1, from coordinate 76,649,572 downwards.
CCTATAGGAAGCATACACAGGTCACCAGGGTTCAAAGCACTGATCATAAAGCCAGATTTCTATACTGATTGTCATCTTTCCAATTTGCTACGTAAGCTTAAAACTTGAAATAATTTCTGGGGAAGAAATAATTTACTGCCATGCCCACCGTTAATAGTGGTCAAGTAAAATGAGAGCAGCGTAGTCCAGGTGCTTAAGAGGAGGAAGAGAAAACATCCTTTTTAAGCAAAAAGGAAGCAGAGAATTTCAGTCTGAAATGAAGATGCCAATAGCTCTAATAGTGATCTTTGCGAAGTTATTCTCTGCCTACAAAAGCAACACACAACCTTGCCTTGATATCAGAACCAAAGATGATATATTACTGCTCACTGAAGAGTAGCGTAATTGGTCCAAACCCAAACTAATAGTTCAAATTTGACTAACAAGATGTTCTAAAAACTTCACAGCAGTCAACTAGGAATCAAATTCTCCATGGAAAAGAACTGCTCATTTGCAATCCTTTTCAGAAAAATGACTACTTTCTACTCTCTTCATAAGCAGCCAATCTCACATCACATAAAAGGTGATACGTTTCGTTCCTCCTTGTCCTACACAATTGGGATAGATGGAATAATCTGTGTGCTATTTCTATAGCCGAGTGACAGAACAGTCACTAAGTACCCATCAATTACACTTTGCAAATGTGTCCTGAAGTGGGTTTAAATTGGCTTGTGGAGCTCCATTCCCAGTGATCAAATGGATGCTAGAAAGACAATCGTAATTGTATCTATAACTGTTTACAGAGCTGGCAGTTAGTTTGAAAGATAATTTCTAAATTAACTGTAGTAGTTTAATAGAAATAGACATAGTTGATAGTTATTTAAGGCAGTTAATAGCTCATTATCTCTATCAATAGAGAGATGTGCCTAAAATGGAGATCTTTTTATCAAAGAAGCCAGTGACAATGATATTTTAACTACAAGTCTGTTTTCAAAATGAAACTCTTTACTGCCATTGTCAATATTTAGGTTCTGAAGAAAACAAGAGCCTTAAAATGCAGTTTTGTAGCCATTGATCCTGAACAGTCCCAATTCCCAGGCATATTAAAGATGTCAGTGTAAAATAAAGGATCACATCTCATGGGCTGGGGTTCATTCTATAGATCACAAGATCTCTGAAAAATTTTGGATCAGACAGATACAACAGACATAATAGCCAAGCAGCAACCAAAGGTAAAATTGGTAAAATCGCATCAACCTTTCTCTAAAGGGTTTTTATCACAAGAAAAAGCAACAGTCAATTCATTTCATTTAGAAAACACGCTAGACCGGATTGAATAGGAGTGTTTTGAACATACAAGACACAATCATACGGAGGGTTTTTTCTGTTTAGGGTAGGCCAGCAAAACATTATCTTGCAGGTGCATTCTTAGGATTTACCTTTCTTTACAAGGTCACCTTTTATAATCACTGATAATTGCAATTTTGCAAGCGTTCCATATACGGAAGCATTCAGAACTGTCGGGGCTTTAATCTTAGCACAGCTTTTGCTACCAAGTTTCTTGCTAAGGAAAAAGACTTTCATACGCTGCCTTCCTCCGAGCTACACTTAACTGTGATCATTGACCTGATTTATGGATGCAGAGGCTAGACAACCATTTCATACAGAATTATGCCTTCAGCCAGTAAACTAAACACACTGGACACCACAGGTGTGATAAGCTGGGTACCTACATTATCTACCCATGTCCTGCCCCTCCGGTGCATTCACACTGTGTAGTCACATAACCCTCCAAACTGTGTCTCTGAGGCAGAGGCCTCTGAACTCTGCAGATCAGGGGCACATGATGTTCATCAGGTCCCACGTGTTCATGCCCAAGTGCCAAGAGTACTTCAAATCTACAGGATTGAGAGGCAGCTCCGGCTGCCAACGAGACAGGTTGCGCTGCAGCAGCATCCAAGAAACTCTGAAGGCCGCTTGTGATACTGAACACGGACCAGAAGGAGCCTGCGGCCTGCAAGCGCTCTGGATAGAAGCGCCGCCACCAAAAACAACAGCTTGAGGAAAATACTTCATTACAAAATTGAGACTCTACCTAGCGTTTTGTTTTCCTCATGGTAACAGGCATGTCTAACACATCTACGTGATCCTCAGACCTGGTGATGGCCACATAGCATGAATTTATCTGTATAGCTCAGCTGTAGCTAACCTGAGCTACAAGGTAACATTCAGGGTGAGATAAAAGACTTACCTAGGAAGTATCTTACTGTTATTAATCTACTTGTGGGACCTGACCTAACCAAGCGATATTTGCTGAAACACATTCTCTGACCCAGAGTAATGACTTGGCCTGTAATATTAGCATAGCTTTTAAGTGCTGCCTGCCCTCCTGTTTAGAAAATGAAGGTGTCTCATGCTTGACCACACCAACACTTGTACACAGCATCCAGAGAAGCGGCTTCAGTAAAACTAACACAGGATGTTGACATTTCTGACTTAAATGAAAGCACAAAGACACTACAGAAGTTAACAGAGAAAGATACCAGAATAGTGAAGCATAGACATGTTACAAGAGTTAGGGGAGAAAGGAGAATGATGTTAGATAATAATCAACATATAGAAATACTATATAGGGCCATAATCCTTACAATACTGACAACTACCTTATTTTCTTGCTCTGATTTGTAGTACTGGAGTGGGTCCCAACCTTCTGCTTCACTGACACTCTCTCCCCAACTCAGTACTGGATCCAGACTACAAACAGTTACAGGAGAATAATTTAATCTTCAGATGTATAAATCGAGGCTCCTCAGCAACCCACAGTACGATAAGCAAACAGGAGCTGTGTTATTCTCACATTGTATCCTAAATCTGGTTTGGGACAACATTGACAAGAAAGCCAAGTTCTAGTGCCTTCATACTAAAGTACTGTAAAGACTGTTTTGATCCCCAAACAGGCGAGGGCTGAGGGGGCATGAAGATGCTGTTACGCTAAAGCCTGCTTTGCCCTTCACTCTCCAAAGTTTTATCATGTTCTGGAAAAGGCATGGCAAACTTCTAAGGTGTTTTTGTTGTTTGTTATCTTTTCAGTGACTGGGATAAAACTGACATGGTGCAATACAAATGGTTTTCCAGAGGAGCCCAAAATTCACACGGCTCCAAGCAGCAGATGTATAAGGTACACTCAAATTAAGTACCGGGTACAACCCGGCAGTCAAAGTTGACTTGAAAAAGCACTTTACTTCTGCTAATGCATCATGGCTTGTTGCAGGTGAGCATAAAGAAAAGCTTTTAGATGTTATAGTAGCACCTGCAGGAATAAGTTATCCTCAAAGCATGACTCACCTTCACAGCTCCATTCATAAGGCAGTCAGCACCTACTTGTCAAGCGCAGGGCTTGGAGAAAAGCACACGCAGCTCCACATTCAGAGCCTGCAGTCAGCAGAGGGCAGTGCAAAGTATTTTCTTATTGCAAACTTTGTTTTTCAATGTAATGCTTCCGTTATCCTCTGCATTTAGAAACATTTTGTGATGCTCTGTCTGATACTGATCTCCCATAGTTCTTGTGTGTGTGTGTGTGTGTGTGTGTGTGTCTTATGCCTTCAGGCTTTTGGAAGGTATTATTCCCTCGCCCCTCCTTGATTTTTAAATTCTATTTCATAATAATAGATATTCTGGATAAACAACCCACTCAAGTATTTATTTCACCACATACTCAATAATCTGATTTTAAAAGACACAAAGCTTTAGATAAAAATAACTCAAGGCTCCTCAGCAACGCATGGCAAGCAGCTTCCCCAATGGGACATTGTCACAGGACTTCAAAAACGATTTTCACCAGACAAATGGTTAAAGGCAAGAAAACAACTCCTTTTGCCGCATACAAATCCTGTATTAATCCCCTTCCCTTGCCAAAAGGGTGTTCTAACGTTTAAAGAACAGAATATTGCCACAGCAAAAGTAAATTGGTAGGTTGGCAGTTAGTTTATTATTTCCAAATAGAGACTTACACAGATGTTCAGTTTCTTTCTAAGCTACTTCTAGGTCTTCAGTTTCTTTATAAACTTTGATGCTCTTCCTAGCTCCCAAATGCCTAAAGTTCTATGAAAATGTAAAGAGGTGTTTGGCATCCAAATTGTTGTGTTAATATTGCCATACTCATTTCTTACTGCAAAAGTCTTGTAAATCGCACAAACAAAATTAAAATTTAAAAAAGCATCGTGAAACGAGATAGCAAGACCTATTAAACATTATTTTATAGCATTTAGGGCCTGCACAAATAAAGGAGTCATAAGAGGGAAAAACTATATTATGAAAAGCCTACTCCTTTTACAAATCATTCCTGACAACAGGAAAATATCCAGTAGTTTGCAGCCAGGGACACATGGTGCTAAAGCTTGTATAGTATGGACTATGGATTGCCCCTAAGTAGTTATATTCATACTATCAACTGCTTGCTATAAACCCCAAACGCAAAGGCAAACTCTACAGTGTGTTTATTTTTCCTGTAGCTATTTTCTTGATGGCAAGGTAGGAAAATTATACCATATCCTGCTCAAACTCTCATTTCTCTGAATTTCAGATGCTATTGGGAGTACATGGATGTCATTCTATGTAAATTACCTTATCTTGGGTTAGGAGCGAAGACAAATGCAGTTTCATTTATAATTATTATAAATTCCTGATACCCCAATTTATCTCAGAGTCATAAAGCAAAAATCAAAAGCTTGTCGGCTTACTTTCCTGAGGTTTTGCAGGTGGTTGTTTTAGGTCTTTTTAAAAAAAATATGTATATGTAGATAAAATTGACACTCTGTCAGAGCAACACAAATAGCATCTTACAAAAGAAAGAATAACAGGTGCTGACAAGTCAATATAGACTAAGTAGTCTAATCTTTGTAGCAGTATAATACCCGAGTGGGGCACAGTGTTGTCTCCTCGGCAGCAGCGTAAAAGCCAAAGTTAAATTAGCCTAACCTTTTGAAGTTCAGCAAGTTGAGACAAACATCTCAAAACTACCCCAATCCTGCCAAGTGTCAATGTTTCCACTAGTCACCTCAACATCATCACTTGTTTTCTAGGTGTGCACACAAACGCATCTGACCTGATTTCTCAGCATCTGGTTATGAGATCCTTGAAATGCTTTTCATCAGCAAAGGAGAGAGGAAAAATAGTCTGACATCCTAAGAGCAAAGTTAAAATTAATGAATTGTACCCAATAATGTCAATGCACAGAAAACAAAGGCGAAGGGAGCACAGACAATCCATCCTATTTCTCCTTTCTAGTGCCGGGTGCCTACGCTCCCTTGGAGCGGTTATCAGCAGTCTGATCAGCATTTAGCTTGGCTTTACCCAAACCTGACCTTGCTTATTTTATAGCAAGTCTCTATGAAACTCCTGCAGCTGCTAGAGCAGCTCCAGCCAAATAACTTTGCTAGCTGAGGGCTTTGAAGATATACATCATACCCCATGAGCTTGCCCTGTTCTGAAAGAGGGTTTAGGCACTCGCCTGCAAAGGAGATTCAAAATTCCAGCTCCAGAGCTGAGCTTGCAACCCTGTGAAAGAGCTTAGACAGGTCAGCAGTCAATGCTTATTTATCAAGGCTTGCTGTTTCCCATGCCTACAAATCCTTGAGGTTTTGCCTTGCTCAAGTTTAGACCACTGTGCCTTCCATGCCAGGGTTCCTATAGCCATAGGGCAGGATTGCAATTTTGATACGCATTTTTGCCCTGAATTCAAGGCTATAATGAATTCCAGCTCCTGGCAAGGCTATTTAAAGCCAGCTGCTGCAAAGTGCAAATATGTAGTACTAAAGTAGTCCATGATGTCAACAAAACTTGATTAAAAACTTGAAATTCTTTTTCCATTTGCATTGATTTTTCTTCATATGCTACTAGTCGGAAGACAGAGGGGAAAAAAAAATACAGAAGTTACATAGGTTGTTTAAAGGTGCAGGAAAGTACATATGAACCTTTTTCACTATGCTAAGCAATCCTCTGCCCAAAATAGTCACCGGGAATTAGCTGCTTTCCAAGTTCATATAACCACTCACAACTGCACATATTGCTCATATTTAAAAAGGCACTTCTTCATACGAGTATTTTCCACTCTCTAGTTTTACATTTAAAATTTTCTTTCGCTAGGTGCTATCGCATTGCAGATGTCAGATTTTTCTCAATTTCCAAGCATCTGCAGAGTTTTACATGTCTGAGTAGGCAAAAGTCTCTCAGACCTTCTTCATATTTCAGGTACAGCTGAGATGAAAAAAACCTGGCAGGTTTACCCTTCCAAATGATGAAAGTAAGTCCTCAATTTTCATGCCAGCAGCACTTGACAGTGCCTCTTTTTGGGGCATTCTTTGGGGACTCCGCTGTATAGGAACCTAGCTTGCTTTCTCTGCAAGTAAGGGATAATCTCCTAAGGCACAGTCTCTGCAAAATCATCCCATTTATCCTGGGAACAGCAGAAAAATTAAGAGTTTAAACATGGCAAGACATAAGTGCATCTCTGTAAACTCAAGGGAGTTTCACAGCAGAGCTACACAGCTCGCATTGGGAATATCCTTGCCTTTCAGGTGATGAACTGCCTGCTGTGGCCAAGATGTGCGGCTCTGAAAGGCTTTGTGTTACACATTATGACAAGTCCACGGTATAACCTGCAGACAGCAATATGAGAATTTACTAGGGCTCAAGCTTAAGGGTTTGGGGTTTTTTTTGTATGTCACAAGTCTTCCTACTTCATAGAGAAAATGCAGTATATAAAGCTGATCTGACCCCCTGTTATATCAATGTCATATCGCCATAAAGTGCCTGTGCAGAAATATATTATAATATATGATTATTCAGAATGGCGCTCACACTCTCGCCATAAAAATGCTAAAATACTAAGACTCTTGTAAAGCAAATTATTTTGTGAGTTACAGGTCTATTTGGCACAGGCTTTTTCCTTTGCTCTTGACTTGTCTCATCTTTACCCTTGAGGAGTAGCTGCTTACCAAGGGAAGCCAACAGCTGTAGCTATACCTTCGGCAGCAAACACAACCTGGATTTAAATGCCAAGCACTTGAATACTTTGTATTTTACTCCACATCTCTATTACCCTCAAGAACAGACTCAGGGTCCACATATGATCTTGCCTTACTTGGCAAGGTCTTCAGCAAAAATTGATCATTGACAGTAGGGCAGCACTGACAGTAAAAAGAGCTACAGAAGACTCAGAGGAATGGGTCTGATACCACTTGCTTAGACTCCCTGCTCACAGAAGGTGTCCTACCATACAGCAAAGTTCAACGGCGTTCTCAAGCTTTTGTTCCAAAAAGAAGAGAGTTCCATGGTAAAACCCTTTTTGCTTCCAACACATATTCCTCTTTGGTAGACTCGGTTGGCAAGAGTACACTCCAGCCACAACGTTCAGTCTTGCACCCTTTACGCAGTGCTAACTGGCTTATTCCCTTCCCAACATCTATCTCTATCCACAACACAGAGTTGATGCTATATGCAGTAGAATCCACTTAATCCTATGTGCTTCCAGCCCCAAAACCTATGACAAAGACTAAACAAGAAATGCCTAAGCAAAGAGTAACTAAGATGACCTTTTAACTCTAAGATTTTTAATTAGCCTGCCTGACTAGGCCTGCACACTCCAAAGGCACGCGTAGAACAGGAGAGAAGCGGCCTTGTATGTGGCAAGGGTTTGGTAACAGCTGCAATAACTGCTCTTATTTTACAGCATCTGACAAGCCACACGGTAAGAGGCATTTTAAACACCAGGCTTTTTAAAGCAGTCGCTATCATTTAAGAGCTCATTGAGTTGTTAGAGGTAGAAACCCATAGAGAAGTATCTGGCAGCATCGCATCCACAGCCGCAGGTGCTTATAGCGAGTCTACCGCAGCCAGAGCTGCCTTGTGCCTTTCCTCATCAGATAGCCAAATAATTTTTCATATACACAGCGCAGCGAAGAAAATACAGAGAGCATTCCCCTTAAGCACACACAGATCACTGAAGTTTGTGGATCGTGGTGTCCATCCATGGATACAGCCTGCGAAACCAAAATCTGCAGCAGCACTGACACAGGTTCTTTCTGCAGGCAGCATTAGCAGGTCAGTTTGAAACAGAGGCACATAATGACTCTAAAGAAGTAGATTTGTATCGTCAGAACCTTTAGGGAGAAGGTTGCAAGTAAAACTCTTCATCTATTTCAGTGAGAAAACTATCACCCTGTTGAGTCATAACAACACGGAGTGACTTGATATTTACACATGCAAACACCCCACACCGAAGCACATCAGTAACAAAGAATACAAAGCCACAAGCAACCTCTATTAAAGTACAAGTGCCAAGTTAAAAGCCAGCCTACCATAAGACCAGGTCTGCAACATCAGGCCTCAAAAAGTTAACAAAATACCTGCTTTTTCAACCTAAATAAGGAGGGTCCTGCTGCACAGAAGAGACCTCTGAATGACCCAGCCAGCCACATAAAGTGGAAAGCAAGAAAATACAATACAAGACTATTTCCTCTGAGGATAATATTTATGAGCAAAACTATATAAAAATACTTTTTGGGGGTAATTCTGCCATTATGGTATTCTGAGAGGACAGAAACACATTAACTGTTCCTAAGCAAATATTAAAGGATGAGGATTTTTACATCCCACATGTCGTTTGGTGCTTGATACAACAACCATTATATCTTAAATACCACAAATACAACATTTTGCAACACAACACAGGCTGCACTCCGCTAAGCATCACCCAACAACCACTTAACAGTGAAAATCAGAGATCTAGATATCAGCAAGATGAAGCCTGGCCTACTTATGTACAGCTTGATATAATCCATTGTACAGCTTGATATAATCCATTGCAAACATGGAGTCAGTTTTACAGTCTTTGTTCGAATAAAGCTGCCATAAACTTCTAAGATGGTTTCACTTTATCAGGAAAGATCAGGCCCTCTGTTTACCCAGGGAAACATACAGACAAAGAGCTTTCTTTGTCACAACCAGAAATAAGTGCCTTCACACAATATACAGAAGTTTTTTAAACAGTTTAACTCCAGATTGTTAAAAACCAGTTAACAGTGAAGACATCTTCAAGCAAGATAAAAACAGAACAAGGACAAACTATTTAAAACCAAAACTTACCTCAGTCCACTGTTCTTCTACCACCACCAGCTCTTAGTCTGAAGAGGTTGCAAACTCTTTGTCTGCTTTACATGCGGGTTCAAGTCTCACAAACACTGACCAGCTGCACCTCATCAATTCCTGATTGCTAGGCCACAGCAGCACCTGTGTCTCTTAGCAACCTGACCTTCTCGCTTGCTTTCCAGGTGTTTCTACACCATGCACTGGGTTTCATCTACTGGACGTGTTCTAAACATAATGTTAACAGAGTCCTTGTCCCTTCAGAGAGTTCTCTCATCCCTTCAGAGTCCTCTGCTCCCTTCTAGGCGGGAGCTTCTGCCACCTAACGCTCTCCACCTGCTTCCCCAGCACACAGGTTTCCCCCATCTTTCTACCAAAAAGGTGTCCACAGATGCTGGAGTGATACTAAACGAAGCATATTTTCAGTAACCTCAAAAGATTTTTCCACATTTTATGTATATTGCAAGCCCTTATGTAGATTTATAAATAAAGCTGCTAGAAGCCTCGCCAGTGGGATGTCTTCTGAAAAGCGGGGAGCAAGCACCTCAATGCTAGGATAGGCAATGGGGTGCTTAGGGGTACCACGGAAAGCCCAAACTATATCAAAGCAGCCTACATACCATTTCCACAGTAATAGTAAGAACAAATAAAAAATATAGACAATGTTTATGGTGTCAGTAGAAGTACAACATCAATATATACAGGCATACTTGAACAAAGCTTGTTCACTCATAGATAAAAAGCAGTTCTCAAACTCAAAATGTTGACTGCCTAGAAATTTGTCTTAGAAAATTATCACTCGGTGTCTTTCCTGTCAGCAGCCTTTCTAGTGTAAATCTTTTTCTATCAGCCAGAAAGCACGGTGATGCAGGCTAAAGCTCAATGACAAGATACAGAAGGAAATGATACCAAGAAAGAACTGTAGAATGCAACCCCCCGCCCCAAACGGATCAAGTTACTGTGACCAAAATAATATCTAAAGCAACAGATGAACTATAATAATAAACCATGTGTCACTGAGACCAGTGAAGTATGCATGTCTGTTGGAGGTAAATAAACTTTGTTAGAAAGGACAAAGCATCCGGGATGTCTTGCAGAAGCCTGAAGAGAAGCTCTACCTGAAGGGCTTCCCAGAAGAACGGCGTGGAGGACCTTGGGGAAACGCTGACAGTGACAGCTTGAAGAAATCCAGACAGAACTGCATGCAAGACTAGATGAACACATGGCAGCCATCAGCGAAAGCCCAGCCAGCTCCCAGCTAGGAAAACATGCCTTATCCACAGGTTAGAGAATAAACACAGATGCAGCAAAATGAGTCACCAGAGGAAAACAAAAATTTAAATTGGAGGCAAAGGAAGGTTTTGCACATGCATGACAAGAAATCCGTTGAGCAAAACTAATATTATGTCTGTGCTGGAGTAGCTGTCTCGCGTGTGAAAATTAAAAGACTGCAATGGGAAGAAGGGAAGTACTGAACAGCCTCAAAATCTAGGGGGAAATAAATCAAAAAGCCCATCCAAATAAAGAAAAAAGATTAAGAAAACAAAACTAATTCACTTGTAAAAAACTGGGTGAGAGGAAAAATTAGGGTGCAAATAAACATTCATGTTTCTTTTATTATTATTATTATTATTATTATTATTATTATTATTATTATTATTATTATTATTATTATTATTATTATTTTTAATCAGTTCTTTCATGGAGCCTTACATTAATAGATTTCACTTTCTATTTGCTGCAGGCTAAGAAGATTCTGTGGTTATTCAATGCACCTCAGCTAATAGAGAGTAGCTCATTAACCCACAATAATGTGACTGTGAGTCTAGTATGCATAGTGCATCTTTTCACACTAATAAATCTTACTTTGTTTCAAAAGACCAATCATGACTAGTGTCACCCTGTATCCCGAGGCATACAGAAAACAAATGGTTTGCAAAACACATAAATACATGTTGAACACATAATATATATTAAAAAAAAAAAGCACATCATAATTATTTTCTTTTCTTTTTAATGAATAGCAGAATTGGGCATGGAATCAGACCCTTAATCCGCTCAATGCTCTGCAAACATTGAGTGAAAATCCAGGTTCAGGTGCGGTGAGCATAGTTCAAATATTAATCAGGCATCTTCTGAAATGTGTGTTAAAGATAGCAAATGCTTTCGTAAAGGCTCAGGTAAGAGGGCTGTTTCAGAAGAATGCAGCGTGCGATGTAGGTGCCTCAGGCACATCGGATCCCAACCCTGCGTGCTCTATAACCTGCAAAGATTTCTGCTATAAACAGGATTTATAAACTCTTTGAAAATGAAGAAAATAACCTACAGCTTCTAGAAGTTTTTATATTTTTATATATATATATATATACACTATTATGATTTTACATGAATTTATCTCCCATAATAGCCTTCCTAGCAAAAAACCTATTCACAATATAAGAGCCAAGTTTTTGCTACAAGCCAGCTCTGCAAAAACAACCACTGTTAGGGGCCAAAAGAACTGTTTCCAAGTCGGGAGTCACAAGCAGGTTACCCTGTGTCACTATGTCATTTTTAAAAAGTTGCTCGGCCTTCCAACAGGCATCTTACCACCTATATATGCTGGTTCTTGGTTATCTAACGAGAGAAGAAGCTGAATAAATACTTTGAAAGCAATCTACTGTTCTCAGATAAAGGGAGACACACAGCCAGATGGCCAGAAATATACACCGGGTATATGTACTCTTACATCTGTGTGCATTCATGCTTTGTATTTCATAAGTTCAAATACTGCGTACTTTAGAATTCTAAATAAAAGAAAAAATACTTTGTAGAGAAAGTGAAGGAAGGTCTTAATATGTCACTCATTTTAAGAGACGTAAAATCACAAGCAGTGAATGACTATAAGAAGAGAAAGTATTTAGTTAAGCATGGTTTACTGGGCCTTATAGAAAAGTCTGTCTTCTTATATGGTCATGGGTCGTGGTGTATGCAAGGTTGTAGGTTTGATTTTGGGCATGGACCTATAGGAATTGCCATGCATTGTGTAACAAAGTAGCCCTAGGTTTTATAGTATTTCTCTTTTGTTTGTTTGTATTTTATATGGGTTAAAAAAATATCCAGAATGACTTGTTTGGAGATACACTTGTGAGAAAAACAACCAAAAAAATGGAGAAGAACAGTAAACAGCTAGTTGCTAAGCAATACGCTATTCATAGTCCAGATGGAGTCCCATCCTGCATGGGAGTCTTACTGTTTCCATTTAAATACTGTGTAATACTACAACATCAGTTGAAAATGTATTCTCCAAATGGCATCCTGTGAGCCGGCAAAGTGGAGTGTGTGACTCAGCCTCGCCGGAGGGACAAGTGCTGCAGTTGTGCAGGGGGAAAGTAGATAACGAAATGAATAAATGCAAGGGGACAAAAGGTCCACTGGTTCTTGCCTATGCACTGCCTGCTGGGATGGTCCTTCTTGCCACCTTATTTCCACAAAAACAGAAAAAAACCCCAAACCTAAACACATAAACACAAGCAACTACGCAAATGAAAAAAAAAAAAAAAAATTAAAATAAAAAAAGTAAAATCAGGAGCAGCAAAGCAACAGTTCATCACAGTTGAGCCTCGGGCAGGGAAGCATAAAACCCCCAGGTTCAACCTGCTCCACCAACTTGCTGCCCTTGTTGAGAAAGCCCCATAATTTGCTGTTACGTCTCAAGCAGAATAGACCACACAAACATACTTGCACAAACATACAAGAAACTCCCTTCCAATCACCTTTGCTAGCTTAATTTTGTGAAATGTGGGTCAGCATGATCAAGTTTCCAAGCAGATGTGCCAATAAACAAGTTATGCTGAACGCTCAAGTATTTATTTACTGACAAGTTTCAAATTTCCTGAGCATCACTCATACAACAATAACGATAAGATTTAAACATCACAGTGCCTTAGTGCTGTGAGGTGATGTGTAACAGCTGGCAATCTGCATTTCCTGGGTATTAAATATTACTGAACAACATTAAAGAACAAACATAGTGTTCTCATAGGGCCCAATTGGGGAAAAAGACAGACTCCCTTTGCTGGGAGTCGAGAGGATTCATCTCAGAGGAATGCTTTACAAGGGTGAGCTTCAAATTAGATTATTTTATTATTATTATTACATTCTGGGTCTATAATAAGCACAGCTGTTTACTTATGTGCTAGCTATGTTTAAAAGGGCATTAGAGGTTAAAATCTAATTTCCTAATTTTAATACTATGTGCAAACCCTCTTGCTGCTGCCAAAAAGTCATAGTCTGCTATAAAAATCCATACCCCCCTTCATCTCCGCTTTCATAGCACACATGTATATTACAACGGGTAAATGTGCTGACATTCAGAAGCAACGATGAGCTTTTTGAAATGTCTGGCCAAAAATGGACAGTGTAGTAGATGCATATCATAGTGAATGAAGCACATTTGCAAAGCTGATGTGGTATTTTGCTTTCTTTCATGTTTCTCGGGTATTTTGCCAAGTAGGCCTGTGTTATCCCATGAGCAAACCAGGAGGAGGTTCACCAGTTCTACAGCAGCTCCTTCATTGCTATGCTCATTCAGAAGATGCATTGCCACCCTTTGCAGGAACGTTTAGAGCAGTTCTTTATTGCATTTCAGAAGGGTGGTATATTGTGCCACCCCCTTCCCCCCACCCCCCCCCAAAAAAATCTATTTCCCTTTAACTTTATACCTTTTTCCTTATTCTGCATATTGTGCCTGAATGTGTTTTAGTCTTTTCATTAAATAAGGTAACCTAGTGAATGTGTGTTGTTTGTATGTGATCCTCAGAAACAATTCAAGCAATCGGAGGAAAGATAATTTATTGTTGTTGCTGTTGCAATTGCTGATTTTTGTCAAGTTATTGATTAAAACATGGTTTCTTCACTTATAATTCTGTTACACCTCGAGGAACTTGTAAAGGCAGTTTGGATGTAAGCTCCTTGTTTTTGTGAGCGCTGGGGATATCTTGGTTGGATTTTCATCCTTTGATAGACGTATCATTTTGTAAATATCATATGTGTTTACATAATTACATGTAAATATATAGTAGGTTAAGCCCTAAGATTCTGTTGTAAAAGGGTAAAATATAAAAAAAAATATAAATGGCATCATGCAGGACTGACAGGGACGGCCTTTAAACATTCAGCTATGGAAATAAGACTTTTTCAAGGGTTAATTATGTTATCGTCTTGGCTTCCTCAGTGTTTTAACATTGCCATGAAAAGAGAAGGGCTTTAAGGGAAGAAGGAGAAGGGGAGGAAACTGTGCAGGGTGTTAAGTGAGGACACACTTACAGAGAATTCCAGTAATCCTTAGTGCAATCAGAGGCCTGGTAAAATTGAAGTACATAACTACTCCATAGCCACGGAGAACAGGCTCTGCAAAATTGTTCCTGAATTCCACAGGGTTATTTGGGGCTCAAAATGCTTTTCAGTATAAGCCCAGGTTCATGCTCAGAGGCCCAAAAATAGTCAAATCAAACGGCAAGGTGCAAAAGAAAGTGAAAAGGGGCAAGAGACCAGAATTAGAATGATATTTGAGAACATTACCAATGCATTTCACAGCTTAAAAACTTCGGAGTGCAGAACTCGGGAGCCAAACAGAGCACTGACACCCATGGCAGTCCGAAGAGTTTAAAGATGGGTATTGGGAATTGAGACATGGGAATTATTTCTCTTGTTGCTGAAAGCTGAGTGCTCGTCCAAAGTGACATAAAAGGAGGCACCGCAAATGCAGCATCAAACGTTTCAGAAAACCCGATGTTGTGCCATATTTCTACTCACAAACATGGTGAATGTCTTAGTGTGACATCAAAGGAAAGGAAGGAGGGTAATGTTATTACAAAGGTTGGTTTGAGGCTATCTTTCACTAAAAGTCATGAAGTGAAACTGGATACAGAAAAATCCTGGGCAGCAGAAAATATTTCTCAACAACTTTTATTTGTGTGTGGAAATTGTTGAGACAAGGCACACTGAAAATGTCTCCAGCTGAGTTCTTTGAAGGGGACATCTACCAGGTGGAAAATCATAGGCAGATAGAGCAGATTCCCTGAAAGACAAAAATCTGTCATATCAAAGACATGCAGTAAACAATGAGGAGGAAAGGGGGAGATACAAATCACTGCATTTGTACTTGCTTCATTTTAAAAGTGTAAACTGGTTCGTTTTGTTTTGTTTTTCCTAATTTATAACCGTCTGAGATGTCGGCCATTAACATGGAAATTAAAATAAGTCATGCAAACTGGCAAAGCTTAAATGAAAACAGGTTCATGTCAACGTGCAGGCAAAAGGTGTCACAGCTAGAAGAATGTGAAAGATGTTCTAATGAAAGCAGGCCACTAGCAGTGGAAAAACTGACTGCTTACCAGTGGTTTACACCATGCTACCCTCAGATTTTACAGAAAAAAACCCCAAACCTCGCTGAAGCTTAGAGTAGCGACAGCTTTCCAAAGGGTTTAAGCTGTTTCAAAAGCTGGTTGTAGTGAACAGTGTTAGACGGCACAAGGTGCACTGGAGGGGTTTGCAATAAAGCCAAAACTAAAGTAGCTTTCAAGATCAATCAGAAATTGCTGTTTCACGAGCTGTGCTAGAAATAATGCCAGCTAAAATGCAAGCTACTCCACAGAGATTTTAATGAACCTGCTTGGAGGCAACAAAATGAAGGTGCCATTGTTGGCATGGAGCGATATTTCAAAATAACCTGGAGCAGGTGGCTTGAAGTCCAAACATTTATAACAAAACATGAAACAGGAGCAGAAACTGGAAAGAGGTTAATGAGGTTCTGGAAACAGCATCAATCGCTTCCTAAAACACACAGAGGAAACAAACTATGGTCAACATTCTTTTTAAAGCACCCTGTGAGATACATTAAAATCATTTGAAGAGGAGGGAAGTTTGCTTAGCTCCTTTCAAGCATTTACATTCAATAAACAAGACTTCTAGAGAAAAATTCCAGTCAAGCCCTCCTGTCCCTCCAAGCAAAGTTCTTTTTGTATTTGTCTCTTTTTCTTCTCCATTTACCCCACACTCCTTTTCATCTGTGTTCACTTTCAACACACCGCTTGGGATCCGTACCCAGCAACGGCCGCATGTTTCTGTGTAACTGAGTGAGGAGATTATTCACCCACATGCCTGAGGAGCAATTTCAAGGCATTTCTTACTTCAGGTTTTTTGCATTAGGAGATTTTCTCCCTGCTCCTGGAATCTGAAACGTTACAGCCAACAAAGTTGTAATTAGAAATCATGCTCAGATAATCAGCACATATTTCAAGTATCTCAGTGTTCAGGAAGTGGGTATTTTCAAAGCCAGCACTGAAGGAAAGGGGTGCTTCTCTCATCAGTCATAATATATTTTACTCCTTTTATTTGTGTATTTATACTATATGCATCCTGACCCTAAGAGGAAATGACCATCACTGTCTGACACAGAGTTGAGCCACTGTTGCTAGAATGAAAATGCTGCTTGCTTGACCTCTGAAGATTGCACCAGGTTATTGCTCTGCTAAAATTAATTAATGGTGACGAGTCCCATCTGTACCAGGCACAATGAATGCTGGATCCTGGCAGAGTCCTCAGGATAGTGGGACCTGGAGAGGCTGGAGAGTTGGGTGGGGAATAACCTAATGAAATTTGACAAGGGAAAGTGTAGAGTCCTGCATCTAGGCAGGAACAACCCCAGGTTCCAGTATAGGTTGGGAAATTACATATTAGAGAGCAGTGTAGGGGAAAGGGACCTGGGGGTCCTGGTGGACAACAGGATGACCATGAGCCAGCACTGGGCCCTTGTGGCCAGGAAGGCAAATGGCATCCTGGGGTGTATTAGAAGGGGGGTGGTCAGTAGGTCAGAGAGGTTCTCCTGCCCCTCTGCTCTGCCCTGCTGAGACCCCATCTGGAATATTGTGTCCAGTTCTGGGCCCCTCAGTTCCAGCAGGACAGGGAACTGCTGGAGAGGGTCCAGCACAGGGCAACAAAGATGCTGAAGGGAGTGGAGCATCTCCCTTATGAAGAAAGGCTGAGGCAGCTGGGTGTCTTTAGTTTGGAGAAGAGGAGACTGAGGGGTGACCTTATTAATGTTTATAAATATACAAAGGGTGAGTGCCGTGAGGATGGAGCCAGGCTCTTCTTGGTGGCAAACAATGATAGGACAAGGGGTAATGGGATCAAGCTGGAACACAAGAGGTTCCACTTAAATTTGAGAAGAAACTTCTTCTCAGTGAGGGTGGCAGAGCCTGGCCCAGGCTGCCCAGGGAGGTTGTGGAGTCTCCTTCTCTGGAGACATTCAAAACCCACCTGGACATGTTCCTGTGTGACCTCACCTGGGTGTTCCTGCTCCAGCAGGGGGATTGGACTAGATGATCTTTTGAGGTCACTTCCAATCCCAAACATACTGTGATACTGTGATACTGTGATAGCTGCTTTGTAGTAGAGATGCCCAATTGTATGAGACTGCAGCTGAACTGGTGAAAGCAGTGGGAGAAAAAAAACAGGTCGTAAGTACTAGCTTGTTAAGCTACTGCAAATGTTGTGGTGAGATCTTAGCTTTTTCTGACATGGTGTCACAAGTTTCAGACCCCAAAAGGATGTGTAATACACTTGAAACAATAAAGAAGATGTCCACTCTTCAATTATGCCTTTTATTCCATTTTTTCCCCGTCATTTTGAACAGTGTTACAAGAAAGGAATGCATTAGAAAATTGCAGCGTGTCAACGTCATCATCTTACCCAAGTGAAGCGCAAAAATAAGTAACACTTAAGTATCATAAAAGGCAAACTAAATCCTTGAAAGTCTTTACTATTTAGTACTCACAGTAATAACAACGCTGTTGATGACCATTATCCCATCACACAGTGATGCTGGAGATGTGCACAGTATAAACAGAATATTTCAATAGCAACAGTAGGCTGGGTAATATCGGGTTTAGGATCTCAACCGTCTTACACCATGAACCTCAAGGGTTTCAGGACTAGGCTGAAAGGGCCTACTGAGAGAAACATTCATTATTTATGACCTTGGATAAAGATAAACAGAAACAAAACACTGACAAACAAACAATAAGCTCAGCAGAAATTCTACCATGTGGTTTATTACTTTAGGAGTTTTGGTTAATAAAGTGTGTTGTTTTTTTTTTTTAGCAGCAGCGTACCAATTTAAAATAATAAAACCTAATGAAAAATTAACAATAACATGCACTGTTTCAGTAATGTTCCCTGTAATGGCTGTTGACATGGGAAATAAATCATCAAAAGGATTTCTGAAGAACAAATTTAACAAAGAAATATGTAGTAAGAGTGGCTTAGATAGCTATATTCAGTACATAGATACAAAATGTAATTCTACATTCTCCCACATTAAATATTTAAATTCTCATAAGGAACAAAGACTTGGACTAACTCTCTCTTCAGGCATAATACATTTCAAAGCAAGTGTGTCTTTAGGATCCGGCTAAAGCTTGGATCTGCCACTGTCTCCTATTGTTTGGCCTCAAACTAATTGTAGCAGAAAATTAATTATGTCCGACATTTCAAACTTAAGTTTTTAAAACACAGCTTGAAGCTGAAGGGCAGGAGTTGCTCAGCATGTTACATATTGAAGCTCTAAGTGGCCTGATTTTTCAGAACCGCTTGACACATTAGCTTTTGATAGAACCAGATGGTGTTCAGGTCTCCGTATTTCAAGGCACCTTGACACAGATCCTTCAATGCATTTCTGGATAATTCAAACCGATTTTTAATACCTTTGAGGACTTGTTGACTTGCCACGGTAGAGTTCAAGTCTCCTGTATGATTTTGCTTCCAAAATGTGGGAAAACATTGCGCGATAAAGTGTCAGTTGTCCCATGACGGCTCATCACTCCAAGATGGTTATGCTGAGTATTTACTAAAAGGCTTGACTTGAAATATAAATGTCCTGTCTTGGATTTGTATTGAAACCCTGATACTTTCTGAAGTAGATCCCAAATGCAACCATGTTGTTTATACCTTCTGGAGACTTTGAGGTTTTTATGAAGATATTTATAAACTGTGAAATTAAAAATTTATGTCAATTACAGCACCTATTTTGTAATTCAGTGTCTTATTTTCTGTAACTCCTTACCTCAAATATCATCCTATAGAGCTGTTTGGTTTAATACATACCTGTATCTTGATATGATATGGTCTGAATTTAACTAAAGCTATCAGTGAAGTAACACTAAGGTCAAAACCAGAGCAGCCTGTGATGTCCACAACCCACCACAAATACACTATTCATCTTCATTTTCTTTTGTGTGCTACACTAGCCCAAATACCTTCAACAGAATGACTCCCCCTCCTTCCCCCTGCTGTGAAATGAGCTGTATGACCTTTACAGACCTACCGGTGACAGCGTATAGAGGGGAAAAAGTAAACAGAAATAAAATGTCCCACTGCATTTTAATTCTTCTATTGGCCTTTTAAATACCCCACCTTCAAAAATGGGCCACAAGTGAGTGTTAAGAACAGCAATTTCCCTGGCCAGCTGTGCTATTCACCGCGTTGTAGATCCTGTGACCCTTTTGCTTTTGTTGCAAACAGATATGATTGAGTTTTGTTTCGTTGTTGACATTAAAAAGCAGGAAGGAAGCATGCTGAAGCAAATGCAGAAAGGCTGCTCGGGTCCCTCA
Source organism: Columba livia (assembly GCF_036013475.1). Lineage (NCBI taxonomy): Eukaryota > Metazoa > Chordata > Aves > Columbiformes > Columbidae > Columba > Columba livia. The sequence goes on along the minus strand of NC_088605.1, from coordinate 76,629,797 downwards.
AAGTGTCTGAAGCAGATCCCAAGGCTAGTCAGAAAGTATTCATGTTTTTAAAAACCCATGTCTTCAATTTGTTATTTATTCAATGCCCTAGCAGGAAGGAATTAATTGCCTCTTTTTGTTTTTGTGAAGCCAATTTAACCATCTGTGTATTCATGAGAGCTCATCTCTATCAGATCTGACTCTCTTTTTGGAAGATACAGGCAATGTAAAGGCGTTTTACAATGTTTACCCATTAAAATTTACCGTCAAGGCATCACAGACATAAACAGTATTTTCTTCTGAAATATAAGGATTAATGTTTATACAGAATGACCTGCAGAGCGTGAAGGTTCTAAGAAAACACCCACTTTGGTTTGAAGGAAAATGATGGAGGAACTCGGAGTCTCGCAGTAGAGGAAACAAAGTAGTTGACCTTTTTTAGGCTGTTCAATGTGATCTTTACTGTGAAATAATAATGATAATGATGGCAACGATGACAACGCTTGCTGATTTGAGCTACTCAGAATAATGAGGAAAAAACATGTCCTTAAACTTGACTTATAAGTAAAAATGAGCTGCTAATCCTCACAGGATCCCTCTAGTATACAATCAGTAAAATTGCAAGGGATTTTTTTTCTTTAAATCCATATTCCTCATAAAAAGCAGCAGACAAGAAGTAAACAGACGACCTAATTATACGATGAAGTACAAAGCCTGAGGATGCAGCATTCAAGCCAATTTTTGAAATGAATAAATACAGCGGTATGATTGAATGATGCACTATTTCAACGTATTTAAAATTACGATGCATTTGAATTGTTCTGACTTTCCTGTCATGAACATTGCTAAAAATGATTCAAAGCAAGGGTTTCATTGTAAAACCAGAGATAGGCCAGAATCAGGCCCTTCTCACTATGCTCTGCAGCCATAAAACTGATTCTATGTATTAGACTTTGCAGTATTGTTTTCAATAGAGCTTGGTGACACTGAAACCTGGCCTTGCAAAGAACTAAAAACACAGTAAGGAGGAGAGGTGAACGGACAACATGAGCTGACAGGTCTTTTCAGCTTTTACTTTGTTATCTTACTGGTTTATCAATAGGGAATGGAGATAAATCCAATGACTTTCACCGCCTGAGGATGTTGTTGATTATCAGATTCCTTAAAAAAACCCACTAGGTGTGATAAGCTGAGTCACAGAAGGATTTCGCTGTTGCAGTTCTTTAAGCTAATTATGATACCATTTTCCAATTCTAAGTTCATTCTATTCTGACTGAAATAGCATCTCCTTCTTTTGCTAGGGAAAGAAAAATTATGGGGTAAAATTCTGCTTGCTAAAGTCCACTGCAAAACTAGACTCCCCTCCTGAACAGCCTTGTACGGATGAACATCAGTTAGGCTATATCTAAGCTTAAAGCTTAAGCTTTCATCTCTTAAGCAAAGCAGTGTTTATTTATAATATATCCATCGCAGGTTTTCCTTTACATGTTGCTTAATACTGGTTGTACTGAGAGGTTAAATGAGCTGGATTTTGAGGGAAAAGTGGGAATGAGGGGAACAAGATCTTCTCAGTTTAGGTTTTTCCTGCCAATGTGTCATCTGCACCAGAAGACTCCCCATGGGTATTGTGATTAAAAGAGAGGATCTTTGATATAATCTAGCCTATTCAAAACTTTGTAAACCAATCAAGTTAAACTACTTAACAAGTGCAAAGAAAGCAACGTAAGATAAATTTCTTGGTAATGTTAGGTTAACGGTTGGATTTTATGAACTTAAAGGTCTTTTCCAACCTAAATGATTCTGTGGTTCTATGAAATATGATCAAAACAGTCAAGATCAGGAATTACCATTCCACTGTATCCCAAATGAGCAGAAGACTGATATAAAGGGTACATAGCAGTCAAGCGTTTGAAGTTGGAAGAAATGATCTGTGGTGTCTTCATTGATACATAAACAGATAATGTATGCAATTACTTACCTAAATGTGTAACACAAGTCAGGTATAATCCTATGGGTAATTCAATCACAGGATTCTTTTAACTGGACTAGCAGCTTTGAAGAAATTTCCCTCATCTATATGTCAGACAAATTATTCCCCTAACAAGAAACAATCCCTGCTCAATACCATCAATTCCACCTGTTCTCAGATGGAATGTTTGTATATTTTCAATCTTTTTTTTGTTGTTGTTGTTCAGCCTATCAAAGGCTTAATCCTATATTACAATACTCATTAATTACTCATTTCCTTGATACTCATTGGCATTTTGTTTTTCGTTGGTGACGGATTCATACACAGACATCTTCATTTTTTGCTTGATTATCCCGCCTAGAAGACCAACAGAGTAATATTAGTTACAGAAAGAATACTGTATTTTAATGTATGAAAACAGATGGTTATTTAAAATTACTTAGTTCTAATGTTTAATGTTAAGAAACATGCTTAATAACCATAAATGTGATGCTAATTAGGCATAATTTATTCATGTATCCTCTGAATCATTGATGACAATTTATTTGAGAAAACTAGGCTCTTCTGCCTGTTAGTTTATTTATATACTATACAACCAAAAATACTTTAAAACTCTATGTATTACTATGGATCTATTTTTACTCTTATTCAGAAGAAAAGGAGGACATTTCTGTCTTAGCTTTAAAATTTTTCTGCTGGAGAAAGAATTTTGTAAACTGACAAAAGAATTGATAACTTCAAACAGATATAATAACTTCAAATAGGTATAATAAACCAAAGCCAAGCTTCATATTCCCTCAGGTATTTGACTTAGGCTCAAAGTGTCAGGGAAACCTCACAGACATTTAAAATGATCACGGTGCTGAGCTATAAAAACAAAGGTACAAACCAGCTAAAAGTGTTAGTGGGTCTCACACCGTGTATCAGGCAAAAAGCATCAGGATTCTGACCATTTTACTACAAAGTTTCTAATTTGGCAGGTTTTGCTTTTTAAAACACAACAAACCAAACAAAACCACAAAACATGTTTCTGTTCTTAACCAATCCTAGAAATATCTTTGCGGAAAATGAATCTAAACTGTAGTGAAAAGAGCTTCAGAAAGAAGGTCAAAACAACTATCTTAAAAGCTACTATTAAGAAAGTCTAGGAATACAGAAAATGGACCAGGAGAGGGAAGAAAATTGTCATAATCTATTATTAGCAAAAAAGCCATAGTGTGAGAATGATATTTACTTTATCTAAAGTAATGACAAGCCATCAACATCCAAAATGAGAAAGCATTATCGCTATTACTATAGTAGCATTTGGGTATGAATATTATATAAAATGTATATGCAAAGAACATGGGTAACAAGGTCCTCCAAAACCCATGGGTTTTATCCCCCTCTAGATTTCTTCCAAGGATCCCCATGGTGATGAGGCAGAGGCAAACCTGCAATTGTTCCAAACAAGATGCCACCCGGAGTGACAGCCTGGACCATGGGGTGGTCTCATGAATGACCATTTGCATTGAACCATCCACGGTGCCCGTTTAGTCCTGGCAGTTGCACCCTCTGTTAATGAACACGTTAATGAAGGAAGACAGGAGTACAGTCTTCAAATGCTTCTCAGAGATAGAAAACCGAGAATGAAGGGAAGGGGAAAAAAAGAAACAATCGCAAGCAGATGGTGAGATGCATAAAGAGAAAGAAACGAGCAGTTAGAGAGATTATATTCAACCTTTCACCTCAGTAGTACCAGTTTAAATCTTGCATGTTGTGGAGCAGCACCATTTCTGAGACAGTAAGAATAAATATAAGACTAAGCCTTTGGCTTTATTATCGCTTGTCACAGCATTGGAGAAATGATGCCTTTGGGAGTCTCGCTCAGTGATAAAACTGTTTTTTCGGAATTTAGTAGTTACCAAAATAGGGGGAAAGAATGGAATATCACAATACACTTAATATTCCAAAAGATAATTATTTCAGGCATAGATAAAGATAAAGCAACATAGATGGTTGTAGTTTGAGGATATAATGACATGATGTACCAGGACAACATGCATTGCCTTTACACAGAAAGCAGAAATGAAAACCACTTTTTTTATGTGTATTGGTATGGCTTTTAACTATTAATATACACTGCCTTTGCTACAACAGACAGTTCTTCTATGTTCCCTTATTTGTTTGCAAAGTATCAGCCGCATAAAGAATACTGTAAAAATGAAAACCTCAAGCAAGGAGGAGGCAAAGAGATCCGGGTTTCATTGCTAAGTTTGACCATTTGTTAAGTTTCAAGAAAGAAATTGAGGTACCACAACTTATTTTCATCACCTCACATGAACCCTTCCTTTGCTGACTGGGCTGTACTCTATAAGGTCTTGGCACAGCTTTAATTTCCTCTCTATAAGCATCAATAAACCTGGCTAAGAAGCCTGACAAGGATTACTCCTGAATATTCTAATTACAGTGGCCTATCGGCCCTTGCGTTATCATTCCTCTTGTACACTGATGCAAGACAGCTGGGAGAGTCTAATCCCTGCTTGCTGAAATCAGTCCTTACGGGCTGCTTACAAATGGCCTGAAATCTAGAAAAGATACAAGTGGCTTCAAAATACTTCACTTCAGCTCTGTGTTTCTGCTGAGCAGAGCTTGGGCTGAGGGAAAGTCTTCTGGGATGCTTTCTTCATATTATGCTACATCAGTTGTTGCAATTAGAAGTATAGCAACCTTTTTCAATACCAGCTGCTGTGTAATGGACCGAGCGCCCACCAATTTTTCATTAGGAATGGGAAAGAAATTAAAAAGAAATGAAACCAAATAAACAGCAAAAAAAACACCCTATGGAATGTAGGCCTAGAGATGAGCTCTTCAATAGAATAATTAAAAGAAACTCCATTATCCACCAAAAATCTGCGAGATTCATGCCAAATGATCCAAGTCAAACTAAAGGATGACGAAAGGCTCCCAAAACAGTTGCACTCCTCTTGTGAAACAAAGGCTGGAGCCAACTCTCTGAAAATACTCACTTTTTTAATGATATAATGAAATTGATATCAGACCTTCTGAACGTTGTCACAGCTGTGGAGTCATTGAAAAAACATTTTAATTGAAAAAAAAAAAAATGATACTGTCCCAAAGATTCACAAACTAGACACTTGTTTGTCCATACTTTAAAAATAATACCAGATTCAAAGATACTTTTCTGTTTCAAACAGTGGGTTTTGGTAATAGATGTTAAGCATGTTTGATCTATCATCTTGACCTGTAATATCAGGTAAAAGCCTAGAAAAACAATTAAGACTGAAGACTCAACTAAGACACCATCAAATAAGCCACCAAAACATAGTGATGTTACTTGTAGCCAATTTATTTGAAAGTTCTTTCTGATATTTTTCTTAGGAGTAATGTTATTTACAATAATTAGTGTATGCAAAGGATGGACTGTAACTCTCTTCCACCAAAGTCTTAATGCAAATACAGCGATGAGCAATTATTGTTTTGGTGCTCAAAATCTCATCACTTTAAGGTTGTGTTCTCCCAGTTGCTTCTTTTCAGGAGCGTTTTGCACAGTGGTTCAGTGATCCCCCTAAACTGAAGAATAATGGTGAAATAGTGAAGCAATAGGCTATGCCATGGTGCGTATAATGATACATCTGCTGCTTGGGTGCATTTTCCTTTTTTATTTTATTTTATTTTTTTTTAGCAGGGGGAACTACATAACCTGCTTTTTAGCTACTGAAGTGTGGTTCATCAAGCATAGGTTATATTCTTGAAAATACTTTGCATTAATGCTCCACTAGAATACGGATGAAGAGCACACATACCCAGCCCCTCTGCTGGCACGTTATCTAGTGCCATAAATTTAGAACGCCTTTGAGATGACACGCTATGCTGCCATGGGAAGAGGCACAGTAATAAAAGCTCAGCCTATGTAATATTAGTCCACGGTTTCACTGCTCTCCTTTTGTTCCACCAGCAGTCTGCCCAGATAAGAGTAGCTCTCAGGTTATATCATCAGGGACTGGCTCGATAATTTGATGAGTTTTCCTCTGTCCTAGGCAAAGACCCAATTTATTCAGCATCTTGACTTCTTTATAACATTTTTTTTTTTTAATTAATAAGACTGCGGAATACCTGCAAGACTTCCTTTTCAGGACATTAGCTGCTCTTTCAGCATCTGTTTGTGACCCAATTTGCTTTCCATTACTAACCTACGGATGAGAATGTCCTTGCATACAGAGCAGCAGTGGAAGCTTGTGGATACCTGAACGAATACATTTGGAATATTAAACACCTGCTAATTAGAGGCCGATTTCCAAAAATCAACACGTGTGCCTGCTCATGTGGGCAAATTACAAATTCCTCTCCAGCTGAACAGGAGAACTGGTTCAAGGATTTTGTTTTCAGCAGAGAGATCATCACTATATTCGCTTGGAACTGCCTTGTACATAATGGTCCCTCTACACGGGATAACTGGCCAGTGTACATCATTTAGACTGGTTATTTTCTAATAGCCGTGCCATTAGACTAGCCAAGGATGTGACAGGTTTTCTTCATGGCTTTATGGCATATCTTTATATAACCATTCATTTTCACCGTCAGGCTGGATTTCTCTTATCTTAGTGTTCTTCCCAGAAGGAGACCTAATCTCAAAACATGACAGCAAAACGTCAGCTTGCACCAAGGTACCTGAGGCACCATTCACTACGCGGAGATTCTGAGAAACAGCAATGGCAATGTTGCCTTTTAATAAAGTATGGGACAAGTAGCAACGGCCTAAAATTTTCCCACTAAAGGCGCAAATTAACGGAATTAAACCTGAAAAAAAGATGTTATTGTATGGTAAGTTTCTAGGACTAATATTGGCATAGTCTTTCTTAAGAAAAATCATTTGCCATCCATCAAAAATCAAATCACTTCTGATTTTGAAAGCGTTACATAATTATTTTGTGTTAAATTTACAGGAATATAATTTTCTTTCTTTCTTAGCTCCTGGTCACACATTCATGTGTACTATTGCTAAAATTAGAAAGCACAACATCTCCGGCTTTTCTTTGCAAATATATTCCAGGCATATAATTTTCATACAGGTAGGCTTGTTGTGAATGTTTTTAAAGCGTCCTTTTTTTTAATCCCCCCAAAAGTAAATATACCCAGAGGAATACTTGTCTGTCTTCTCTAAAAGTATTTTGCAGCATGTTTATAAAATATGTCAAACGTTCTGTGTACCAAAAATAAAAGGATTTTACAGCAGTTTTTAAAAAATAAATAAATAAAAACAAAACAACCCCCCAAACCAACAAACCAGAACAACCCAACGTCACATTCTGGATATGGTCTTCAAAATAAATCTGATTAAAAGAAAACAGTTATTATCAATTACATTAATTTCCAGGAGCAAACATTTCCTATCCCCAAAAAGAAATGGCAATGGAAGGAACTGCAGTTTCGTTGTCCACAACTCCAACTTCAGATTCCCTAAGGAATGTTCCTTGGAAACCTAAACATTTCTGGTCTTGTCTCCTCTCTCTTGGTACCTTTTGCTGCCCATTCACTGGTAATTCAGCAATTAGAAACAACCCTAAAAACTGAAGATATACTCAAGAAGATGCAGAAAAATTGAAATGGTGCCTTAACTGTTGGGAACAAAAAGTAAATGACGTAGAGTAATGTGTGAAGACACAAACCCAAGGTGTACGTAAATTATGGATGAATTAAAACGTTAAAATTAGAAGAGAGGGAAGAAAGATGGATAATCTGTAATTTTCATAATACATCAACATTTGCCCGTGATCAGAGATTTTTTAAAGCCCATTTTATCGCAGACTTCAGACTTCTGTTGGACTTAGTAACAAAGCTGCTGAATAGAAGGGATATAGCACAAATGTCTGAACAGCCTTAAACAGAGCATTGCAATTGGATGTTTCTATAATAAACCTGCAACACTGCTCTGAAGCTGAAAACCTCATGGCTGTTACTCAATAAATTTCTGAAATACGGGTTCAATAAAAATCTATCCAGTTGCTGCACTACAGAATCTCACAAAGCCGCAAAAGCTTTGTATATTTTATTGAATTCTGCCTGAAGCAGAGATTTGTAAATGAGAAATTATCTGTTCCTGGAACCTAGCGAGAAGATATCATTTTATTCTCTATAGTTGATTGTATCCCTCCTCAGTGCCACCCCCACCCCCAGAAGAACAGCCTAAAATAGCAGATGATATTGAAGACTTTTTTGACTATTTAAAACACCGATCTGCGTATCACAAACGTGTAGATGATTTTTTAAGAGTGAACAGTGCCATGGGATATTGCTACAACAGCACAGTCTTTTTAATGCTCTCGTTATGGTTTTAAGTAGGTAAGATTATTGTGTACAGCACCTACTTGGCTAGTGAAGTGTGAATACAAAGACTGTTGCTGAGATACGTTCTTTTTATTTTAAAGCATCTAGGAAATGCTTTGTGTTCATTTGATTTCCAACCCTAATATGTCTTTCTGGTACATCCATGGGTTATGTATATGCAGGTCGGCAGAGGAAGTAGTCAAGGTTCCTCTCCATTTTGAATAAAAGAATATTCAAATTCTTTGTTTAGTCTTCAGTGACTTTGAGCCGGTGGATAACATTCACTCACAATAGCTATGATAAATCTGCAAGAAATATTTTTCTCATTACATTTTAGCTATTACCATTATAAGAATTCACCTTTCAAGAAAATCAGAGGAAAAAAAAATCTAATCAAATTTGGACGCATTTTTCCACCAAGTCCAGATTTTCTAAACCAGTGTGAATTCTGGCTTTTCCTAAGCCCAGAAAGCAGCGCTGCAGCCAGAGATTGCTGCGTGTCCTCTGGAACGTCGCCCAGCAAGGGGCTGGATAAATCCGAGGAGCAAATCAGAAAACTGGTGCCTCCCTGTGGAAACATCACTGCATCTTCACAGCCAAACGCCACACTTGTCCAACCATCAAAGCAACGCTGCTGACTGATGTCTGAGGCAAAGACAAACAAAGCTAAAGATAACTTTAATGGAGCAAGTATAAAAGGATCAAAGACACACAGGAAACAAGGTGCATGCGTTTGGAGTTATGCTGAAAAACAAGGAAATTCAAATAGAGGGAGGGGATATGATTTCCTGCTTCCAAAACTGAGACGTAAGACATCAAGACATAAATCTGGTTCACTTCATCATCCCAGTGAGCTTACTGGCAATAAACCCTGCTGCACGCTGACAGAGTTCATGCTGACTGCAGGGTGGACACTGATTCTGAAAGCGTATTGAAGTCCCAGCCACCACCAATTCAAAGTTCCACCAGGTTGTCCTGCTGGGAAGCCACTCTCTCCCATTTTCCACAATGCCACCCAGTGTCATGCGTTACGAAGCCACCCTGCTCTTGCCAAGCCAAGAGCCACAGAGGTTGGTGAAGATGGTCTATGAGAAGTAACGAGGAATAGATTATAAAGATGGATAGTGTCTCATTAGTGACTGGGTAGGCTTGAAAAAGTTGGTGGATAGGAACAGGAAAGGATATAAATGGAGTCAAAGCACTATTTAGGGGTTACCAAAGGATGAGTTGTTTATGGACTGAATTCTCCTTGTTCAGGAGATTCACAGCAGCGGTGAATTGACCCCTTCTTTAAATGATTGAAATGAGGGCTCAGCTTTTGCTCCAGTCAATATCATCTGGAGAATGCTCTTTTAAGATCCAAACCAGGTACAAGGATAAACCAATCCCATGATCTCTATATCTCTCCAGACTAACAGCAGTAGAGAACTAACCTTAGTATTGTTATATTAGCCTAATTATTTATAACAGGAAGCCTCCATCTCTTCACCTCATGTCAACTGTACGCTGCCCAGCTGTGTAGCTCATATTTTTCTTACCTTACCAGTAGGTGCTTAACTGTGTATGTTATTTAAAAGAGCCAAGTTATACTAAAATTTGCAAGTATTGTTCTTCCAGTAGGCAATTGGCAATGGCTTCTTACAGATTAAGTGCATTTTTATAGTAAGAAGAGTTTTTAGCAAGTCCTAGGACAATATCAGTAAATTGCATCCCTGTCACTGAACTTTACGTAATAACTTCGGCAGAGGTAACTACAACTATTAATTTGAGTAGCCCTTTCACATTTTGATGAACAGGAAACCTCTCATTCTGTCTCTAAAAATAAAGAGTTAAAGTCTGCAGCTTTCCAAAGAAATCTACAATGGAATAACTGCAGTTTGCCTTACTGTGACCATCGGATGAAGGTCGGATTCTTCCTCAGTACTCCCATGAGAAACCCACCAAAACATACCTGACACCTACTCATTGACAACAAACAAAAAGTCAGCCAAAGACTGGGAAAACGGGCAAATTACTGTAGAACAAACCTTTTCTCGGGACAGGGAGAGAGCTCATGAATTCTTTTCCTCTAAATCCCATCAAAATGTTTTGAAATAATAATCCTTTTTAACAGGTCTACTAGGAACATCTACATGTTGCAATGTATTGTCAAAGTCAAACTTCCCTGAGCCTGTAGCCAGAAATTTGCAGTTTTTCAATACCTGACCTTCTTAATGTTTCAAACGTAAAAGTAAAAGCTGTATTTGGTAGGAAGAAGGGCCAATGGACAGGTTTGTGGAAAGCCACAGAACACCAAGTGAGGAGTCAGAGCCTTATGCACAGGTGATTTAAAAGAATAAAACACCAAAAAACCAAACATTTTCAGGAACATAGTGAGCAGAACGAGATTTAAGATGATAGCATTTAAAAGAGTGTTGGTTACATATTAAACAGTTAGGCTGTTAAGAAGTAAATAATGAGAAAGTCAGTGAGAACAGAATTGCCAATTACCAGCAAGGTGGAATCTGAAGAGAAGATTAGTTCTCATTTTCATTTTTCATTTTCTATATGTGCTATGCACTGTGCAGAATTCAGTTAATCACTCTGTGGTACCACAAACATTCAAATTTTAGAAAATGCTTTTATGCACAACTTTCATTATCTATGTCCATCTGTTTACCTAATCCACACGTACGTACTATTTACCTATCATGTAGCTATGGGTTCATGAGCTTTTAAGGTTTGAACATCCAAACTTTAGAACCCTTTAGAACTTTTCCTTTAACTACATATCAGGTTGTTATGGTTGAAAAAACAGAAGAACCAAAGTGTCTTTCATGAAACTGGAACCAGCTTTAGGGAAAACAAGCATGGTAGGACAAGGATTCTGACTGCTCCTTTGATTCATGCTTGTCTTTTGGGCTGGGTTGTTGGGTTTTTTGTTTGAATATCTTGATTAACCACAATACCATGTAAATAGAAGTAACGGAGGAAAAAAGAAGTTAGGTTACCATAGGCTCATGTGACTTCAGGAGCTGAAAATTTATTATTACCCGATGTATGGTAATAATTGCATAAATACACGATACAAGTTCTGGCCCCTCAGTTTACTCCTCCATTTCACACTGTTCTTCAAGTAGTCTTCAATAGTGCCTTGGTGTTATGAATACATGACAATGACAAGCGTAGTGGTTGAGGAATGTTACCTATATACAATAAAAATTAATTAACATTTCTGAGGGAACTATAACTTTGATTAAATATTGTACAGTGTGATAATGTTAACTAGTCCCTTCAGGTATTTGATGCTGAGTATTTAACAGTAAAGCATTTCCACGGTTCTTTTTCTTCTATTAGGTTTTGTAAATTTTGTGCTATAAAGGAACAGGCTGACGATTTGATAATTGTTTCAAAATTTTTAATATACCCACAAGAAATGAATAGTACTTTTACAGGTCATATTTCTTTCTAATTCTAATTGCTGTTGTGAATGCTGTGCCACTGATGGTGAATAAAACCCTATCATCGTTCAAAAGAAAATTTTCTGCCCTTACATAAACATAGGGAATTTGAATTAAAATAAGATGTGAAATTATAAACATCAAGTGTATTATCAACTTGTGTTTTGATAATCGCGACAAGATTTTTGAAATGGTTTAGCCCCTGAGCTGAGTTTTGCTCAAAGTCTGGCTTCAGCTGCGTCTTGAAACCCTGGCTCATCCAGCCATCAAGCTACACATTTGCATGCATTATACAATGAGATTACACTTTGTGTAATCATTATAGGATCCACGTAAAGCAACACCCCTAGCTAATGTTGCTCGAAACTTCCCACAGCAGAAAATTTCAGATCAGTAAACTAAATTCAGGATATATAGGAACATAGAGAGTTTATAGAAGTGCCCCTAAATGAATTTTCTGTGCACAGTTTTCATCCTTTGTGGCCTAAATTAGCCTAGAAACACCAGCAGACAAACTTCAGCTGCTCAGACTGACATTTTCTATGTTGCACATCTACCTTAGACCGATTTCTTTTTCCTTCAAGTTTCATTTAAAATAGTTCAGCCTACTTTTAGGGGACAAAAATACAGTGCTTGGCACTACGCTGGGAAGCTTTCGTGCTTTGAAGTGAAGGCTTGAAATGAGGATGGGAAATGTCTGGGTTTCGAGGATGTGCCCTTTGCAATCCCTATGAAAATCCAGGTGGAAAATAGAAAAGTGGCTGGGCAATAACATCCTCCGCTGGTCTGCTCAGCCCATTGAGCTACACCTGCCACATTTATTTACCTACTTTATTTATGCAGGCCTGCCTTCTAAACAGAAGCTGCTTGTTTTAGACAGAAGGGTAGTTTATGCAGTTTATGCCAATTTAAATGTCCAGGAAACGATGGCCTTAGAGTCGCCCTTCAAGGAAACAAAAATCACATTTTCAACAGTGTTTAACCAGGCATTAATTAGGTGTGGAACTCTGAGCTAGTCTATTAATAATGAAGTTGCTGACTACAAATTTAAAGAAGCAAAGATCAAATAAAGATGAAACAGACTGAATCTCGTTTTTTATTCTTACATCTTTATACAGTGGAGTATTTTATGTCATTTAGTTTTTTAGACTTCAAGGAAAAATGGCCTCCTACTGATTTGGGAAAGCTGCTGAACGGGACCAAAACTGTCCTCTGAGATACTACCAATTAAGGACATATTATAGAATTACGCCTTCAAATTGTTATTCTCACATGCAGTTATATGTGTGGAAGTGTTTTTCTAGAGGCAGACCCAGTTCTCCATAGCTTATAAGAAGGTGTATTCACTAACACAGGCACAAGAGGATCTTCTGTGTGCATGAGGATTCCTCATAGTGTTGGAGTCCCATTGCAAAGATGATTCCTTGTAATACTTCATAATTCAAGTGCACTTTCCATGCTGGCTTTCTGTTTCTCATGTCATGTTCATAACAAAATCATGGAATGATAAAGCATGTGCATAAGGGCACAGTTTATGGTTTGCTTCGTAAGAGCATGAACAAGTTGAAATTACTGAACTAACTTCCTCTCACCTTTTTCTTGCAGTGAAGATACTGTAAATGACTTTTTTGGTTTGTGGTTCATTTTCCTATCCAGGCGATAATTTCCATGCATACTTATTTTCCCTTTCCAGACCCTCTTATACACCAAAAAAAGAAGGTTAATGAAAAAAAAATATGATAACCACAATACATTATGTACCATGTATTCAAATGCATTGCATTAAAACTATATTAAAATAATTTTAGAAGTGAAAAATTTTTGTAACTCTTTCAAATTAAAAAAAATCACTTTCTGGTTCTTTTCAAATGATCCACAGATCTTATATTTGGCATGTCTTCAGTTATAAGATTTCAGCGTAAATTTAAACATGAGTGACTTACTGTTTACATTTGCATTGCAGATATGCTCTTATAGTGGAGTCTAATGCCTTGCTTTAATCTATTTTGTAACATAATGTAGCTGGTTCTAATAATTCTGGTGTGTTTGTTTTGCGGATAGTAAAATATTTTGGAATCATAGAGCAGAAGACACAAGAATTCTGTGCTTTCCCATGTTTACACTCTCCTACCGTACAAATCTGTCCATTCTGATTGCAACCAGACCCAATTAACCTGCTTGGAAACTGATAAAATGGCCCTGACGTGGCCTTAATGTAACAGAGACTCAGGCATATTTAATTTCACAAAGAAACTTTACATTTCTACTACCACAAACAAGACTAAACTCAGGTCCTGACTCTTTGCAAATACAATCACCACTTACTCTAAGACCTCTTCACACAACTTCTTTCTGAAATAGCATTACTGCAAAAGTGAATCAGATCCATTAGGTTAACGAGCCAGTAGTTGATCTATTTATACTGTTGGGGGGCGTCTATGATTGACTCCTTGGGGGTTTTCTATGGTTATTCCTTTACATGTGCAAACAGTTATTGAGAACATGAAATAAAATGGGTTATGCGGTCCTTCCAGAGGCATTTTTGTAGTTTCTTTGGGTTTGTCTAAATAACAAGGAAAATAAAATATGAAGGTTTCAAACAGCCTCTATTTTAAGACAATGTGATGATGTAGCCTGTACACGTTCAAGTATGATTTATTAATAGGATTTTTAAAAGTGTGTAATTGTTTGAAATATAATTAGATGCTTGAGTGTGTTTTGGAAGGTATGTGCTTGCCTCATGACGATTGAGATGACGTGAAACGGCAAATTCTTGCCCAAGATGTAGTATCATTGCCAGCAAAAGCACTGACTTGCATTCTGGATGACAATGCTCTATTAGTAGCATTCCAACTCTCAAAGCAGAGCATCCTACATAAAAGTGTCCCGAATTATTATTGCCTCCCCTTCTGGAGGGTTTGGTGGTGATAAGCTTTTCTCTGCTCAGAAATTACCTCATTGCTAAGACCATTAATATTGTTAAGATGCTGTTGTGCCCTGAGTCTCAGTAAAGAAGCAAGGGCTAAACATACACCTGCTGTTTTACTCTGAAATATCTCAGCTTTGCAAGGCTCAACTTTTATTACTACCTTTCCTTTCCATTAGTTCAACTCAGTACAGAGGTGCAGAGAGGTGACAATAACATTTGAATATATTTTATCCCTCCAGTTCACCTCCTTTTTAGCTTTTTTTCTTGAGAAAACGACCATTATTAGTGCAGGAATTACTGCACCACAGAAAACAAAAAAAATCCCCGAATTATCTGTATGTGGCAAGTTGTGTTTTGGGTTTTTTTTTGGAAAGGGAGCCCCAGGGATGGCCTCGGTGAGAAGATCAGAGGCTGAAATACAAGCAACTTTTCTGAGATACCCTTTAAACCCAAATTGCTTACCTTTAAAATTCCGCTACTCTCTTCCAGTTTCTGTCAGATGGATCACTTTTCTCAGTTTGGTTGCTGTTTGTTTTTTCTTTTCTAAACACCTAATTACACTGTCACGGGCTACAGATGTATCACTGACCCTTCTTGGCCCGAGCAAAAGCGCTTTGGGTTCTTGCTATTCACAGAAAACATTGCTGATAAAAGACCTGTATGTGGAGGAATGCTGCTGTTTATACAGAAGATACAAACTGCCCTTTGCCCTTAAACATCAAGCAAAAAATGAAGCTGTTTGCTTTCCCAATAAATACTGCCCAAAGAGACATTCCTGGCTCTCACTTTGGGGTGGGGGCAGCATTTGATGTGCAGCTGAGACCAGTTGACCAATCAGCCTCAGCTGCATCTGCGGTCAGACCCGGGGGAATCGTCTCACTCTTGGACTTTGATGTTTATCCTGAATCGGCTTCATGTGAGAAACGAGACCGCAAAACGCACTAGACCAGCCATCTAAATCCTGCTGGTGGTCTTAAAAAATAAACCAAAAGAAAAAGCAGCAAAAAAAACCCTACAACTGTTAGCAGACTGCTGTTTGGTACTTGGAAAGAGATGAAAGAACTACGCTTTACCTGAACACATGTATTCCAGTGGCGTTCCTCTCCAGACAGATGAGGAAAACATCTCTGTTTTCTCAGAGGAATCCTTCCCGAGCTTGGTAGGCTGCTTCATCACAGGGTAAATGGATTTTGACTCTGGAACAGCTCATTAGTTGCAAGTTGAACTAAAGGATGTAAGTAAAATTTTGTCAGCAACACTGATAAAAGCATCAAAAGAAAATCCATAAGTCATAAGCACAAACCAGAGCAAGACCACGTGTTTTATAGAGGGGCTAAAGGCCCATTAGAAAGTGTAGAGTAAGGGAAGGAGAAAAAGAGGGAAGTGGTGATGATGATGAACCTCTTACCTCAGCTGTATGAAAGAAGAGCTCATATGATGTGTTTGGTGATTAAAAGCTTTATTGCTGGAGGAAAATAGAGAAAAGAGCTCAAATTAGTGCAAGAGGAGAGTTGCAAGTTAGATTACTTTTTCAGAGTAAGATTTCTGAATAATCCTTGGATTAGTAAATGGAAGACAGGATTCTCCTGCCCATTTGCGTGCCCTGATACTGTGATATTATAATCTCCCCTTTTTCTATTCGTAGTTTCCCCCTTTTCTCTTAATACTAAAGAAATTATGGAAATCATCTTACATAAAACCAGCTACAATCCACCCAATAGGGGCATGAGAGTTGCCTCGGGCAGAAAACAAAACTTCCCGGGGTCTCTTACAGTCATGTACAAAGACATTAAGCGTGTCCATTATACGAGCAGAGAAAGCAGTGTGAGACATTCATATTTCTCTTTTAAATGACCTGTATCCTCTAGTAATGACTGCTGTGCTAAGATCCACGAGGCAGAAAGTGACAGGGGAAGAAAATAACCTGGTTCTGGATAGCGATTCTTTTTAAGCATGAACTAGAATATTCAATCCTATAAACACTGAAGCCTTTTTAGGCATGAACAGAAGCAGGCTTCTATGTGCTTGTGGAAAATGGAGATAAAAACGTACGACAGTTCAGAAGAGTGAAGCTGGAGCTGGTTGAAAATGTTTAGGGTTGCAATTTAGGATTTATTATTATTATTTTTACCTCTGGCTTTAAAATCAGTTAAATTACTGAGCCTCTACATCCATTATGAAGCACTAGATAAACAAAAATCACAGAACCAGTGGGTCAAAATACATCTCTCGAAAAATGGAGGGAAAGAGAGAATGGGTGGGGGTAAACAAGGTCATGTTTCTGCAGTTATACTCCATGATGCCAGAAGGCTATTTTCCCTCACTGCTCTGGGGATTTTTCTTATGCTTATCTATATAATAACGCCTGGTTCTGGATGGGAAAGACTCTGGAGAAAACGGAAAGTGTCCAAGTAAGAAAAAAAGCTGATTCTTATGTAAGTCTGAGGATGCTGGGGGTGGGGAAGCTGATCCAGGCCATTTATTCTTTTTGCAAGGCAAAGTTTGGGATATTTGGTAAACAGCCCTGACACTTGCAAACTTCTTGAGGATGGTATAGGAACTCTGAACCAAGGACGACAAAAATCTTGCCCGAAATGAGAAAAAACCCCAAGTTATGCAAATTTATCTATACCATATGACCAAAACCTCCCTTTTAAGTAATCGCATTCAAAACCAGCCAGGCATACTAGACAAACACAACTAGCTTGCCTCTCGCAGGACGAAGATTCATCACAGCTATAGCACTACTCTGAAGTCAAATGAGACAATACAGCTAGTTATTGACATCCTGTATGTAAAAAATTAAGAGAGACTTTTCAAACCATTAACAGATTATTGATAATTCTGCTCTCTTCCTGAAAGAACCACAGAAGATAATGCTGATTACTAATGAGACCGGCAAAAGGAAATACATAGGAGATGAGCTCCTACCCCTGCATTCTTGCCTAGGGCTACACTTCCATGCAATTTATTAGACTGCTTGCAAACTGTCGTGTTGGACTGCTGTTGTCCTCAGGACAAATATGATGGATAGGGCCCCAAACCTCTGTTACCAGATGTAAAGTTTAAATTCCATTTCCTCCTAACTCTCAAAAACAAAACGATCATTCTCCCAACACAGGCTGGTTAATTTCAATATCCAGCTGGAAAAAATACTCACAATTTTTCTGGTTTCCCCTATAACCGATACATAAAAGACCCCAGCTGGGGGAAAGGAGAAAACCAAGGAAATATCCTGGTAGTTAGTTACATCTAGAAAGTGATAGAATAATATCCAGCCAGCTTGAGAAGAGAGATCCCCGCAGGCTGCTTAATGACTCCTGTATGTTATATTTTTCTGTTTTACTGACTCTGAGCAATAAGCAACATTACAGGGATGCTGCTTAGACCAAATTTTCTTCCCCAACTTTCTTCTCCTTTACGTACTTCCCAAGCAAGAGATAGGCACGTTGTATTGAGCACGTTTAGAGATCTGCGATACAGATGGCAATTGTGAATAACTGTTTTAATACCTGGGATAATAGAATGGGTCAAGAATAGCAGGAACTTAATTTACAAAGGCGCACTACAAACTATGCAAGTATCGCTTATTCTCAGGTTAGCTGTTATAGTTTACATGATGTGCTGTCAGATGCCTTCCAGATTTTGAATATACACTGTCTACAGGCCAACTGTTAGGTCTGCCATCCTTCAAAAGAGCTGAGATTTCCCACAACTGCTTCAGCCTGTAGCCTTAGCGATCAAATATCAATATGCAGATTTGGAATGCCTAGACATCTATAGCAAGGATTCTTTTATTTGTCCTTTTACGATGAAAAACTCTGGTCTTTTTATGTCCTGAGAGAAAATATTTCCAACTTAAAAAAAAAATCCCTATATTGCATGCCAAAATCTCACCATATAATTGAAAGTGACTGATCTTCTGCCAAGGCCTGAATAGCAGGGAGAACTGCCTGCAGAAATGTTTCACCATTTTTGTTGGTATAGCACTTCGCTCGTAACAGTTTATTATTTTGCCTGTGCTAAAACTTCATTCTAAAGTTGTGAAAAACAACAAAAAAAAATCTGATGCTTGTATTAATTACAATTTGATCAAGATGGCAGCACAGATCTGTCACCCAACTCATTACAATCTCAGTTTTTCACCAAGTTAACCGTAGTTCGCTTTGCTGTTTTCTTACTCTGTTTTCTTGCTACTAAATTCACGGCTACTACTCTCACTTCAGGACAAGCAGAATTTGTGGTCTGGATGGCCAGTTGTTTGTACATCAGAGAATAACATGACTGCTCTTTCCAAGCATTAAAAACCAAGTGTGTACTTTTATGAGAATGACTGATTAATGAGGATTTAATATAGGATAAATCTCATTTTATACAATTAATCTACAATGATTTTCTATCCAGATATTCTACCAAACATATAATGATAGGCAATTAATGAAATAATATTTGTGTTAGGCTGACAGACAGGCTTTGAATATCCCAAGTTCCAGTAGAACAGAAGCTCACATTTCCAATAATTCTTTGCAATAAAAAGTTATTTCATTTGACTACATTTAATACTTTATGGACCTCTGAGTATTTTCTTAGTGATTATGCTGTACCAATAAATTTGAAATACTGTAAATCATACATTCCTATCCAGCATTACAACGTCTTACTTCTAAAAATTTATATGCTTGTATGTCACAAATTTACTAGGGTTCGGGGTTGGATGGGGGAACTTTTAGGCAATATCTTATTAATGATTTCATTGTCTGAGTTTATATCTTTAGTTAGGAACCAAACACTTTTCAGTGAAGTGTGGGGGATGCATTCGGTCCCCAGCCAAACCAGAGCAGTTTGGTTCAGGCTCCAGAGCAGGGAAAGGTCTGAGCTTCAACCAGGCCAAGAACTTATTTTAGGAAACCCACGAAGAAGCAGAATGGCAACTAAACCCCATAACTTGTGGGTGCAGGGAGTCTCATGCATATATTTCCCACTGTGTGCAATTTGACTACGAGTCAACCACTTTATTCTATAAATAAGACATCCTAGATGAGCTCCCCCTGTTAAACAAGTGGGCTGTATGGCGATGGTTTTACTACTTGCAGGCCAGTGGATGAACCCAATTTGAGTTCAATATTAATCATTTAGCTTAAGTAGATGCACACCAAATGTGTGCATCTCCATCCATAGTTGTATTCAAACACAGAGTGAGGACCTGATCCTGAAGCTGAAATTATTCTGCTATTGAAGCTCCCATAACAAGTATATATATATGTGCCAAACAAAGTGCACCTGTGCTCAAACAGCCTGGTCAGTTCCATTGATATAAGGTATACCAAGCCAATAGAAATGTACAACATAGGTAAAAATGCAAAGTAAGTAAATATCCGGATACAACATAGGCAAAAATACAGATTTTCTATAGGAAAACTCTAAGGATGCCTTAAAATGTGTGAATTATCTATGACTGTATCTTTAAGAGACAATGAGAATGAGTCTTCATTGCAAAATAAATATTTTTCTTGATAGAACATTTCTTTTGTGAAATATCTGGCTCAATAAAGTGAACCTAAGCAATTAATCATTGTAATTAAAACATATTGAAAAGTGCTTGAGGATAGATTTTTTTTCCCACAAGCATATATAGGCAGTTAAACAACAGGGAAAAGTATCACAAGGAATAAGAAGAATCTTAACAATCCATTCATAAATTGTCTTCTTTATGAGGAAGGGTTGTCCACAAAGATTATAAAGAAAAAAAATCAAGGATCTCTTAATGCATATGAAGAAAATTGCATCTCATCAGATAATGAACTTGTTTTTAAGTGATGAAAGTGATAATGAATCCATTAGTAATGCTGTTCTCAGGATTAATAATGAAGATGGTGATTGTGAATGCAGTGTAGAAAAAATATTTCCATACTAGGTGGAAGAATATGGTATAAACAACAGATAAATTAAAGGTAACTAGAAAAAAAACATACATTCTAATAGCAAAGAAGCAAGAGAAACTTCACTCAGCAAATGAAAAACTTCAGATGAGAATGAATGTGGTATTATTAGTTTTGAAGTTAGAAACTCTACAGAGCAGAATGGATAACCCATGAAAGATATGAATGCAAAACTATCCTTTCCTATCTCAATTTGAATATTGTAATGCATTTTGTAAGTCATCTGTATGCTTTTAAATAGATCGTGAGCTTATAGATTTAATCTTATAGTATACCAAGAGCATTGTTCTCTTTAAGTTTTTCACCTATTGGATCTCAGAGAACACCTACAAAGTTACTTTCAAAGGGAAGATGCATGAAACACAGTTTTTACTTCAGTAGTGATAACTATTGTCTTGAATAAACAGTTGGTATTTCCTAACCTGTTTGCAACTGCAATCATACTAAATAACCATATTTTGAAATATTTATTCTCATTAGTAACTGCTTATCACGCATGGAATTTAGATCTCATTCTCTAGGCATGTAAAGGGAAATTTGGATTGGATAAAAATGCTACAAGTTGTTTTACAGGTCCTAGGCATCTAATAGATTTAATAGCATTTAAGATCTCACAGTTCAAGCATCTAAGTCCATCACCCACAACTCACCAGTAAAGCATCGTCCAAGTCAAATTGCAAACAGCTGTCCTACACTAATGAGGAGAACAGGTTTAAAAGATTAATTTATTTGAATACTTGATAGATCAAAACATTATTATTGTCAGAGTTACATTCCAACCAAAACCATATATCTGCTGAACTAAAATATATCTTCAACATTCAACAGTCTAGTAAGAAAAATGTGAAATGGGAAGTGATAATTAACTCTGGTTTTTGTTGGGTTGCTTTGGTTGGGTTGTTGTTAAATCAGAGAACAAAAACCAAGGCTCATTTTGT
Source organism: Columba livia (assembly GCF_036013475.1). Lineage (NCBI taxonomy): Eukaryota > Metazoa > Chordata > Aves > Columbiformes > Columbidae > Columba > Columba livia. The sequence continues at coordinate 76,608,276 of NC_088605.1, read as the reverse complement.
GCTCAGTGTTCAAAAACTGCATTATTTTTCTTCAGAGGTAGCACAACAGAGCAAAAATACTCTGAAAAGGAAACATTTCCTGAGCGGCGCTTTCATGTCTCATTGCAGAAGGGACAAAAGCAAGAGCTACCTGAGGGCGTGTTGTCCTGGGAATAGCAGGAGGGAAGCGCTGCCTAGGGGGAGTAAATTGCAAAGCATATTGGGATAAGGACTATTCAGGGCCGGAAGAATGCAGACTGCTATATTAGATAATTTCAGGCAGCATCTCTTTAAAAAGGCCCCTTGAAAGGTGTGATATAGCACCGGTAGATATACAATTAATCAGTTGCACAGTAATTCCTGAAAAAAAAAAGCTGTTCTATCCGACTGGGATAGAAAACATCAAGTCTTAGCAATGTTTTTATAATAAACTATATTCCTTTCTTTTTTATAACTATGGGACAATGTTACCCTACTGGAGGAAAAACAAAAGCCATTTAATCAGAGGATTTTTCTTCCTTGAAACACTCCTTTTCTGTGCATTTCAGGATTGCAGTTACATGGAGTAAAATTATTCTTACAAAAAAACCTGTTTGGGAGTAAAATTTAGAAAAACCAAAAGGGTTCCATTTACATCATAAGTTCCATTTCTCTTGTGTGGAAAACAGGCGGCTTTGGGGTCATGTCTAGAATTTCAGACAGGAATTGGTGTTTGTTCTTGGAAAGCATCATTACAGACAGAATCAATAGCAGAATCAAAGCATCAATACACAGAAGAGTCAACCTCCCCGCTGCCCCAAAATAGTGTATCTTCTGCATTATTAGGTTTCATTGAAGTTCAAGTCTGTCTGGACAGCTCATGTAATTTTATGGGAGATAAGTTAGGGTGAGAGAGAGATCAAAGCATAGAATATGAAGTAATATGTTTATTTTTTATTTTTTTAATATTACTGCAGTAGAAAGAGCAGATGTTTTTTACTGCACAAACATCCCTTTCTCTGAAGGGATACAGGCTCCAATTTAATCACCTCAGAAAATGCATCAATATTTACTAATCAAAAAAGGATTCTGTGTATTAAATATGCATATACTGGTGCAAAATGTGGCCTATCTGATGCATGATGGCTGCAAGAATTCACAACGTGTTTCATTCACACTAAAGCAACCAGGCAGCTGGAGCTTATTCAGCATCAACACATTCACAGCAGACGACTGCTGGGCTTTCTGCTCTTTGGTAAAAAACATCAAACAGGATTTTATAAATAAGTGACAGTGGGTAAAATTAGCTGATGCTCCATATCTAGAAACACCTTCAGCAATGCATTATTCATTTAACTATGTACTGAATTTATTGAAAGAACCTTTGGTGCAGTTCATTTAAATTGATTTCCTGTTTCTTGCACAAATCGTATGATACAATAAAGCACTTGTAATGCTGTAAAGACACCTTATAGTTTGTATTCTACACAGTAAATTAATTGACAGAAGCATATCTCTCGGTGAATAGTCTGAGTGTAATAGTCCAAATAATTTTAACGAAACTGTCTCAAAATCAACAACAGGATGTTAAGGCAGAATCAATTAAAACTCAATATGAGGCTGCGAGTGTCAGGTTCAGCCTGGAAAAGCACCATTTAAAAGCCTTATTAGTCCATGGAATGCACATAAGAATCGAGATGGCTTTATCCATAGAAGTATCAACTAGAGTTGCTTTGTGTCAAGGTGCACGGAGAGATTTCTGCTTTTACTGTATCCTGGTGTCATTTGTAGGACGCTTACTTAACCTCTGAAGCATTGTGGTAGGTATTAGGTTTTGTTCCCTGTCCTTATTTTGTTAGTTGGAAGGGTGACCACTAATGCCTTGCCCTGAAAGCTGGATTATTTTCTTCTCGCACATCTCCACCAGCAATAAATAGCCAGCAGGGGCCTGTATGACCCTCCAGGGTCACTTGTGTAGTCCCTTGAGCCATCAAGTGATATCACATTGTGGTCAAGAGACCATGATCTCAGGAACGGGTGCCAATTCCATTCCATTTCCAATTCCATTTAGTCACCTTGCTCCTGAAGTAGGTCAACATCCTTTCTAATACGTGCACGGGGTTTTGAAGGATTTACATGGGATTTATATGCAAAATATGGAGATGCCATTATTTAAATGGCATTTAGCCAGTTTTCAGTTATGTGCATGTTTACGGTAAGGTCGTTGTATATTAATTATGGAAAAAGATTAATTTATGATTACCAAACTATCTAAACCCACATGTCCTAGTGTACTCATATTCTGAGCCTCTTTCTTCTATCCCCATCCTTCCTTCCCACAAAAAACATCAGCTAAGTTTCATTTCTTTGTATTTCCACGTCTGCTATTTGTGAATATTCATTCTTCATTTGCACATATTCTCTTAAGCTTCCTAGTAAATAGTTGATATTTCTAGAAATAATTGAGTAGATTTATAAATATTGTAGATTACTTTTAGTTAGGCAAACTGTCCCGCTCATTTAAACCCTGTCATACCCCTTGGCAAAGTAGATACTAATAAATATTTCTTTTTAAATATTGTATAATTGAACTTGATAATCAAGTATCTAGTGAGAAACAATTCATTCCAGCCCTGCAAACAGGGAAATCCTCTTAAGAGATTATCTTGGACTATAGAATTATTACTACATAAAAAGTGTTCTTCATGCCTAGGAAACCAAACATAAACAATACCATCAGATTACTCAGGGAAGCAATAGTGTCCCTCCAGAATACACATTACAATGGAAAAAATTAAGCAACACAGAAGATGAAATATACCAAGTGATTGCTCTGAGGCCCCTGGGCTTTCCAAAATTAATCTGCCTCAAATTGCAACTCAGACCCCCCCAAATGCACCCAGGAAGCCTCTCTCCCACTGAGTTGTTTTCTCCTTCCTTACACTTTGCTTTGAGTTTGTTCTCTCACTTTCTGGGTTGATTTTTTCCTCTCTGCCCATTCGGCTTTCCTGTTTTCAACATACATACCCCCTTTTCTGCCTCAAACTGCTCTCTTACTTTCTTCATTGCGATATATATTTGTCTTTTCCATGGTTCTTTTGCTTTACTCAGGTCATTTTTAAATGAAGTTCTATTCTTTGCATGTTATTATTTATTCAGTGACTGGTTTTGTCTGTGTGGCGATACAAATAAGTGGAAAGCCATGCAAAACAAAGAACTCATCGGACACAAGGAGCGTACATTGATACTTGTCCTTTTCACCTCTTAGAACCTCACACCTTCTTTGGATAGGCTCTGTCTTGGTAGTAAAGACTTGGAACAAACACAAGGAGTATTCGTTCACTCCATCAGGGAACAAATAGCTGGAAGTGACAAAGATCTGAAGTACAAGTTGAATTGATCCCCCAGAACTGCTTGAGAGCAGTCAGGCATAATAAAAACTAATTCCTAGAGCAGCCCTGGAAAAGAAAAATGAACTAAAAAGTAAATTGTTCTTTCATCCCAATTCAGGCCAAAGTCAGGATTTATCAGCTGGTTTTCTTGTTCGCTTTTCTCCTTGGCTTGCAAAATTATCATCCATACAAAAGGCAGAGGAAGGATGTACTTGCCTTTCTGAGCTACTAACGCAGCCAGATACAGAAAAGAGAAACAAATAGAACTTACCTAATGAATTGTGACACGTATTGGAATCAAGCAGTTGCAAATAAAGAAGATGCGACTCCTAAACACAGAACCACAACCAGCCCTGCAGAAAGAGATCCTTATTATCAGAGCACTTTCCAAGAAAAGTTAGCAATTAGCTAACTGATTCCTACTGAATAAACATGTGTCCTACAACTATTTTCATAGCTTGAAGTGCTGCCAAAAAAACCCCCTGAGCTCTCCATCATGGAAATGCATCTTTTCCTTGGTTGTCTTGCTGACAAAAATAAATCTCTGATCTTTGATAGCTTTTCTGCAAACATGCTGGTTTTTCATCCTCTGTTTCTAACAACAAATAAAAGAGACAAAACTAGGTCAGGAATGAAATACATATATTTAATAACAGGTGCAGATTTTCTTAAATACAAAAAAAAATCTCTGCAGGCTTAAACATTTTAGGGTGTTTCAGCCTGAATCATTTTGCAGGTATTTGAACGCAAACGTATGCATGAAAAAACAAACCAAACCAAACACTGACATTAACACACAAACATACTGGGAAAAGCCACAGGTATTCCTGGAATGAGGAAATCTGTTCCACAGTTATTAAAAAGAACCATTTCATGGAGGTTTTCTTCTCTCAAGCTAGAAATTTGGTCACAACAACCCCCTGCAGCGCTCCAGGCTGGGCACAGAGTGGCTGGAGAGCAGTCAGACAGAAAGGGACCTGGGGGGACTAATGGACAGGAAGCTCAACATGAGCCAACAGTGTGCCCAGGTGGCCAAGAAGGCCAATGGTATCCTGTCCTGTATCAAAAACAGCGTGGTCAGCAGGACAAGGGCAGTGATCCTTCCCCTGTGCTCTGCATTGGGGAGGCCACACCTGGAGTATTGTGTTCAGTTCTGGGCCCCTCAGCTCAGGAAAGAGATTGAAGTGCTGGAGCGGGTCCAGAGAAGAACAACACGACTGGTGAAGGGACTTGAACACAAGCCCTATGGGGAGAGGCTGAGGGAGCTGGGCTTGTTTAGTCTGGAGAAGAGGAGGCTTAGAGGTGAGCTCAGCACTCTCTAGAACTACCTGAAGGGCAGTTCTAGCCAGGTGGGGATTGGTCTCTTCTCCCAGGCATCAGCAATAGGACAAGGGGCCATGGGCTTCAACTCTGCCAGGGGAAATTTAGGCTGGAGATTAGAAAGCAATTCTTTGCAGAGAGAGTGGTCAGGCATTGGAATGGCTGCCCAGGGAGGTGCTGGACTCGCCGTCCCTGGAGGTTTTTAAACTGAGATTGGACATGGCACTTAGTGCCATGATCTAGTAAACGGACTGGAGTTGGACCAAGGGTTGGACTCGATGATCTCTGAGGTCTTTTCCAACCCAGTCGATTCTGTGTGATTCTGTGTGTGAAATTCAGCAGATGTCCTTGCAAATTAAGAAGGAAGCATCTATTTCTCCTTCCTGTTGAGGCTTTCTGCCGGCTGGGAAGAAATAACCTTCCAAAGGTGACTGTCAGCCAGATTATTGGCAAGCAACGTTCTTGTGATTCCAACAGCAAAGAATAAGAGACAAGGGCAAGTACAGCTCTGGGTTTTTTTCCTCCCGATATAGCAATCTGCTTTTATTTTTACACAATCGCCATTATTTCCATTAGGGACATCCTTTGAAAAGTTCTTCACCATCGAAGATTAAACTTGACGAAGCAGGATGAAGAATTGCTCCGGACTGCAACATTTGGAAGTTCCAAGTCCCACTCTGCCATCAGATGTTGATCACATTTTACAATAACACTGATCTGGCTGTACTTTGCTCAACTTGGATGGAAAAGCCAGTATTTTCCAAGTGCCACCTTCACTTCTGTAATTGCAGCCATCAATAATATTTCTTGACCCCCAGTGCAGTTTCTGCAGAGCAAGAAGATATAATAAAAGTAAATTAAAAACAAACAAGGAAACAAACAACAAACTAAAAACGCCCATCACCACCACAAACACAGGACCATAAAAACCTTTGCCATGGTAACATTTTAAGAAAGATTTACCTCTTCACGGTTTGGAGGCAACAGCACCAGCTATAGAGTTTTGATCAACTTATCCTTAAAATTAGCTTATTGAAATCAAACTTTTTTTCCTTAGTTTAGCAAAGAATGGGCATGTTTTTGAGCAAACCCATCATCCTTAGGCTTATCAGCAGTTTGACTAGGCTATGATGTATCAAAAAGATCATTGCAATGTGCTGTAAACAGGATCATCGCAGGATGTTAGACAGGGTGGTGGGTTTTGGTTTGTTTGTTTGTTTGTTTTTCCTCAGTCAAAGTCTATAAATGGGAGAAGGTGGCTCAAAATAATTGAACTTGATCCGCACCGATAATGGGGATGTTCACTCATAGGGTGATGACCGAGCAGTTCTGTGACCGCAGCTTTAAGCCGTAGGGTGATGTTTAAGGCAAGAAATCTAAGTGATGCTTTTGTAGCCTTTTCTCTACACACACCACAACTCTTCCCAGCATTAATAGGCTCACCCAGGTCATCTTGCAAATCTATTGTTTTGACTCTAAATTACCAAAATACAAGAGATGTGTTAGAAAGACTTATAAATTTTAAAGTGGAGTTTGCTTGCTTTTTTTTGTTTTGTTTTGTTATTTAAAAATCAGAGCTTGCTTTCCTAAAGCATCATGGACACGGCTTTCTGGTTTTGTCACATCTAGATGATTGTATGCACAACTTTCTCAACCTACGTAGGGGAGAAACAAGCGTTTCCTCTCTCCGCCTCGCCTTTCTTTTAGAGTGCCAGACAGTTTCAAGTATTACAGATCTCGAGCAACCATCAGGACCATTTTTAGGGTGACAGATGGAAATTGTCATTATTTCTATAAACATTTAAAGTAGCTTAAGCAATTTCTATTAATATTTTGCTGCTTTATAAATACCTTAAGTAAGTCGCTTTCTCGGTTGGCTGTAATGACCACAGAAAGTAAACTAAGGAATCAACATGCTTTACGGCATGTCTTCCAAATAGGAAGTGACTGACTTTTGTCTTCCTATGTGCTATGTTTTAATGATACATATGTAAAGCCCACGCAATGATACATTTACCACCAGAAGGTTTTACGCTGGGAAATATATCACAGTTACAGTGATACAGCATAAAGTGAGTTTAGTCTTTTAAGGACTAAAGGCTGTAGCTATTTCACAAAGCAGAATCTGAAGCGAGCGGATACCATAGTACCAAGGTCTGAGTGTACATTCCCTGTGGGTTTACTACCTATTTATTCACTTCTATAACAACTCATTAAGCTGGACTGAAGTGACATCTGATTTTAGAGGACTCTTAAAGTGAAAGGGGAGGGCAGTTTTTAAATCTGGGTGGGTTTTGTGCCTGGTTTACAGCACAGGCCTCTTGAAAGGCTTTAGAACCACATGAATGCATGAAGTACGAGCTGAGGAACTCGCAGGTTTGTCATGAAGCAGCCTGCTCTAAACCCTGCAGAATGCAAGGAAGCAAACCTTCAGAACGTTGGAAGCTGTCAACACGGAGGGAGACGTTTCTCCGTTGAGTGTTAGACTAAGATATGCAACTCCTTCCCAAGTAAAAGGCATTAACTGGTTATTTAAACCTCTCCCTGTCCAAGCCAGCACAGACGTGACATTTTAATACAAGCCACCCAGAGGATGCCAGCTGCTGGGGAGAAGGTGAAAGCAAAGTTCTTTTATTTGTTTGTTTGCTTTCTTTTATCACTGGAGTATCTGAATCCCGATGGCAGCTACCTGCTACCGTGGCACATACATTTTCCTGTAGATTATAACCCTGACCTGCACTGCAAACATCTGCATTTTCGGAAGGCTTTAACACGCCTGTCACACACACACACACCTCGGAGGAAGTTCTTTTGAAGTATCTTTCACAGCAAAGGTCACTGACAGGAGAGCTGTCTCCCTGGTTATTTATATATCAGATGGCTAGGCTTTGCAGTACGTTTTCTTCCCCATTTCTTAGCACGGGGCTGTGTTGGTAGCAGACTTTGATTAAAACTTTAACTGGTCAAGGCAGGCAGTTTCACAAAGGAGGATGCCAGACGTGCTCTGTGGGCATGTGTGCTGCTGTAACAACCCCTTCCTCCTGCCAGAGTGTCTATTGTGCCTCCACTCGCAATAGAAATCGCAGTTGCTGGGAAAAATAAACCAAAATACACACAACCAACCAGAAAACAAAACCCAAACACACAACTCAGAGGTTGCTGGGGCTGGGAGTTGCCTTTACTGTACACAAATGCTCATTATTTATCAGCCTCATGTCTCCACATTCTAGTAGGACTAAAAGGGGAATTACTTTCGAAGGGGTAGGATAAGGAAATTAATTTATAGTATTTGATGAATTCCTTTCTAATTAATTTATAATAATTTTTGAAATACAGTATAACAGTTGTTCCAACAAAGCTGTCCACTGTTACTTTAGATGCCCTAATACACATGTCCAGCCTCCACCTGTTGCTTTGGAGCAGCACGAGTCCTAATTTCCTGATCCTATTTTTTCACCTTTTTAATCCTTGGCATCTGCCTTTCAACTCTGGATCTTTGTAGCAAAGTCAGAGCTGCCAGAGTCCCAGTGGAATTAACTTGGATGTGTAAAAACCCTTCTAAAATGACCCCAGTTACTTTGCATGATTTGCCTTTGTCATTCTATTGGTTTTTCTGCCAGCCATGTCTTGAAAGCTTTTCCTACAGTGAAAGAAGTTGTTTGACTTCTGTAACAGAGCATAAATTTTTTGGGAGTCAATATGTGGTGCTGCCATACCCCAGTCCATTCAAATTGCATTGCCACAGCAAAGAAATTCAGTGTTATGCCTCTAAGATTCAAGCTCTTGATTTTACAGTTAAATTGCACTTGCGACATATTGCGGTTTTCTGATGCTTTTGTTCATCAGACAAACAGTGACAGTGTTTGCACAGTTGAACTAACACTACCTTTTGTGGATGTGCTTCTTTCTCGCCTTTATGTGATGGCATGTTACCATAGAAACTAATAATGACAATTACTCACCTACACCTTATCTGATGCTTCTCTAGTGAATAGTTTTTCAAGCCTTGGTGCAGCCAGGGCACTAAGATGCCTCAGCTCTTCTTATTCTAATGAGGAAAGTGGAGGGCAGCGGGAATTCCGGATTTCATTTGCTCTGTTGGAGCCAATGTCTTTCTATTTGTGCATAAGTGTTAGTTTTGGCTACTTTTCCTCCCTCTCCAAGATCCTGTCTTCAGTCATTTGCTTGTTATCTAGTTTGGTCTGCTTAAAAACTGCATTTAGAATTGAAGGCCGCAAGAAGGTATAGTAAGAGCAGGTCCATATTTTATAGCCTTGCAAATGCGATAATTTGCTTATTTCTTCTAGATTGGAATCAAAGTGATATTACTGATTTTGGCTGCTGAAGATTAAGACACTTGTGTAGATACATTAGAGGCAAAATGAAGCAAAGTGGAGGAGTGTTTTATTACACCCTTACTGGAAACACTGTGATGGACAACACACAAACATATGCATAATATAAGTAAAAGCGCATAGCAGAAAAAGAAGCTGAAGGGAATGAAATGATAAAAGTATGCCTAATTTTAATTATGGAAATCACTATTTTAATACTACGAGCAAGTAGGGCCGTGAGAAACGTTGTGGATGCAAAATTACTTTGATACTCATGAAACAGTGTAATAAGGAATTTGCAAAATACCAAGGAGATCTTTTTTTTCCTGCAACACAGTAGGATTTTCGTATCTACCCTTCTGAATGTGTGAAAAGTTCTGAGGAGGTGTCTGTACTTAATTATTAGCACAGTATCAAATAGCTTCAGTCTACAATTCTCATCAAATGATTAAAGAAGCCAGGGAAAACATTGTAAGTCTTTTGACTGTGACAGATTGCTAATGGCATTAAGTCATAAAAGAATTTGTGTTTCTTAAAGTGCAACATGTATGTCACCCACAAAGGTATGAAGGAAAGTCAAAGGAAAAAACACCACAGGCTCATCATAGAATAACATAGGATTTTTATTAACCAATTATCTTTTGCCAGAAAGGAAAGAAAAACTGTAAGAGCCCTTTATGTTCCCTTCAAATATGGAAATATCTGAATGTGCACCTCTACAGTAAGGTTTAAAATTAACATTCCATATAAATATTCAAAATCAATATTTTTTTCCATCAAATGTAAACGTAAAACCAATGCAAACTAAAACAAGGAACAATCAAATGTGCATTAAATAATGCACAGTACTGTTTTATGAACTGCCATTAACTCTTCAAAGTAACCCACAGAAACCACATCTGATTAAAAAACCCAATACAACACTGCTTTATATTCTTTGGAGACAACAGTGTTTGTATCCAAAGGCTATGTATTTTCTTTCCAGTCAGTGTACAAAGACTGAATTTGAAACAATCAGGTTCTTATTGCACACAAGTTACAAAAGCTCAAAACAATTATAAACCATGAATATAAAAGAGCTAAATCAGAGGACATGGGGTATTGTTGTAGTAAAACCAAAGGCTAAGGTTGTGCCTTGAGCACTTTCAATATGTTAAATAATATTTGCCTGTCAAATAAGAGTGTGAATTTAACTCACTTGTGGCTTTGTAGGGTAAACCCACTAAAATCGCCAATTAATTGTCCAATTGGATCTTAGGTATCTATTTTACAGATTCTTTTCAGATCTTAACTGGAACTTCGGTACCCTGGGGAAAATACCTTCACTCTTGTCAATTTTGCTGACTTGTAAGTTGCCTTTTAAAGTGTGTTATCTCTTTGAATAAATATTCTCCTTCCTTTTTAAATTTAAGTTCCCATCTAAATCATCAAAGTGAAATTCTGCACTAGCAGAAAACTTCCCATCGCCTCATGTAGAAACGTCCTCTTTTCAATAGAATTCGACAGTGCGCTATTTATACTTAATCTTCAAGTGAATATTTTCCTCTTTTTTCTCATCTTCATTATTCTTTTAAAGCCTCTAATTCAAGTAATCTACACACTATTGCCAATTACATTTTAAAAATTGGTTTCAGTACTATACAACAACTAGCCTTGCGGTGAACTGTTATTGAAATCAAATGGATGCTTAGCAGCATATAATACAAAAATCAATGTCCTTCAATTTTTATAGTGGTCAGTAGTTTAAAAAATACCATCCTGAGCAGCAGGATACTCATAAACAAGTACACAATGAGGAAATGATCAGATATAACATCCAATTTTAATACATAAAGCAGAAAAATTGAGTTAAAAAAACAAGTCTAAAGCTCTCTAATGGCCATTGGCAGAATTAAAGAACACGTACAATTTTCAAAAATACTCAAGAGTTGGCCGAATTTTAATTCTCCCCCAATCAGTTTGAATTTCAGAGGCCAAACTGTTTGTGGAGACATCTGTACAGACGTTTTCTCCCCGGAATCGTGGTCCTTCATTGGGAAGGAAAACCAAACCGTGACCCTATGAACTAACCGCAGCTTTGGACGCAGGGTCCACGTGGTGCCTCTTCAACCTTTCCTGCTGGTTTGGAGTTTGTCAATACCCAGCGCGAGGACATTCCCGCGGTTGCATGAAATACAATTATATATACTGACTTCAGACAGTTAGAAATGGCTACACAAAGCGCAAGCCTTAGGGACACAATTTGATTTGATGTTACAATGCTATTGTGTCGTTCTGCTTATACTTACCTGTCAGATACAGATAACACCCGGGTAATAAAAAGATGCGCATTCACTCAGATGCTGTTTGATCAAAATACTGCAGTACACTCATCCATACTTTGCGGTGTTATGTGACCATTTGATCGCCTTTCTTGTTATTCCAAGAGATTTACTTTATAAATATTACTTCAGTGTATTTCACAGAAAATGGCTCTGCACCACCAGCCTCGGAGCAGAAGAGCAGCTCTCAATCTGTCACCCTTCACTATCCCATTAGATTTTTCCCAGCTATAAAACACCTGTTCTCCACTTACAGAGATTTTTATATACTGTTGATCCTCTTGCTTAAACAAAATCAGATGCACCACTGATTAAGGAGTTCGATTGCTTGTTTTCTCCTTGTAATATTGATCACCCCTACATACAATCTGTAGTGTATGTACAAAAACATTGCCATACTCTTAACCATGGGAAAGAAATAGATATTTTTTAAAAAAACTAATTATTTGAGAAACAAAGCCTGATGGTATAGATAGACTTGAGTGGGAAGGCTGTTTCTTTATAATTTCTATTTATGTGGGGGTTTTGATGAGTATTTATACACAGATATAAGTGAAAATACCTTTTATACATCATACCTTTCAAACAATAAATATGAATGAAATTGTTTATGTTAGAAAAAAATACTATTTGTTACATTTCCAAAGCAGCGAGAGTTGATTGTTTTACTTCAATGGGATTCTTCACATGCTTAAAGTTACGCAGAAAGTTCTGAACCCTGTTGAAATCACATTTAGGTAAGAAAAAGAATACAAACTAACTTGCAGTTTGTATTATGCCCTCATATAAAGTGCATTGGCATAATGGAAAAATAAGAAGAAATTAAAGTTTTACTACTATTATTGATATCCATATACATTTGAAAGCTACCCTATAAGGGCTTTTTCAATGTGACAGAAACAGGCTCAGATCAGGTGGTGCATTTGTTTAGACAGACGCTTAACTAAGTCTGAGGGTCTTTTTGGTTGGTTGTAAATCAGCTGTACCAACCCACCAACACAACTGGAGCCTTCAGTTAGGAACTGGAATGTTTCCTGTGAATGTACTGCTTACAGCTCCCGAAGCAGCACAACAGTTTGGGGAGAAAATACAAAACATTTCAATTATCAGCTATTAATCAGTGGAGCCTTAAAGCAAAAATGACCCTGTGGTGCATCTTGTCTACATAATCAGCACAACTCCATAACTAAATTCAGAGAGACACAAGGGTCACAATACAAAATATAAGGAGATATTATTTGCCCACTAGAAATTCTTCTCGTGGAGTATTTTGTGCTCTATAACCTCTACGTGCATTTGGAAAACCAATAGATATGACACTTGCTCCATCCATCAGAGTCTCCCAAACCTTTCATAGTTAAGATTGACCTGAACAGGTTTTCCATCCTCAGGGATCAGAGACCTTAAAGCAAGTTTATTGTTGCCCTGCTTTCCTAGGACAAGGATTATCCTGCAGAAATCCTCAAAATTCCTCCCTGTGTGTTTCAGCTATAGGATTGAGAGGAAAACACCCCATTCCTAGGGCAATGATTTGCTGGTAATGAAGGCAACAAAACCAGCAAGTCCAAAAATACTTCACGGCTGAAAAAAATGCAAGTGACAGCTGTGGTTACGGAGAATCTCGGATTTATAGGAAATTTATGCTGGTAAAAGTACTTTTTTCTTCTTTAGACACAGAGAGATATTTTAGGTATATTTAAAAAAAACTAATAAGCACAAAATATTTCAATAAGTTCTTTTATCATCAACTTTGCAACAACAGAAGATCCTTAAAGAAGAAGATAATGAAATCCAGGTAGGTGCCCTAGACTGCAAATCTCAGGCCTCTCAGAGAGAACGGATCGGTGCTATATTTTATATGATAAGGAGGTAGTATCATATGCATCAGAGCGGATACACTCGCACAAGCTGTTCAGAGGAAGCACAATCCAGACAGTTTACTAGGTTAAAACCAGCACACGGCATTTTTATCTTTTAAAAAATGTCAGCGAGATAGCGTTCTGCAGCCGCCGAAATTTCTGAATGATCTTAAAAGTGCCTTGCATAGGACACGTGAGGGTAAACTCTGTTCAAAGGTGGACACAGCCCACATGATTTGAACATATTCTTCTCCCGAGGGATCTCTGTCAACTTCTTGCTGACTGGAGAACACCAAAATACCTCCTGGAAATGAAGCTGTGAGAAGAATTCCACCGGTATTTTCACCGTGCTTTCTCACTCCGTGCTGCCAACCTCATCTGGTGGAAGCTTCAAGCAGCAAATTCTCCTCCAGAAAAAAACCATCAGTAGAGAGAGTGGAAGAAAAGAAGCCACAGGATGTATTTTGTTAACATGCTCAGATACAGGACTTAGCTTTCAAACAATTACAAATACCTATAAGAAGACTCCTCTGGGTTTTTTGCACCAGGTATCTATTTCAAAGTTCTGTTAGAGGTCACTGTTGTTCTACTGGACTTCATTTCTGACCTATATAGATGTTGAAGAATTTTGCAGGGATTATTTTGCTTTTGAACGTGAAGGAGAAAAAAAGAAATACATTCGCTATAGATTGTGATGTGACGTTTTTGCTAGGTCATATATTTTGTCTTTTCTGTAAAGATTTCTGATTTCAGAAATTTCCTATTCATAAACTGAGATTTGAAGGCCACAAGCCCATTCATCAGGTGATTTAGCACAGTCTACCTGAAATCAAGGGTGTACTAATTAAACCGGCAGAGACATGGCACCACGTTATATCATATAAACTACAGTACTGATTCACAAAGATTCGTACTGATTCTTATTAGTTCACAGAGTACATTGTGTATTTAACACTTTGAACCATTTAGCACAGAGAAAAATCGCTGCTTCCAAACTGGACTTTAGGAAAGGGAAAAACCCCTCCATTTTTATGCAGTGATTGCCATCGACTTGTAGGACCAACACGAACGTCTCATGGTAACCTCTCAAATGCTTCCGCAAACCTCACGCAAACATCTTAAACTGGATATATTTCAAAATTTCCAGAAAATAAGACACATAAGGAAAGCCCTTAATTTCTGTGGATGTGTGTATTTTGGGATGAAAAGTAATAAATGTAATGGTCTGGATTACTAACTAAAAGGAAACTATTCCAGCTGTTTCATTTTATATATAGACCGTTGGCCTATCTTTAAAAGGTAGCAGAAATTTATGTTGTAGGATGCTTTGGGATGCTGCTAAATAGCCTAAATACATTATGTAAAAGCACTCTAGTAAGGGAAAGATAAGTCTAGAGATGATATAACACTGGAGGTGTGGTTCTATTCAATTACTAAAAAATATTTAGGGCATGGATCTAATGTTTCTTTTGATAAAATGGGACACTGCTACAAATGGAAACAGCTTTTCTTTGGGGATTTCCTCCTCTTTAAAATGCCCCCATCGACCCAAAAGATATGCAAGCAACAAGACGCAATTTTCAGTAGAAATATCAGAGTTGTCATACAGTAACATATAAAAACAGGGAAAAAAAGGTACATCATGGAAAAAATAAGAAGTGCCTTTTCCCACTGGTGTCATGTCTCTGGATATGTACAGCCTTGGAGAAATGTATAAATCGTTTTATACATGGAACTCTTAAAAAACTAGAGATTTTTAGTACAAAGGAATCGCTCCGCTGAAAGAATGTCCACATGCCGTTGCTTTATGATTTACTATATACACAAGAGGATCAAAGGACCTCTGTTTTACAGTTACTGCTGTACTGTACATTAACGTGGCCAATACCCTTCTCGGGGTGAGATTTACACTTAGTATTACAGTGCTGAAAATACTGATACAAAACAGCTTCAAGATGACATTTTAAAAATATCCCACACTTTAATTGAAGTGTTTTCTCCAGTTATTTTTTTTGTTTGTTTCAGCTTTATAAAAGATTCTTCAAGAAAATAGTAGCATTTAAAATGTTCTTTTTCAAATGCATTGATTTTTTTTTTTTTTTTAATAAAATGTAATCCAAAAGTCCATTTTTCCAGGAAAAAAACCAACAACTATAGACACAGTGCATTGTTAAAATGTTATAATACAGTTAAAATTGAAGAGGGTTTTTTTGGGTATTTTTTTTTTATATGTAGTATAGTGCATTTGTATCCTGGAAAAAAAAAATCCTCGATTACAGTGTACGTTAATTTATTTACAGATCTGAAATGCAATTGCATACATCAACTGTTGAGACGAGCAAGACTGAAATGTCTTGTTAACAAGAACCAATTGTCCTTGCAATCTACCATAACCTTAGGACATTGCTCAGACCAAAACATGATTCTGAGCAGTGAAATTCTCTTGCTACTATTCTTTGCTTTTTTTGGTAGACTTTAAACTCTGAGTTTTAATGCAGGACTGGGAGTCTTGAACTTAATTCCATCAAGCTGTGTTTGCAATTTCTGCATATCCTGTTTTGGCAGTAGCGACGCGCACGCAAACACCAAGATGTTTGGCAAATGTATCTCTTGATTCTTATGTATCCGGCTCTGGAGGCCAAAAATCACCACTGCAGAATATTTAGACAAAACCTGCTCTCTTCAACATCAGGTAATGCCATAAAATTTGCTCTAACCAAATTAAAATCCTCAATAAATAGGATATTGAAAGTTTAAGCTGCTGAAATGGCTTTGGAGAATATCTGCCAAGCTCATGGTCTGATTTTCTTTTTAATCTAACCAATCCTTGTATTAACCTGAATAGTAAGTAGTTACAGATGTATTCAACACTAGGTAAAATTTGTATCATTAATTCATTTTATATGCCCTATATGACTTATCTGTTATGAGTTGCAGCATTTTTAGTGGCTACAGATAATTCATTTCTCATTCAGTCAAGTAACACTGGTTTGTTTCTTTGCGTGAGAAAGTGCTGCACCCTTGTCTTTCGCTATTAATTAACAGTTAAAGAGAGAGGTGACTTGTCTCAGATCTGCCTCAAACATATTTAAACGTGCCAGATTATTTATAAACCAACTATATTTCCTATTATCATTCAAATACATTACCCTCCATCAGAGAGGCTGTAAACTAAGTGTCCTGTTTAGTATATGCCACATGTTTAGAATACCTTGAGAAGCCTGCTCCCGAGCCCTTTGAAAGGGGAAAACAGGACCTTTTGTTACTGACAAGTCTCCAAGTTCCATGGTGTGATCAGATGATTTCACTAGCATCAGGTTCATCTCACTAGTTAAGACCAGCAAACCCACCGAGCTGGTATAAACCAGGTCATTAAGAGCAGATGATCTGCAGAAATGATGACTTACACAGGTAATTTGGACTGGGTAATGAGACAGTTTCTCTTTTGCCCATTTTTAGTTTGTGAAGTGAAAGGAAATTCTATGATGCATTACTTAGCACGGAATATCACACTGTGTTGTGAGCGATCCCGCGCCTGGAAAGCACAATCACCACAACTTGGCATGTTCTCATTGAATGAAACCACTCGAACAAATGTAGTTAAATAAAGGTGGGAAAAGGGAAGGGAAGGTTGAGGAACCAAGCTGACCTCCTCAGTTTGGGACCCAATTACTGATTTAAATACCTTGTGAGCACTTATAACCTTGATGTCAGAGGAAAATCAAGTCACTTCCTCTACCCGTGGCACGAGGCATCTGTAAAACACTTAGAGCAGGAAGCAGAACACACTGCTACGAGTGAGCAAATTGCACTGTTTCGAAAAAGAGGGTCCTCAAAGATTTCTGACTCCTTATTTCCCTAGTTTCTATAAAATTCCAGAGGGTTTACTAATTACTTATCTATTCATTCCTCACGTCTACTTTAACAGTAACATTATTAAACATACACAATATTATTTAAGTCCACCTTCTAGACCTTCAGGGAATGATAAAGGCTTATAGAGAAAAAAAAAATAGATATATTTAGCCAATACTGGACTAGCAATGCCAGCCAAAATACCCCTTTATTATACCCAGGGTGACTTTCACATGACAAACCAATCTAGTTTTTTAACAATCTAGTTCATCCTTTTGCCACAGTCCCAGATAGGCAAGTATAGAACCTACAGACAACATTCATTTTTTACTTTATTTTTGTCCACGTGAAAGTAGCAGCAGATAAAAAACGAAGCCTGAGCTTATGTTCCTCTTCAACCAGCTCTCCATGGCAAGAACACAAGCACCGCTTCACCCATCTTGTTGGCCTAAAGTCTGCAGCTCCGCTGTGTGTAAGTTGTGGTGGAGGAAAACGTTTTTCCTGCTGTACATGTGTAAAGAGATGGGTCCCCTGGGCGGCTGCCCGAGTCTCCCCGTGAACGCCGTGTGCTGCCGAGGGACAGCTTGGTCTTTTGGAGCTCCTGAGAACATTGGGTAGATGTCTACCTTGGGCGCTGGCTTCGCTGCGCTCGGCGCCGTGGTGGCCAAACCGTTCTGGGTGACCTCCGAAGAGAGGGGTTCGTAGGTGCCTCTCGTATGCTTGATGACTTCCACAATCTCCTCCTCTTTGAGGAGCTTACTCAGACACAAATCAGACAGCTGGCAGCTCTTGCTTTCGTAGGCTTGGTTGCCTGATGAGTATCTAAAAGGGTCCTCGGTGGGAGTATGTGCTGACTTTCTGTCCCTTGTGCTGAGATTTTGGCTCACCGTTCTGTTTGGATACGTAGCCTGGGGAAACAAAGGAAAAAACCAAAAGTATCAGTAATAAAACAGAGTAGGAAAAACAGTGTAAAATATTTAAACCGCTCCTCTCTACAGATGTACAGCACATGGGGCTGGCAGATTAAAATAAAAGATTAATCTCAAATGCTGATATAACTCCCACAGCACTGCTAGAATAAAACAGAAATATTGTTCAGTCATATTTAACGAAAGTAATATTGAAAAACGCTTATTATAGGTAATGATTTGGGCATTTTCTTAAGAAAAATAGTTTAAATCAAAGGAGGTTTTTTTCAGAACATAATAAATGGATAAAAAGGTTCCATGAATTGTAAACAGATTTTCAAAAGCATTTCACATGATGACAAGTCAAGAATTCTGATTGCATTGAGTTCAACTCTTAAAACTCTTCAATACTTAGAAAATGTAAAAAAATCTCTGTAATGAATATCTTCATGCCTCAGTTAAGCTCAGAACATGCTCAGTTTTCATTGTCTCTTGGATCTAGGTGTTTTGTTGTGCACTTACACTTAAAAACACGCCAAAATCTCTGCCAGAGCAGAGTTTTATTTCAGCTGCCTACAAATAATACAAATTAAGAAGGATTCCAGCATTTTGATGCTGTGTGAGCATAGATGCATTTGTATTTGTTTAAATAAGGGGAATTTATGTGTACATGCCAAGCTCCTGAAGGAGGTGACCCAAGAGAATAGTACTTAAGACAATCCCCTGTTGCCATGAAGCAAAAGCAGCACTTCTTCACCTGCTTCTTCTTAATTCCCTCCAGTACGAAGTTAGCAATTTGATTTTGCAACAGCATGACATTTTCCACTCATGCTCATCTGCTTGTCCACAATAGTCTGAAGTTCTACAAAAATATGACTAAGTTGTTCAGCTGTTTAGTGTCACAAAGCCACAATTCCTCATTTGCCGCTGTTGAATTTCATCATTTCTCTGCCGACCTTTTGTCTAATGTATCAAGACAATTAGCATTTTTTCCATCTGCCCCACTTCATGCAAGCTGCAAATTTAATAAGAATATTCTCTAGTCCATCATCCAGACAGAAAATGAATAGTATTGAACACTATAAAAACCCTACTTACTATAGCCTTCTCTTTTAACATTGGGCCGTTGGTAAGTAATTTCCAAGACCAGTTTTCCAATTTACTCTCTATTTGTTTAATTCAGTCTGCACAGTATGTTTATAAAACAGTATCACAAGCCCTACTAAAAGCAAGAAATCTGACACCTCCAGCTTTTCTTCGAGCCAGAAGGCCTGTTACTGTGCTGTTGAATGAAATTAGATTGGTTTGGCAATTGATTCGATTCGTAATTCTTGCTGGGTCTTGTTCATCTCATTTTCTTCTATGTGCTTATAGTTTGCTTATTCGTCTCAAATTTTTGCCTGCGAATGGATGTTAAACTGATGGAAAACATTATCATATATTTAAGATGAATCATAACCTCCTGCCAACACTCACAAAAATAGACACTGATCCTGCATTCTGATCAGTATATACTTGTTTTAATGAAAACACCTTTCCATGGTGTATACACTGCTCAGTACGAAGTCCAGCTATTAAGAACCTTTTTATATTGTTTTTTTTTAACTTGATCTTGATGAAATGCTCTGTTTTGAATAGTTGGCACTCTGGTGTTTATTTCCTCTTCATTACCAAAGTGGTCTTTTACACGAAATCACAGAATCACAGAATCACAGAATCGACTGGGTTGGAAAAGACCTCAGAGATCATCGAGTCCAACCCTTGGTCCAACTCTAGTCCGTTTACTAGATCATGGCATTAAGTGCCATGTCCAATCTCAGTTTAAAAACCTCTAGGGACGGCGAGTCCAGCACCTCCCTGGGCAGCCATTCCAATGCCTGATCACTCTCTCTGTAAAGAATTTCTTTCTAATATCCAGCCTAAATTTCCCCTGGTAGAGTTTAAGCCCATGGCCCCTTGTCCTATTGCTGACTGCCTGGGAGAAGAGCCCAATCCCCACCTGGCTAGAACTTCCCTTCAGGTAGTTATAGAGAGTGCTGAGCTCAGCTCTAAGCCTCCTCTTCTCCAGACTAAACAACCCCAGCTCCCTCAGCCTCTCCTCATAGGTCTTATGTTCAAGTCCCTTCACCAGTCGTGTTGCTCTTCTCTGGACCCGCTCCAGCACTTCAATCTCTTTCCTGAACTGAGGGGCCCAGAACTGAACACAACACTCCAGGTGTGGCCTCACCAATGCAGAGCACAGGGGAAGGATCACTGCCCTTGTCCTGCTGACCATGCTGTTTTTGATACAGGACAGGATACCGTTGGCCTTCTTGGCCACCTGGGCACACTGTTGGCTCATGTTGAGCTTCCTGTCCATTAGTCCCCCCAGGTCCCTTTCTGCCTGACTGCTCTCCAGCCACTCTGCGCCCAGCCTGGAGCGCTGCAGGGGGTTGTTGTGACCAAAGTGCAGCACCCGGCATTTGGCCTTATTGAACTTCATCCCATTGGAATCAGCCCATTTTTCCAGTCTATCCAGATCCCTCTGCAGAGCCCTCCTGCCTTCCAGCAGGTCGACACTCCCTCCCAACTTGGTGTCATCAGCAAATTTGCTGATGATGGTCTCAATCCCCTCATCTAAATCATCAATAAAGATGTTAAACAGGACTGGACCCAACACTGACCCCTGGGGAACACCACTAGTGACTGGCCGCCAGCTGGATGCAGCCCCATTCACCAGCACTCTCTGGGCCCGGCCCTCCAGCCAGTTCTTAACCCAGCGTAGAGTACACTTGTCCAAGCCATGGGCTACCAGCTTTTGCAAGAGTATATTATAGGAGACAGTGTCAAAGGCCTTGCTGAAGTCCAGATAGACCACATCCACGGCTTTCCCCTCATCCACCAGCTGGGTCACCTGGTCATAAAAGGAGATCAGGTTGGTCAGACAGGACCTGCCCCTCCTAAACCCATGCTGGCTGGGTCTGATCGCTTGTCCATCCTGAAGGTGCTGTGTGATTCCATTCAGGATGATCTGCTCCATAACCCTGCCAGGCACCGAGGTCAGGCTGACAGGCCTGTAGTTGCCAGGGTCAGCTCTGCAGCCCTTTTTGTGGACTGGGGTAACATTGGCCAATTTCCAATCATATGGGACCTCCCCAGTGAGCCAGGACTGTTGGAAGATGATGGAGAGCGGCTTGGCAAGTTCTTCTGCTAGCTCCCTCATCACCCTAGGATGGATCCCATCTGGTCCCATAGACTTGTGAGGATCCAGATGGCTCAGTAAATCACCAACTATTTCCTCCTGGAATACAAGGGGCCTATTTGGCTTTCTATCTCTGCCAACCATCTCCAGACATGAGTTGTCCTGAGGGCCACCTGTCTTACTGGTAAAAACTGAGGCAAAGTAGGTATTAAGTACCTCAGCTTTCTCCTCATCTTTGTTAACTATATTTCCTTCAGAGTCCAACAGAGAATGGAGGTTTTCCTTGCCCCTCCTTTTGTTATTAACATATTTGAAGAAGGACTTTTTATTATCCCTGACAGAATTGGCCAAGTTAACTTCAAATTGCACTTTTGTTTCCCTGATCTTTTTTCTGCACGATCTAGCTATTTCCATAAATTCTTCATAAGTAGCCAGCCCTTTTTTCCACAGTCGGTAAAGTCTCTTTTTATTTCTGATTTCATTCAAAATCTCCCTGTTTAGCCAAGCCGGTTGTCTTCCCCGCCGGCTGGCCTTTCGGCACACTGGTATAGCCTGTTCCTGTCCACTCAAAACCACCTGCTTGAAGCATGTCCAACCCTCCTGGGCCCCTTTGTTTTTAAGCATTGTTTCCCAGGGTATGCTCTGAACTAGACTTCTGAATAGGCAAAAATCTGCCCTCCGGAAGTCCAGCGTAGAGGTTTTGTTAATGGTTCTCCCTGCATCTCTGAGTATTGAAAATTCTATTATTTCATGGTCGCTATGCCCCAGGCGGCCTCCAAGCACTACATCTCCCACCAGCCCTTCTCTGTTTGTAAACAGTAGGTCTAGCGGGGTCTTGCCCCTGGTGGGCTCATTTACCAGCTGATGAAGGAAATTGTCCTCTATACACTCTAGGAACTTCCTAGACTGCCTCTTCTGTGCAGTATTGAGCTCCCAGCAGATATCCGGCAGGTTAAAGTCACCCACAAGAACAAGGGCCGTCAATTTTGAGACATCTGCCAGCTGCTTCTAGAATAATTCATCTCCTTCATCGTCCTGGTTGGGTGGTCTGTAACAGACACCCACGAGGATGTCAGCCTTGTATTTCTATTTTAGAAAATATATGCTGGGTTTGTAGGTCTCCAAAGTATTTAATTCTTCTTGTTGGCCAATGGGGAGAGACAGTGTGTGTGTATGTATCAAATATTTATTAATACATATGCAGTGAGGGAAATTTTTAGCTTTGTGAAGCTAGAATGTGCTGAAACTCCCCTTGTATAAAAGAATTACACAAATGGTGACAAATTAAGAGTTCGTTTACTTAGATTTTAAAACATCAATAGAAATTTAGATTGTGCCATCAGTATTCTAAGACATTGGTTTGACTGTATCTCCGGCAATAAGACACGGGTGGTTAACAAGGAAAGGCAAACTTGTTCTATCAGATGCATAGTTAGAAATGAACAGAGATTTTAATAGAAACACTGCGAAAAAGCAACACTATCATTGTTATCTATGACAAATTGCTGAAAAATAGCTTCTAATCAGGAAAAGAGAGAACAGTGGCCAGATGGGAGTCAAAATCAACAAGAAATCCTCTCCCTTCCCCCCTCCCCAAACAACATTACTCTCCCCCCAAAATATTGTCAATAAAAACACCAATGCTGCTTTGAATTCCATGCAAGTTATATTTTGCTGTAATTCAAACATTTTAATGAATATCACAACACAAAGAATTGAAAAGAATTATATGCTCTTATTTGCTGAATTCAGATAGTCTAGCTTGAAAGAATGTAGTCCAACTGAGTTTTCCTGGTCAGAATAAGAAAAATATCCCCAAATGAAACGCACAAGAGTAAAAAGCACCAACAAGAAAAATACTTTGGACAAAACCTATTTCTTATCTTCACGCAAAACGAAACTTTAAGGCACCGACGGCATTCTCTGCGTGTCAGACGCGAGCGAGAAAGCCGCAATCCTAACGCATCTGTTTGCCAACGCAAAGAGTCCTTGTCCAAAGCTGAAGGTGGCCCGGCCGTGCTCCAAGGAGCCCACCCGCCAGCTGGGGACTCACGGAGCACAACAGCCAGTCATCTCCTTCCCTTTGCCTTTGCAGGGGCTCAGCTCGAACCAACAGCTTCTTTGCCCCAGAAATCCCCAAATGCCACCCCGTGCTCTGCCTCGCTGCGGACCCGGGGAATGGGCTGCAAGTTAGGATGCAAACGTGACTCTGAAATTCCTTTCAAAATGTAGCCCATTTTAAATGTATGGAGAGGGGAAAAAAAGGGGAGGGGAAGGCGGGAGGGGAAGGCGGGAGGGGAAGGCGGGAGGGGAAGGCGGGAGGGGAAGGCGGGAGGGGAAGGCGGGAGGGGAAGGCGGGAGGGGAAGGCGGGAGGGGAAGGCGGGAGGGGAAGGCGGGAGGGGAAGGCGGGAGGGGAAGGCGGGAGGGGAAGGCCCCTTTGTTATTTCAAATGTCTCAAAATTTAAGAAAAACATCTGGATTTTAATTTCCCGATCTGATTAAACGCAACCACAAGGTCTAAATACACTAAGATCAAACCAAAAAAAGGGAACATAATATTCTTAAAATCTGTTTTCCATACATTTTTTTAAGGGTTCCTCTTGGTGACTGTTATTCTGGCAATATTTTCTTGTGTTAATAAAAAAACCCCAAAACCTCTCAATGACCCACTTTAAAGTAATGAAAACTGACTACTCTTATAGAAAGCTCCAGAATGAGCCATGTTATTAAAAAACACTGCAGCCATTCATCATTTTCCATTTTAAAACCCAATGAGTGAAACATGACAAGCGTTAATGACAAGACAATACTGCTGCAGGACATTGCAAAATGGATATTGTTGCTGACTCTCTTGTGATAAAGTACTGATCTTAAATGACAGAAAAAGACATGAATTATAAAAACACCCCAAAAAGGGTGCAGGTCTTTAAGATGCCTGTGCCCAGAGGCAGCTGGAAGTCTTAGATGCCTGTAATGTAATTCTTCCAAGTAGAGCAACTTTCTTAAATACATCATTCTGACAGCAGGCATAGAGAATAAAACCAAACTAAATATTCTCTCCCCAGTGTACCCAGTGCACGCTCACAGCGACAGTGTATTTGAAGAACAAGGTTTTACCACCCCAAAAGGAAGTGCATTCTAGAGTTATTATTCTGACAGAAAACTGAAGACTTCCTGGATTCTAATGCATAATTATTTTGTGTTTGCAAGTAATGTGTTCTCCAATGTAATATCGACTATACAGCTCAGTAAAGCTCGCTTGGCCCTCATTGGGTCTCAGCTGGACTGCAGCACCTTCTGCAGAACCCCCTCTCTTTGCAGGACTTAATTAAATTAATTAAATTAATCAAATATAAAGCAACATAAAGAACTCTGGACACAAAAGAAGGTGGTACAGCACTATATTTCTTCGAAAGATGGAAACGCTGAGGCCCTGCATCATGCTTTTGAATTTATATCCCTTCAGACACCTTTCACGGTTCTGACAGTTTATATAAGTGCAAATCTAATTTACCAAAATACAAGTTAACTCAGTACTTTGGCATCCCACATCTGTCACTGCGTCAGCTCCCTAATTTCTACGCCTCCTTGCTTTTGTGCTTGCTAGCTTCCAGCTTCGAGACGCTCCAGCACAAAACGTAATTTAGCTGCAGCAGGTAATTGTTCTTCATTCACGTCTCTTAAAAACCACTCGCTCTCATTGATCTCAGTAGCACCTGGACCGTGAGAGAAGCTTTTACAACCCAGATCTGCACCTATTGATCAACTGCCACTGCCTTCTGGCAACAGGCGACACATGAAAGAAATAAAGCCCAGCATGGCAAAATAAGGCACGGACTAGTAGCAACAGGTTGTGGGTAGGAACCAGCCGCTGATCCACTTTGCAAGCTCTGCTGTCATAACTTACAAAATGAACGCAGTCAACATACATCAGAAACATTTCTCTTCCTGCCTTTCAACCTCTTTATTTACCTACTGAAAGCAAAAATTATGACATGCTGAAATGAGTGCTTCTTCCCCATAATGCCCTTTTAACCAACAGGCCAGTTGAATATAAGTGAACTAGAGTAGTGAGCTCATGTCCTAAAAGGATTTGATGGCAGTGGTGATACAGTGTGATAAGTAACCCACAGAGGGCTTAAATAAGTTATTTATCTTCTCACAGCACAGAATTATCTGCGAAAAAACTCAATTATGTAAGTAATAATGTGCAGTTAAGGCGACAAGCTGTAAAAGGATGCAATGCTGTTTTATAAAATAGGAAGAAAACAGTGAAGAATTTCCCATTAATCTCTAGTAACTTGCAGTAAAATCACTACTCTGCATTCTCAATACCACATTTCAAGGGTTAACTAGAAGATATTTCTCATTAGTAAAGCTGATAGATAATTTTGCATTTTATAGCTGTTTACAGCGTCTTCCAAATTAAACATCTGCAACTTGGGAGCTGTTCACCAGTGTTAGTCATAGTCTTCAAAAATGCTACAAAATTCATTTAGATGATATTGAATACGCCTTGTTATACCTTATGGCTTAAAATTCTAAATAACTATGAAACTTCTAATGAAAAAGAAAAGGTACTAAGGAGTGTGGCTCTTTCAGTGACATGACTACACAACAGCAGGACATACTCTGTGAGATCACAAATCTCATTTTACTTAGTCCATATCTAAGACTTCCTCAAGAACAGAAAGTCAATCCAGAAAAAGTAACTTTTACCAGAGGGACTTCACTGATTTTGAATCTGTGAACAAAATGCTAAGAAAGACGTAATAGACTTTTACCCCCATTTAAAAAATCTGTTAAATCCCTCATCTTGGAACCACCCTGCATTTAGCAAAGACCAGCTCTCCAGCCTCCCCCAGCTCTCATAACACCTCTGGACCTCTTGATGCCTCCTACCCCCTCAACTTCTTTAGGCAGCCACAGCTATTGCAGCCAATGATAAGAAAAATACGTGCATTAAGCTTTTGTTATACCCAGACTCCACCTTTTGTTGCGGGCAGCAAAGTCTAGAATAAGGCGCCCAACTCAGACTTGCTCATGGACCTTCTAGGCTCCATTTGAGGGACTGGATATGCCCCATGTGGACCCAGCACTCTGGGTCTCACCATCTCTGTGCAACACAAGAATTAAGGGCCACTTGTACCATGCTTTTAGCTACAGTCATGTAGAAACTCATAGGTGTCTACACTTAAGGCTCTCATTTGCAAAACTGATGCAAAATGAACTGATAGAAAATGGAGAAGCAGACCCATGCCAACGCCAGGGTGGCTCCAGAAGCCCACAGTTGGTGCGGTGTGAGCGGCGGACTATGACACGGACGGAGCTTGCTCTGCAATGACAAGCATGAAAACTGCACAAGTGCTAATTAGCCCTTCTGAAAGCATGTGTTGCTCTGCTGACAATTATTGCTGTGCTCACACAGGTGTTCTGGCTTCGCAAGCCAAGCCAGTATTTCTGGACAGCATTTGATGTGCCATGTAGACATACCAAGTTGTTCAAACGTCTCCACCTTGGGCCTTATCTATTTTTCTGACGACCAGCTGTCTGAAAGCTGTGAAGTCCATTTCTACCCTCAGGCTTGATATGTGCTCACCAAAACCTGATTATCATATCTGTAGATCATCTGAATTAAAACTGACTTGTAGGTGGCAATTACCTTTTACAGCTAACTCCTATTGTATACAGGTTTAGGTTTTACCAAGTTTCTAATTACATAGCTATTTATTTTCCTACTCTAATGTCACCTGACATGATTTCCCATAGTACCGCAAATTCAGTATGTAAAATGAAATTCATAGGAATATGTAATTCAGTAAGATAAAATACCAGGACACAGTTGTGTTAGACGCAGTAGTATCAAAAAGATTGAAATATGCAACATTCAATTGTCTATTTATTATATAGTTCTATATCTGAGACATATGTTTAGGAGAAGAAGGTAAAAATACAGTTTTGACATTAATTGCTTATAAATTCTCATTTAAAAAGTGGAGGAAAGCATTAGACATTGTGCTTACAGATGTATTGCTGTTGTGTTTAGGATGAGAATCTTAAATACTTTGGCATATGAAACTTCTGTTTTATCAGCTAGACACATAGGAACTCAAATCTCTATTATGTCTCTATACTTTTATTGCCTTCTGTGAAGAAAATAATAATATATTCTTAAGCTCAGGGCTTTCTTATCTCACTTTTAATTAGGGAATGTCACAAATCGGATTTCTAATGAATATGTGCCTTCTGAAAAATGCACTCTTTCCTCTTCCCTAAAAAAAACAAACGAAACCCCAGCTGACTTGTACCTAGACAAGGCTCCACTTTTTACATTACATTCTTTAAAAGCAATACAAAATCCTTCAATTAAACTGAGTTTCACAAATTAGCATCCTTACTTTTGAAAGCAATGAGGGCTCAACTTCTAAGAAGAGCAGGAGAAATTGCAAACGCTGGCAAATGATGTTCCGCTCCTGTCACATTAATCAGCGACACCATCCCCCAGCTCAATAGCCAGTCTGCAAAGGAGAACTTGAAAGACTACCAAAAAGGGCAAATTTCATCCCTATGACAAGCAAAGAAATCCTATTTGCCCTTTAATTGGCTTGACTGTATTTTTATGACAAGATTATGAGACCAAGACATCCTCGAAGAGGAAAAGAAAATAGTCATTATAGTCATTATAACATACCTACAATCAATTTCTACCATTCACTGGTCATGTTCGGTGTGTTCAACAACAAGCAGAAGTAGTTTCGAGTCCTCTGACGGGATGAAGCATTACAATTCTAGAAAGATACCAACTCCCTGCTGTAGGATTCACTCAGAAAATTATATGAACTTTGCACCACAGGATGATGCTCAGTGAATCAGATTTCATTCATAATAGAACATTTTCCCTTAAAATATTTTCTTCAAAGATCTTACTATCTATGATGGCTACAAATCCATGCTGAGTGAATCATTCCATGTCTGGGTTTTTTTAGGCGTTGACAATCTTAGAAACAGGGAAAGAACAAATAGGATTCTCTTGGAGAAGGGAATAAGTTTACTTTTTTTCCTGTTAAACCAGTGATCCAAGAATGTATTGGCTTTGTCAGTATGGAATTGGTGCGTATAAATTCTGTTCTCTGTCACTGTCAAATACAGTTCCAGGGAGAAAAGGGGACTCACAACCAAGAGGTGTAAAAGTCGTAGAGGAAATGTGACCCCTATAAGGAGCCCATACAACTGATGTACATGGATATATCATGTGATACGATATATATTATATACATATATCTCATGTTGCTCTATCGAAACAGTGTCTGTAGCTGAATGACGTTATTTCCCTCACATTGTAAAAGAGGCCAGAAAGCTATCTCCTATAATTTCAAAATTGTGTATAGTTGGCAGTGATTTCCCCTTACCGTGTAATTTCAAACAAACCAAGTTTCACATAGGTAAGTACACAAAATAACCACTTCCCACCTATGCTAGTGGCTTACACAAAGGCAGAAAAACATTTCATAGCAACTTTACTGCACCTCTATGTGAGTTCATTCAGTTCAGGTCTCTTTAAAGCAGCTAGGGTAGCACGGTGTTCATTACAAGATGCACTACTTAGTGTTCGGGAAAGTCAACTCCAACAAGGTAAAACTATTTCATATATTTCAGGTACTTTAAGGCCAGCAAAAAAAAGTTATAATCATCTTATTTGACCTTCTCTACAGTGGAAGCTATAGATTTCTCTTGGTGAAATCATGTAATTAAAAAAAAGGAGTAGAATCAAAGCATAACTTAAAACACTTAAAGTAATGCAGAAGGTATTTTATTTCTTCATAATCCACTAAAACATTTTTCTGACAATGCAATCCAGGTGGAAATGTTGCTATATTCTGGTAACAAATCCTAAATCAGTATTTGAAGAAGAGGAAATAAGCAAGATCTGCTGACAAAACTGCAGCTAAAGTATGCTGGGAGATACAGTGTCTCTAAGGAGCAGAGGGGACCGCTGTCTAAGACATTGGGGAACAGGCAATTCTTGGACAAAGTGCTGGTTTGGAGTTATTTCCTTTAGATAAACTATATTACACAAACTTAGGAAACAAAACCGAACAAAATGGATCAGAAGTGTAAATGGACTCCCGCTGAAGTTTCTTATTTTGTCCTTCCAGGTGAGCCAACATCAAAACTTTTGGCAAAAACGCTGAAAGACCTTATTGGTGGTTCTTTTCTATTCATTTGTCTAGCCTGAGGAAGGCTAGCAATATTTAGTTCATATTCTACCTGCAACTTTCTGTAATAATGCATATAGGGAAGAATTTACGAACTGCCTGTTGCAGCATACCCTTTCTCTGTAAATCCAAGAGTTTACATTTTCTTTATAGCCCATCCTATGGGTCTCTCACTTCAAAAAAGTAATAGATTATTTGCTCACTTGAGTCTTTCAGCTCTAAACTAATGTAGTGTTGCTGCTTAATAGCTGCTAAAATGGTTCCGAGTTTTAGGCTTCTTGTGACAGAACCATCAGTTCAACTCAACCTCTGCTGTTTTCCATCCCATTTCATTGAACAGCATTTCAATGGAACTCCTACATTCTGAAAGGTTTCAGTGAAATCATGGTCTCATTGAATCCACTAGGAAAAGTTCAACCGGCTTTAACGTGCTGTTTTGAGCAGGTGAGGCCACACCTGGGGTGCTGGCTCCACTTCTGCAAGCAAGATATGGACATACTGGGGAAAGTTCAACAAAGGGCCCGAAGGATGAAGTGATGAAAGCATCCCTCTCGTATGGAAAGGCTGAGAGCTGGGACTGCGGAGCACAGAGAAGGCTCAGGGGATCTCATGGATGTGTATAAGCACCTGTAGGGAGGGTGCAAGAGGACACAGCCAGGCTCTTTTCAGTGGTACCCAGGGACAGGACCAGAGGTGATGGGTGCAAAATGCAAACACAGGAGGTTCCCTC
This sequence comes from Columba livia, assembly GCF_036013475.1. Taxonomy (NCBI): domain Eukaryota; kingdom Metazoa; phylum Chordata; class Aves; order Columbiformes; family Columbidae; genus Columba; species Columba livia. Next base: position 76,578,201 of record NC_088605.1, on the reverse strand, counting down.
TGGACATCAGGAAACAATTTTTCACTGTGAGGGTAACTGAGCGCTGGCCCACGGTGCTAAGGGAGGTTTTGGAGTCTCCATCCATAGAAAATGCTGTCAAAAGCCACCGGGACATAGTCCTGGGCAACAGGCTCTCTGGAGACCTTCAAAACCCACCTGGACACCTTCCTGTGTACCCTCATCTGGGTGTTCCTGCTCCATGGGGGGATTGCACTGGATGAGCTTTCCAGGTCCTTTCCAACCCCTGACATTCTGTGATTCTGCCTGAGCAGGGTAATCGGACAAGACAACCTGCAAACCTCAACCACTCTGATTCTGTGAAGGTGTTTATCTAGTCTGAGATTAGAGTAAAAGCACAGGTGAGGAAAAATTGGCGTAAGGATGAAGCCAGGATGTTCAATGCATACAAAGCCAGCAACTCGCTTTCTACTTTCTATTAACACACTGTCACCGAAGATGAAGCTCTGAAGTCTCTTAACCCACTGCACTGGTGCTAAGTAAAAGCAGAAGAGCTCACAGCTACATCTGGCAAGGAACACAATTTTTCTAGGAGATGAGTCCTTTGACCAGCTTGCAGCCCATGCCACTCCAGCAACAAATAGTCCTCAAGCCACTTTCAACACGAGAGATCTCTGACCCGACCATCAGGCTTTCTGCTGTAAGCCCAAATCCTCATGAAGCTGAACTCCTCTGTCTTGGAGCGGTGGTGTTGCAAATGTTCCTAGTGTTTTCCCTCATCAGCCAAAACAGTGCTTTATAACAACTGTGATTTATCTAAAAAAAGAATCATTAAATGTAACCTATAGGCAAAGAACCCGCCTATTGGATGACAGGCCCGAACACTTAAATTGGCTAAAAAATCAGCCAATGTAGCTAAAAAGGCACCATGCTTAAAACTCACAAGAGCCCCAGAAGCAGGATAACGAAACTTCACGTATAGACAACAAAGCTGTCTAAGGCAACATAGCAGACACTCCAGTTCACTAGGCGCTCAAAGATAAAAGACAGGCAATGTTTGAAATTCATGAAGGAGGCCAACGTGTACACACACCCCCTGGGGAATGATGAAAGATAGCCTCGCATTTGACTGACATCCACCAACTCATAAAAGCCTATAAAGCACACACAAGTCCTCAAAATACCCCAAGAGCACATCCGAGGCAGGCTATGTAGGCTACGCTTACAACGCATCCTTCGGTTTGTGTCTATGGCCTCATCAAAATGTAGATGTCCCATAATTATTCCCATAATGTTGCTAGAAATGTTGACATGATATACTGGCTGCATCTGACCATTTTTTATTTATATAGTCTGTGTAGACACGACGTAAAAAGCACACTAAATCTAACTGGTCCACAATGCCATAAACAATATCTATTATACTTTATTTCACTCTCTCGGGGAAAAAATATATTGTCATTTGCTAAGCTATTTTCACGTCATTCTTAACATTTATTGCTATTACAAGTAGAAAGCAACAACAGCTTGACTTTGTAGCACGCAAACGGCTAGATCAGAAAAAGACATATTAAAGAAAAATCTGTGCTACTCTCTACTTGCACTGTGTCAGCAAAGCCTTTAATTGGGTATTCTTAGTAGAGTTTGCTAATTATAGGTCATTTCCAGTTCTTACAAATTGCCCGGGAAGACAAGGAAATCAGATATGAGAATATGATAATTTATAAAGGTGTGGCATTAGAAAAAATGATGTCTAACGTTTTGCCTGTCAATTATAGCCAATATACAGTATTCTCCGAAGCCTGTTTCAGAAGTGGGCTGTATTTAACAGCCGTCTCTATTCAGATATATTGATACGTTTAACTGTGGTGGTTATCGTTTCCTTCTCCAACATGAAGCAAGGGGATGTCTACAATTTAGGGAATCGCCTAAAAAGCCGGGTATAACTTCCACAGAACATCAGCTGGGGCTCTCTGCAGAACATTTCCCTTGGGAACCGCGTTTTTGAAAATGATTCCAAATAAAATGCCCACTGCTATGGTAGCCAATATGGAGCACGACCCCCCCTTTATATGATCATTTCAAAAATATTAATACTGTAAGGAACATTTAATGAAGAACTGTTGTTTTTACATAACTGAGGACCTGGCGCCTGACCCCAGCAGGGGGAAAGGACCGAGACATCAGACTATGAATCCTTAATGTAATACACAGTCTCTTCCCGGAATACATCCTGACACCTGTATACATACCGATAACCGTATTGGTAAGTTAAATTTAGGGGGAAAGTATAGCCAAAGTACCAGGAATCCATATCTTAAATAGATTGATAAGGAGAAGGGTATTGTGCGCATCGGGATAGTCTGTAAACCCTCAAGTACCAACCAATGGGGAACAAGGGAGGGAAATTGCAGCTGGGATTTTAGGGAGATATAAGCAGAGGCTTTTTGTCCTATTAGGTGTGCCTACCTTTAGGTAGAGCACCCGGTCTTGCAAAATCGTTATTAAAATGTGCTTTGCCGAGAGATCCTGCCTGGGCCTATTATATTTGCAAAATAATTGTTTCCTACAATACAATTATTCTTATGCCAATCAAGGGAGAAAAGCTTATAGGCAAATGACCAACAAAGGATTGATGATTTCTTTATCTCTCAACCCCAGGACTGACTCAGGTTTTCTAGATTCCAGTCCAGGAAAACAAAGTTCTCTCCCTTTCACTCGGTGAAAAACATACTTACTTTTACACAGAACCAATCAAAGCTTCATCTTTTGTTATTTCAAGAAAGATACTGAAATTATTAATGCACTCTTGTACCACAACACTTCAATTCCACCTGTTCCGGTGTGGCAGGCATTTTCTTATCTTTAAAAGGTGACAGATTCTGTATGAGATTATTGTATAGCACCCTGAATGTTATTCTCAGACATGCTATTCAATATAGGACAAATAAACCATTACTTCTATATCCCGTTCCATATGTTGAAAACGCTTTTTCAAAACTTTCACAACTTTGAATTACTTCAATATTTCTACGTTGAGAGTGAAGATACTATTGTTTTTGCTTATCCACACTACTCACAAGCAGGTGATTCAACAACCCAGACAAAGCCTTTTTAATAGTTAAACCTTTCTTTACAGATTTCTGGGAGGAGTTTTTGAATTTAAACAAACGATTGCAGATGGTGAAATAAAGCTGTACAGCGGCTGAATTCTAGCTGTGACTTTCAGGTGAAACTCTGTTTTGTACAGAGCCCTTGTAACGTGTCCAGAACATTTTATCCCTGACAATATAGCTTAGCAAGGATTTCAGTCTTTTGTATACATTTGTGCTACCGAGCAGTTGCTCGGTGGATCTATTTCTGTAGTCAAGCATATAGCTACATGATTCTTGCTGAAAGTTTGAGGCTTTAAGGAATACACTTAAAAGGCACCTTTTTTGAGCTTTTAAGCAGAGATCCTCATTGACCTCCCACATTTTGCGTTACGGTGGAAGCTCAGACGCTGCAATGGAGAAGGTGCCACAATACAACAATTCTTTGTGCCTCAGGTCTCCCAACTCCGCACAAAAGGCAGCAGAATGGTTCCCTCTGGCTGTTAGGAACAATTGTATATGTATTCCATACATATATATCTACATCCATTGCGCATATCATTTCCAAAACAATCCTATGGGCTTATTTTAATGCCACATATCTCAGCTATGAATTTTCCAATAACCCTGTTTGAGACCTAAATTAAAGCTCTTTGAAGTCAGTAATAATTCCACCAGTGGCCTGCACAGATTTCTTAAAAACATCTTCAATCCTCCTTCAAATTTCTGGTTGTCTTTGTTTCCCCCCCTTTTTTTAACTCCTTCCATGTCCTCGCCTCCTCCTTCCAATGATTCATGTAAATTCATATCCAGTTTTGCTGTCTCCTCATTCGTTCAGGATGCCTCTTCCTGCCTGAAATCGTCCGCTTCTGCCCTCCCTCCCCAGCACTGCTAGTTACCACACACATTAACTTCAAAAGAGATGTAGAAAGACTCTAATTTTTATTTTCAGGTGCAAGTATGTAAAATTCTTATACCAATTCTTAGGCTCCAGTTCAGCCCTTAAATGATGTAACAGTAGTTTCTTACCAAGGAATTTAGAAACGGACCCACTAGCTTTAGAGAGCTCTAAATGATGTCCTTAGTAATTGGGATTCATTTCTGAATTTTTTAGCGTGCAGGGGAGTTCCAGAGCACATTAGGTCTCCACTGGAAAGAAGGCTCCTTAATACTATATTAATATATTAGACATTCTAAAAGAGAAGCTCATCCCGCTACTCTGATCCTGCGGTGATATATCTCAAGTTAGACTGAGTGCTTACCTGTAAAAATATCATTCCTCCCTTCAAATTAAACTCCAATATTCTTGCCAAAACTATCGTTATCATGTGGCAGAACAGCAGGCTGGATTTCAACGGCAATCAAATCCTCACTAAAATTCATTACATAAAAGTAGAAAAATCTCAAAAGACTTCTCTAGCCATTGAGGTTTGAGCTTTGTCATAAGAAAGCTCTAAATTGAAGTTTTGTAGTAATCCTTAAAAAATGTCGAGGAACTATAAACGGCCTTTTGCAATTTTAGTAAGTGTGTGTAACTCCAGCTGACCCTTTCTCAAAGGGAGATCATGGTCTTCAGTCTTTTGAAAAGCCCCAATAAAATGTAACGATGTAGCATTTAAATTGAGTTTAGAGACTAATTCCAATTGAGTCTTTAAGTAAACAGGCTTTTTTAATCTCATTCTTTCCTGTTGTTGTTTTAATAAAACTAAATTTTTAAAAAGGAAGCTAATTAATTTGTAACAGTTTCATTTTTCTTAATTTGATTCATGAAGCTGCTTGCTCACATTCAACCTAATTCAGTCCTCATTGAAATGAATGGGAAAAACTTGATTTCACTGGGCTCTGGGGTCAGGACTCCAGTGGGTTGCTGTAACTCTGTGGTCTTTGTTTCTTCCTTCTCCTTCATCACAGACTGCAAAGGGAAAGGGAAATATTGTGTATAATGTAAAGTACAACCATCTATTGTACTCTCAATATAACCTTGGGATTGCCATTTCATTGAAAATCGTTGTGGTGCTCTAATTTTACAGCACAGTTTGCCACCGTTTATATGGGAAAAAAATAGTTTCGTTTAAAACAATGTTAAAATTCAGGACACAGCGCAGGAGTTTTTTTGTGTATTATCATGCCTTTAAAATTAGACAACTCTAGTTATTTCAGATCTTTTAACTCTCCTGTTTGTGCAACCAAGGCAGGGGAAAAGCTACAAAGAACTGCTCATCCTAAGGCTGCAATTATTCATTGCCTGAATATTGACAATCTCAGCCACTGATTCTTTGTCACCCCGTGACAGGGACGGGGAGCTGTTCAGATTGCTGTGGTTTATGACCAGCTCCCTGTGCCCAACACTTTCTCTTACAATCAAGAATCAAAAGCCACCCTTCTCTTTCTTGAAGCCATTAAATTAATTAGCATTAAAATCGACAACTCATTTAAAGCAAGAAATTTGGCTTTTTGAAACTGCTGAGGCTACAAAATGCTGGAAATAGTAACAAAACAAAGGAAAAATGTAGACTAAAAACTCAAACATGGTAGTAGTTCCATAACAAATGGCAGATCCATATGATTTAGTTTTTGAAGTATATTAAAAATGTCATCTGTTTTATGAGATATTAATTTAGTTAGCATTATACCATACATCGCATCATAGATAGTATTTTAAGCCTTATTTCTAAAACAGCAAGTGCACAAAGTGTCTCATTCTGTTGAAAAGGCTGTTGTGCAGCAGCGTGGTCAATAGTCTTCAAAAGAAAACAATGTGGATTTTAATGGCAGAGTTTGTCTAAACTTTTACTGCATAAAGCTGCAAACCTATCATCTTGTGGGAGTCCAAATTAAATCTAGACCCAAACTTCTTCAAAACCGAGAGCTTTGAGCCCATATATCACTCCTAACAGTCATTATGAAAAGCAATATTCACATTTCCAGTTTAACATTATGGTTCAAATTTGCCAGGGGGAACATTGAAACACCACCTCTGTATTTTCAAGGGAACATCAAGATAGATTATAACTTACAGCTACTTATTTTGCCATTTTCTTAATTTTGTTCAGTCAAGCAGTAATGAGAAAGGTATTGTAATTCTTAAAACTGATCAATATTCTGTAACGATCTGGTTCAGAAAACCTCACGAGAAACAGAAGTCCCAGTTTGCTTACGGTTGCGTAATAAAATGATCAATGAACACTTATTTTCTATTTTCAATCTTATAATAATGCATTACTAACAAAGCATTAGTAAAGATTACATTACATTGCATTCTGCAGTTTAACTAGGGAACATTCGTCCTGGCATCGGCAATCCCCGGGTTTTATGCTTTTCACCAGATGACAAATTTCATTTTAGCTATTTAAGAAAGGGCAGAAAATGCTGGGCAGAGACAGCACGGGGCCAAAGATCTATAGCGTACCACACAAACTTCAATATTCTCATTGGGGGAAGGAAGGCGAGAGCGATGGAGGAAGGGGGAAGCACACAAATGGAAAATTTATTAAGTGTTAATGATTTAAGAGAACTGTGTTCATAAAGCCATCAACGACTACACTTTGCAAAGCTTTTCTGTTTACATGCACAAAAATATGCTAAAAGCTGATCTTCATGGGGTATGTTGATCACTTGCAGTGAATAATGAGACGTATTTTTTAGTGTCTATAAATTCTTTTACTTAAACACAGTAATAACACTCAGGGAAGGAACGGACTCGTAGTACACTCTTCAAAATTAAAAACATCAGCAGACTATTAGCACGAAACAATTCCTTTAGAAGTATTTTCAAACTATATTTCACTGCACTACGTCACCTACAGATTTATTACCAGAGTCATTCAGTACAACCTGAAGCGTATTTTTAGCACCCCAACCAACAAATTAATATCTTTTAGGTTTGACAGGAGCATTTGAAACCTCACAGTTTCCTTGCTTTATCAGTGTGAAAAAGGAAAGAACAAATACGCCTCTCGTCAGCCTTCCATTCCTGACTTAGTGGGTTTTCCTCATACTTGCAGAAGCAAGTCTTGCCGCAATGTCTTGTGCACAGGCCTTTGTTTGCCAGATTTGTTGCCTTAGAAGTATATTTTTTATTCCTAATCCGAAAAGCAGTTTCAGTGGATATGAAAATGATTCATAATGGAGAGGAAAAGCCTCTTGGGATGCGAAGTGCTTCAGGGAAGAGATGCAACAGCTATACAGAACGTAAATAAATTCCCTCCTGCTACCCTCTGATGTGGATTTTTGTAAATATCGACGACCTGTTCTGCCAATACTCACGTTCAGAACGTGTATCAAGCATGGGACACAGAAAAGAATGAACTCAAGCAAAATTCATTTAAAGGGCTCTTTTTTAACGCAGACCCAGGAAAACCAAGCAATGACTTTCTCATTACCAGACGAAGTCATTCTCATGGTGCTCTGGCAGCTTCTCATTCCAATGAGTGGCTTTCTGATCCTCTGCAAAAAATAACCTTTCTAAACAGACACTGGCTATAGATTCTTTTTATTTCTATTTCTAAGACAAAGAAATAACAGGATCGTAACTGCAAATTATCTTTGCAGGTTCTAATATTCTCCTGATAAGTCCCATCACAATGTCTAATACGTTTCCCATCGCAGCATCTAATCGTATAACGCTCATGCAAAATAGAGCTAAAACACATGCAAATATAGAACAATTAATTCACATGAGTTTGACACGTTTGATTTAAACAGTTTTTATATGATTTTATAGGGCTTCATAATCACTGAAATAGCACATACTTGAGAAATTTCATTAATGACAGGACTAGACAGATTCTTAAGGCAAGCTTTTGCTAAATTCATTCAGTATAGCAGGGCCGTATGCAAATACAGACTGCTTCTGATGTCTCATACACCAGGTAATGATGTGACATGACACTGAAAATCATACACATGGATCTCAGGGCTTTCTCAAAGTTTCTAACTCCCTGGTTACTATTAGGAAAGTATCACAGAATTCACAAAGATCAACATTATAACATGATACCTGTTCTATGCATACACTGAGCACAACAAACGTTTTACCTTAGCCTTGTAGTGTCATTTGCTGAAAGAAGGGTTCCTACTTATCCATGGTGTACATCCGCTATTTTAAATGGTCTTACACATAAGAATGAAGTTAGCCTGCCAAATTTTACTGATGGCTATACCACAGAGTGACAAATAGTGGTATAAGGACTCCAAAAATCATATGAATTGAGTATGCTGAGCTGTCGTCATAAGCATTTTCTCTTATTCTTACGATGTTTGTTTGTTGGCAGCATCACAGGCATTACACTATTTTAGTAGAGCAAAAAAAGGCTGATAAATTTAACGTATCCTAGTTGTAGAGCTTTTTCACATTTGAGTACAAATTTGAAATTTCTCAGATTGCTGTTGTAAGACCGATGTCACCCTGTGCTGCACCAGCAAACTCAACGGGACAGTTCGGTCCGCTGATTTAATGGGCTGTAGGGAACACATTTTCATATTGGTGTTGCTGATATAACAGGGGTTTTTTAAAGGTATTTTTTGTTCCAAGACAATCATTCAACAGAAATGTTACTTTAAACTTGATATCTACAAATCTTCTTCGTACTCCTCTGCATTCCTCCCTACAATCTGATAATAATTTGTACTTCCCTAAAGATCCTTCTTTAAAATCCCATGTCCTACGCTCACATTTTCTATATTCTTCCTGCTATATTACCCTGCTTTAAAATCAGGAAAGAAAAAAGAATCCTTTTAGCCATCACATCTGTAGCTTTATGCATCATAAGACCTCTGTGAATCTTTAAAATTAGGTGTGGTTTTACATTACTATGCTGCGACAAGTAGATAAATAATTGCCGCATTAAATAAAACGAAGTTCCAGTCTTTCAGCCTTGACTAAAGTTAAACTTGCATTTCTGCCAGTGAGTCGTGATAACAGAATCGGATAAAATTAAAATTGCTTCTGATTAGAGAGACAAAACCCCAGCAAGTTCTGTATATTGGCTGTCAATACTGAGACATCTAAAAACATAAGCAACTCTTGAAGTGACAAGGAGAGGTGTGTCAGTGTTTCTACTCTAGATTGGACAGCCCATAAAGATCTTTGTAACAAATTAAGAAAATCAAACTGTGCAATTTTGTAGAGCTGAATAAAAGGAGACAAAGAATAATATCAAGGTAACAAACCAGTAACATGCAACAGTTTCTAGAAGAGTTTGTCTAGTTCCTGATTTTTTTAAAGCTATACTTGTCTGAATTCTTCAGACTCTTTGAATACAGAGCTTTGACAAGAACAATCTCCTTATGAAAGTGAGATCCGTCATTTTTGCTGAAAGACTTCTGCTTGGCAAAACTGAATTCCACCTTCAAGGGCACTGTGAAATATTGCCATAGAGACCACCTATTTTTAGCAAGAACTATCAAACGTGCATCTAGAGCTCTGCACTCGCTTTTTCATGATCTGCATAATGTGCAGAATAACATTTTGGGATCTGGAAGGGAAGTATTGTTGATATTGAACACAGAGAAAAACAACAACCAAAACGTCAAAGTGGGAATGGTATAGAGTGGGGAAAAGGAGAATGGGAGAGAGATGTTTGTTTCGTTAGGTTTTAATTCTAGTGGCGAGCTTTTGTCTTAATGAGTTCAGAATTCTGATGTTTGTCATTGAAGTTCAGCTCATTCTAAATGCATAACTTGCAATCATTCCCTTGAACGAGATGAACACCAATACCTTGTGTGCTTGAATGGTAAACCAGTAAAATCTCTGCCATCATTTTCTGCCTTTGTTTATTTATTTACTTCTCCTTTAGCACATAATTCCTTGACTATAGACTTTTTCATCAGTTTTTCTGGCATCCATTCCACTGCAGCTTTGTGGAGAAAAGCCACACAAGACTTAGCAAGTATTAATAAGCAAACCTGTAGTGCCTGCAACCCCTGCAGTTTGGAACCAGCACAGCATGATTAATTAGAAACAGTTGGGTGTTGCAACAAGCCCCTGTCTAAATTGCCCTGGTTGGGTTAGCTCGATGATATGAGGATTTTCTGGAGCTGTAAATCTCCTCTAAGCTGATTTGTGTAACTACTCCAGGTTGCTTTTGGAAGAAAAGTGATTTTCTGCCATCTATGACACAAAAGTGTAACTTCATATGCTTCCTCCTCTCCTGTAAACCAAGAACACCGACAAAGCCAAGAATAAATGGTGCTCATGAAAGAAAGAAGAGGAAAAAAACATGACAGAAAGTGAGGAAAAAGCTCAGAAACATCTTTTTGCGTTTTGTTCACCTAGCAGAACTATGACTTGTATTATATGCCACCTATACCTTATCATTGGTCTGAAGGCTTTTTAAAGATTCACGCAATAATGAATCAAATCCATCTGTTCTACCATAAAGCCTATTAAAGCCAGACCTTCCTTTTTCAAATTTCATATTTTTATCACCAACATATGTGGCATATTCACTTCTATTTCTTACTGGAAATAAATACATAAAAAGATTGACTGTTTTAGTGGCCCATAACAGCAAAGACATGAATTACTACTAATGTGGCTTATTCTTCATGGTCCAAAATAAATTCTAAATTATTATAATCAAAGCAGTCTTCACTTACTGTTGTTTTTAACCACCACCACAGGAACTGTCTTTTATTGTTTGAGATCATTCATAGACCAATAACAATTTTATTATACCTCTCCTCCCTTATGTAAAATCCTTTTATAGTAATTTTGAACTTCTTTACTGTCTCAATGAGTGTCATTAAATTAAATGAGACCACATATTGAGTAAGGTGTTATTTGGCGTAAACAGAATATTAGACTCCAGCTCCAGATCTTCCTTGTTTCTGGAGCAAAGAGGTAGAGTTTTCCGCACTACGATTACATTTCGGGTACATGGGACAAAGGCAGGACAATACGTGACCCCACAAAAATTCATACTACCAACAGAATGAGGTAAAAAGATATAAATGAAAGCAACAATTGTTTAACAATGGAAACCTGATTCTCTAGAGATACTCCTTTGTTTCACATCTATGGAAAACCCCTAGAGCTTCCACCCCACATTTCATACCCGGCCATGTGTGACTGCTCAGAGCTGCAACCAAACATGCCACCTTAACAAATCAAACATTAAATATGATAATAAAAGCGATTAATACTATCCGTACAGATCACCACGCTATGTATGAATTAGTTTTATCACTGGCTATATTACTCGAAGTATTGCTGTATTTCTCTTGATTTGGATACCGTTGTTTTTCCTTTAATATCTTACCTATCGATAAAAAGTCAGTCATGGACACGGCAATTTGTATTGGATTCTATAAATTAAGGTTTTCTCCTTATCTTGTTTGGATGTTCTGTGTGAAACATGTTTTTATACAGAGGAATACGTGTTCACTCCTGGACTATGCAGAGAGGGAGACAATCTTGCGAGCCGCTGACAAGGACCCAAAGGAGGGAAAATCATCGTACACACAAGTTACATAGACAAGATGTTATATGTTCAGTGCTCTATTTACTTTTACGGTTAAACGAACCAGAAAAATAGTGCCAAATAAAATAAAAAAACGATAGAATGTTTAAGTACTGCAAATAGGGAATTATTAGCGGGGTGCTGTTGAAACAGTACATCCAGATGTAGCCGTAAGAACACAAATACACCCAACAGCATGTTATTTTTATATATGTAGGCGTGTGGATATATACACAGGAAAGTGACAAAGTGACCTTATTCACACTATTTGTCACAGATCTGGAAATAATTATTTTATGAAGCTATAGTATTTGCTGAGAGAAGTGCTAGATTTCTTCCTGTGTATTTTAGAAAGGAAATTTTGATTTAAAAATCCTAGGGTTTCACCAGGCAGACAGCGCATTAGTCCCACATATTTACATGTACATTGCAGATTCTCATGCTAGAAACTTTTGGTAAAAATACTTCTATTTTTTTCTATAGGCATGCTGTGACTTTCAGATCCTCAGCCAATCTGTCCAGGCAGAACCACTTGCCATAAGAACACTCAGCAGCGACTCTTGTAGCAACTGAAATCTGTGACCTCTGACTATGAAGCAGCTGTCGTGACACGTTGTCATGACTGGGGCTGTTTCTGAACAAGCTCCCGCCTGCGATTTCCAGGCGGTTTGACACTCGAGCTGTTTGCAATGGTCATTTTCTTTTTCTTTTGTTTGAAATGACACAAAAATAAAGGCTTTTAGCTTTTACCTCTCCTGAAAGCGGACAACACACGTTTGCCCAACCACCATGTAAAAACTTGAAACAGTAGATTCACACATTACAGAAACGAGAAAAGAAAAGCAAAAGACAAAACTGTCTAACTTTGAAATCATATTCAGAAGGGCGGCATAAATGGAAAGATCCAATAGAAGATGCGACTTCTGATATTGAGTGTGACGAATGGAAATGAAAAGCAACAGGAACATATTTAAGAAGACGAGACATGAGGAAAGTAAGTGGTGGTCTGGGAGAGTTGAAAGCAAGTGGATGTTTGAGATTGTCGTTTGTATAGTGGATATATAGTGTATATGTACTGCTATGGCATTCGTCATGCAAGGTAAGACAAGAACTCCTAAAGAAACACTAGATGACCTTTAAAGGTCCCTTCCGACTCAAACTACTCTATGATCATAAAGGCTCATTTTTGGGGAGACTTTCAAACTACCAGCCCATAGGCAACTCCTATACAGAATCAAGTACCACGAATAATTGGTGCAGAGAAAGCGCTCAGAGACTGTGATTTTTAGATTAAAAATCTTTTGTACTGTAAGAAAAGGATTGCATCTGCATTGTATACCAGATGCTGCAATTATGCAGATAACACAATTCATTCCATTATCCTTAGAGCTCTTCTTATAGAGTTTGGAATAGAATTGCTCTGTGAAGATCAATTTGACAGCAACTTATCACCAGATATACTGCACGAAACATCAAATTGTACAGTACGGATACTGTATTTTTGCTATAGCAATAGCTATATTTTGTTCTGAAAATACCCTGTAAAATGCACACTGTTGCTGCAAAGAGCTGCCCAGAAATTCACAGATACGTTTACTCTTAGGCCACCCTTTAAAATGTGCAAATTCGGGACAAACATTAATGGATGCTGTGCCTCCTGTAAGGTTAATCTGCAGGATTACCAGTTGTTGCATATATCAAAGAGACTCTGGGATTCAGAGACAACACAAGCAGAATGTTATGAAAATGAGTTATTAAGAAAACAGACACTGAAAAGAATGAAATGAATGCTGAAAAACAAATGACAGTAACCAAACCCCACCAAAACCAAAGGCATTTCAAGAGTGATAATTCTATGCTTGCATTGCATCAGAGATTAAAGATGAGACTGTTTTAATAACTGATTTTTAATGAAAAATTGGGAACACAAGATCAAGAGTACAGCAGCTTCAGTTTGACAATTGGAAGTAAACACCTGGGCTGGTGGTCACACATGGAGCTTGATTTGTAAATCTGATTTAGTCTGTGATGAAGGATGAAGATATTCCTGGGGCATGAGAAACACCCAAAAAGTGTCTCGGGGCAAGTGAAGACTGACTGTTCCCAAGAAAGATGGAATCCTTTCTTTCCTGTTTATTTTTGCCAGTGTTTGTCAGGTTTTACTGCTGTTGTCCTAAATTCTTCATCTCTTTTTGCTCTCTGCTTTTCCAGAAAGGTATTCAGGCTTTTGAACCTACAGATTCAACTGTATTTAGGGATGCTCCAGATTTTTAGTACCTCTACACTAAAGAACACTACAATTGCTTCTTATTTGCCAATTTCCTAACCCCAGTTCTCCTTGAGCGCCTAAGGGGTATAGAAATTCTGAAATGCAAAGTCAAACCACCAACTGCTTACCATCCTTGCTAATGTACCTTCCCCATTAGAAGGTATGAAAATTAGAGTGAGGAAGAGGCAAAGAGTAGAGGACTGAGTCCGAGATAAAGTAGATGTACCAGCACCTGCCAACCTCGGAACGCTAAAGCACCAACAGCCTATTTCTAAAGAAAATGAACACGACATAATAAACCATCTGCTTAATGGGAAGACTAAATGCAGTCTTTTGCCTTTTAAAACAAAACCATTATAAGCAAGGTGAAAGAGCAGGCAAGCTGCTGGCAGCAAATCCAAATCTGCAAGATGTGCAAATAAGCAATTTATTAAAACCAATTTATAACCAGATAGAAAAAGCCAATGAATGCCATGGATTTTATGGAGCTATCCATACACACAACTGTAATGTCCATATTTACAATAATCTCAGACATCTGCTAAAAAATTATCTTTTCAAAGGTAATGAACGTTGAAAAGATGAAAAAGAAGGATCTGTTTTCTTGTAAGAATTAAACAGGCCATTAAGTAATTAAATACAGGCACTGTTTGGACAGCGGGGTTTTATAAACCATCCTGCGATCAGCCAGTTCCGGTACTAAAAGCAGCATTTTGGGAAAAGGAGAAGAAAATGCATCTGCAGACTGCACAATAGGGAAGGCCACAATACTTATATAAACAGGATCTGCCTCCTCACCTAAAACAAAAGAAAATAAAAAAAGAAATCCAAAATACTGGGTCTCTAGAAGAACAATGTATTCATTACATTGGGCACAGCAAAGCAAGGGTTTCACAGGGGGACTGTGTTATACATACAGGGTTACACGTAAAGTTTTTGCAGTTGTATTTACTGCTACATTACATTTTTTACAGAGAGAAGGGGACTGGAAAAGCAGAATGGAGTTTAATTAGAAGTGGGATATAATTTTGGTCCAGGTTTCAATGTCTGAGATTTAACAGCTGTAAGACATTCTGCCTCGGAGAATACTTCTGAACCTACAAGAACAAAAGCTTTGTGTTTCCTTTTAATTTATGATTTATTACTATCTTTTAGAGCCCATTCATTAGATCTGTCCTAACTCATTTATTTCTCATGTGCAAAGAGCAGTAAAGGACAGAAGAAATAACTCAAAGGATAAACAACCTCACTGGTTGGGCACCATCACCTGATATACTGTACTGAGGTCACACCATGTTATCTGCTATTACATAAACTCTTTTTGCAGGTATTTTTAATAATGACTTTTATAAAGCCAGCTCACTTTTCCCGAGCTGTCATGCATTAGAGGTTACACATGCCTCGTCTACTTTAATTCTTCTAAAAATAATTTGTTTAAGTAGTATTAATTATTTTCTGATACTTGATTAATTCTTAAATACGTATGCAAATATTTGTCCACAACTACTCGCTACTGCAAATTATGAACTCTTTGAGTAAAAGCAGTCAAGATGACACCACATCTCTATCTGCAGATAGCTGTGTTATTGGTATGAAATTAAATAGAAGTTTATACAAAAGTATTATAATTGTCAGTCACTCATTTGTTTTTCATGGTCAACATGGGTCTTCTATTTCAGGTGGCCCTTTGCATAAAAATAACGAAGATTTACTGTTTGTTTGATGGATATGATGTGATGCAATTTAGTTTTCACTTACTGCCATCTAGAAAATCACTTCACAGTCTTAATTGGAAGCATTTAATAACTGCCGTTGACTTCAGCAAGACTACTTATGTACTTAAGATTACACTGGTATTAAGAATGGATGAACTGCGAACTTCAACTCATTTTCTTACTTCACAGAAAACAAACTCAAAATGCATGTTCTTCTTAAAATAACACAAACCAGTTTCAAAATTTGGAAGTCCTGTTATTGCTTCTAATTGACAGAGAAGAACACAGAAAACTGAGGGCTTGCCTAAGAGTTTGCGCTGTGCTGAACCACTGTTGTGCCATATGAGAGTCCAGCTCTTCCTAAATTAAACTTCTGTCAGTGACAGCACATAAAGAAGGAAAAATCCTTTGATTCCTCTGTAATACAGGAAAAGAAACCGGCAATTCCCTGTCCTTCATATTGATAATTCTTTAAGCTCTTTGTATAAATTGACATGCGACTGAATTCCACATAAGTCAG
The DNA here is from genome assembly GCF_036013475.1 of Columba livia. Taxonomy (NCBI): domain Eukaryota; kingdom Metazoa; phylum Chordata; class Aves; order Columbiformes; family Columbidae; genus Columba; species Columba livia. The sequence goes on along the minus strand of NC_088605.1, from coordinate 76,562,185 downwards.
CTGCAAAATGGGGCCAAATCAAATGCACTGAAACTCTATTCGTTCACATTTACTTGCATAATAAACCAGTTACTTATCACGCCAGAACAGTTCACCTACGGCTTTTCTCTTTTCCTGTGTATTTATTGGTCTGCACGTAGATTACGTAGGAACATTTCCATGTCCTGTTCACAAGAGGAGAATATACTCTAGCAATGTCTGTATCTAATGATTGCACTACGTGCACCATTATTATGCCCTTAGTTTCTGATCCTCCCTTTGGCATTTTTAAAAGCCGCTGTTGCCAGTGACCAAAACTCTCATGCATTAGTGGAAAGAAACTACAAGAAGTCCCGTGTTTCCCTGCTAAACATGCCCCTTTGCATTATTGAAAGAAACACAACATAAATAAATAATGGTTAGAACAACAAAAGAACAAAAATTAACGTCTCAGCGAAGGATATTTGGGGAAAGGCAGAGCATGTATTTGCTGCGGGAGAAAATTTAGTGTATTGATTGTGATATATGTTTGAGTGGAATGGTTCCACCGATCAGGACCTTTACGGCAAACAAAAACCTGCATCCAAAACACCAGAGAAAAGTCAAACGTATCGTTTGTTACTGCACTGCTAAAGAGTCACTAGAACATATGAAACCGCAGAGTAACCGCTAAAAACAAGCACGCTATCATGCTTAGTTTGTCATATTTTCTCCTTCCTCATACATCAAAAATACATTTGTCAGAGTTTCCCATGACTTCATGAGAACAGAGTTTCATTTTTCCCTATTATTTTGTAACAAAGACGCAAGCAAAAAGGGGATAAACGCATTAGTTAATATATGGAAATATTTAGACTATAAATCTGTCATGATTCAGACATGTAAATTCACTCCTTCCCATATTCTCCCATTCCCTCCACAATCCAGAGGTTTTCTGAGCCTGTCAAATCACCCTTCTGTCCTCTAAAGTATCCTGGAACAATATCTTCTGATGACAGTGACATTTAGCGATGACAGCAAGGCTGATAAACTGATTATCGGGTTGCTATCATTTCCTATTCTCCTCCCTCACTTCTATAAAGCTGGAATAAAGAGTCTGGTACCTGCGCCGCATTAAACAGTCCTTTCAGCCTTCCCTGGAATACTAGTCTCAGTAGAACTGAGCCATCTGCAGACTGAAGAAAATAAGGCTTCTGTTGTTTTTGTCCATATACAAGTACTACATTATACCTGGGAAAAACATTGCGCTGCTAATATTGTAATTCATGAGCATGAGATTCAAAGCTGATTCTGCTATTTATAATGTACACAGTGGTTATCTTGGTCATAATGAAAAGCCCCTTTTAGTGCCAGAACTTGGAACAGAAGACAATAGAATGCTACAGTTGGAAGGGACCTCCAACAGTCAACCACTCCAGGGCCGACCAAAAGTATCCTTAAAACAGATAACATGAAGCAAACTACTCTTGCTTTCTCCCTGAAGACTCTTAGTTTCATATTCGCAAATGTTCGCTTTTTCTTTCTGCTGAGCTCAAGTTTCTTTTTGTTCATAGTGAATTAACTATAGTAGGTTGAAATCTAAGTCAAGTTCAAATGTGGCAAAAAGAACTGTTTGAGAAGGTATATCTTACTGTGTTTCTAATAACTGGGCAAATATTACTTACTCTTCATTAGGGAAACACAGGCAGAAAGAGAATCTGACTCACCCAGAGTAGCCTGCAAGTCAGTAGATCATCTAAGGAACAAAACACATTAAGTCCAACTCCCCGTTGTTTCCAATCTACTACATAACGCACTGGTTAAGCTGCACTTTTAAAGTGCCTGATTAACAAGGGCATGTGTGGGAAGACTCAATCAAATCTTCCCTTTGCTCCATCTGGGTGAAGCCACTTAGGCTTGGACTAAGTGAACTTTGTTCCTCCATGGAGCACGGAAGAGAAGAAAGAGAAATAAGCTGCAGTGCTATGTGGCATCGTCCTCTCATGGGCAATTCTAGAAGCCTGACTTCATGGTCTTCTCAGTGCACATCTATGCTTTCTAACGAAAGCACAACCATTTCTATCAGCTACAAGTCCAGACCACGAGTTTAAGCAGAAAAAAGAATTCTGCACCTGCTCGTGGTAAGAATCCTGATTAGTATGAGACCTCTGTGTAACGCTGGGTCAATTATAGACTCGTGAAAGTTAAGAGTACATTCCTTGTCTTCTGTAGAAGCAGATCAAGACCTTAATTAAACAGAAGATTCTATTTTATGCTTTGACAGCTTCAACTCTTGTTTCTGTAGCACTATTGACTTCAATGGAATAAGACGCAGCTAAGTATAATTCAGGATGTTAAATCCGGTTATTATTTAATATGCCTCAGGGATGCTCTAGATACACACTTTAGCAATTCCTCTATTTCAAAAATGCTATAAAATTTGATGATGTCATTTTGATCCATTTTGCACTTAGAAAATGATAGTACATGATCTACTTCTTTTTCAGAAGAACAAAACCAGAAAAGGAACGTGCGCTTCCCATGGCAAAGGTGAAACATCAGGACGTGTCCATCCCAGTGAGCATCAAACAGTCAAAACTGCAAACAGATTTTAAGATATACTTCAGGTTTTGCAAAACTGGAGATGATATTCCATTCCTGTAACCTTCTCTTTCACGTGCACTGTGTCTCACCCTCTCATTTCAGCTTTTTGCAATTTGTCTGACTTAACATTTCAGTTACATACAGTTTCTCTTTTTCTAATAAAGTATCAATGCTGAATAACCTTTTCCTCCAAGACTCTTTTCTCTTGACAAATAACAGAAAAGGAACGTATTATGTTTCTTAAAACTTGGATCTGTGTGTCAGAAAAACCCCCACATGTTTAAGCCCTATTTCCCTGTTGATACAAAACGCAACTGATCCTGTCATGAAAGACCATGGAAACACACAAACATTAGTGAAATCCTGAGTAACTTTTTACAGCCACTTTCACACATCCATGAAAATGCAAAAATCTTGCTCTTTTTTTCACTTATTATACCTCACTTCTCAAGTCCTTTCTTAACATCCCCTGCACATGCACAATTTTAAATCAGTTTTTATTGTTCTGTGTTTCATAACTGATATACAGAGAATTTTGGTTTCTGAGAATCGTACTGTTCCTTGAGTGAATCAGACTTTCCTAATAACTGGAAAATCCTCCATTAATTCTTGTAAACTTGATGTTTTCTACCTACTTTATATCCTCCAAGCAAAGCACCTCTGAGTCAGAGTTATCTTGTGTTTCCTTCTCTAATAGATTGAGACATAAATGAAACTGATGTGGTGCCTATAACTGTGCAAAATAACATTCTCAGACATATTACTTCATTGTAAGAAAAGAAAAAAGCTGCAATCTTGCAACTACTTTCTGAAGAGCGACTAAAATCAAAACAAAGCTGTTCTGGTGCTATTTGCACCCTTTTTCTCGTTTAATTCTATAGAGCATCCATTCACAGCAGCAGACACTAGATTAAGAGTCAAAATTTAACACTCTATTTTGAACAGCACTTCAATAATATAAAACTTACCACAGCACACAGGCTAAGGGGGCCTAACAATTCAACCAAATTATAATCCAATAACCTTTTTTACCACAACTAATACCCAGCTCTCCAAAAATGCTTCAAGAAGTAAAAGCATCTGTCCTGGTTTTGCTAAAAACAAGTTTCTCTTTTAGTGAATTTGCCTGTCAGCTAAAGCCTTCATATTAACTGCATTTTCCTGGAGCACCAGACACGTGTTTTGGTAAACCTAGCAATGGAATGCAAACTTATTGATAAGCACGGATGGACATCTCGCGAGAGGGGCAACGAGAAGAAAGAGACCAAGAAACTGACCAACTGTGTATAACATCCCATTCACGTGAATACTTCATATAAAAGTGGGAGATCACGAGGATCTCGTCCCTTTTGCCCTTTTCCCTTCTGCTTATGGCCGACATTAGGAGAGGACCTTGCTAGTCGTCCCTGCGAACTGAGGCCTAGTGACAGACTGAATCCAGCTCCGGTTGGCTGCAGAGTCTAATCCAGGACTTCAGGTGCCGATTCTGCAGTTGCTGAGACTTTCAAGATTGGTTTTGTATATTTTGTATTATTTTCTCTATTCTTATTAGTAGCATTAGTAAAACATCTTTAATTTTTTCCAACCCTCACCATCACATTTTACATCCATGGGTCAAGAAACCCTCACAGGTCATGACCATGACCAGTACAGGGTTGAAAAATTTGGCATCCTTTATCTCTTGGTAGGCGAGGCCAACATTTGAAGCTTATACTGACTATTCATGTCCTCTCCTGGAAACATTAACAGCAGGTCAGGACCAAGCATTTCATTTCAACCAAGGAGATCTTCTGTTAACTTCACTGTCAATCCTTTACTGCCTGTTCAAAAATTGGTAGCATCATAGCCCTACAGAAAGTCTAATTATCATAATTTGTCTCCAGACAGACTGTGAGAGACCCTGAAGTTAAAGATACACAATTTCGTAAAGTAAAAAATTGTCCAGATATGATGAAAATTAGCAAATGCATCTTCCAAAAAGCAGAATATCCAAACACATAGTCATGACTGTAAATCCTGAAAAAGTCTTTCTGTGAAGATGATTATAAAACATGCCACTCACTCAATTACTCATTTATTAAACGAGACACAGCATAACAATTACCCTTACTGCTGTTTGAACTGCTTTTACTCTATGCTGACTCTATTTAAAACAATCCTGCCTCCAAGAATCTTTTCCATCAGTACTTCAAATAAACGTAACTTGTGTGTACAGTCGCTTATCCTCTGAAATCTTTCCATTAGCTTACTGCCTACTGACCTACAAACTCCTGAGCAACTACCCAGGAGCCGCTGTCCTCCCGCTACCTCCAACACAAAGCCATCTCTCCCTTGGGCAAGCTCCTCTTACATCCTTACTTTTAAAACATGCTTTATCTATATTACCATTTAAGCCCAGATCTTTCTTGAATTTTTTTCTACGATTCCTTAATTTCCTCTCTTCCCTCACAGCATCCGTATTCTAAGGGGCAGCGGCAAATCCATCCCAGCTTCCAATTTCCTTCCAAACAAGACCCCTTTGCAAAGGCTTCCGCCAGGAACGTGTGCTGGGTACAGTGGTGTGTTTGACACTATCTCACCTCTTAAACTCAGTCTGGAACGAGGGTTTGAAGAACCAGGCCCAGGGACTACACACTGGATGTAGGGAAATGGCTGGCACATGTTTAGTTTTTACTGTGTGTCCATTATTGCCTTCTGATGGGTCTGGTACAGGCCACAGACAGAAACCAAGTCATGAAATTAGAGACAGGCAACAGAAAACTTTCATTCCCTGAACCACAATGAATTCTTAACCTATTTTTGGAAAAAATGGTATTTTCTAAGATTCTCTTTGGCTCGATGGTATTACCTGGGTAGTTAAAAGACAGAAACTTGACAGAAGATCTCTGATCATATTTATTGGCAACCAGCTTCATCCAAGTTCTTAACCTGCACTTTTCCACCAGAACCTCCACATTTCTTCAGGGACACACATTTCTTCATTTCAGATGGATCCGAGACACTATTTCCACTGTTTCTGTCAGTAATTAGTGCATAAGGTTGCACTCAGTCTGCTTCCACACTCCTCCAGTCTTACAAGAATATTATTGCTTCCTACCAAGCCAGAACACGCCTTCTGTATTTCAGGGATAAAAACCCATAGTAAACACGTTGTATTTAAGCCCATCACGTATTTAAACCCAAAACTAACAGAAATACAATATTTCTAGTGCCAGTGAAAAAGAGGTGACACATCAGGAAAAGAAACACCCCTTGAAAATAAAGACTTCTGCCTTATTTTATGAAGGATAGAATGCAAATAACAAATAACTACATTTGTACCAAAGGCTACCCAAGGCCACAGGCTTTTTTTTAGCCACATACAGTTGCTTCTATGGTGTTTCTCTGTTCATGCCACTTGCAGTCAAGTATTTACTGTCATTTCTTTCATTGCTGATAAGATGCCAAAGACTAACTTTTAAAGTTAATGGAAGTCTTGCTGCTAAAAAATGTAATTTCCATAATTACTTGCAACTACCAGTAATAATTACCTTTATGCTGATTTGAAGATGTATATCTGGCATGTTTTCAAAGGAAAACTTGAATTAAAATTTGACACAAAATACAGAAATTATGGAAAAGAGGGTTTTTAAAAAATCTGCCTAAGAAATAGTGTATTACATTTTCAATAACAGTCTAAAGAGGGAAAGATTTTTCAACAAAGCAGATAGTAATTTATCTAACAATCTCTTTTTGCTTAATTTTGAAAAGAATTGAATGCTTTGTGTATTTCTGATATATGAAGATTTTTCCCAAACACGGTAATCGTAATTTTTTCTAATTATTCTTTTTCTGCATTCTTATTGGTCAGAAGTTAGATTTGCCCATAATTTATGGACATAATTGTTGTATGCACAAAGAAACAGCAATTTATTTAATAATTACAGGGTTTTTTAAATGTTGGGCTTCTCCATATACACACACAAAAATCCTCTTTGTTATATGCAATCCAATATTGCCACTTGGACAACTCGAAAATGGAGCTGTTTATAAACAAGAATTGATACTTGATTATAATCATTCTGTTTCTAAAGAAAAGGCTTACAAAAAGGAAACGAATGCTGGTTAAATCCAGCCTAAACAGTAAGTACACTCAAATACAGAAAGCGAGTCTATTTGTATAATGCTGATGTGAAGTGCAAGTAAAACCAACTCTGAACTGTCAGGTTCTCCTACAAATGAACTTCTTTGTGGGCATCTTTCTCTAAATCCATATTCTATAAAATGCTAAGTATTTGTCAAAGCAAAAGAGAAAAAAATATATATATTCTGGCATCCTCTAACTTCTGATGCTTTACCCGAGCTTGTACACTCCCTGAAACCAATGTTACCATCATTAATAAGAGGCATCAGAATGTGATTCTCAACCATTTTTAGTCCAGATGTTCTCTGACGTACATACACTTCTGTTTATTGCTACCAATACTGATCAAAACATTAACAAATGATTCACTTTCTTGCTAAGGGCTTCCTTAGGGGGTTATTTTGCCAAACCAGGTGTGAGAGACAAACAAACATTCAGTTCTGCCTTCTGGCTGCAGGTAAATTCCTACTGTGGCAGTTTTTTGTTATACAAATGATGCGGGTAAGGTGTTAAATACAAAGAATAGCCCAGAGAACAATTTTCCTCTGCAGAAAGCTAGATTAATTGCAATTCAGCAAATTTATTATGCCTATAACAAAGGCAGTGCTATTTAAGCTGATGGGGAAATACTGTATGTGGAACATAATTTCCTTCTGCCGTTGCTTTAAAGTTCTATAAAACATACATGCCAAATTCACTTATTCTGAATGATGACTCACTGCAACCTGATAATTCTTCTGACCTGTCATTTGGGCAGCATCTTTCTTTACTTGCAGCAAACTCTCAAAGGCCTTCTGTACAATGGCCTATATGTAATAACAGTTCATCTTAAAACATATGTAGAATTTCTATGTGTTTCGCTTCCGTGGTACAAAGCTGAAAACTCTACTTACATAGGTAGGGCTACTTTCATTGCACATCTGGATAAAAGATGACACAACACAAAGCTTAGACTTGCCCCCTCCCTCCAAAATATTGTTCTTTAATATACCGTGTTAATGGGATCAAGTAAAGTCTTCTGGCCTTACCTGTTTAGCTTAATATCATCTGGGAAAAAAAAAGACATATCAAGTTGGGCAAATAGCTTCAGTCTCTTCCCCCCCTAAACAGTTTCACCAATAAGGTCTGGACAGAAACCAGACCCGTTTTCAATTGCCGTTAAGAACCAAACAAACTCAATCCATATTTGCTGAGCTTTATAAATCACCACAACTATACTCAACATCGTGTTAGCTTGCCGGAAAAGCACAGAAATTGCAACTGGAAGAGAGAGGTGACAAAGGAAGAGACACTGCATCGTAGATACACCAAAGCAGAAACAATACAAATACTTTTTCAACCCTAGAAATAAGTTCTGTCACTGTTTTTTAAATGTTACATCACTTATGCCCTTGCTGTCACCCAGCTAAGTGTAGACCCCATTTAGCTGCCCTGTGAGTGCTAAACAGACAGATCATCCTAAGCAAAGACAGCAGGGAAATGCAAGTCAAGCATCGAGCATTGCCAATGCCTGCAGAGGAACAGACAGGAGGCAGCAAATGTGTAAACATAATTGTCAAGCATATAGTCTCCCCATAGCACTTAACATTATGCCTGATACTTAAAAAAAGTGCTAAAATTCAGTAAATATGTCAATTCTACTTAAAAGTATGCTTTATAAGTCAATCAATCAAATGTCAGTTCAAGCTTGAAACTAAATCATTACATTTATTTTATGTTGGAAGTATCTGATGCTCCATCTTTGCTACAGATGATGCTCATCTTTGAGCTCCAGAAATCTTATCTGTTCAACTACTGTTTTATTTCCACTGTCCCTTAGTGCAAAGCCCTTTTCAGACTACAGCACCCAGCTTATTCTTAAGGGGCCACAGCTCTGCTAGAACCCTATTACATCACCACATATACTTTACTTTTCCCAATTGTAATGGTTTTGGCTAGGAGAAACCTAAATTTATTCATAGGAGCTTGTGTGGTGCTGTGTTTTGGATTTGTGATGACACTGGTGCAGTCAGTCAGCAGGACAGCTCTTGTTACAGCCACTTGTGGTATTTATGATATTGGCTATAGGTATAGCAGAGTTTTGTTCTAGAGTGTGAGTTAGTGTTAATTGCACCAGATAGTTCAAACAGTATCCTCAAACTACATATTATTGTGACAGTGGAGGGACATAAAAGAAAAGCAGAAACTACAGAGTGATTTCACTAGTGATATTAGATGTAGAACCCTCTAAGCCATTATGCTCCCACCCCTACATTAAAGCTCAAAAATTACCCTTAACCTTTAGTATTTCTGTGTGAACAAATCAGAAGGAAGTGTGACCTTATTCTACTCAGCACTGTTCAAAAATCATCCTGAAACGGGTTTACGCCTTAGAGACCTGATACAACTTCCAAAATGTTTATGTTCATCGATAGCTGCCCATATTGCTGAGCTGTGGGTGCTTCTCTGTGTGGGCCTTGATTCAATAATTCCAAGCACAGAGGTGGCTGGAAGATGTCCTAAATAAATATCGTGGAGGGAAACATTGGAATGGGTGGCTATGCTTAGCATTACATTTTCTATGTGAAAAGAAATTGTTTGACACTAAGAGTTATTCTGGTATACCTAGAATGCAAGATTACCGGGGTTCCCATAGCCTAGGGCTTCTGAAGAACAGCTGAAACTTGAATTCCCACTCCATTCAGGTTTGTTGACTTTCCAGCTAAAAACTGCAAGGAGTTCTCTACCACACAATGACAAAAGCTGTCTAGAAGACATTCAGTATCATACGCCAGAAAATCAGAATGTGGATATACACTACATAGCTAATAACAAAGAAAAAGATTCTGATTCACCTGATTTACTTAGAAGTCCTTGCTAAAGGAACAGGACAGAAATGAGGGCAGAAAAGAACTAGTACAGATGGTGGCTGAATGTGCTTCAGACCGAGAGTTAGTTCTAGGGATAGACTGCTGGCCTTATTCTTGGCAGAAAGAACAACCGAATTATGAAATGACTTGCACTAATAAAATAGCATTTTAAAAGGTTGAAATGATAGCAGTGGAAAATTTAAATTATCCAGAGAAATAGAGGCTAGATTGCATCTATTTGAAGTAATAAGACCAAGGGGCACAAGATACTAGACTATCTGGAATGTGACTAAATCCAACATATACATCAAATTGCAAGGGAATAGAAAGAGGCAGGATAGGTGTGATTTAAGGCAAAGAAAAATCTCAGCAATGAAAATTTGATTAAAAAAATAAGGTAAGTTAGGAAGAAGACCTACCCTGTCAAGACTGGGTAGAGTTAAAACTGTACATTTACCTAAATAGAAGCAAGCAGAATGAGGCAGAAAGGTAAGAATAAGTGAGGAGAGAGGAAATGAACATGATTAACTGAACATACAGGTAGTTATTGACACTGATTATAGGAGTTTGAAAGTAAATACTACATTGCTGCAATGTCACAGCTCTGTGACATTTGGCTGGAAATGTAGATTGACAAAAGGATTGAGAAGTAGTCTTACTGGAACTTATAACTATCAGTGAAGGAGGCTGCGTGAAAGATATACAAACAGAAATTAAATTAGACTCTCAGCAGGGATGAGAAGGAATAAAAGCAGCCAGTGAAATAAAAATAGCACTGAAAATAGAGATGAATTGTAGACAAATCTTTAAAATACACAGGATATGAGAAGCTCAGTGAAGAGACACTTGGACCATGAAGGGACAAGAGTGACATTGTGGTGAGAGATGAAATCAAGTTGCTGAGAGGTGGCACGAATTCTCTATTTTTTTAAACACTGAAGGTGGTCTCTGAGAGAGGTAACAAGTGACAAACAAGTGCTATTTTCATTACCACAGGGTAGAAGAACGCTTAATAATGGGCCATGACTTCAGGCATGGCATAAATATTTAATACCCTGGACTCAATTAATAGTTCTGTGTGCTGGTAACCAAGACCTGAAAGATGCACTGAAACAACTGGAAGGGCACAGGCCCATAAATTAATGAAGGGAACAGGTAAACCTTTGGTGGACGGTTTTGTCATTCACACACCGCTCAACAAGTTCTAGGAAATGGCCAATATGTGCAGATGGCCCTGAAGGTATGAAAGAAACCCACAAGATCAAGGTATGATTCTGTCTTCAGCTATGAGGACACACTAATAATGATTTTATATGACATATTAAGGGGTCAGCCAGCCCCGATCCATGAAAAGAGGATCACATGTGTCAGACATGCTTGAGTTGCTCCAAACACGCTGCAAATGGGAAGAAAAAGATGTAAAAGAAGAAATGGATATGATTTGTCTAAAGTGGAAACCAGTCTCACAGTGTAACATTCCCGTCTGCAGGGAGGTTTGATTGCTCGTGTCAGAGCGCCATGGCAAAAAAGAATTGTTGAAATGAATTTGAGTCTCCTTATAAGCAAAAAAAGGTCTTAGCAAGAAGCAGTTACTAGAAATGGAGAAAGAGAAACGGTGAACCTCCCTGTTCCACACAGCTTAGTCTTGGGTTTGGGTTTTTGTTCCTTCCATATGAGCATCCGGGGTGATGACGATTTCCAAATACAACAGAACAGAGGAAATTCTTTCCAGAAGCAGATGCAATAGCTTTGTTGGCTAGACAGGGTTAAGAGGTGTGATCAATGTCTGCTTCGTTGTCATAACACGCAGAGGACAGGTACGTCTCACAAGAAAATGTGCAGTAAATTGAAAATTGTATCTACTGTAAGAAAAGAAAAAGTGACTTACATAGCAACAACAAAAGCCCTCTTCAAAGGCAAGCAGAGTTGGTACCGCAAATGAGATTATCTAATGTCTGCCAGCTGTAAAACAACAAAAAAACACACATACCCCTCAAACTCCAATAATTATTTCCAGCCTACGCAAGCTTTACTGATAGAACGTGGTCATTCCTGTCGAATTCTTATGGAATAATTATTACAAAGAAGTTGTGCTGTTTTAACATACCTTTAAATTAATTTAAACAAGTATCAGTGCTGGACACCTTCCTGTGTAACCTCATCTGGGTGTTCCTGCTCCATGGGGGGATTGCACTGGGTGAGCTTTCCAGGGCCCTTCCAGCCCCTGACATTCTGGGATTCTGTGATTCATACATGCACTATTTTCCTTAATCACAATCTGAGCTGCTTCCACCCCACTGATGCGTATTACAGTTCAAACACGGCAGTTAAAGCTGTGTTTGCATCCTGGAGCCATGCACAGACAATGGCTATTGAGACTCTCCAGTCTATTTTCTAATCTGGTCCATGAGGTTCAAATCATATTGTAATTCAACTTCATTTCAACCAGAGTAATATTGTTAGTGCTTTTTAGACAGGAGAGGAAATACAAGTAAAAAGTAATAAAACTAATAAAGAAAAATAAAAGAGGGAGAGAAAACATGAGCTGCAGAAAGTTCTCGACTTCTACTTCTCAACCTTCAATCTTGTGTGAAGCATTTAAGGGAAGACGGACTAAACTATGTGCAGCTAACTCCTGCTGATTGCTCTAAGAAAATAAGATCAATTTTTAAGAACAGAGTAAAGCCTCAGATAATAAAGTAAAAGAAGTGATTCTGCCCTGACAGCCAGGAGGCCCATAAACCAGGTAAGCTATGTCTTTTAGTTCTATATTACTGTGCTAAATTTATCCAAAGCACCTTGGAGAATGGTGGATGGCTCAGGCAAACTGGTAAGTAGAGTAGGGACAGTTTTTCTTCTCCATTCTTTACAGCCAGTTATAATTTTTGTAACAAATTTAGCGCTAAGAAAAATAAATGCAGCTCCACGCAAATAAAATGTTTTTAGGACAATATATTGACTGCATAAAAATCAGGAAAAGTAAAAATAAATCAGCTTTCTTTTTCTGATAATACACTTTTTTCCTGCCAATGTAATTCTGATCATCTAAACCATCATTTAGATATTCTCTTTTGATTGCTGCAAAAGACATTCGAGTGTAACACTACAATGATTTTAGCATAATATAAATGGAAAAGAACATAATAAAAAAATAAACATTTTTTTCTTTATGACTAAATATCTCCAGAAATTTTCTTCTGTAGAAAATCTGATTCCAGTTTGGAATGAAAAGTCAAGTTTTCTGTAGCTGATATTCCAGGCATATTTAAAGCACCACTTCTTCCTTGCAATGAATGCAAATGGTCACATAAATAGGTGCGAGGAAAAGTGAAACGTATAGGGAACAGGAATTAATGAAAATAAATGAAAAGAGATCACACAAGACGAACTGAAATCAGGTGTCAGTGAGAAAGAAATAAAGGGGAAAACAGAAAGAAAGGTCAAATGTGAAAACAGGTAAAAAACCAAGTAAAAATTGCATATACCCGTAATGACAAAAAACCTCCTTCTTATGTTCATCACTCATTAAAAATCTGAGGCCTAAATTATTTATCAGAAACTGTGTGAGCATCTGTTTTATGTGATATAGATGTAGAGTAACCACTTCTGTTTCTCTTCATTTATGTCGCATAAGAGCAGAATTCGAAATGCCAGGCTACAAAATCAGATTATCTTACGGAAATCTCAGCACAAAATTGTAAATTATAATCTATAACTCTATGTTTATGTATAGAAAATATTTTATTTCTCTAGATTATATCTCCACCTTTTTTTTAAACCTTGTATGTGAAGTTTGACATATTTTTGTTCTCACAACCCCAGTGAACATAAGTGTGCTGATTTTAAATAGAGAAATAGGTGAAAGTGGCCTAATTTGACATTTTCCTGCATATCCCTTAAGGGAGAAGACATTGCATGCAGTGCTCACAAAGTGCCTCGTTTCTGAGAAGGGAAATTAAATCCTGGTAGCACTTTTACATTAAGTAGCTAATTTTGCTAGGAGCTGTACCCTTTTATAAGGTCAAAAGAAGTGACCGCCCCCTTGAATGTGGAATCCTTCACATATGGCAAAGAATAGGCATTCTGTATGTCACCAACTTGAGAGCAAGTAAAGCTACATTAATGTCTGATGTGCCTTTTTAGAGAAAAACAGCTTGTGTCTATGTTGTTCATCACTCCTCATCTGCACAAGCCTGGGGAGAAGTATCATCTTCCAGATTATCACCCTGTTAGCACAAGGAAGGAGAGAGTATAATGCATCATAGATTATAAAACATAATTAAAGCTTGCACAGAAGAAACATCATTAAAATTATGTCAGCCTGCTGTAAAAAAAAAAAAAAAAGCCCATTAATTATAATGGGGCAGAGGAATGAGAAGAAAGTGGCAAATAACCAACTTATCTTTAGATGCTCCGATTAATTTCAGCCATAAAACTGTCGGTACACCGTGGCACATATAAATTCCATCAATCAAACTGGGATGACTTTGCAATGACGGGAGTCATGAATAATGTGAACACTAAGTACCCTAGGACTGTATATGTAGATTAAAGCCTGAGATCACAAGTTTTAATTGCAGAGCAAGCACTGAATGCAGTTTTTGTGTAACTACTGTGATCGATTTTGAGTGAAGAACTGAAACGGAGATGGAGAAGAAGTTATAGAAGAATCCCTAGAATGGTTAAAAATCTATAATAAGCAAAAGACACAGGTTCAAGAAAATGAAACTTTCTCAAATAAGTGAAAATATTTCTGAGAGGAAATTCTTCAAATACTTTTAAACGCTGTACCAAAAAAATCTGTCAAAACCTTGTTATCCTTCATTTAGGATTTCACTCTTTCTGCCTAGTTAAACTTATGTTAGGAAGTCTTAAGTTCTCCATAATAATTTCAAAACACATCAAGAATTTAGCCATACATTGGTGAAGTAAGAAATAAATACCACAGAACACTGTATAAAGTATTAATCTTTAGGGCAGCCTCATTTATCTGCAAAACTGCAGCCACGAGGCTCCCTATCGGAGACAAGACTCATCCTTCAGCCTTGCAGAAATGGAAACCAGTGGTTTAAATTTAAAACCAAACCAAACAACCCTACATATCACTTCAGGAAAAGATAACTTTCAGACACTGCTTTTGTTCAGCATGAAGTATTTGTTCCAAGCAAACAGCTCCAGACAAAACCGATTTGAATCTTTATATTAAAAAGAATGAACGTGAAACCCCATATCTGAATGAGGGTTATAACCACAGGGCTGCGCAGTATTCTGAGATAAGACCCATCGTTTCTTGCTGTTGGTATTTCTTCATTAAACAACTTGAAAAATAGGGACTGAAATACAGGTATTGCTTTCCTAAGCATTTGCGGCCACCTATATATCCTCTTTTTCCTTCCTCAATGACAAGATATGTTTGAAATAAACCACAGAAGAGAATCAACAGCAAAGCAAGTGACCCCATAATACACTGTTTCTATGGCTAGGGTGGGAGACAAAACCCCTTATTTTAAATTCTTCAGACAAAGAAAAAAATATACGAGATTTTAAATAAATTTTCAGAGTAAGGAAAAACATAGCAAAGTTAGAAAATCCAACTCTTATTTTGTAACTGAGTGAAAAATTTAGTATTTCCCTTTCCTGTGATTATTCATGTCCTAAACCACCAGTCTCTGCCATATAAGCTTTTATCTCAAATCAAAATATTATTTATCAAACTTGTTACAAATGGCTTAAATGGAACTTGAATTGTGATACACAGTGGACTCTTCTGTTCCCAATTTTCTACTCTCAAAACCTCAACATTATTTTCAGAAAATCTGCTATTTATTTATTTTTAATGAGGAATATGAAAGTGCTAACATATGCTCCTTGCAAAGAGTTCAGTAACTTAGAGATCTACAGGGAGGGAATTGAAATGCTCTACTCTGGGGTAATACTCAAGATAATATAATCACTGATAACAAAACATAATACTCTAGATAATACAATCACTAGATAATAATAATTGCTAGAACAGCCAGCCATGCATTTTTAAGGAAAACCACAATATTATACACTTCCAAACGCAGCGCAGCTTGAGTATTGCTCTATGACTTCACACCTCCCACCATGGAATTTGTCTAAATTTAAGTAAATTATTAATAAAACGCTTGAATGTGTCCACATTGGCCTGTCTCATCTGATCTGAGATTACGCTATGCACAAAATCTACAAATGCTTACGCAGCTTAATGCACTAAAATTATGAAAGTTTGGAGGCAATATTTCAATTCCACCATAAAGAAGAGTAATTCAGATAATTAAGGAAGTTATTTTAGCTCTTCAATTACGCCTTGCACACTAAGCCCCCCTAATTTAGGGTGCAGTGACTTTACACAACTCAAGCTGTCTGTAATGAGGAGCGCTGGACCGAGGCAGCCACTTCCATCCTGGTCACTGTGCCTTGTTTGGACTTTCTGTGATGGTTCCACACGCTCGCTGACTTTCACACGACCTCAGGAATGGTGTCCGTACAATATATTCCTTGCCCGGCAAACACAACTTGGTTTTGTTACATCAACGCGCAGCCAAAAGCCACGTTCTTCTGCACTATATCCGGGGTTCGCACTGAGTGCCAGCGAGATGAGCTGCAGAAACTGCGGCTAAATTCACTATATAGCCACTCAGAGACCTGAGGTCACTTGGGACACCATCCCAAACACGGGGAATTTCCAGTCCCTGAAGAGGATTTGAACGAGCACCAGAGGGTGCTTCCACCTCCCCCTTCTCTTTCTTGACATGCCTCCATGCAATTAACCTTTCTCGTTTATTTTTTCAGTCTATCGGTAGCTTGGCATCAAGATTACTTTCAACTAACAAAGGTCAGAAACAAACAAAAGAAAATAAAATGTATGTGGCTGTATCTGAGGACAACACACATAACAAAGAGCACCAGAGCAATTATAACTGGGGTCTTCATTTAAAAAGGGACCTGAGTCAGGAAGCAGTCATAAGAAATGAAACATGAAAATTAAAGAAGTGTCCTCAATTGCTCTTAACTCTTAATTTACTTATTAACATTGACTGCAATATATACAGTAATCAAAAGCTTAACTCTCCTTTTTACCAGGCTGTATGCAGTGTATTTCAGTTTTTCCTGCAGGAGTAGCCCTTCATTCTAACACAATGAACATACAACACATGTACTTTTATAATGCTCTCAACACAGCAGTAACCATCCAGATTTACATTCTGTTACAGCAACACCTGCTCTCCTGGAAAAAAGCAAAGTCATCCCTCTATTCTCTTGATAAGAGTTGGGTTTCAATACTTTACTCAGGGACAGAAGAGAAGCTCTTTACTTGAAGATTTCTGCGAGAGCTAATAAAAACTAGAAACAGCACAGCAAACAAAATCTGCGGTTCGACACCAGCGTAGGGATGCGGCACGTGAAGTTCTTTTGCTTCAGCAGAAGGAAATCACAATACTTCATCATCTGACAGTGGCTTTTCTGCTTGCAGCTCTCATGTGGTCCTCACGGCACTGAGATTTGAGTGGCTAACATATGCTGCACAATTGTGCCTGTCAAAGGATAAATTTTGGCTCAAGAATTAATGTACTTATACTCACATTAAAAAAAAAAAAGAGTTGAGCTGGAGAAACAGCATCCTCTGAATCAATGTCTGTCCCACCCCATGTGTTCAGAAAAAGAAGTTTTACCAAGCAGAAGAGTGAAGTGTTCCAATGCGTACCAGTCTTTTGAACGCCAGACCAGGGGACATTAGCAACACCCTGCACAGATGCCCCTCCAAAGGGCAACACATCCACCAAGGACTTCTCAGATTTGATAATAAAAGAGCTTACTGCACGATGCACAATTTTGTAAATGCTACTTGAAGACGCCTGCAAGAGCTAATAGAG
Organism: Columba livia; assembly: GCF_036013475.1. Classification (NCBI taxonomy): domain Eukaryota; kingdom Metazoa; phylum Chordata; class Aves; order Columbiformes; family Columbidae; genus Columba; species Columba livia. Next base: position 76,544,753 of record NC_088605.1, on the reverse strand, counting down.
TCAAAAGCAATTCTGCGTTGTGCTCATATGCACCTTTCTATTCACACCACAAAACTACAATGTTAGAGAAGACCATTAAGGATGCAAATAACAATGCTGCAGCTAGCGATCCCATCTTTGAGCTGAGAACATCTTATAGCCAGACACCTAATAAATCATCATGTTTTGCTACTACCACGTCTAACTCCTAAAACAATTTTCAAAAATGGATGGAATTTTCTAGAACACTGCTGCCTCACTTAAAAACATTTCCTTAAAGCACAAGTTTCCATGATGCACTCGGAAAGTCTTTTTCCCTATTAATACTATAAACTAAACCTTCATTTTATTGTTGTGCTTGTACAGCTTTGTAGCTAAAAATTTGAGAACACCTGATTGAGATCTTTAACTTGTCTCCAGGGCTAGAAGGCATCTTTACTAGAAGCCTTAGTTACGACAAAGTTTTTGCTAGGTTTTTCTTTGCAAACTGTGGGATGAACACCTCATACAAAAACGCTTCAATTCCCTGTCAAACACTACAATGAACCCAACTTTTACTGTTTTCAGCATACCTTTATTAACACTGGCAGTCAACTATACTACATTTAGTGGAAGACTGTTAAAAGAATAGTTGAACTGCATATCAAGCAAGTTCTGAAACACACCAAACTTAAATGCCAATTTTACAGCAGCTTATCAAGATTTCTTGTTGTTGTTCAGCTAGAAAAATACATTGTTTTGCAAGTTTTCCACCTTCCATTAGATGCAAAGTGACTATTAAAAAAAATGTGGCTTGGCCAATTGGTGTTTTGCTTAATTTCTCTCTATTTTTCTATACATCGTTCAACCGCACAGACAAACTTCCATTTGTCTGGCCCTGTTATTGCTTATGCTGGTGGCACAGTCATCCTCTTCTAACACTGTGAGCGACTTTTCTTCACTAATGCTAATTGACCTAAAAAAAGAAAAAGCGCTAGTTTATTGTACCTACTACACATCACTTGCTAAGATGCATCAAATTCCCATAATCTCATCTATTTCCTTCTTTAAGGACAATGAGTAGAATGCAAAGCTTACCCCAAATACTTGATTTACGCATATTGGCTTTACATTATGCAGTATCAAGAACAACAGGAAGCACTAAATGACAAAAAATATGTTAAAGTTAAATGAGTTTGTCACTTTTTCTGGTGCTTTTTGGAAGACAAGATGATCACCTAAGGGGCTGGTCAGGCTGGGCTCTTGCTGGCTTTATTACCCAGCAGATGGAATGGCAAATGTGTGACATAAGGAGAAAGCTATCTTAAATGCCAGTTTGTTAAACAGATTGTCTTCATCATCTGACCACTGTTAGAAAGGCAATTGAAAACCACAGGCTTCCAGCTTCTTCATAATGAACGTTAAAAATGCAAATATGGAGCCATTTCTCACCCTTCAACATGACTGTCAAAACCACATGCACATTCAAAAGCTCTACACGATCCGAGGTGAGCCGTCACCTGCAACAATCCCCAGCCCAAAACCCCTCTCTGGGACCTGCGGAGAATTGACATGTTAAGATCTGGTTAAGATCTCAGTGCTGGAAAATCAGGGAGATAAGTTCTGTTCCATTTTATGTGTTGATAATGTCCTAGTGTACCGTGCTGACAGGTTCTGTGCATTAAATGGGTTGCACTACTGTTACCATTATTATTATTATTTATAATATAGCCACATATTGCCATATACATATATATATATTGCCTCCTAGTGTGCGCAGTTGGTATGACCAGGCGATAACTGCAAGTAATGTGGCAGCATACAAAGTGATCAAATGCACCGATGCACTATGGCTATACCAAGTCTGATTTTCAACGTATTGAAACCAGTTGGTCTTGCAATATCTTTAGATTAGAAAACAGGACAAAGGAGTTTTGGAACTGTCCTGCAACATTAAATGTTTTAAGCTGAAACTTAAGAAACTTATGGGAAGGATAGTGAAAGTATGAAGCACATTTTTATTGTGCAATTCGCAGGCATCTTGATTACTGCTGCTTTTGCACAGGGCAGCTTGTTGGTACTAGGAAGGAATACTTTCCCCTTTTTGATGCATAGTTTCAATTGCTGCAACTGCTACCATTGCAAATAGGATGTATGGGAAGGTAAATTGGTACAAATTAGTGGTACTAATGTCTCTGAGGTACCTGATGCGTATCTGCTCTCACACTTAAGAGCCAAAGCAATTGCTGCTTTGGGGACAGCAGGGACTCCTTTGCTTCCATCAGGTCAGCAGCATCACCGGAGCATATGCTTTATGGAGATATTTATATAAGGCAGTTCTACTTACTGCATACACCAATGATGAAGAGGCCTGGGACATCAGCAACATTCTTGTAATCTCACCGAGGGGCACATTAAAGGTTCCACTTCAAGCCTTTTACTATGGGTTTGAGACTGTCAGAGACAGTTGCACCTGCGCGGTGTGTGGGGTAGGGACTTGTGGGCATCACTCGCCTTTTCCAAGGCACTGTGTTCAATAATCTACTCATTTGCTGTCCTGTGTTCCTATATAATGCAATTATGTCTGTGCTGTTGCTGAAATGATTCTTTTTTTTTTAAGACATTTCAAATAGAGCTCCTTCTCCTCACTAGCAAATCTCATCTTTCAAAGCTCCCTTCATCCCGACAACAGCAGGTTCCTGCTAGAAGGACAAAACACACAGCTGTGTTCAGCAAGGTATGCGGAGAAATTATTGTGTAAGAGACACCGCTTTCCTGTGAGCCTACAGCAACCTCTCCAATGCGTACGTTGCTTAGCATGTGAATAGTTATAATGCATTTCCAATCAAGAGAATAACGCTTCCTTTTCCTCAGGGAATTTCAAAGGTTTGCCGTGCTCCAGACACTTGCAAAGCAAACTACACACAGCTCCCAGTCACTGGCTTCAGAGCTGAACACAGTGTCAGTTAGATGTATTTTACTGAGAAATGCACCATTTCTTTCTAGCATCATTAAGCCAAGAATGCAAACAATTAGGAGAACTACAACTGCTAGAATCATGCTGTCTTACCATTTACATTAATACAGCCCAATGCTGGGACACAGTCACAGCCTGTGCAACTGGGAGGCCTTCATTAATTCCTACTTCTATCCACTCACTCCGCTCATGCTCCTAGATAGAGAAAAACACCAAACTAAACAATTCAACTTGTCAGTTCGAAACTTGGACTTTCTTACTTTATCGTGACATTTAAAAACAAGCCATACTGTTCACTGCTTTTAAAGATCCTTCCTGTTCATTTGTTTTCTGATTCCTCACGATACCTGCATACAATTAAACCTCACTACTCTGCCTTTAAAGATGGGGAAGAACAGACAAAAGAGATTGAGTCTCTCAATGGGAAAGAGTGAGTGAAGACTAATATCTTGGAAGCTTTTTTTAAAGGAAAACTTGGGTTTGATTATTTTTTTAACAAAACTGTTTGCTTCCTTTTAGTTTTTCTCAGAAGGCTGAAAAGAAGAGCTTTCTTCTGAAAACATTACGTGCCTTTGTTTTTTGTCTGAAATACTCTCTTTTGAATGATGTGGCACAATTTTCTTCTGTGTAATGAATATGGAGATATTTTCTGTTCAGCTTTGTTACATTTATATTAATATAGAACAGAAAGAAAGTGAAATATTGTGCGTGTACGTTTGGATCCTAACAGCCCAATCTGGAGAACCAGGCAATCAAATGGCATTTCTTATTTTGAGTCCTTAGGTCAAACAGCTTTTCAGTGCTTCTACATTGAGCAAAACTGGCATTGTCCTGTAACAGACTCAAGTTAGAAATCCTTCCTGCAGTTACAACAGAGATTATTTCTTATGTTCATTTCCAAAAAAAAATCACTCACTCCATTTATGTCCACACACTCACCTTCACCCCAAACTATACATACAGAATCCATTCATGACTACACACTTACCTTCATCCCAAACTATACATACAGAATCCATTCATGGCTACACACTTACCTTCATCCCAAACTATACATACAGAATCCATTCATGGCCACACACTCACCTTCACCCCAAACCATACATACAGAATCCATTCATGACTACACACTTACCTTCACCCCAAACTATACATACAGAATCCATTCATGGCCACACACTCACCTTCACCCCAAACTATACATACAGAATCCATTCATGGTTACACACTTACCTTCATCCCAAACTATACATACAGAATCCATTCATGGCCACACACTCGCCTTCATCCCAAACTATACATACAGAATCCATTCATGGCCACACACTCACCTTCATCCCAAACTATACATACAGGACTGAACACAACCACCTTTGTCCTAAAACGTGGTTAGAATCCACAGTGATTTTAGCAGGAGCTGATTTAGGTCAATGCTGAACAAATCTGTAAATCTGACCCCAATTCTTCATCACCACACTTGGTACAGATTGTAACAGAGAAGAAAAAGCAAGATAAAAAATTCACTCCAATTATTATTATTTTTTAAATCCCACTGCACCTATCAATTAATCTTTCTAATTAATCAATATTTGCTTCTCTGAACGCTGTATCTTGGTCAAAGCTGTCACCAAAACTTCATGCAGAAGTTGTTAACCTTTTAAGTCTGTCCTTCAGTGCAGCTTAAATGGCTTTGTTTATTGATAACCCAAGGTGCCAAATATCACAGGCGCTTAAATCACTCAAAATTGGCAACTATGAGAAGACAAAAAAGGATTTTCCAATTTTTAGATGCTTAGGTGCTCTTATGTGTACTGTTCATGTACAGATCAACAGAACACAGGAGAGTTTTCTTCATCACGCCTTATATTGCTGCAGTGATTTGCCACAGTAAATAGCAGATCTGGCAGAGGTAGTTAATAAAAAGTACTGAATAATGTCCTATGGTACATTGAATCCAGTGAGGAAAACTGAAAAATCTTCATGGGATTTTTTTGTTCCTAAGGAAGTAAACGCATCAAGTGAGTCAGTCAAGCACCTCTATTGAATCTGCAGCAAACTTGTAGTGTCTTTAAACTTGTATAGTTTACACAGGAAAACAGATACAATAAATTTTGGGCTTATTCAATGACTTACTGTAAGTGAGCAGCTTCTGAGTGGGATGGAGGGTATGAATCTGATAAATTAATGAGAAATCTCTTTCTCAGAGAGTACAGGAGCCAAAAAGGACACTACCATTCCATCATTTTTTTGTGCTTTGCTTTATATTAAGCAGCTCCCTCGAGAATGAAACATACTGAAAACTACGTATTGGTGTGCAAACCCCAGTGCTGGTATTAAAAACCAGTATGTACTGGCCACTGCCTTCTTTATATACCTGTGAAACTCTTTCAGATTCTTAAATTAGGAAGAAAACAGTATGATCAAGGTTCGTTAGCCTATGTCACTCACCAAAAAGTTAGTATTATTTGGAGGATAATAATTTTAAACAACTCTTTGAACAGTGAACAGATGCTTCCACTGATGTCATTAAACAAGAAATGGCTAAAAAGATCGATCACACAGAAGCAGCAGTAACAGCCAGTGCAAAAACCTTGCAAATTTCTTTTTTTTATTGCTATATCGATTTACTTCCTTATTTCCTCTACCGCTGGAGGAATAAAGAATGACAGTAAATTAACTATTTAGAGTTATAAAAACAGTGACTTCCATCTGCTCTAACTCAGAGCTGCCGTCCCAACAACTTGCGTACTTGATGAGATACGAACATATATAATTAGGTAATGGGAGTGATGTCAATTTTCACTAAAATACTTTTGAAGCATTATCTGGAATATCTTACCCAATTTTCCCACTTTGAAAAGCTCTAGAGGACTAATATCTCAGCATTGCCATCCTGAAACGAGTACCTTACTAAAACAAGTAGCAAGCAAGCTTTAATAATATTTAGACAATGATAATAAGAGCCTGGGGAAAATAAAAAATAATAAAAGACAGTACAGCTGTTCCCATTTTGAGCCTAAAGTATCTGAGCAAAACCTAACATTTTCTGAAGTGCTTGACACCTCATAGTACCATAGACCTATATGGACACTGCCGAAAGATGAAGATCTCATTGAAAATAACAACCGGCAAATTGGAGCATTCAGTCATTTTCAGGAATACGAAATACACTTGATTCCTAAATGAGCACATCTAAACTTCGTGAACTAATTAACTAACCCAATAAGCGTCACACTGTGTCTTACCCTGCCTGAATCTTTTAATTTAGGACAATTCTAAGAAAGCGTTGGGAGAAGTTTCACTGCCGGTATTTCAATTGTACCTGTGATTTAGAAAAGATTTTTCCCAGAAACTGTTTTGTTTTTAGGAGAATTAAATCCCTCGGTTCTCATCACGGAGGGAAAAAGTACAGCTTTAACCTTGAGAACTTAATTATATTTTCTCTTCAATCACTATTAAAATTTATTTTTCACAGATAAAGAGAACTTTTGAAAGGGGCATTTTCCCCTAAAAACTACAGCAGTATAATATTTAGTTGGTGACAAAGCAAAACCAGAAATTGTAGTTACATGCCAAAAGATTTTCAGCTTCAGAAGACTCCAAACGATTGCTCCACTGGAACAAAATTAATATCAAGGAAGCCGACAGGAAATAAGTTTTTAAGTAATCTCTTCCCATATAGGAGTATATTGCTTTTTTATTTAATCGTTGTAGGCAATCACTCCTAATAACTAATCATAGCTAAGGCAAGGTTACGTACCATGATGATAAACACCTTTTATTATTGACTGAGGACAATAAACCCTTCAATTTGCAAGAGTTTCAAAGGGTTGGGTTTAATCCTATCATCCGGCTTTCTACCAAGAATTAAACCCAGGCTTATAATGGACTCTAAACCCCACTAACTGCAATGGTACTCACGTTTCAAAATGCTTTTTCACTTTTCCAACGTAGACAACTCCGCTGTACAGAAGATTAAACCCCATCGTTTCCCCTGCTGGCTCTTCCGTGTATAATTACCTTTTAGTGACCTAAAGGGCATTTGAATTAAGAGGTTGCAGAAACTGGATAATTAAAGGTAAGTTTGTCTTTTTTGCTTCATTTCGGTACGTGCACAGTGCGGTGCTCGTGACCTTTTCATGTTGGTGAACGAAGTTGTAATACAACAGGGTTTGCCTGCAGACTCACATTAGCAAATCCATTCTAACTTAGGAGGGATGGGAAGGGCTTATTACATGCACATGAGGCTTGCTAATACAATTCGTACAGATATTTTCTTTCTTTCAGTTATTTGTCTTTGCCTGGATGTATCTTAGGAAAGGCCAAGCATGAAATTGGTGCTGTAAAGCAAGTCAGAATTTATTGATACGACTCAGCTCTGAGAAGCTCAATAGGTGTGCAGCAAAGCAAGAAGGGTAAAGGGGCTGAATTATTCATTGAACCTTTAAGCATCAACAAATAACACTTAGAGTGAAGAATGCAAGAGTAGGTGTGAGGTGTATGCATCAAAGAAAACAGATGTTTCAAACATCATCTTAAAAGACCATCATAGAATCTTTTTCTTATTAGTAATTCTGAGGGAAAAGAATACGACCGTGTTATTTACAGGAGATGCACAGCACAAATAGGCTTTTTATTTTACTTAGCATAACATCTTGAATGCTGCAGCTACTGTATCAGCTTAAAGGGAAAAAGAAAATGAAAATAATAGAAAATTAATAAAAGGAAAAGCCTTTCTTATCAAGCAATTACAGTGCTGGAATAAAGCAGTTGTTATTAGCAGAAGTGTAGTATAAGAAATGGAAGTATGTGAACTACAGCTTACAAACCATATATATAAATATATATATAAAACAGATCTCACAAACATGCAAGTTGTTACTTTTCAGTTCCAGCTTCCATTCTTAATTCCACTTCTGTGATAACTTCCTCAGATAATTTCTGACCAAAGGATTTATCTCTGAGCTAAACATTATTTTATCTTTTAGCTATTCAAATTTTAAATGTATATTTTTTTCGATATGCCCACATCTGTGACCAGACGCATTTTACAGTGAGAGTCACTCAATGAACTGACAAATCTAAGACAGCCTGTTGGTAAAGTGGTTGCAAATTTTGCTAACGGTGCAAATGGGAAGCTGGTATTATGCAACAAGATGCGATACTGTTTTCAGATTGAATTAACCTTTGAATAAAGCTATTTATGTTGCAGTTTGTAAACATGTTTATTTCATCTTCTGCAGTTCCAGTCCTAACACTTTACCAGCAGCCTACTGTTAGGTCTGCTGAAGGACCAACTGCAGTATCATTTGGGAAAACAAAAACCAACCAAAAAGGTACAATCACTTCTGCTTTCATTTTGTACCTTGGTGAATTAAAATATTTTGCTTTTCCTTTTAATTTCCATTGTAGTTTGCTTCTATGATACAGACTAAGTTTCCAGCCTGCTGCTTAGGAACAAGAGAACACTTTTTCTATGCCAGGACTGTATCGCACCGAAAATTAAGAGAGTTTATAGTCTGAAGCTCTCAAAGAGGAAAACAACATTATGATGGATTCTTCTCTCATTTCCTAATAACTTATGTACGCATTTATATAAAAGAAATTATCTCTCTTGTTTTGAAGTTTGTACAAAATAAATAGCATTTCCAGAGGATGGGATAATTTAATTGTATTTCTACTTTTAATTAACTGCAGCAGGTTTTTTTTATTATTTTGCTGCATCACAAAGGATGAAATGAAAGCCACGTTAAATAACGCTTTACATTTAATTCAGCGTTATTCCTTCAGCACAACTTTTGTAGACTCCATGACCCCACTGTGAAAACAAACAGCTGGCTTTGACAGAAAGATTCTGTACATCGAAGTAGCACGTACACATCTCGAACACGACCAGAGTCCTACTGTTGCAGGACTTGTGTAAGTCATGACAAGGAGCCATCTACTACTACATCCTACTAAACTGTAGGAAAAAGTCATGTGAAACTACTTCATAAGAAGTATCATGCTTTCCATCTTCTCTATAATATCTTTGCACTCTCTGCAACACTTCAGACACAGGACTTGCTCGATCCACAAACGATCTACATTAGATTTTATTCCGAGCCAACAATTAGACCCACAAGGCCAATGCAGCCTTGTTAATCTTTGCTCTCTTAGCACAGGGATTTTACAATTGCATCTATCTCAACATTGACATCCTGCTCAATATTTATCAGCTTCTGGCTAGTGAGTGCATGTTCCCCTTTTATGTCCTTTATCCCACATTATTCTATGTTTCTCTACATGGAACTAGAAATCCATCTATCCAACTTGAAGCCAAGCCTGTCTAAATCACTCCCAAGTTCATCGCTTTATTCGGCAGTTCCAGCTCAACAGAGGATTTTTCATCACATTCCAAGTTCTTTCTCCTGAGTCTTTAAACACACCAAACAAAATCCTTCTTAATAGCTTCTATCCAGAACACCAATGAGCTCACCTCCCTTGTACCAAACTGTGCCTGTTGAGGTATTTTTCTGGTTGCTAGTCTCCGACATGACCCTCAGTTCTCTGCCACAATTCCTGACTTTGAACTTTAGTTGTTTAAGGCTGAATCCAAACCACTCAGATCGCTTCCCCCACTGTCAACCCAGAGAAGACAAATCTTTTAACACTGCTCCACAAAGTTTGCTATAAAATCCTCCAGAACTTTAGGGGAAAAATATATAAAAGGAAAAGAGGAAAAATTACATGTGACAAATCATTGACTGCCGGAGCCGCCTATCAAAGTGATCAGTCTCTAAGCTCCAGATGGCAGGTCTCCTACAGGAACCAGCTGGTCCATTGGCACCGTGTCCTCGAAAAGCGCCAAGGGCTGAGTCCGTCTGTGGCAATTCAGGGCCACCGCGGGAATTTCATGATGGAATCATTTCAGCTGTACAGCCTTTGCTCTTCAGCAGACCAGAGATGGAGGCCAGACCCACTGCTTTATCACACCCCCCCCTACCAGCGCAGAGATGCTCTCTTCTCTGGGAGGGTGCACTGGGGGGGTACTATGAGCTTGGAACTGCTTTTAACGTAACCACAAAAGTCAGTAAACTTCATTTATTAGTTGAGCCATTGCCTGCAATTTCTTCAAGCAGTGACATACATTACTGTGTGTGTAAAACAGTTAGCAAGCCTATGATACTAAGGTGTGTATGAAAAAGAACAGCAGGTCACCTTTTCTGGATGATACCCTCAATTGCTTACTTGATCTTATTAGGCCCCTAAGCAGAAGAGTTCTTATGTGTTAACTTCAATACTACTTGATTTATTACCACTTCTAAACTCAGTACATTCCATACCTAATAAGCTAACTCTAAATTGATTTTGTTTTCAAATTTCTCTTATTTCTGATCATCATATTTGGTGCATAGCTCAGCTTATGTCCTCCTCCACTCTCCCATTCCTCGAGAATCTCCTTAGGACAGAAGACAACTCGCTTTCAACCACTCTTTTGAAGCCAGTCAAAATGTAGCTCCTGTCCCTTGAACAGAAATGTCTCTCCAAAGTTTTTAAGATGCCGATCAGTGACATCTCATTACAGTGTTTGTAAGATGACCACCTAACTTCTCCAAACAGCAACTAAACTCAGTGGGTGCTCAGTAGACTTATTCTGTGCTAGTGTGCAATGCACTCACCATTCATAACCTTGCTCTTCTTATACCAGCTGTATCTGTTGACAGAGAATGCAATTCCCTAAAAATCAGAACACCTTCAGACTTGTGTAAATACATTAATAGCTCAGGAAACAGCCAATGACACCCAATGTCAAGATTCCCAGTCAGACTGCAAAGCTGGTCTTGCTCCACACATCGGTGGCGACAGCTGTAGCCCAATTAGACTCCACAGAGCACAGGTGTTCCCAAAAATGAGCAACAAAAGCCAACTTCCCTTCAGGGTACGCAAAACATTAGAGTTCTTGAACTTCTTCACATCTTCAAACATCAAACACATTTGAGGAAATGGGAAAGAGAGAGAAAATAACATACAGAGGAATAACTATAATCTGAAAGATAACTTAATTAAATTTAACATACATTTAGACTAGAAAATACATATGCTTATGTTTTACCTGTACAAACCAAGACTCAGTAAACTTTGTAGGACTTTGACATGAAAGTCCACTTTTGTTCTAGCTCTGTGTTAAAGAAGTTTCTCTAAGCTGGGAAAATAGCATGTATAATATTCTAAAGCTTCTTTGACATTTGAAAGCTATCTGCAGCAAAGACAATTTGGGGTAAGCCTGGGGTAACTCAACGGTCTCCAATTTTTGGCAACATTTCAGTGTGTCTGTCAACAGCCGAATCAATTGACTTAAAATATCAAGTAGAAAATGGGACCACCTAATTTTAAAAGCTTGAAAAAGCTCACAACTGCGATGTTCCAAAGAGCTAATTGAAAGACAAAACCAAGGAAAATAAATCTATGGTAATGTATTAACAGAAAAAAAAACCCAACAAAACCCTGCATATTAAATTCACCTTAGAATAACCTGTATGATAAAGGAAATCAGCTTCCTTTTCATGCTATGAAATTAATCAAGCTGCAGATTCAGAGAGTTTCATTCATCACTAAAACTTTATTCCATTATACCAATAAACTTGCTCTGACAAAATGAGCAAATATATGTTTATTAATTAAACTGCGAGAGAGCCAAGATACTACAGTACAGTTGTCAGTATGTGAGATTCATAGATTAACATTCTCTTATTAAAAATAAGAGCACTTATAGTGAGTAATTGATCATATTTTCTTAATAGAAGCTCTAAGAGAAGCTGTGGGGCTGTACAAAGTAAAAATTTAATTATACTACGAATGACGCCCTTTTCAATGGGAGGCAATATTTACCTTTATTGATATGACCAGCCAATATAATAGAATATCACTGCCAGATGGTCAATTGTCTTATGAATTATTCTAACATACTAACTGGCAACACAGCAGATTTTCAGCGTATAAAAAGATATTCATTAGCAGTACCGTTAATACTTATTAACTGAACAGAGAATTTGTTTGTAATTTTATAAGGTAACAACTGTTCTAAAAATGGATCGGTCAATAAAGGAGAAATGGGTGCTCAAAAACTCAAGACACTCAAAATAATTAAAGTCTATAATGCGTCTGAATTTGTTAAACCATGGGACGTTAGCTCCTAAAACAGCCATTGCAGCTGCAGCTTGATAATGTAAATCTATTTGGATATTTTCTAAAAACATGCTTAATAATGGAGAATAACCAGATGAAAAGGGGCCAAGAAAGGAATTATTTTTGTAAACCTGGCCAGTGCACAGAGCTGACATTTGCAGAGAAGGAAATGCAGAGACTTTGTTCTCCCTCTTTGCCTGTTCACCGGATATTGATAAGGATGCTGTAATCACGCTTGGTCTTGGTAGACCTCAGATTACAAAACTTGGGGTGCAGATGCGTCCTTTGGCATTTTCACTATCAATATTTTTCATTGACACTAATGAGAATTCTGGAGAGATTACATTAGAGTGAGAAAGTATTTTCCAAAATGAGACAAGCTCTAGGAAAACACACAATTAAGAAGAGCTATGGGTAGCCTTAAGTATGTCACACTTGTCTGACGAGTATTCCAGTGGCTGTGGTACAACTTATACGAAGGTTGTAGTATATTTTCACAATATAACTCATGGCAGCAACTTTCACGTAGACACAGATCGTTTTGTGGTTGCTGATTTTTGGTCACTATCCCTAAGCAAGGTAAATATGGTTCAAACCAGTTTAGTCATGACCCCCCCAGGCACAAGAGATTAAGGGATTAGTATTAGCCCTACAGTGCTACAAAAATATCAGGAGGAGAGGAAATGGAAGCAAGTTCCACGATTAAATGTAAATCTCAGGGAACAAGGGAGCCCTAACAGACTCTTAGTTCCTTCCAGAGACATACAGTAGCATGAAAATTTGGTCCTTTATTTCAGGAAGAGCCTACTAGTTTCTATTCCACTGGTCCAGAGGGCTTTTCTACAAAGGTTGGAGATGAAACAGAAATAAAATATAAAAAAAATCCTTCTGATTGCAAGTATAACCAAGGGAGAACTCAATTTCAGAAAGAAGCCTTGAAAGGCATTACAACATTATAATGAGATTTTTTTTTTCCTTCCTTATACAACAGTGGATAATCCTCTGAATTACAAGTCTCCTTTTACATATAGTCATAAATTACAGTGTTAAAATATTGATATAGTCAGACCTGGTTAATTCAAGCCAGTTTTGCTTCTCATTAAGATTTAACAGAGGCTGAAGCATTTATGGTATAATGTCATGCAGCCTTTGGGACACAGGGAATACAGCCAGTGTGAATATAGGTGGGAATACAAAAGCAACTGAATTGCGTTAGAAATAAAGAGAATATTTGATGAAGAGAAATCAGTTTTCTCTTGGGCTAATTGTAAGGGAGGGAGATATGACCAGCCAACCTTCCCAGAGAGTTCAGATGTGAGGAAGACTTTGGTGGCTCCTTCTGCCACCATCTTTGCCCAGCGGAATTGGAATTGTGCAATAAAGGAGTAATCCAAAGTAACTGCATTAAAACACACTTTACGCAAAGTCATCACTTTGCAGAGCAGCAGTGCACTGTCTGTAGCTTTACATCAATTTACGATCTTAGATATATGCAGTAATTGTGACACGTCTTGAGAAATGTTGAAAAGAAGTGACTGTTTCCAGGCAACTGTAAGTTGTCTGTACTATCAGAGACGGCAGACCAGCCAGCAGCAGCAAACCAGCTTCTGAGTTAGAAGTTCGGTAAGGAAAAATAAGCAAAACCACTCAAGAGCTCAGATCTAGTCCCAAGATATTCAGCTGACACGTGACTATGATGATGACTGTTCTTTACTACCAGAAAATTGCTCGAGACTAAACTACGTGACAAATTACAAACCTAGCTAAAATATACCAAGTTTTCCTTCCTACAGAATCCAAGTTCCTAACGATGAATAAAGATGTTCACAAGAAAATTCTTTATTATAAAATATTTAAGTTGGAAAATCCAAATAATTGCAGAGAAAAAACACGCCCTCCAATCACATTCCTACAACATCGCATCTCAACAATAAAATAAAACCAGATCTATGAATATATACCAAGTGTTAAACACAGTATACAAAAGAATCTGCTGGTCTCTATTGTGACCATGCATTATTGCCCCAAAGTAGTTGCAAAAGCATGGGAATGCCAAGAAGGGGAAGAAAAACATTCTTACTAATGTTATGAACATAGTCAAACGACGATTAAACTCCAAAGGAAATAGCAAATACTATCTTTACCAAGTGGCAAAGTGGAAACTACAGAAATGTTTATTTGAAATTAACTTATTGCATTTGTTTAAAACCAAAATTAGGTAGAGTAACTTTTCTTAGTATTTCTGAGTTCTTGGAAAACGCAGTTCCTCCTGTGTTCCAGCAATAAGAGCAAAATGTGCAGTAAGTCTTACACACAATGTTTTAAAATTATAAATTCTATAATCACAGCCAAGATTGCTTGTTACAGCTGGTCCGCAGTATAGAGCACATACATACATTGGGAGTTTCAGGGGCTAAATGAAATGACGCAGCTCCAGGAAGACAGAGGCTTTCCCTCCAGCAGAAAAGTTTGCTGCCTGTCTGGAATGACCAAACGAGCACTTCTCTGATCAAACACTTATCCTTCAACTATCTTGTAGCCTTTTAACCATCAGAGAAGGTCATTAGATCCTCCCATAGCATCAGACTACACCATCCGCCTAATAATTAAAGAGCGGATAAGTGGTTCCTTTTTAACTGTACATCGGAACCAGAGTTCTTAAAAATGTAGAAATCAAAGAATATGAGTCATATTGGGCATACTAAGTCCAATTACATTTGAAAGCATTTCCAGGCCTTACAGCAGAATTAAAACCTAACTCTTCAATCTGTTTCACAAAAGGAGCTTGATAATCTATCTCCATCAGTTCTGAGCGTAGCAGCGCTGCATAGATCTACAGAGGTTAAGAGAAATAAAACTAAAATCTTGCAAACCCTCTTTAAGTTAAAAGCTACTTTGCTGCTATAGTTTAACTGCATTTCTATCAGAATGTAAATGGTAACATGTTCGGAAGCAGAGGTCTAGCCTCACCAAGAAAGATGCAGACACATTTCCCACTGTATGTACATACACAGTAAAGGAAGAGCTGTCTAAACCTTAATTATAATACATTCCTTATTTGTGTCTAAAACTGTTGCAGTACAAAGGGATAGAAAGTCCAGTGGAGAATCTAAAGTAGATACAGGTCTATACTTGAATAAAATATTCCCCAGATTTAAGAAATTATTAAAAAAATCCCATTTTCTGAGTGTCTCACATCACTTCTTTGAGAAGGTGGCACAGAGAGGTTTAAACCAAACCAGGAGGCAGTATCAATTGTTTCTGACTTATTCATGGACCAGATAACTAACAACCATCCCCTGCATAACTGTGCGAGAGAGGAGAAAGATGGAACCCTCCTAAATGGTAAAGAGGCTTGGATACTGAAATAGAACGTAAATATAGAAGCTTGAAGATAATAGTAAAGCATTTCTTTGGGAAATTCTATATTAAGGCTACAAAATGTGGCCACGAGGGCAACAGAGAAAGATGCAGCAACTGGCTACAAGATACACTGATAAGATTAATGAGAAAAATGATGTTATCACTGTCAAAATAGATTGCTACTACTTAGCTGTAATTAAGTGAAAAAATCAGATAACATATTCTTCAGATTTATGGGACACAGTCATTAAAAAACTTGTGAACAACATGCCAGATTAGGTGACAGAAATGACATTGAAATACTGAAAATACAATATGTGTGAGTTTTGAAAAAAGAAACTATCCCTGGGGTAATATTCAGACTTCACGTTCCTTTTATGGCTTCCTTGTCTAGTGGTTCAGGCTGCTACTTGTTAGGTGGAAGAACAGATCCTCCATCCAATTATTGTTATTATTGTCACTATTATGAGACCAAATCTTGCTTTTACGAATTGTGCAATGGTAGCAAAAAAGGTGACCTCTCAGATCTGAGTAAAAGGCACAGGTTTGTAGCTACGAGCAGTGAAGGAGATCTGAAAAAGTCAGCAAGCACGAAAATTCCAGAGGTGTCTGTAGGAGGTGGTTGGTATAAGAAATCTCACAGAGCAAAGCAGATTATGTTACGGGGCTTCTGCTGAATTGGATGGGGAAACCAGGACTCTCACACTGAATCCGGTTAGACCAGAGATGGTTAAAAACAAAAGAACTAAAAGTTCGAAGTCTCTGCATATCCTACTAAATGAAAATGACGAAATACTACTGACAAAACATCTTCCAGAAAGAGTGTAATTTATTTTTTTACAAGCGAAGATTTAAAAAAATGTAGAATGAGATGTCACTTATTCCGCTTCCCCTTTTTAGAAGAGGCTTATTCTTTAATCTTGGTCATCCACGACTAATGAAATGGCTGGTGTACACTTGGTGCTACCTGTAAGTCCCAGTCTTAAGCCTCCCCAGTTTGGTCCCTGGACAGACTGACTGTGGGCTTGGCACTGTCCTTAACAACTATGACGACTCCCAGATCACCTAGTAACGCAAATTTGGTAAACACCTAACACAAGTCCAAGATCATATTTGAGGTGGAATGCACAGCACAGGAGAAAAGGTGGTTCTGATGTCTTATGGTTTCATGCCACTTAAGGTCCGGTCGTGCCTGAACCCCCAGAAAGCTTCCCAGGTAGAATAAACCTGCCAGAGTTATTTGAATCAGTGAGTTCACACTGCATTGGCATTTTACTTGATATAACTGTGACATTTCTGATTTGTATGCTAAGAGGTCCACACGCATTGCTGCAGCTCTTCTGTCCACGAGTCCACAGTTTGGGTTCTGCTTGGCCAGGGACCTTTAGCTCCAGCTGTTGGCCACTTCACAAAAGGAATTTTCCTTCAACCGGTCGCCACTGCCCCCAAAACACTCAATTTTCTGTCTCCCAGAGGCAAGGAACTGCAAATGAAGAATGATTCACCATTCCGTTCCCCCCCAAAGGATTTAGTGTGATGAGACAGGTAGAGGCCCTAATAGAGTGTGAGAGGAGTGTGGGCTAAACTAATTGAGTCATATTGATCCACTAGTGCCAGGGAGATTATCATGCAAGTTTACTTTCCCAGCTGCAAAGTCCTCACAATGTGGTAGATTTCAGATGGAGTGAGTGAAGTGGGAAGAAATTCAACCCCCCAACTGACTCTCAACTGTGCATTTAGCAACCCTGCTGCGGTCACACTTAACACGCACACCACATGGCCTGATTTATCTTTAGAGCTTCACAAATATTAGCTAATTAATCTTTCACCGTTGTAGTTTCACTCCACAGCACATATTAATTTTTCCTTATAATTGAAGCTAAAGATTTTAACTGGCACAGAACTAGGTCCTATTTCTAAGGAGAAAGCTGCAAGACCTCCACCTACTTAATCTGCGCCATACAACCACTGAAAAATTAAAATAAAAATGGATAGAGGAAATATGCATATTTAGAGAATAAACTACAATCACTTTTCTGATTCCTATTTAAAATAAAACACATGTTGACAGTCATAATGGTCAGTACTCCTGTTTTACTGGAAGTTTAATGAGGGATTTGTGGTTGAATTTGGTACCTTTGCATTGCAGCTGGTTGAAGTACTAAAATATCAAGCACTGACCGATTGCTGTCTAATTACAGACTCATAAACAACTTTATATGGCTACAGAATTCCTCCCCTGGGTCTTCACAGTGTTGCCATCAAAACTAATTTCAAGAGAGGCGCTTAACTTGTGCACCGTATTTGACATGAAGTTTTCTTGGTGGACATCAGAATCAATCGGGGATTAGCAAACCTAAATTGCTCCCAAGAACACACACAAAAAGGGGATTTTACTAATAAAATATTCTCTTAATATTCACACGTATTTTAATAACATTTTAAGTTATTAATACAATTGGTATGACTCTTACTAATGTCTTACCACTCTTCTTAAATTGAAACATGAATTTAAGTGAAAAATGACACGCAGCATAGTGCACCCGTCTTTAAAAACTCTCTGTCACCTGTTTTATATTGTACAGACCGATTCACTGTTTATTAACACATCCGTTATTTATTTCTTAATGTTTTATTAAACAGCCTATCTCATTACCTAACTATATCACACGCATTTTAGTACCTCCACACTGTGAGGTCAATTAAAGATTTTGTTAAAACTATAAAGGAGTAAAGTCTTTGTTTTCCTTAGTGTGTGCTTTAGAAGCCAGTCTCAGGTTTGATTATTTTGTGTTTTGTGCAAATAAGCCATTAAGCTCCATAGGAAAACTTCACATTTCCTAACATGCTTTTCAACTCATTTTTCCAATCTAAAAGCGTATATGGTATATGGTTTCAGTATCACTTCTGTGTATAATGCATTTCCTTCATATTGAAAGTGATTCTCTCATTTTTCTAATAAATAGCCTATTGTATTTATCGCATGTTATATTTTTGTTCGTATCCCCACATATTTTGCTTCACATAAAAATAGCGAGATTTTCCATGCACAGTACATTTTCTTAAGACTTGATTGTCTGAAAAGCTTAAAAAGTGCTGAATATTTGAAACAACTAACCATTCTTGCTGCATTCTGTACTGCTGAGCAACCCGAAAATCTACAGCTTTCACTGTACCTTTGCACAGTTCAGTACATCTTTGAAATTACACCATTGTTTGCTTCCCTTTTCTGATCCCTCCAAAAGACTGCGTTACAACTCGGGTAAGAAAACACAACTGGTCTTGCGTACTAAGCCCACTAAGGCAGATTTGCATGGAGTAGTAGCACTGGTGCGCGACGTGCCACTACCATGCCACCATCACATTTGACAGTGTGAAAGCATCTTTTTATATTAAGACTAATGTTTCTGAATGCTGTTTTCTACTATGGACAATGATTAATGCATATCTATCATTTATTCCTATTGACATCATCTTTTGAAAGGTTACATACAAATAACACTTCATATTTACCATTTCCTCCTTGGTCACACAATGCAGAGAAGCATTATTGCCAGTAATAAGATATTCAACTGAAGGGCTTTTTAAGCTAATTAGTAGAATTATTTAAATGCCACAGTTCTCATTTTCCTAAGACTAGAAATGTGAACTCACTGGTTTTGTTCATCTGGAAATCTAAAGAATCCAACCTGAAAGCATACCATTAGCATATATGATACTATTAAGTCAGGTTTATGTTACATCTTTTATTTGACCATTTTAATTCACCCTGACCATGACTTCATGGCGTCCTACATTTGGAATCACATATGCACTTGTGATCTTGAGTTCTTTCTTTCTTTCCTCTATCAGCTCATCTTCTTCAATTTTCCCTTCCTGTGTACAGAGGTTTCCTTGATAGTAGCTAATAAATCACTGCCCCTTAAAGCTGAACCTTCCATAAAGCTGGAGCTACACGCAACTGAGAATGAGAAGGGGGAGTAGAGAATAATAGTATGGGCATTGAGATCTTGATACTACCAAAAATGCTCCTTAAAATACCTATAGCCATAATTTAATGACAACTTTCATTTTGCTCCTCACGCTTCCAATCTCTTTACATCCTATGCAGGTCAGCTAGATCACCATTCACAAGTTTTTCTCCGTTATGGTTGCTCTCTGTCATATTCCTCAGTTAATTTCTGTATTTTTTCCCAATTACTGACTACATTTAATTGTTACACTGGAACTCTCATTGATTCCTCACCAACTTGTTATTTATTTGAAATGCTACGCCTTCAAATAGACACGTGTCTACATTATATTCTTTCTATATGTGGAGTTTTTTTCTGCTTTATGGTTGGAATCGATGATTTTAAGGTTCTTTTCCAGCCCAAATGATTCTGCGATAAATATACAATAAAATACTCAAGGAAAACAAGGTGGCGTGGTTAGACAAGATAGTAGAAACACAGCACATGTTTTCCTGAATGAAATATGTGAAACAAACGAAAAGAATAAATGATGTTTAAGAAACGAAACACAAGAAACCAAAATAAGACATACGCATGGACCCACTCTCCTTCAGTGGAAAAAAGTCTTGATGACTAATTAGCAGTATGCATAAATAACTTCTGTGGGAGAGACACATTTTGGTGCTCGTAATTGGCATGCTTAGGAGCTTTGATTTGCATTTACATTGCGTGACAGACACATGGCTGGAAAGAAGAAAACCTTCATTGCCTCAGCCTACTGTAGTATCTTAAATAGCTCCAATGAGTGGAGATGGAAATAAAGTGATTATTGCAATTATTAAAGGCTCACAGGAATACATTGAGCCATGAGAAATTATTGCAATTATTGAAGGCTCACAGGAATACATTGAGCCATGAGAAATTTGCCCTCATTTAATGAACTGCTTGAAATTAGAACTGTAAAAAACAGCAAGAGTCCAAAGCTGGATGCAGTGGAGCTGACCTGAGTGCAGCAGTGCAGGGCAGCAGCACGTACCAAACAGGGCCACCTTCCCCTTCCCTATCCGTACTAACAAACCCAAATCAAGATATCTAATGGGCTCTGACAAGACTTGGAAACAAGAATGACATCTACATTGACTTAGAATATAATTTATATAATTGTTTAGATTTACTGAAACACGCTTCCCTTTGCTTCTATCCTCTGTCATTTGTCCATTACAGTGGTGTGCCAAAAGTTAATTGTTTCATTACAATCTGAAACGAAAGTGATGGATGCTCTGAATGACAACAGTATTTTTAAAAGATGCCACTTGTTACTAGAGAACATCTGATCACCATGATTCAGCCTCTATGCTTTATCAGTGCATTTCAAAATCCATGCACAGGGACTTCTCAGAGAAACCTGAGCAGTATTTTCTTGATAAAATAACATCACAGATAGATTTGATTTCTCAGTTTTCCACAATATTGTAGAATTTCAGTTGCTTCATGAGTACAACCACAGACATCTCCTTTAACTTAAGGCTTTGGGGGTTTGGGTTTTTCTTACAATTTAATATATTCCGCATCAATCCAAAACAACCTCATAAGAAAATCCTCTGGCAGATTTTTAATGATCCTGGTGAAAAAATATTTGGAAATCTCACAATTTCATCAAAGAATAACAACTGTATGTAACCCAAAATATCAATGATATACTGCCTAATAAGTAGAGCATTAATTATACGGCATTCCATCCTCATGAAAAAATATATTTATGACGTCTTAAAAACTAAATAAAAGCAGCATCGAGAAAAATATACAGTATTTAAATGCCAATAGCCATATCCATACAATCTCAGCAAGGCAGCTTAAATTGCCAAGATGTGAGCAAAGAAAAAGGCTTTACAAGTGAAAATATACAGAAAAGAAAGTTCAGCAGCATAGGCCAGATACCAGCAGCACCCCTTGCATAGTTTCAGTACTGATTACATCTAAAAAAGTGGTAGTCTGTTCTATGCAATCATTTAAGGAATATTTGTGATAAATAAAGCTAACTAATATAAATCAGAGGTTTACATTACCAGGACTGAAATTTAAATAACAGTAGCTAAGCACAACTTTTCTTTTTCTGAACTCACAGCAAATTGAGGATTAACACAGTATAGTAACACTTTGGTGTGAACTGCCCTACTCTTTTATGAGAAACATCTAATGCAGAAAACAGGCAGAATTATTTTGTAGGTTTTATCAGCACTGTTATAAGCTGTGCTATGAGATGCTGTTGTTCTCAGACTCTTCCTAGAAGCAAAATACAAGACCTGCATATTTCATTCTGCTCCTGTTCACCTCCTCCATTATCATCTATCTTCACTTTTTGAATGATTTTCAGTGCCTACAATTTACTGAACTTTGACCAACAGACCAAAGGTTACACACACAGAGAAAAAAACAAATCAAACAGCTGCTGGTATTATATGGTCCTCCTAAATCAAAAAATGGGCTGTATACGTGTAAATTCACCAACAGATTATATCTTCTAAGTACATGACAGGTATTCTGTGTGCTTTTGTGACCCAAATGCTGTTTATAATGCAGAATTGTCTCTACTAATTTGAGTCCAAGACTTCTGCAAAATCACCGAGCCCACCAGTGGGACCAGACTCACAGCTGAACAACTCTTCCATCCATTACATATATCTATGGTTAGCTCAGTGTTTCCAGTTCTTCCTTCTCTAGGAAGCTCACTGCTCAAAACAAATCAATTTTTAATTATTTTAAATCAAATTACATTTGTGCTTTTGCAAAAGGTGATTCTACAGCAGTTACCATAACAAAGCTATTACCCCATGTGATCACCATAACTGAACCATGATCCCTATCCATTGGCTTAATTGAGGCAATTAAGAGCTAATTTTATACCCCACATCTTTTACCTTACTAATAAGTTGGGAAAAATCCATTAAGGTAGTGTAATTATACAGGTTGGAACATCACAAGGAAGCAGTGCTGGTTCATTTAGGGTTCACCTCGCAATAATGCACCTTGCAGTTCAGGTGCCACAGAGCTACAGATTGTGGTTATTTAGGACCACGTCTTATTTATGGCAATATACATCCTGAATTCCTCTACATAAGCTCATGAATGAGGTGCCGAGATGAACCTCAGCAGCTCTAAATACTGTTATCACTCAATACAAGAAACAGCTGTAGACATAAATCCAGCTATTTCAAAGTACTACTTTAAAAAGTAGTACCTGCCACTTCCCTTTCATGACTTCTTAATTCTTATTATTACGATTTTACTGTCTGAAGTGGACGAGACAGACAAAACAGCTCCTACTGCCCTGGCAATAGGGGAGTTTAAATGATACAGCAAGTTAATTAGGTTCGCATGGGAAAATGATTATGCTGTTCAAGTTGTTGCAGAGGCACTGAAGATAAGAATGGAAAAGCTGAGAAATGGTCAAGCTTTAATTTTCAATCATTTTTAATAGCAAGTCATACGTCTAGGTACATTGCAGCTTAGAGAATCCTAAGGAACATAAGCTGTTCCCAAACCAACGTTAAACAGAAAGGACTGGCATTTCAAATGGCGTATGAGGTGTGTTACCATCAGAACCAACCAGGTTATATTCATTTTCACCAGCTCTGCATTTAGTAACTTGCATTTAGAAAGAATTCTTGTTCTTATTTCTTGGATGCAGAATGCTTAGAAATGCAGTAGTCACACTTAATATGTCTATGTATAATAAATGAGTATAAGCTCACGAACCCACGCTCATTAATTACATCAGTTTTCTATTCCAGAAAAACAAGTTGTAAGACACGGTTTTCCACTATCACCACCGACAGCTTGCTTGCAACAGCTCTTTAATGAAATTTTCTTCTGCCGAAGCGCAAAAGTCATCAAGCTACAAGCCAGTGATGTTCACAAACACCACTAGAAAGTTCTAAACATTCACATGGCAATGAATTCAGGATCTTGCTACTTTCTACTAAATAAATAAATCAGCCACATTGCAATCTTCACATACCACGTTTCTGAAAGCCGCACACAACCACTGATGAACGACAGTTTGGATACACAGAACTAGAACAGAGAGGAATGACAAAAGTACTAATTTATTCAGCAGTGTTTGCCATTACAGAGGTGAAAACTATAGCTGAGTATCAAGAACTTAATGTAAACCATTCACAAGCACGCTACAAACTAACTGAACTATGCAGCTCAGACATGTTTCACATATGAAACTGCGTAGTAGATGTTAACGCAGTAAAAAGTTTATAGGGACCAGGCCATGACCTATGGACAATCAAAACAGCTTTCTGGTCCATAAGAAAGACAGTATCTCTTTGGCCCAGAACGTTTATGTCCAATGGGAAAGGAAAAGCGGAATAGAAGAGGTTAACATCAATTTGCTATGACGATGCACAACACTGGAAAGGTTTGAAGACACACACACAGGTTTCCAGAGACGCCGTACCTGGGGATGCGGGAACTGCCTTCACACGGTGGTGACGGTTACACAGACTGTAAAATGCAACACGTGACAATGGATGGATGCAAGGAAACAGAAAAGAGAAAAGGAATGAGAATGATATTAAAACACACATAGCAAAGGTGAACAACTAGAAAACTTGATGAATGTACTGAAGAATTAAATGCCCCCTTCAATAACTGGAGTCCTATTATGATTTTTGGTTGTTTTTTTAGTTAGAATGAAGGTTCATAAGAAATTAAAGATGTTAATACTACTCAGTTTGCTGAATCTCTGAATCATAGAAATAATCTCTCATTCTGACCTTTTCAGTTTCTTAGAGATGAAAATACTAGCACTAGCCTCAATATCATTAGAAATTGCTGGTAGCTTTCTAACCATTTGTTAACATCACACGTAACTGTATGTGTATATTACGTACATTGTAGATGTTGAATATTTTGTGTATTCACGCATCACATATTTTGTGTAAACACAGATCACACACATTTTCTGAATGCTACCTAACGATGACAATTTGGAAATAAATGTAAAACTTAGGACGTAAGTCCTTTAAGCCAAAAAGCAAACAAAAAAATCAGTTCATTACAAAGAATGACACATTTCTGTTTGCTAAGAACCACCTTATCCATTTATTTTTTTAAGAAAACTATAATTTCAGTACTATGTAGAGGTTTTGGTTCATACATTTTACTGGTGTAATTTGAGCAGCATAACAAATCAATAAAACTGAAAAACCAAATACATCTAAGGCAACCATATAATGATGAAAAATAGCATCAATTTTTCCTGTTATTCAGCTGACTTATCTGAAAAATCATTAATTTTACTTTCAAATTAATTTAAATTACTTTCTCAATCAGCAGTAATTAGATTATAGACTGAAATCCCATGTTTCCAAGCAAAATGGCTATGTATCATGTAGCCTTACTGATGGTTCAAAGAAGTGAAACGTTGGAATGGCTACAAGTCAGTTCTTTCATGCCACCATTCTCCTTAGAGCACCATCACAGCTTTCAATTACGGAGAAAATAATTCTAAAATAAAACAGAACTAAAAGAGAGGTTCATGCAAAGAGTTATGTTCTAAAATCACATATAAAGCACAAAACTGAAGGCGATTGTAAAAACGTACAAAGTGCAAGGATGAAACAGCAGTTGAATCTCCTGATGCAGGCAGCAAAATTACCATGTTATCCCATCTCCTCCTAGTATTTTCGTTAAAATTGGGACACTTGGTAGCAGTTTCAAATAGAGATTCTGCTAAAATTCTGATGGTAGGTCAGCAAAGCCATGGTTAACTGAGAGAAGTTAAACGCCTTCTAATACTAATTGGATACCACTAAGGACTGAAGGAAAACCCCAAACAAATGGCATTTAACCTATAACTGAAACTAAACATTTTTTTTCAAAAAGTCTACTTAGAACTGGTAACAGGCAATCCCATATTATGAATAAAAACAATCCCATATTCAATCCAACATCAGGATCGAGACTCAAATTCGGCAAAATGTTGATGGCACCCAAGGCTCTGCCACAACTCACTTATTGGGTTCCCCCTGGACTGACAAGGCACCCACAAGCAAACCCAGTGTCATTTAAATACACATCGCATCCCTGGGCTTTGCTTTCTACTGTACATTCTATTACAATTTCAATTTCAATTAAAAAAAGACCAGGGAACAATTTAGAAAAGCGTCCATTAATCCCCCTACTCCTCCATCCTCTGTGTGGGGACCTATCTGATGTTCTCATATGGATAACCTGAAAATGTATGAAACCCTAAGGAGTAACAAACCAAAAAAACCCAAAGAAAACCCCAAACCAGCAACCACCAAACAACCAAAAACCCACAATCAACCAACCAAAGCAGAGGATCGGGGAGAACCAGCCAGCAGCAGGATCGAGTGCTCCAGGGACCAGCTGAGAGGGACCTTTCCACACCTGCCTGGCCAAAAGGACTGAAAACACCATGAGACTGATTTCTCCAAAGCTGATTTTCTTTTTGAATCGTTTTTGTGACCCCCTTTCTCTGTTCAGTGCCTCAAATGGCAATTTCTTTGATTAATTTCTGCTGGGAAACCTCTGTTATTTCATGTGTCCCTTGCATCGATTCCCACCCGTTTGCCTATGAATTAATTCAGGATCCTTGCTACTGCTGCCCTGCCATTGTAAACTCCTTTTGCCAGAAGAAACCATAAAAAGTGGTTGTCTCAAAAAGAAACGCCTTGTTTCTGGTTTTACAAAGACAGTTTGTTCTTGTCCTTACATTTTAATGTAATCTCCTTAATGAATATCATCAATACTACATTTATTGGTGTGTCTTAATTTGAACGGGTCACAATTGTCTTAGCCATGTCTCTTTATTGGGGAAGAATAATGTTTTTGTCCAGAAACACCCAATAGCCACTTGGAGACCTTCCAGAAGACTTGTTGCAAAATGAAAGTTTATTAAGACTTTATTGACATAAGTAGATTTCCTGAAACTTTATAACAAACCTCCTAATTAAAGACACAGGCCTAAAATAATATCTATCATTTGGTGCATGTAAATAAACAAATCTTTTGGCCTGAAAGAGAATAGGTACAATTCATTATTCCTCCGATGGCTAACCAGCATGCAAGTACTGCACATTTGATCTGCCATCAACTTTTATATGGCCTTGTAAGAGAGGGAGGTTTACAGAGAAAAGACCCGCATTAGTAAATCTTTGTGGGGTTTAACTCCACGTGTCCACGTGTAAAGATAGTACAGAAACAGGAGGTTAAGGGAAGGGATTTGTGAGTTTGACCTCGCTGAAAGTCTTGAACGCTTGGGGAAAGTGACAGGACACAATTTACCAGGGGAAGGCTCCCAAGGATTTGTATTCAACCTTCAGACTGAGAATGAGACTTGAACATTTAATTCTCAACGTGAGGGATCAAAGAATCCAGGACAATAACTCCTTATATATATCATGCTCGAGTGCCTTACTCCATGAGTAGACATACTGATTTTAATTAATCAGCCCATTTATTCCTAGTCATTTTGCTGACTGAAAAAAATCCTCCTTTCCAAACTCACTAGGTCCCCCCTTTAATTTGCCTTTTTACCTAAAAGCAGGAGTGCTTTGGGCACCAGAGATTCATGCACAAGATATCCTTTAGTTATGCACAGGCATGTTCTCAGCAAAACACAACACAAATCCAACTGTCCTGTAAAACAAGGAACTGAAACTGAGAGTTTGCTTAGCTGCTTTATCAGGATAGTGACTGAACAAGACTCTGGACTTGTTCTGGGCAAAGAACAAACTCATTTCCTCTCGAAACCTCAAGGCTGCCACCTAAATTCATTGGCACAAGACAGCAGCTTTTCAAGAGAATAAATTGGTTTTACACAGACTTTTATAGGGATTTCATTTCAGCAGAATGATCGCCTCCACCCACTTAACGCCAGTATCTACCTTCCCATTGAAATACTGTATTGCTTCTCATCATATAAAACTGAAACTTGACAGCAGCCTAATTGCAAAAAGCTATCTAATACTTCATCTTCCTCCAACCCAGAGGATAAATATGTAGAATCACACCTATTGCTGGTTCATCCCAAACTGCTACTGTTATAATTAAAAGAAACAAAGATGTTATACCATCAAAAGCAAGACTGATTGAAGAAAAGGCCAAGAAAATTGCTAGTAGGATTCCATGCATGAACTTCTGAAAAAGGACTTCGGCTGAAGCAAGCGATATTTTGCCATCTCAATACACTCAGCACCTTGAAGAATTAGTCCTTGAGGGATTTTTGTTTGTTTGTTCTACAGAAAATTCTTAATTGGGAGTGAAAGACAAATTGGGGGCAAAAGGGATCCTAATGGGTGAATTTTGTACATTTAACTTGTAAAATGTGTCTATACATTCAGCTTGCAGCAATTATTTCATCACATCTAGTACAAGATCTTGGCTTTTTACTGTGCTAATGAGCTGAGCGGGTGTAAATGTAAAGATATTGCTCAGAAATAAAATGTGTCTCATGGTTCTCTCTGAGGATATTGATCAGATGAAAAAAAAATGATCTTTCTTTGAACATTTCAGTTAATTTGGGTAATTCCTTCTGGAAAGCTTTCCCCTTCCCAGATGTGCTCATCTTTGCTACAGCATACAACTTGAGTTATGATTTTTAAGTTATGAAAACTTGTCGGGATTTTTCTATATTGTATTTGACACAGTCTCCCACAGCATCCTCACAGGTAAACTGAGGGAGTGCGGTCTGGATGAGCGGGTAGTGAGGTGGACTGTGAACTGGCTGAAGGGAAGAAGCCAGAGAGTCGTGGTCAATGGGGCAGAGTCCAGCTGAGGCCTGTATCCAGTGCAGTGCCTCAGGGGGCAGTGCTGGGGCCGGGATTATTCAATATATTCATCAATTATTTGGATGAGGGAACAGAGTGACTGTCAGCAAGTTTGCTGATGACACCGAGCCGGGAGGAGTGGTGACACTGGAAGCTGTGCTGCCATCAGAGACCTGGACAGGCTGGAGAGTTGGGCAGGGAAAAATGTAATGAAATATAACAAGTGCAAGTGTAGAGTCTTGAATCTGGGCAGGAACAACCCCAGGTTCCAGTGTAAGTTGGGGAATGACCTATTAGAGAGCAGCGTAGGGGAAAGGGACCTGGGGGTCCTGGGGGCAGCAGGGTGACCATGAGCCAGCACTGGGCCCTTGTGGCCAGGAAGCCAATGGTACCTGGGGTGGGTTAGAAGTTGGGTGGTCAGTAGGTCAGAGAGGTTCTCCTGCCCCTCTGCTCTGCCCTGGGGAGACCACACCTGGATTATTGTGTCCAGTTGTGGCCCCTCAGTTCCAGCAGGACAGGGAACTGCTGCAGAGAGTCCAGCATAGGGCAACAAAGATGCTGAAGGGAGTGGAGCATCTCCCGTGTGAGGAAAGGCTGAGGGAGCTGGGGCTCTTTAGCTTGGAGGAAACTGAGGGGTGACCTCATTAGTGTTTACAGATATATAAAGGGTGAGTGTCAGGAGGATGGAGCCAGGCTCTTCTTGGTGACAATCAATGATAGGACAAGGGGTA
Source organism: Columba livia (assembly GCF_036013475.1). NCBI lineage: Eukaryota > Metazoa > Chordata > Aves > Columbiformes > Columbidae > Columba > Columba livia. The sequence goes on along the minus strand of NC_088605.1, from coordinate 76,515,796 downwards.
ATGGGTTCAAACTGGAACACAAAAGGTTCCACTTAAATTTGAGACAAAACTTCTTCCCGGTGAGGGTGGCAGAGCCTGGCCCAGGCTGAACAGGGAGGTTGTGGAGTCTCCTTCTGTGCAGACATTCCAACCCGCCTGGACACCTTCCTGTGTAACCTCATCTGGGTGTTCCTGCTCCATGGGGGGATTGCACTGGATGAGCTTTCCAGGTCCCTTCCAATCCCTGACATTCTGTGATTCTGTACTGGTCATCAATTTTGCATTAAACATATGTAATGATGGTTGCAGACCAGTTATAGTTTTATGTTCTTCTTTCAGAAAGAAAAACCATAGAGCCTTACTGGCAAACCTGAAAACCATTTACAGATAAATTCCAAAAGATTGTATAACAACATAACATTGTTCAACATTATGACACAGAAGTATCATGCATGCATATTTGAAATAATTCCATAATTGTTATGACATTTTCGTTTCCAAGTGTACACTCCATGGAGGAGGTCACAACATGACAATTAGTTAAATCTGTCGGACCGCATCATTTTATGTCCAACAGCACGCTCTGTCATTAGCTCAATTACTTTATATTGGGTACACTTGCTTTTTACTGAGACACACACACACTCTTAGAATTTATCTTCCAAGTCCAGGCTTGAGAAAAAGCGATTTGGGTTGGAAAAGTCATTTGAAGGCTAAATCAATGTCACTTGCTGAATGATGGGTGGCACGGTTTTGCAGGAATGCAGGCGCAAAAACTTTGAAAGGTATTTGAGTTTTTATTTCTAGATTTCCTACCCAAAATAATCCAAGAATTCTGGCAATATGCATATTGTGATTTGTACCATCTTGCTAATTCTTCTGTTCAGCCTCAGGGCTCTGCAGAAGGGTTTTCAACATCAAAGTTTCAGAAAATGGCCACGTCCAAGATTTTGAACTAAATGTCATTTCCAACCTCGATGACGCTGTCAGTTTATCAGCTGTAGCGCACACCGAATACGTTGCACTCGGAGTACGCTCAGCAGTGGTTTTTGCAATACTATCTTAAAACAAAAGTTAGAGAAATAGCAGCGAGCACAACCCTTCCTAATATCTTCTCTATAAACACCCAGAGAATATTCACCAGCTTATAACGCCTCTCTAGTTTACAGGTTAGTTTGTAAAGAGCACTTTCCGGGTGCTCCATCATTTTTAACTACAGTAACCAACTTATCTTCCGATTTAGATGCTGCTTTGGCAAACAAGTAAGTATCTGACATGCCCTGACAGCTGATTAGGATTGGGTATTACATCGTACTCAAAATTCTCTTCCCAGGCTATCAATCCAAGCAGAATGATATTTAAAACATGCACACTTGGACAATTCCTCTGATAACAACAGCATCCCAAATGTTTATGCAGCTGTTTAGCAAAGATGCTCTTTCTGACAAGAACGTCTGGTGAGACTCTGATGAGCACAGAGGCAGCTTCTCAGCGACAGAACTATCTCAGAACTATCCTTGAAGATTCACTGACTCAACAAACAGCTTCACTGTGCACCTCAAAGTTTAGAAAACTTTTAGTTCAGCTAAAAGGGCCATATATTATCAACCCGTAATTCATTCTCAAAGTTTCATTTTGCTAAAAGACAAATTTCAAAAGATTTAAAAAAAAAAAACAACTGGTAAATTGTACTTTAATAATTATGATAACATATTAAAAATATAGTAATAATGACATTTTTAGCCTTGTTTGTCTTTTTCTCTTTTGCTAGCTTGCTTCTGAGAAGTTTTGCACAGCAACAGTAAGATAATCAAGGTTACAGGAAATGCTTTATATTGCTTGCTTTTAAAATACATTGTAACATTTATTTCATTCCTCCTAGAATTCTGTAGTCCTTTATGCGTCACATTTTAAAATCTAAACCAAGTTTCTTGAGATCTAAAACAAGTTGAGATGAATCTACTTGGTTTTTGCTAAGCAAAAATCAATATGTATACATGTTTATAAGTAGACTTAGTTCACAATATATTATATAGTACACAAAATGTTCTGATGTTTAGATCATTCAGACCTCTGTGTTAGTAAATGTACTTCAGCAATTTAGCTAAAATGCTAAATTAGAAGCCTAAAATATTGTCCACACTATGATCTGCTTAGTCCTACCTATAAAAGCATCCTTTTTGTTTTCAAGTTATTATTTTTAAATATAAAACTAAATTATAGATATTTATTGATACAGTCTTGAACCTAGCAACTGGATATCCTTGTTGGTACCATTACCTGTTTCAGTCTGTGAACCCTTCAAACCTTGTAATGACAATCTGAATCTAAATCTGTTGACAGTCTTAACCTCTGAAGTATTTTAAATAACTAATACAGCACTTGTCCCAAATAAGTGTTACATGCTTCTCCAGCACGTGCTGACCATCAAACTCCTTTCGGTAGGAATAACCAATGTTAATGGATCAAGGGGAGGAGGAAACAGGCGACACCATGACTGTTCCGTAAAGAGACGGGACTCACCAGAAATAGGCTTTTTCTGAGTCAAAAACCCCAACACACACACACACACAAAAACAAAGAAAACAGACAAAAAACCCAACACAAAACCCCACCCACACAAAGCAAAACAACCAAACAAACCCAACAACACCCCAAACAGATTAGTCCAGTAAGTTTGAGTAAAAGAATAAGAAAAATATGGACATGGAAGGAAATATTATGAGGAATGGGGGAAAATAACAGAGGCAGAACCAGATGGTGTCTGCCTCAGGATCCTAAAGGACCTCAAGGATGAAATAGCTAAATTACTACTCATAGGATAAAAATCTCACGCTTAAAACAGCCTTGGCACCTAAGGACTGAAGGATGAGAAGTTTGATTTTAATGGGAGGGAAAAAAAATGTGCCAGACACAGAGACCCACAGCTGTTGATGGCTGTGCTAGGGAAACGACTGGAAAGAGCAGTATGTCTAGAATTGGCGTACATCACCATAAATGTTTTCTGCTTGAGAGGAGGCAGCTGGCTGACAGTTTGCTGATGGTACTTTTAAAATTCAGGACGCAGAGGGCAAAGGCTGACTTTTAAGAATTGTGGGACATTACAAGACTGAGTGGATGGGCACGAAGTGGCCAGAGTGAGATCATCTCTGGATTATGATCTGTGGCCTCTATGGAACATCAGTTCAATGCTCAGCAGCACTCAAGAAAACAAAAGATACCCTGGAAAACCCAAGAAATGGAGAAAATCCCCAAAAGGGTAAACAAGAGCTACCAGAAAATATGGAGAAATTTCCTGTGCAAGGACCAACTGAATGAACAAGGTCACTTCATCTTGGAAAAGAAATTACGGGACATAATTCTTTTACATAGACTGAGTGAACTCTTCATTCAGTTCTGCTCTTCAATATAATTAGGTTCTACCGTTCGGTGCACGTGTGCAAATACTCTGCACTTTGCTGTACATGGCTAAGCATACACATACAAAAGACATCGTTGTTTTTAGGGTAACTAGTTGCTCCTGTGCAAGAATTCAAGTTTCTCTTGTACTTTCTCTCATACTTAGAGCTGAATTTTAATCAAGATAAAAGAATGCCAAAGAATTACTTCTCCAAAGAAAAAAAAATTAGATTAATTTCCCATTAAACAATCGATTCATAAAGTTGTGACTGATGAATAAACATCTCAATTTTCCAAGATAAAACTAATGAATCACTGTACCACCCCCAGTATTCTAGGCTATTAATATTTAATTGATTTCAACTTGTTTTTCTTGTCTAGAACCGAAAGAGAAACAGAATCGTGCCAAGTACTAAAGATGTGCAAGCACGTTGTTCCTAGAAAAGAAAAACTGAAGTAATATAGGAAAAAGATCCCTGAATTGGCTCGTGTTAACCATATGGAACGCTGCCAATGCAAGTAAGCAATGTTCGGTACAAAGAATGGGTGAGATCGTGAATCTGATTTGAAACATCACACATACTTTAATCTCTACTTTTCTGTGGAAAACTAACAACTTTGAAAACAACCTCGACCAACAAAACATTTCTGTCTTGGGCTTTTATCTGTCTTGTAATGTTGATGATAAAAAAGACTCCACTGTTTTCCCCAGCCTCGTAATTAAAAAGGTGACGGAAAAAGCAGAACAGAGGATTAGCTAAATAAAAGGGTGGACAATCTAAAGCATCATTAACTTCTGTGGGCTGGTTTTGCCGCTCCATTGCTATAACATACCTCTGCATTTTAGCAGGAGGTCAAGCAGCCTAATCCAACCAAACAAATGTCCAAGTTAACGTGGTAGCGCATCCCACTGAGCTAAGTTGGTGGATAGTTTTTCCTCAAGGAGACACCTTTCTGGTGCTTCTCTGAAAGATGCCCAAAGTTTTCCATGGTGGCGGTTTCCATTTTAAACAACGCATTGATCTTCTTGTAGGTGGCTGGTTTTTTTTTTAACCAAAACTCACTGATATATACCACTGCCTCTCCTATTAAAAGCATTGCAAAATCAAACTATACAAACAAAATACCGTTTATGTATAAGGAGCTTCTTATTAGCTGCCAAATACTTGTTATAGAATCCAAATTCTATTAGCAAAACAGAGGTGCACTTCGGGAGTCAAAACCAAATGCTAACAATACTTGAGCAGTGTTTCTTTACGGTGCCTTTAATTAAGTCTTTAACTGTTATTTTTTTAAGCGTCTTTCATTGCTAGTAAAAACAGGTACGGAAACATTGAAACCTGAAATAACTGTCAGATTTTACAAGGTTTATGAAGAACAGCCTCGAAAGAATGAGTTTTAGGAATTATTGTCTTTACCTGTTTCTGCACTTCACTGGATAGGCACTCAGAAATGTAATTAATAATTTTTTCCTATCCTCAGGCCAGTTTGAAATACCAAATTGCACTGGAGAGAAGAAAGAATAAAAATGCCTCTTCCACACTTAAGGAAGCTATATGAGATATGGGTAAGGACTTTGCTGATTCCTAATGAAGAAGCCATATGTTGATAATACGTGTGGGAACTATGACCAGATCCCTTCTCCATCCTGTGGCTGCCCTACCTTGTAATGAAAAGCGAGAGGGAAAAACTAAGACCTCTGTTGAACAGATATACCTACAAAACACACTTTATTGTGTGCCTGAGATAATACAACCATATCAGACTTCTCATAACAACAGGTCATTAAATCCCTTACAGAAAGCAGCCAAGCCATGAGGAAATATGAGATATCTAGACAGAAAGCTTTCACAGTCCTGACTTGTGCACCACAATGTATTCTATCTCCACAATCCTCTTTTAAGGGTATGTGATTAAAAAGGTTATCTTTGAGGGCTTTTTTCATCCTGACAGAGAACAATGATTTATATTTCAAGTTGCAAAACTCATTACAGTAACTACTTCTATGTAATCAGATAAGTTTTATTGTAATAGATTACCATGCTTAATTAATATTTCCAATGTTTTATAAGAAATTTCTTACACCCATCATGAAAAGAATGGATTTTGTAACAGATCAAAAAACCACCATCATTGAAAACGACTGGTTTGCAAATATAATCATTACTTTATCACATTACTTTCTGCATTTACGATGAAGCTGTTACATTTTTCTGAAATGAAATCCCTATGTAAAAAGTTCCCGACTTCCACATTGTTATTATTTCTGCAAGGCTTCAGAGCACCTGCACGTCAACCGGCAGTCACAGCTGGACTCTGAGGTATTTGCTAGATTTGGTTCTTAAACTCCAACAAACGTGATTTTGTATGTGAAACTTGTGCTACTGTTTCATGGTTTAAATATTCAGTTTGAAAACATGAACTGTAAGCTGTATATTAGACAATATGCATATTCGGAATTTTATTGGAGTGCTGGTAGCATCCTTTTTTTAGTGGAACGATATTGTCAGTACAGTAAGGTTTGGTACTTCCAAGCCCATGCTCTTATTTTAAACAAATAAATGAATAAATGAATGTATTTATGAAGAATTGCTTCTATGGAAAGGATCAGGACCAAGAATCATCAAGCTATTCCCAGGGACTAAGGAATCACAGAAAAGAAATCATAGAAAATATCTCAACTACATTGCTAAGAGGAACAAAACCACTGTATTCAGAGGCGATTTTCTTTCTAGTCTTCAAAATAAAAGGTGCTTCCAGACATACTGCTCCATGTTTCATTTTGTAGAGAAATCTTTTTAATCCCTTAACACTACCATCACCCTACAGTAAATTTGTTAAAATGTAATTAATAACAGCCTTCATCCAAAAGGCTACAAAATTCTGAAATTTAGATAACACTAAATGATTGTATCTTCATAATTGTAGAAGGCTGACCTCCCACCCCTTCCTTAGTCACACACAATCCCCCGTGTGCATGAACACTGAGATCCAACCACACCATTTACTCCTTATTTCACGCTCTTGGTATTCCAAGGGCTCTTTATCATTAAGGTTTCTACTGCCATGACTTAATGCTTTAATACACAGTTGAACAAGTTGGTGAGCTGTATTATTCCTGGATGTGGGAAACAGCTCAGAGGTGACTCAGCCTCTGGTTCCCACAGCACCTTGTCCACTCCCGCCATGTGCCGACTGCTTTAGTCACCAGATGCAATCAAATTATAAGGTTATAGCCTGTCTGGGAATAACTTTCTCCTAGAATTCTAGTCTGTAAGAGAAATTTTCATAACGTGGTTAGGAAAACCACGGATTACTAGGGATGCTTCATACACACAAGCTGCACACGACGCTGCAGAACTGCATCCCACAGCACAGCAGGAGCACACAGGACACAGCTATTAATTTATCTAACTGTGCTACGGATGGACTAATTGGAATAATTCTAAGGGGTAAGGAATATGCCAAACTCTGCAGGCTTAACAACTTGCTGAAGATGCTTAATCCTTCACAGGAATTGCTCTGTGAAAGGAAAGAAGTATAAATCACATTACCACAATCAGTCTAGAATATAACATCCTTTACCAATTAAGATGCACTTTGCTGCATTCACTGTCCAAGAAATCAGAACTGGTAAAAGCTTCTACTAAATGGGAATAAAAGTATTAATATCTGTATTTAACCCCTGGCTTTACAAACTAACATTTGTTGCTGGTGAAAAATATATTAAGCTTCAAATGCCATTTATATTTTTTCCACCCTACACCATAATTTTAAAAATGCAAATTATGTAGCTTTATGTAAATAAACACGCAATTAATGTTGAGTACTTCTGGTCCTGGAAGTGCTGCCTTTACCTGCCTGGAGCACTCCTATAGTAGAACAGGTAGCATTTTTGTAAGAAACACCTAAATAAGACACAGGAATTCACTGTAATACACCCTTAGAGACTGGCACCCTGGATGCCACATATTAACTAACCCTAGCACCTATGCCAAAAGTCATTAAACAGTTATGCCCAGCAACAGAAGCTGATATGTCTTCAAAGAAACCTTTCCAGAGCCACATTTTGCATAGTTCAAGCAGTGTGCTATCCTGACTAAACGCACCATCAAAAGCATCCTCTGTGAGAGCCAACACGTATGGCAAACATCTACACCATGAGTTTTACCTGTGTGTAAAGCAATAGGTAGATAATTTGTTGATCCTTTTCCTCTGTCACTGGAGTAAATACTTCCCAGACGTTCCTCTTACCCTTTCTCTTAGGAAAACCTCATCTATATAATAAAAATACACAATTATAATGATCTCCTTCCTGCCTCCTTAGTGAATGAAGCATATGTTATTTTTTGTCTCTCTTTTCCTTAGACACTAAATACCTTATTGCACCTTTTGCTACTGACGTCTCTGCTGCCGCAGAAGCACCAGTTACCATTCCTCTGGCATAAACTGATGTGTGTCTAAATTAACTCAGAGCAGTTGGGCTTAGGCTCTTATGTTGAATTGAAATGTGCTGTGTCTGTAGAGCCTTTCACAGACTGAGAACACTGTGTTGAATACGATACTACCTATGACACGGTACCTTGATTCAAACAGGGAATAAATGCAGCTCTCCCTTTCCCTTCCAAAACTAATATTAAATAAAGGTGTAATTTTAATGCTTGTGTTGGTATTTCAAAGGGCAAGCTCCCCTGAGAGACTGCCTTTCTGCTTTTCAGCATTAAAATCAATAGTGCCAGCAATCTGTATTGCTTCCCACAGATAAAGAACACAGCAGTTTATCAACTAAGTTCACTCCAGGATCAAATGATTGGCATTGACTTCGAAGCCTTTGAGCACTTAAGTAATGCTTTCTGAATATCACCTAATGACTGTATTATATCAGAACCCAAAATCTTCTAGCATTAAAGTTCATATATCACATGTAATGACGTTCCTCAGACACTGAGGTTTTCTAAATATAAACCAGTTATTTCTTGGAAGGCAGCATTAAAAAACAATACAATACGCAGCTTCAAGCATATATATTTTTTCATATATCTAATATTCTTCTTGCATTTATAGCTCTTATGAGAAAGACTGCAAAGAAATTACTTCCTTTTAAATATCCAGATCTTCCCGGATCACCTCCTGAGAGACGCTGCCTCACTTGTGCTTCACTCCAAGGGAATACTATGAGAAGTCTGATGAGTTGTTATAATTAAATGGGATTTACAACATTGCAGATTTAGCACAGCAGAACAGCCTAGATATTTTATAGTCTGTCACAGGACTCGAACTCGTGCCTTGAGGAGTCTCTGGTTTAAGTCACAAATAAAATAAAAATAAAATAAAACCCTGAAGCAAATGAAAACCAGTAAGTGAACGTCCCAACTAATACTGTGGGAGGTCTGTTATGTTTCAATAAATGTGTATCCAGTTCCTGAGGTTTTGCAGGGAGTAGGGAATAAATAGTGCCCACCTAAAAATGAGAATACCAGTGCTTTAAAGAACCTGGAAGATGAACAGACATGGAAGTCAGGAGGTGATCCAGCACATGAGTATTTGTCCTTTTGTTCTATTTGCCTCACACTCAGACACAGCACAGTGACTTAATGTAGGAATCAATGTGTTCTGCAGTAGCTCTTCACCTGGTATAAAACCAGTACAACTAAGATAATTTCCATTCTGCAACTGTTCGAATTAACCAGACGACTTGCACTCAGGCAGGAAATAGTAAACTCTGGCCTCAATGAGACAGAATAGATCCCACACAGGAGACAACACCCATCTGGACAAGTCCAAACAGCAGTAGTTGAGCAGAAATAATTACTTGAGACAATACTGAACGGGTGACCAACAAATACTAACGCCAGCATGGATGGTCAACTGTAACAGTAACACAAGCATAACACTATTAGCTACATAAACTGCTTCAAACTATGGAGGCGGGAAGGAGGAACCAACCTCAAACCAAATCCAACTATTGGATCATTTCAAGAACCGACTTCTACTTGCGCTTTATTTTGCAGACATAGTCTGCATAGTCAGACCCTGCTCACAATCCATATCCTGATTCCCAGCCATCGAACCTATTTTGTATTCCAGTACCACAACAGAGAGAAAATATTTCATAGAATGTGTTTCTCAGTCTTTGTTACTAGACCCTGATGAGCTAACCTAGGAGCCAAGAAAAGACTGCAATCACAAGATGGCACAGCTCTAAGTTACTTTAAAATGCAATTATTAAACATACTTTGTTTAGGGATGTCAAAGTAAACACATTTTCCTCAATAACAGCTAAAAAATTGCCCTAGATAGCCATCAGTGTCCTTTCAGAAAGGCTTGGTTTTCCCATAAAGTCTAGCCAGAGAAATACGACTGAATGAACAGAAAGCAGCACCTAAACTGACATTATTTGCTGCCTCATCTTTTGATATCCAGAAAGCATCACTCAGTTTTAAATATATGTTTTGTTTAAAATTTTCCTAATTTTACTTTGCTTGGAGATACTGTATCTTTCTCAAGCATAATTAACTTAAACAGCTGAAATAGATTAGTTTAATTTCAGAATGAAGCTAAACACTACAAGGCAGTGTAATTTCATTTACTCTCGGTATTTCAAATGCAGAGTTTGGGGGAAGACAACATCTGGCATATGTTGTTATTGAGATATTACAAACAAAAGAAAGCCTGTAACTTCAAAGTTCAATTAGAAAGTCAGTATTAGAAATATCATCCCTCTTCTGAGAAAAGAACCCATTGGAACTTCAATATTAATTCTGTCAGTAGCCTCCTACATTAAAACAATTCAGTTATTTACTAGGTAATGCTCTCTAACAACAAGAAATGGGGTTCAGCATGTTTGCTTAATTGGCAATAAATGCATAGGAGTATGATTATCAAGTCTTTTTCCCACCTCATAAATATAATTGGGACAAGTCTGAAATCCATTAATGACACCAGAAAGTAAATATAGGCATTTAGAAATTAATATGTCTAAAATATCAATGGATTAGCCTATAAACCAGTCCTTGTAAAGAAATACTGGCAAATCTGTACAGACCATATGTAGACGGAACTATTATTTCCCAAACTGGCTATTTAAATTCCATAATTTTATACCTTTTCTTAGCAAGTGTACACTCAAACGACTGATTATCTACTGTCCACAACTGAGGCTGAGCTACTGCCCAAAATCTGAGCTAACAACTTCACACTGATGGTGTAGATCCAGTCCTGGACTCTCTTCTTTCGAGAAAACAGTTCTGTACCTTAGCACCAGTTAGTCCACAGCTCATCTCTCATAGGAGACGTCTGTGAAGAAGCAATGCAAGACCATGTTGTTTGATAAGGTGTTATAAAATATATACACATAAAATATGACTATATGTCTGCAGGATCCCATGGAAGAACAAACCAAACCAAACCACAAACCTGCCTTTTGCATTACTGGACATTTTGATCCAGATTCCGGGGGAGCCAAATGGCAATTTCACACCACACACTTGGCAATATCTGCTACATCATCAGCAATCAGAAGGATTCATATAAATCATGTAATATTTTTGTTCATGGTATTTAGGTTCGGGATAGACTTGACATAGGTCACTGGGTGACAGTTCCCAAAGGGCAGCTTGCAGTCCTCCTCTGTAGCGAAAGAACATTTGGCCACCAAAATCTGGATGTGCGACAAACAGTTTTGTACAATCTCTTGGTATTTGATATCAAACCAGCACAGGCAAGTGTAACATTTTTCCTCTGCAGCTGAAACTAGAACTAGACCTCATACCTGCTGCAAGCCACATTAGGATGGTGAGGGTCAACATATGCAAATCCCTTACTGGGATCAGAATGTTAATTGCTACATGCTCAAATTATTTGCTTTCAGCTGCTTTAAGTACATCACCCAAAGATAAATTACAGTATTTAAATTGCCTTCTGCCTGTTGTTTTTCAAAGGAAAAAGAACAGCCTTCAAACAGTTAGTTACAAAATAAGCAATAGAAATAATTACTCCATATTTGCCTTTCTTGATTTTCCACCTAATTCAGAAAGAGGGCAACTGCTTAAACTTGACAAACTACAACAATATAGCACCTCATCCTGCAGTTATTTAGTTAAGTATTTTTAGGAAATCTTTGTTGCATGACATTATAAGTCCATTAGGAAATAACATCATTAGGCTGCTTCCTGCAGTGTTTCCTTTTGTAATTTATAGCTCAATGCAAACGCAATGCAGAAGCTGTAGTGAGGCATCCCATGCTTAGGGCAATGAAACAGAAGTCTGGCACACAGAAGTACTCAGACTCAGTAGTTTCCCTTCTCAGATGAATTAATACTGCAGGGTATTCTTCACGCTACTGTTTTATTCCATATGACTTACCGCACAAATTGCATTTAAATTTATTTTGGCACTGAAGTCAAAAAGAACTGTAAAGTATCCAGATGTGATTCTCACTTTAGTCTGCGGCTGTGTCTGACAGTTCATTTAAAAATATTTGAGCCTCTTATACACTTTCATAACGTATTATTTAGTATCATACCCAATAAATAATACAAGAGATCATGTTTGCATCCAAAGACAGATTACAGACTTCGCAAAGATGAGTAGAGAAATAATTTTTTAAATCTTGAGACTTGTGCTCATATTCACCCTGGATGTGTAACTGAGATGAAGCTTTCAGCAGCAGAGCAGCTCCGTTGCTCCTAACAGATCATCTGCATGTGCAGCTTGCTGCTAAGTTCGACAGTTGGAAGTGAGATCTTTCACATCTTTAGAAACATTTTATTTATAAATAAAAATTCACATCACAAGAGGAGGTTGACCATTTAAAATGAAAATCTGCAACGCTTTCCTACGGTCTCACTGTGGGTAATTTATTAGGCAAAAAGAAGAAAGGATGTATTGCTGGTTTTTCTATACACCGTCCTTCACATTACACTAAACTATAGCCACATTGTTTCCAGCCTGGAGTAGCAGTTCCCTTTATTTTGTTTTAATTAATCAGAAAATATTGGAATGCAATGCACATTGTAATCCAAAGAATAAATGACCAAAGACTTTTTTTAGCCACCTATTAAGATAAAACATTTTAAATATAATTTCCAACTTATGAACAGCCAGTGCTGCTGAAAGACAAACTACAGGTGCTTACAGTTAGGTGCCCAGCTTTACTGGGGCTTTTTTGTATAGGATAATTGAATTTCATTCACTGAAATTCTTTGATAATTGAATTCTGTTCTTTGAAATTTCCCAGCCAAGGAATGTGAACAGGACAACAGAAATCTACAGCTGAACCCAGCGTATGCTCACACGTCATTACCCAAGAAGGATTTGACATAGTCAATGAAGCTAAAGTAACTACTAGACGGTAATTTTACTTCCAGACCTACACTGGTAAGCAAGAATATTATCCACTATACAGGCACCACCATACAAGCAAAACAAAACTCTGTTTGGCCTCTCCTTAAGAAGAATTCTCCTTCACTTTTCCCGGTGAAGGCTCAGTATTTATTATGTTCTTGTTAGAGAAGGAGAGGGAGACTCAATTACTGGTATAATACAACTCGTAGAGCTTTTCTACTTTCCGTTAGAGTTTACTTTTACTACGTTAATTTTTAAGTCTGTTTTCTTTCGGATTATAGTCTCTAAACCTCCAAAGTTCAGATATGCAGACAAACGTCAACAAATGTCAGTTATTCTTTAAATAAAATTCTGGAAGCAGCGAATTTTATATGATATGTTATTTTAACAACAAAACTAAGGCAATTATTAGCCTGCAGAAAAGGGATGTAAAAATTATTGTTGCTTTATAGAAAAGCTTAATCAGGTTTTGTAGCAAGTACTGCTTTTATTTTATTTGCTTATAACAAAAGCTTGAAATAGCTTCCAGAAAACATTCAGCACATGTTTATTTCCCAACAATAGATGATTCTAACAAAGCACATAAAACCCTCTCATTCTCTTCTTGTGTGTTTGAGCTTCAGAAATATGACCGAATGACAACAGACTAATTTCAATGCATTCCCTTAGTTTTCATCTTTTAATTTTCAAAAGAAGTGTAAAAGGATGCATCTCATTTTTACACACTATAATGGCAGTGAAAGCAGGAACAGCAGAACAAGCAAACCCTCAGTGCATCACTTCTGTATTCTACTTCACATATATATATTTTATTTTCCCTCGATCAAGGTGTAATCAAGGCTGCGAGCGCAAAGCAGGACAGGAAAACCTGATTATGTTGTAATTGGGTGAATCTCACTCTGATAGACCATTTATTTCAGTGATGAAACACTAAGCTTTTTTAAGGGCTATTTTATTTAAACAGGAAATAATTTTTTACTAAAATTATGACCACAGTATTTTTTTTACAAGCTTAAGAATAAGATAACCAAGAGAGGAACAACAGATCTGTTTCAGTTCTTGTTCCGTGTTCCAGTGTAGTATGCAAACCAAACGTGGAGATTTTGAATGTACCGCTGTACACACCAGCCTAATACATTTTATTCTGCCTCATCAAACACAAACTGAAAACTAAAATTCATTTTTCTGAATTCCTTAGTGCTCCCAGGTCTAGAAACACATCTCCCTGTGTTATACCCCTCTTGGGGAGCTCTGCACCAGCACAACCTAAATGCAATAAACACATTTTTTAAAGAATAAAGCGCCTTCTTGTCAATCATGGAATTAAGAAACAAATAAAGCCCCCATGCTAAGCTATATTATGTTTGTTTTTTAATTTCTGCTCTATATCTAAACTTCGTGTTTTTTGGAGTGGGTTCCAAATTTGCTCCAATGAATTCTCCTGTCCCCAATGTTTTCAAATAGTCACTTTTGAAAAACTTTCACTATACTGATGTTTGTTTCCATAGAAACGGGACTGAAAGCCAGAGCCGCTCTTGAAAGAATTACAATTGTCTCCCACAAATGAAGAACTTAAAAATAATATTAATAAAACTATTTCAGAATATATATTTCCTAATTTTGCAAAAACAGAGCATGATCTTCCATCCAGCGCAGTTAATAGGACTATAACTTGTGATTACAATAGAATAAGCCTAAATCGCTAAGAATGTATTACTGAGTAAAAAAACCTGATCAAAAGCCTATTCGGTTAACTGGATAATTTTCTAATGAATTTTTAATTGAAAGTGAATTAAATTTAGCAGGTGACTGTCAGATGAAGCCATTTTTAGAAATACTACAATGAAGAATTATGAGTCAAAAATGTAAAGCAATATCTATTAAGGTTTATTACTATTTACATAATTTATTTCTATTATTATTGGTTAATTTTTTGAGAGCAAATTGCTTCATTAAAACATGGTTGAAAGTCTTTTACAGTTAGTCAGATATGTTCCTAAACTCCAGCCAGACAGTAACTGAATCTATGGATGTCACTCTGGCATAAACCTCATCTTCTATAGGATTAAGAACCTATTTATTTCATAGTAATTAAGAGTTTTGCATTTTTCCTCCCAAAAGCGGTTCTAAGTGCACATCTCTGCACACCTTGGAAACATTTAAACACTCCCTCTGTGAGATGAAGATCTTTAACATTTCCTTCAGGCTGCACAACTCATTGTATCTGACCTATGGTTGGGGGACGAGTTTTGAACCTTCTCCGAGGGTAAAACTTCCTTACAAAGCTCATATACAAAACATACCAACTTATTTTTCTACGCTCACAATTACATCACACATAAAAGAGAATCGTGATAGGTAAACCTTTGCAGAAAATATCACGGTTGGACTTCACAAACAGGAAGGTATTTTTATTAAGCTTTTTTTAGGCATTATATTAACCATACTACTACTTGCATCTCTTGACTCTGTTGATTTTGATAACTCCACAAGAAAATGACTGCCAGTACTTTTTCTAAGAGAAACTATTTTTACTAGTAGGTTAGCCTGCTCATTTCTAAATTCCTTCAAAATTCTGAAAGAAGACATTTTAAATCTTTTCATTTGTAACTGACACATTTCCCATTACCACCTTAGGCCTTTTTCTACATTAGAAAACCACTCCCATGAGGTTTCTTCCTCCACAATGCGCCATTTCTCCCATCTCCCCTCTTCAGTGATGATAGTTTTACCATTATTTCATCAGCTAATCATTGAGATTCTGACCACTTCATCCACACATTTCACCCAAGAATTTTCCATTCCCCTGTTCACTTCACAGCTCTGCATCTTCATTTAGATACACAAACTTCATTCTGCCCAAACTCTTCATCAGGTGACACTTGAACATTCATTTCAACTGGGGGCTCCATACAAGGAAGAAAACTATCAACAGTGGTACCATGCACACTTCTGATTATTTATAACTAAGCATGCTAAAGCATGTTATCATGTTGGTGTCCTTCCAAAGTCTTCATTGATTTTATTAATCATGTAGACCAGTGGCAGAATTTGCTTAAATGGAAAGTAAGTCAAGCAGCAATTTAAATTTTCATTTTGGAAGACTGCTAATATACATATTGGCTAAAAATGATAACTTGAGTATTATTTTTCTGAAGGATTCGATATTAATTGGTTATACTGTCCCTTAAATAATGATAATAGGTGAACAACTGTATTTCATGAACAGTGTTTCATCTCGATGTTTTTCTCCTCTTATATACAGCCAGTTGAAAAGGAACATCTTCGATAATTGCACAAAAGAAAGGACAGCCATAGACAGATCATATTTTTTGTTACTTTTGCAAGACCCACACTCACAGACAAATGCTGTATGTTTTCCTATGAATACACAAGAGCAGCATTGGTGAATTTATGCAAGCAACACGTTTCGAGACTGCCAACAATGAAGCATTGTTCAAACTACACTGTATTTTATGAATAAGCCTGTAATGTTATATTATGATGAATCTACTTGACATTCAGCGGTGTGATGCAGTGCATAATAATTATAATAATGCAGTGCATGGCTGTAGCTTATTATGTGCATATGGAAGACACCAGCGTCTTAAGGATGGACATTTAACTCAAGGTAGAAGGAGAGAAATAGACTCAAGAAACGTACTAAGGTCCTAATCGCAAAGTCTGATGGTATTCTGAGATTCTATGTATCCGATACACACTCACACGCACACACTGTTAAAGCAGCAGAGACCATCTTGAAATGGAATGTGAGCCTTTCTCTTTTTTTTTTTTTTTTTTTTTTATATATAACACATGACATTTGTGATTTTTCAGTTTTTGGGTGGACAATGGGGGAATTTTTGTTTCTTATTCATAAGCCATATTATCTTATCAATATTTCCAATGGATTTATGGAAAAAAAAAAGAGATTCCTCTATAAAAGTTCCCTTTCCTCCTCAACTCAGGGGACGAACTTGTTCTTCAAACTAGTTAGAAGGAAAGTCTTATAAGAAATACAGCTGGTCTCAGTAACATCTGCCTTAGACCATATTGTTTGATAGTTCATTCCGTAATTTTTTGAGATCCAAATTCTTTTTCATTTGTTTGCACAACGGAGACATTAATTTGAAGAATAGGAAAGACAGATCCTTTAGTTTTAACAATACCACTAATTACTATGGTGAACATATGATCTGAGGACACTGTTCTTATTCCTCTCCAGACTTTGAGTCATTATGGTATTTTCTTCCCTTCTTGCAACTCTACAGTGCACAACGCAGCCTCAACTTATGACGTGTTGAACAAAACACAACAAAGAAGTAAAGAAGGGCTCAATAGAAGCTGTTGGCTACAAACACATTACAGGCAATATACAACACCAGTGGTTGAATATTGACCTCAGGGCATTAACTCTAGATTGGCATGCCATGCTACAGCACATGAACACAGTCATCTTTACAACACAGAGCGGAATTTAAGAGACTCACATAATTGCCTGCGAGAGGGTACAGGAGCACTTCCAAATGCTGTGCCCTGTAAATAAAACACATTTTTTTTGGAGCAAAGGATGTCAGATTAACAGCGGTAGCAAATGAAAAAATGACAAGACACGAAGAAAATGAAGGCAGTGAAACGTAATAGAGACTGTTTAGATAGAGGAGCTTGTTATTATGGAAGAATTGCAGTTCCTGTTTTCAGATAAACATAAATTATAGTGGAGAACATTCTCTGAGTAATCCACCCATCGGCGGACACAACGAACCAAAGAGAGAGAAAAAGGAGAGCAAGAAAGAAAGCAAACAGAAAAGAAGTGTCAGCGTAAGACAAGCATGCTCACACTTGTCAGAAATTAAATTTGATGGGAAGGACAGCATACAGAGTATATATTAAAATGAATTGTTACAAAAATAAGAAGGCTCAATTACAGCAACATCTTAACTGATACTGTCACTGTTTGAAGGCAAAGTGGATTTCAAACAGGTAGGAAGGAGAGCGAGTGCGGTACAGTTTGGTTCCTGCCACCTCCTCCGCATCTTGTCTACACAATTCTTTAATGAGTCCTCACTGGGTCAGTTTGATGAC
This sequence comes from Columba livia, assembly GCF_036013475.1. Classification (NCBI taxonomy): domain Eukaryota; kingdom Metazoa; phylum Chordata; class Aves; order Columbiformes; family Columbidae; genus Columba; species Columba livia. The sequence goes on along the minus strand of NC_088605.1, from coordinate 76,497,988 downwards.
AGCTGACAAGAAGCAGCTTTATTAAACCCCGATTAATATATGCAGTACGCTCTTCCAGTGGATGGAGTGCTTCATCTTTTGTGTATGATGCCAGCAATTATTACACATCTCTGAAATACCAACCGTGCATGTAGAGGCAATATGAATCAAATGCCAAGCAAGTACGACACTGGTTGGGATCTGCAGACGAGCCTCTTCCTGATGCAATACCACATCTAGCCCCAATCTCCCCTCACTCCACCCCCCAAAAAACCCCAAATCCAGAAAAACAGGGATTAAGAGGATGACCAGGTTACTCTAGTGTACAGAATTTGAAGAGGAGTGTTAAACTATGTTCCCTCACTGGGCATCTAGATCATGAATCACAGTTTTACTTCAAGTTTGTGTCCAAAACTGCTTCCTCTTTCCCAGAATTAAAAGGCACACTGATCAATGCCACTGGGTAGACAAGGATGACTAATAACAGCAATATTTAGACTGCACTTATTGCCTAGAGGGAAAACCAAACCATTTCAAACCCACACAAAGCAAAGCAAACAAACAAAACCCACAACAACCCACCCCAAACAAAATAAAACCACAACAAACAAACAAAAATAATCAAACATCTGAAACTTATGAGATTTGACTGGAGCTGAGCTTCTGTTGAAGTGCTTTTCACTTCCACCAGCTTTTTGAATGTAAGGCTGGAAAGTGATTTACCAGGCATTTAGATAGTGCGAGACATTTGGGGTTTGAGGTCATTTTCTCTTTCAGGTCTTGCAAAAACTTGTTTATTTAAAGAAGAAATCCTTCTTGTCAATCCTAAAAGTAAGTTTTCAGTTCACCATTTAAAGACATTGAAATTATCTCTGAAACCGTATAGAAAAACAAAAAGCACAACGTAAATTGGCCTGACAACAGTTAGTTGACTGCTTTCTTATTTAGCCAAATGTATGTTTTCTATGCTTTGAATGTGTAGCGTCTTCATGTTCGCCCCCCATGCATCAAAAAGAAAACATTTAAACAGCCTCAACTTACACAAATTCTACAACAAAAGAATTGGGAATTTAATTATTCATTGTTAATTACTATTATTAACTACTGACACCCATTAAGTAATATATTTCTAATGACATAATGAACCTTTGAAAAGCAAGATACCAATGAAATTGTCTGCGTTGTTTATTCATGTTCCTGATTTTCAGAGTAAATGGCTTTTTGGGGAGAAAAATGATATATGCCTTTCAGCAGGCCTTCCTTTCCCTTTTTTCACCTCATACTCCAGAAATAAATGTTATTCTTCAGTACACAACGATAAGGAGCATTTCTCAAAACTAAGCCAAGTTTCAGACATTTTCCATGGACAATCCAGGCTCTGCTGGAACTCTTAGTAGTTCCACAGCAAGGGAATCTGGCATTTATTTCCCACAGTTACTTCATTTCTCACATCCTCACATTGAACAAAATCAGGAACTGTCATTTTTTTTAAGTAACGACCACAAACGCCAGACAGCCTAAACATTTGTGACTGCAGCTATTTTGGGACAACAGTAGTAAGGAAGGCTGAATGAAGAGGTTCATAACGCCACCTATTCAATGAAGCAAAGCATCCAAGTACGTATTAGTTTGCCGTTCAAATGAAGCCTTTCGGTCAAAATACTTTAGCAAACTCCATCTCTCTGAACTCTGAAGTTAGGAGTTCAGCTGTTATTAACTGTGAATAGCGACTGAAGTCCTTTGGGTTCACCTTGAAAGTCTGAGTACTGCGATATATGAAATGATCAAATCAGTTCAGCCGACGTGAACAGCCCCCCTGCAGCACAGCTGCACAGACATCGCTCTTCTTTCTGGGTCACTTTCTAGGAGGAACCTGCACAAATATGTGGATTGACAACAGACAGGTCAATGCCAGAAGAAAATAAGAGAGCTCACTGCTCATCAAATGCATGTTTTTTTCAATAAATGCCTTCTTTTCTATTACAGCACAAACCCCAACTATTATACGGTTATAAAGGCACTAATCAAACACCAAACTAAAAACCAAAACCCAGCTTCCTCCCCTTTCAGTGCCAGATTATTATTTCTATAGAGACTGCTCATGATAGGCAACATTTCCCTAGACAAAGTGCATATGTTGACACGAATTTTGAAAATGAACATATTCCTTTTTCTCATAGAAATGAGACTGATACCTCAAAACATTTCAGAGCGCTACTACGAATAAAAAGTACAGCGTTAAATTAAAGGTTATACTGACGTATTAGTTATTACCACTGATCTCACAAGATTTGTGCAAGATAATTCCTTGTCGAAACACGACAGCGTAATACCACTGATACAGAGACAGCAAAACTTGCTGGATCACTAACACGTTCTGCTGTAAGTGCCGAAACCATTTCTTCCTCTGTAGACCTCATCCATCCTTCAGGCTCATTTTGACAAGTTGAAGAAATCATCATTTGAATACAAAGAGGTGGAGAGTTGGATACGTGGGGAGAATAATCATCTGCTTAAATATAAATGAAAAACGGTAGGCAACGTAGTAGTATTAAGAGGAAGACCAAGGCTTTAAAGCAAAACTCAAGCAGAACAGGAGTTCTTATTCTTTTTTGAAAGGCAGGATTAGAAAATGCTAAAAAAGCCAAGAAAACAACAAAAAAACCCCACTACTTTCCACAAGCAATTGTTTACAACTTAATCTCTTTTACAGCATTATCCAACTTTAATAACAGCCAACACTCAGTTTTTACAACTTCTCTGATGAAAAACTGCTTATCATTTGTGTCTTTTTCCTTTCTCAGATTTCAGATTGCAATCTCTTTTACCTTAAACAACGAAACAACAAGAAATATTTTGTTCCTATGGCGGCCTGAAATACCACAATGCCTTCATACAACTCCAAAATATTTAAAGCTATCTACAATTGAAGATGATAGTACGGCAATCAGATTGATTTCCAATTTTTTTGAAAGCTATGCCAGGCATGAGCAAAATTACTGAAAGAAAATCGACTCAAGAGCAAACGCAGCTCTGTAGTCTATAGATATATAAAAATAAAGATGTTCCTCCTCCAAATATCTTCCAAACTGAAGTTATAGCTCTATAAGGAAGACATATTTCCATCTTTAAGTTATCAGTAAATATTTTACTAGCAGCCTCTTGGCACATTTTCAACTCTGAATCAACATTTACATGCACTTCTCAGCAATCTGCTTCCACATGTAAGTGAAAGATCCTAAAATACACTTTCGCACAGCAGTTTGGATTGAAATGTCGTAAGGCCAAACCATAAACACTATGTTAGATCTAGATACAATCATATAAGGCAGTAAGAGTGTTTCTGGTTACCTACAGTCCCTTACGTGATAGCAATAAGATAATCAGTTCAAATGGATAATTCCAACTAATGTTTCCGTATAGCTTGCTTGTATTTTATAACTGTATGCTTCCTTCCAGCCATCTTACCAGCAACAACAATCTGCTTGAATTGCTTAGGCAGAAATTTCTTACAAAATTGTGAATTCCTGAATGCCTCAACATCTGCTGAAATACTGTTACACCATTAAAAAAATAAATTAAACATAATCAAAAAACCACACATGAAATAGGAAAATATTTGCAAAATTCTCATTGACACTAGAGATGTTAAGTTACATGAATTTCTTTTCACTTGATGACCTGTGTGATTCTTTATCCTCTCAGGGGACTTAACTTGAATTAGGTACCCCTGCCTTTGAGGTGTACAATTTGTTTTAAAGCCACCCTGCTTTGCTCATTTAAATCTTTCATTAACTTGGTCTTACAGGCCTCTGAGGTGCCTGGGACATCTTTCATTTAGAGCATATTAACTGAGCAGTACAAGTGTTTCTATCTTAGGGCTGTGTGTTGGAAATTCAGAGGGAAACTGCTGGGCAGCCTCAGCACTCAGTCAACTTCTATTACTTCCTCTTACTTGCACTAATTTTTCTACAAATGGCTGCTTTTTGTCTGCTTGTAACTGGTTCATAACTGTGAGACCCACTTCTGCAAAGTGATGCCCACACTAAAGGTCCTATTAAAAACAACAACAAAATAATAATTGATTGCATTATACGGTAAGTCAAAGAAACACATCGCCTGCCCAAATAAAAGCAACAACGTCCTTGCAATTGTCGTCTGAAACAGAAAAGCATGAGTTTGCTGACTCTGCAGCAACCGATACAGTCAAAACAGAATTTAAGAATGAGAATTGAATGACTATAGCTCAGAATTTCACCAATTTCTTGTTTTCTTGTGCTTCGCTAACACGGATGAGGCCACCAAGGTCTTGGTTGTGCTCTGAGAACCTGGTTTGTGCCCAGGTTAATGTACTGATGGCATGGACTCGCCATTTCCACACCAACCTTCGCCTGTCTCATCTGAATAGCTTTGTGTCTAGCTGAGCTAGTGCTAGTTAGAATGTGCCAAAACTAATTAGTGAATAAAGATGCTGCTATAGCAACAGCATCTAATTTTCTAATCAGTGATAATTGCCGAAACACCTGCCATAAAACATAAATACATTTGGACCGGGGAGGTCTCTGAAACAAACTTTGCTTTTTTTTTAACTGACCTTTATCATGATAACAGAAGAGAATAAAGTACCAGTTCTCTTTTTCAACCTATCAACTGCAATATAAATAGACATAGTATTCTTTATTTTTAAGGAAGCCCAAAGAATGTGTCCTAAAGTCTCAAACTAATTAACTACACTGTGCTTAGAGATTCCCAGGCAAGAAGAATTCCAGATGGCAGCCGGTTACAATAAGGAGCAGTGCAATGAATACAATATTGAACTACCACCTGTAAGATGCAAATGCTTGTGATTCACAGAGGGAAAGACAAAGCACATAGCAGCGCTACGGGAAACAACTGGAAGATCGGGCAAGATATAAATTACCGTGTTTATTCTCTATGTGCTCTGAACTCTGAAAAGGTATTTTTTACACATTATTTTGAGTATATCTGAGGTCATAAATGGGACGCACATTTGCTCTGTGTTCCATCTATGATGTTTTTAGCACCCTTTGGCAGCAGCCACTACCTATCCACGTGTTGGAAATACCTGACATCAGGAATCTGATGTTTATTTCCACTCTTAGCAGCAGTGGATGAGAGTGTAAATTCCAATAGACTTCATGTACTCACATCTTCTGTATTTCAAACATTTACACTTGCTTCTCACCATGTAGCAGGGATTACGTAGTTTACCAGCACTTCTCAAAGATTAATTTTAAAATAATACCTCGTTTTCCCCACTTTTTGATAGGATCCTTCTAATCACGTAGACTTATCTGTGATTGCACCCTAAACACATTCTCATACACACTGAATTTAGAACAACGTGAGCAATGTGATGGAAACACAAGGTCATAACGCAGTGATTTGGTAAATAACTTTTAAAACGCACATTAAGTATGGGCAACATGCTGCCCTGGAGGAAAGAAGAGGAAACAGCAGAGCATTTCATACCGGTCAGCAACTCATTGTAAAAGATCAGCCACACATTAGTTCCCTGCTCATAAGAGCCTCCAACCACACATAAAGATTCCTATGTAAGCCTTTTCAGAGATCCTAATGAGAGTGAACACAAGCAGTTAATCAGACCGGCAGGTTCCACTACAAATACAATAAATTCCCAAATGCTCAAGCCCAGAAGTGCTTCTTGAAAAAGCAGCAACAACTGCAGCAAACAGATGTTGTTGTTGCAGAAAGTTCTAAGAAACACTTTAAGACACGGCTCAAAAACAACGTTTCTATATCACAACAGAGTTTTGACTATTTTTTTAAAAAATTAATTATTATTTGGACAGAAAAGGAGTAGAAAAGTGGTAAAGACAAATTTATATAGTTAGTGATGTACACTGACCACTGCATTCACATGTGTAAAGTGGTTATGCCATCTGTTGGGAACAACAGAAATGATTTGTAGATACTTCTTTTTCCTGGGTGTTTTTATCTTCTAAAAAATAAGTTGCTTTTGGTTGCTTTAAAAGAAAAGAAAATAGGAAAGAATAATTTAGAACTTAAGACTCAAATATTTGACATGGAAAAAACAGTTGTTACTGCAGCAGATAGTGAAGTGAGGGGAAAGCTAATGGTGTTTCAACAGTTTATTTTTGCAAATGACCCAATTAACTTTTCTAAAAAGTGTCCTCTAAGTTACATACTAGTCCATTGTGCTTCAGAGTTTCAAAAACGCGTTAACTTCAATAATTTATATAAAATCATGATTCTTACCCAGTTATTATTCCTGAACTCCAAGGGGACATCTTAAGATAGAGGGATTTATCTAAAAATTACTATTTCCTTAAGCAATTCACTTTCACTTCACCTCTGAAAGGTGATGTCTCAGTGACAAATACATTTTGAGAGAACAAAGTTTGTGATAAAGGCTCTGGCAGCATTACTAATTACACCCACACTCTGAAGGCTTAAAAATAAGATATGCTTCCTTTCTATGCTTCAACCATTTTAAGGAACCTAAGATGCCACAGAAGCTATCAGAAATCTTACCATTGAACGGAATGCAAAAGAGTGTCAAATTGAAGAAAGGTCCTTAATTGTTCCATCAAACAGCATGATGGGGTTTGTTTTCTTTTTGCTTTTATTAGTTTGTTTTTTCCCTTCTGATTTATTCCGGCCTCTGAGGTCAAGGATCCTGTTTGTGTCTGGTCCTGTAGAGCATCTCAGTCTTTCGGGGGATAACTGGGAATGGCGCTCTCTGGAAGTGCCCAGGCTAGCGTGACAATTAAAGGAGGGAGAAGACATGCAATTATTTCCAAAAGGACAGATCTACAAAGAACTGACAACAGGCTACACTGCAGGGAATGAGCAGAGTTAAGATTTGTATTATGAATTAAGATTTAATGAATCCCCAGGCAAGTTTTACCAAAGAAACTAAAAGAAAAGTAGACTGCTTGATCATAGATTAGCTACATGAAAATGTTACATACATTAAAAATAACATCCATCCAAGACAGAGTGACCTTGAACATTTAGCTACAGCGCTAATCTTCAGGAGGTAAAACACTCTGTCATTTCAACCTGGTGATGAATTGACTGCCATGAAAAGAAAACTGTGTTGTGAGAGTCTTTCAAAAACACAGTGGCATATTTATAATATGCATTTTCTGATAGTAAGAGATTGCAAAATAAGTGTTGTTTTTCCTTATGGAAAAACTTAAAGCTTAAAAAAAGGGAAGAGTCTTCAAAAGCAACTAAAATAACCAATTAAGTGTACAAAATTTTCAGTAGAACATCTCTCTTTTTTCTTATATCTCTCACAAAGACAGTAATCTAAAGTCAGATGGGCACCATATCACATCCAATACACAAATATACCTATCAGACACAATTATCTAAATGACAGTAAGAGTTCACTGCACAAAGTGATTTTTTCCTTTGATTACTACACTAAGGAACTGTTTTTCAGGACAGAGCAAATAGAGTTTACGGACTGATGCAGATCTATTATAGGCATTAAAGTGGTTATTTGGATAAACATTTCAATCAGTCTGTCACAAAAAGTAGTTCCATTTCTATTTCCAACTGATGATAATTTTAAATGTAATTGATGGTAAACTATTTGTGGAGCTAGGAACTAAAGCTTTCAAAATCATAAGCTTGATGACATTTTTCAACAGTTTTTATTCTATATTAGACACAAACTGCCATAAAGAACAGTGGGGAATGTCCTCTTCCCAATAAATTAACTTTGTCTGTGCAAGATATAATCAGAGCCCTAATCTCACGTACCCAAATTGCTGATTAAGAATGCAGCCACTAAGTAGAAAAAGTGTGATCCAATGTCTTCTGAAACAGCTTATCGAGCACTCCACGATCCACAAAGTAACAGCAACAAGTGTAATTTTATGCTGCTTAAGAGACTCCATGTTCTGCTGTGAAATTGCAGGACAAAAAGTTCTGTATGGGAAGGCGAGGAATTTCAAAGACTCAATTCCTGGAACCAGGGTCGTGGTCAAAGGTGAAGCCAGAGGCACCGGTGAGAATTTAAGGCCCTAGGAACATTTTCAGAAACCAATTATTGTGTAGTTTTAAGGGTGGATGTCTCAAAAAGCATTATGAAAAAGCAGAATTTTAAAAGTATAATTTAATACTCAGAATATTCACTTTTTTCCCCCCCTCAGAGTGAAATGCAACTCTAAGGGCTTAGCTCTATTCTGCATTAAACAAACACAGAATTTTAACATTACCGAAGCTAATTTTCTATTGTATTACTATGTGGTGGTATAAGAACTGAAGTTACAGTAACCAGAAAACAACAAAACACTGAAAACTCCCATCTACAAAAAAAAGTAGTAAAGAAAGCGGCCATATTCATAACGTCATGTAAAACTACTGTCACAATACATATTTTAAATTCCATAATTCGTGGTTCTGATAGAAGTCATTTGGCTTTCAGCTTGGTCTTCTGCCTTGTCCTTCTCTTCATAACAAAGCTGCTTGCAGCTGCCCCTTATTCCTATAAATTTGGGTACACATCTACCCTTCCTGCCAGTCAACATGAAGACTAATTAGAGACAAACAAGGTGGAAAACAACGCCAAATTCTGACCCGCTGCCATCAACAGCCGAATTTCTGTTTCTGCGGGACCAGCGCATCATCTCCATGCGCTTCCCCAGGGAGATGATAAAGAAGTTTCATCTCAAGTCAGCGAATGTGCAAAACTGCCAGATTTCAGGTACAACCCTGGGCAAACCACAGGGCTGCTCTCAATTTCCTCATCTGCAAGATGCAGATAATAAATCTGGCAAATACAGACTGCCATAAAAGTGTTATTGATTTTTGCCTTATAAAAGGCAACAGAGCCCAAGTTAAGAATGTTGTAGCCCAGCGCTAGCGAGCAGGAGAACTTGGGAGGAAGACGATCATCTACTTTGATAATTATTGATTTTTATAAGGTATATATCACTTAATTACCTTGACATTCTCCAAATACTGAGCTTCCTAAGCCATTAACAAACCAAACACAAGAACAAATGGGCCTTATATAAATGTCAATAGCAGACCTGCTTTTAAAGGACAAAAATGAAAGAAATGCTATTAAGCAGGCTAAATGTCAGAAATTCCTGAGTGCTTATACTTAATTAGAGGAAGACTTTTAGTAACATATTCTTATTCTAACAGAGCTCACAGTTAACTGTATACCTGGAATGGACAATCTCCACAGTTTTCTAAATTCTATAAACATGAAAAACTGAAAAAAAGCCTTTGTCATATATGGCCTATTGGGGAGATCTGTGAAGAGCAACTAAGCACCCTCCCATGTATAGCGAGCACAGAAACTCCTTTGGCAGCTTCCCCCAAAGGCTCATGTAGTTTGGTAGTTCGGAGTTGGCCACCAGGACTTCAACCTTGCAAAATCCACACGCTATTTCTATGTCTGAGTTCACTGGGGGCCTTATCAGCCTTATGGTTCCCTTCAAAACAGCAAATGTAATCCTAGGACTGTATAAATGTAGGATTAACTACATATATACAATCTATGCACTTATGCAGAGGTTTGCCTCAACAGGCAAGTCCTGCATCTGCAGCCACAAAATACCAAAATACAGCCTATAACCAGCGGTCGTGGTTTTGATTTGTAACCTTCCCATGGTTCTTTTCTTTCAGTTGTTTGTTAGCAATAATAAAGATACTTAGCTCTTGCACAGAGAAAGGTTGGACACAAGTCTTAAAATACCTGGCAAATCTCACACAGGATTTCTCCACCCACCCCCAGCGACAAGAAGCTGCTGATCCAAGGGCTCGTCTTTGTGTCACTGGTCCAGCAGCTTGTGTTGACCGTATAACTTCTGCCAACATCACCAGACAAAGGGATTCTTTTCACAGAGCCACACTGTAGATGGCATGTCACCTACTTATCCTTTTTACCTATACGATGTCCATTATTTATGTGAGCAGAAGACTGGTAATAGTGAATTGTGTTTGCCCAGACTCCCCCAGCCAGCTACAACAAAACACCTGGAAGATGCATAAGCTGAACTCTCGCTCCTCTCTCCCGCAGGGTTACCATTATTAATGGCAATACAGAACGGGGGGAGTCACTGAAGATTGCCAAGGCAACTGCTAAAGGGGAGGAGAAAAACAAGTGAATTGATCAACAGATTTTATTTTTTCTCCATGGAAACTAAGGAAATTAATTTCTTTTACAACAGATTATTTTTAGACAGTCTGCTGAATTTTGCTCCTAGCTCCACCCATTTCCAGCATCACACCATTCCATTGGTGCATTGCATCACATAAATAATGGGCAGTAATTGCCCCTGTAGCCAAGAAGGGACCTGGCAACGAGTGGAGGAGCAAAGCAAAGGATCATAACCTCTTAGACCAGCCTTTTCAAAAGAGAAAGTGTGATGCTGCTACATACTGACAAATATAAACCACCTTTATTGCAACACATCAGAAAGGTTGCTGCAACTACCATCCTGATCATAAAAACATACCAGCAACGCTGACACGTTACATCTCAGTGGAAAGCCAAGGATAACAGTGTTTGCCACCTCATGGACAAATTGTAAAATACAGTGTGTATTCGTGACTGGCAGCATTTGGAAGCAGGATTAGAGGTTTCTGGATGAAAATTTGTTCTGTTCAGGCAAACAGGATTTGCAGCCTTCCACAACAGTGGTGAATATTGACCACAGCTACCTGCACTTTGATCTAGTGTTTTCAGATCCCTTGTACAAAGAAGAAAATTGTATCTTCCTGAGCACACTTGTTTGTTTCAAAGAACAAAGCAGAGCTAATGAGAAAAAGAAAAAACAAAAAGAGAAGGAGCATTATCTAGTCTTCTGGATCAAAGATGTTCCTAATGTGCAACGTATAGGGCAAGTTTACTTGCATACAGCTCGGAAGTAAAAATCTTCCATATAATGCAGAAACTCATGTTCACATACACAACAGCACAGTGCATCACAAACCACATTCAGACAAACTAACGTGTATATTATTGGGTATCAGGACAGAGCACACGATGGGAGCTCCTCTGCCTCCTCCCCTAAGGTTTAGTACCTTTTTTCTTTTCCAGTCTAACATGATTAGTGAGGTGTCAATTGACTGGCTCTAAACTCCCTGCCCTTGTCCTAGAAAGTTCCAGAACCTGACCCAATTCTTCTCATTCTGGTCACTGTGACTGCATAGAAAACACATGTTCAACTTCTTCCATTTCTACTCAGTCTGCGAAGAGATTGTTTGAAAAACCCATTGCTAAGTTGGGAATTTCTGTCATTTGTCTTTAAAGCAGTGTTAACATTGAAGGCCAAGCTCAGCCACTGTGAAACTACCTCATGAAATACGAAGACTGAACCTGAGTCATTAAAATTTCATTATTCAGAAAAAGACTAGACTAATTCGTTTTTAAATCTTGGTACCAATGCAGAATAAGAATCAACAATACATTCAACAATCTACCAATAAATCTCAAATTTTCAGGGAGATGAACTAGACGGCTTCATTAGTCTCTATCTTATCTAGGGTCCTCCTCTCAAAAACTGAGAAAATGTCTCATTTTGTATAAAAAACAGAGTAAGAGAAGTGAGGTTAAGTGAGTGTAGATTGACAGCTGTACTCTGTAACCTAAATTAGTTGGAACTCATTGCTCTGCACTGCAGCGATCACTTCTCCAATTGAAAAGGAAAAACAAGGACAAGATCATGGCAAGAGCTGCATCTTGGTTTTTAAGTACGGTATTTAATCAAACAAGAAACACTCCATAAAGGAGACTGAATAATAGATTGAAAAAGCCCAACAAACAAACAATAAAAACCCAAACAAACAAAACAAAACCACCACCAACAAAAGAGCATTTATGAGGGTTCAGAACATCAGTCTGCTTCCCTATTATCCAGAAGGCACTAAGTACAGAATTTAATTTGTAAGCAAGATGTAGAATTTATATACTATTGATAAATCAGTTCTTTCATCCTTCTATATAAAAGAGAAAATCAAGATAGCAAATATGATGTATTTTATACTCATTATCTTCAAAGCCAGTCTCACAAAACCCATTGAGAAGGAAGGTGAAAAAAATATAAGACCTCTCACCAAATGCATCTCGAGAAATTGAACAAAATGTGTGCAAGCAAGTCTGCAAACTTGTTCTAATGGGAGCAGCAATTGCTCTTTTCCTCCTTATTTTTCTCCTTTATGGCCAACTTATTGATGTATATCCAGAAACTCCCATAGAAACTCCAATTCTGAGCAGAGCCAAACTATTGGTTATTAATCTTACTTTCCTCCATATATTCCCACTTCTTTTCGATATCCTGTGAACCATCTGATTAAAAGACAAAATTAAGACAGACTAAATTTACGTAAATTAGAGCAGTTTCTGAGTGGTTTTTGATTCTGAGGACAGAATCCAACAGGATGGCTGTTGTGCCAAGTCAACTTACATTATTTATGTTTTCCCTATGGCTGCTCTTTACTAAATAGATCACTTATTATTAAATTACTAAAACTTCTAAAAGTAAAATGCCCACCCCAGTGCAATTAAAACGACTAGCAGAAATCTTTCATATAATAATGGAAATAATAAGACTCTGTACCTGAAGCTAAGCTCTGGACACAGTTCCTAACGCTGTCATTCCATAGAGAGATGGGGTGACTGCTGTAAAAAGGCATCTGCCAAGTCAAAGAGGAATATTTCCCGGTTCTTGAGAAAGTTCTTGGCAATGCTGCTGCCTTCGTCATGAGTAATGGGACATTGCTTCCTGCATCTTGGACGACGAACCTTGGGAAACATCATATAACAAACGTCTTCCTGCAGCACTAATGATTACAGGGGTTTTTCCCAGTCTATTAAGCTACTGATTATATTTGACTTTTTTTTGACCCAAAATGAAAGTGACAGTTGTGAAAAATATCTTGATATGGATCAGCATAATCTAAACAAATTAATCTGGACAGCGCTTTTTCCAAACCAGTTGCCAGCACATTAGCAAAAACAGAAAAAAAAGAAGATCGCTGTTACAAGCCATCAGCCTGTGCTGAAAGCAGTTAGAAATTACCGTCCTGCAATCTCATTTTGCAAAGAAATCCATATCAAACGCTCTGACATGCACTGGAAAAACGCTAATACCAGAACTGAAGAGCTGGTTCCCTTTCTGTTTCTAAAACTCTCTGACACACTCTGCAGGTCACAAAGCGTCATGTCATTGTGCTGCACTCTCAGTGGAACGGGGGAAAGCATCTCGGGACTCAGGGGAAGGGAGACAGCATCAAGTTTCCTCCAGGGGGGAATAGAAAATAAGAAATAAATAAAACGCAAAACTCAGCAGGTACAATTCCAGAGTTTGTTCTTCAAAGATCAAATGTCCCACTTGCGTAAGAACTGAAATAGGATAAAAGAGTCTCTTGTTTTGCCACCTATGACACTGGTGTCCACTCCCCTGTGATCAAACGGGCTGGGAAAGGAGGGAAAGCGGTGCAGAACTGCACTGTACACAGGATTTAAAGGTTCGAGTAACACAGACAGAGCAGAGACAGCAAATCAAACCCAAACACATCTGAAACCAGCGAGTTCAAGAGAGGGGACGTGAACCTTACGAAGCCACGACATTCAAATTGACATTCTGCAATATCCACAAAGCCTAGAATTACTTCTCCATATACTGCAGGTGCTGCTAGAGTAAACACATACTCTCACATATAGATGTGAATTTAAGACCATCTCAGAACCTGCCATTGCTTCTTTCTTGAGACGAGCGCTCTCAGCCACAATGCGTGGTGCCTGGGACTATCTATAAATGTTCACTGCTTAGAAGTGCTGTCTGTTCTGCATCTTAATAGGAGCAACTGTTCAGGAACAGGGAACAAAGCAGCTAGAATATTCTCAACGTCTTCAGTAGTAAAGAAAACAAAAATTAGTCCAAGGGTTTATTTCACATTTCCAGCTTACCCAGCCCCATAAGCTCCGCTACAAGCAGCAATGCTGCTTACAATTTAAGAGCCCTTAAACCAAACCATTGACACGTACAGGCATGGGTGGTACCTACTACTGGTTCACCATCACTGATTTGCCTTTCAAAAGTACAAACTTCAAAATGTTCACAACTGACTATAACCACAATTTATCAACATTTATTTTAGCATGATGTTTTCTAGCTATGAGAATTGGTTTCTCTATCAAAAATATCTTGATGAGACCTGCTGAACGGTGTCTTCCCCCAATGATTTCTGTTCAAGACAGCAGATACAAAAATTGGTATAAAAAGGCAGGCGCAAAGTACACCTGCGCTACAGCATTCCTTGTTCAAAACTCTTTCCATGCATATATATTTCTCCCAGAAATAAAACCTTGGGCATGATGTACCACTTAACATTTCAGAGATTAGTTTATTGTGGGACAATCTTGGAGGCTGGTTAGAAAAATAAGACTGATATAATGGAACGTTTGATTCAAGCTTCAATATTGGGAAAGCTACTGCTGCATTATACAATCAAGATGGACAACTGGATAAAGAAGTAGTGAAAAATAATGTAGAAGGGCTTTATAAGAAGCCAGTCAAACATTAACATTGAAATAACGAAACCTAAATCCTGTTGAATTACTTCAAAGGATAGAAAACTTATCATTACGGAAATAAGATAAATCTAAATAATAAAGATAAATTAAACTGCATTAAAGCTGTCTTGTTTTATTTTTTCTAACGCTGACAGTTTCACGATGCATACATAATCAAAGTCCCTTTTTTTCTTTTTTAATACTGGGTTATTTGATTTGAAACAATAGTTCGCAAAGCTTGTCATAATATTTCTTCTTCTCTCCAAGTCCATCATGTCTACATTTTGTGAATATATATGCAACAAAAACGTTCCTTCTACAAAATGAAAGAAATGAGCTTTCAGCAATCAAATCATATAACTGAAATAGTTTCATAGAAGCTTTTATTTGGTTTATTATGTATTATGCAGCTAGCCTAATTAGACTAATTAGTTAAGCTGACAATCATTTAAATAGGGATGAACTAAACAACTTGGTGATTATACCCTCTCTTTAGAAGCACTTTCCTGATCTTTAGTCGCACTGTCCAGTGTGGAATCTCACGGATGCTGAGCAAATGTCCCAAAATCAAGGAGCAATAGTTGAGCAAAGAAACGGGTGTGAGATTCAGCAGTGTCACAGTTACATAAGCATCCATATGAACACACATCCAACTCAAAACCCCCACCCTCTGGGAATCTGTGCCCTAGTTTTCCTGGTAGCCTACAGCACATGCCAAATTTGAAATGGAAATATTTCCCTAATCAGCTAAATCTGGGTCAAAATGTCAACTCAGCTTAGGCGCAAGTCACTGGCACAAGTCATTGGCACTCGTGACCTCTAGAACGGCCATAATGAACACCTGTGCAAGGACTCCAGACATCAACGGTGGGGAACAGTCTCCGATCAGCCACCACCGAGCAAAACACCAACTACACACTTGTCTCCATTGCATCTGTGCCCTCTCAAAGGCTGCATAATAGCTCCTGTTCCACAAAAAGGTACTTTGCAAACAGGATTCTTTTGGGGCTGCAGCTAATTTTCACAGCAGCAGCTTTTGCATTGTAGCTATATCAAATTAAAGGCACTTATTTTTAGCCAGTCAGCTACGCTACCTTGACTAAAACACATAATACAAGTAATATTTCCATGTAAAAGCCCACTTGCAAGGAAGAGGCAGGCACACAATATTGAACAGGAACTGCTCAGCTGTGCCGAAGAGGAAGCATTTCTATCAAAACAGAACGCTGCAAAAGAAAGCAAGGTCGTCTCTGCAAACTGCTAAACAAAGGTGGCAATTTGCTAATTACTGAAAAAACCCTGTGTTCATGCAATTAGTGTCTTCAGTGAGTTATACCGATCCATAGGACAAAACTAAAGCCAAGTCTTAAAGCTAGCCAATATTATGACTTCCTTAGGCTTTTCCCAGTTTCCACCAGCAGCATTGCCTAACTCTTCGTTACGACACGTCCTTTCTTTAAGCCACTAATGCACAAACTCAGCATTAATTTTAGATAATTTTTCTGGTCTGTGGAACAAAGCTATGTACATTTGATGTGTATGAACACATGTATTAATCATACTTTAAATAAAGACACATCACAGAAATTTAAATTAAGTTGTAACGTGTTCAAAATTACTTTGCCTCACTTTGCAAACGGTTCCCGTTTTGATGGAATTGGCTCATTAGTTAACAGGAAAGAGACTGAGCACAGTAAAACTGCATTTCTTGATTACCTTGGACTGTACTGCTACATAGTGTGGAAGTAAAGACACCACAACCTATAGAAGGCTATGCCCTTCACCTAAACTGGATATTTTCACACACTATATATATTTTTTTGTTGGGAGGATGTCTTTTATATCCAAGGCAATCCCCCAGGAACCCCACAGTCTTTCTAAAGAACACTCACCTGGTACTGTTGGTATTGTTTTTCAGAATACATTTGTGGTATTTGGCAGAGCTACTGAATTGTGCAAAACCAAGAGTCTGAAGAACAAACAGAGCAAAATGTGGCCAACAAAATGTATGTAATTTGAGATAAGAGAAAGGGTGAAATGAAAAATGATACTCTTAGAAGTTCTAGTTGAATAAAAATTTCAAGCCATCAATTTTACATAGCAAAATGAACAAAACTCTACAACCAAGACAATTACTTATGTCTCTTTGCACTAAATGCAGAAGAAAAGGAATTAAGCTGAAACTTTATTTTTGCACCGCAAACATAAAAGCTTGAAGTTCTGTATGTGAAGAGACTTGAAACTTTTTTCCTCCTCTTATTCTTTTTTGATTATTCTGCTCTAACTTTTCATCTGAATATTTTAATATAAATGAGAAAGAGGATCGCAGGTCTTCCACCAAGGGGCCGCAGTACTGGAGATACACGGGTGGAACTCTGACTACGATAAAATCCATTACATTTTATTTGAAAGATGAAGAGGTAAAAAGAAAACCCACAGTCCTCTCAGAAGCGTATCGCGTGGCATCTGTGTCAAGCAGGGTAAGGAATATGACTATATTACTCAGCTGTGTTAGGCACAGGATCATAAAACAACTTGAGATCCTATCTCTTAGTTTCATCTGTTAGCATGTGTCCTGTTTTTCAGGGAATAACCTAATACAATACAAGTAATTTAGAGGTAATTAACTGTAAAAAGCCTTTGAATGCATTATCACTTCAACAAAAAAATCAAGTCATTATCTGTATTCAGATATATTCAGGGACTCTTTCATCATAGAGCAATATTACGGCTCTGCATCCTGGGAGGTACATCGCATTTTAAAATGTCTGTATATTCCAGCCTTAGGCCAGTAATCTGAGCTTTATAATGATAACCAAATTATCACTTCGAGTTGTTATTACACACTGGCAATGTTTTGGGAAAAAAAAAATATTAGGGATGTATGTCTGCCTGGGATTTTAAGACATTGCTCTTCCTAAACCGAATGATGTGATGGTGGAGAAGCAGCCGCCGCTGAGCAGCTGGGCCTTTGCCATGCTATCTGTCACTAGGCTAAACCCCCAGCCTTTTGAAACCAAACAGGAGTCAACCTGGACAGTTTACACGTGGAAGAGCGTGGCGGTGCAATGTCTGAACTCAGTTTGTCTATTTCCTCACGCCTGTTTTATTACTATTAAGAACAAGACGAAATCACACCAATGATAAAATTTTCAGCCAAAAGTTGTGTTGTAGCCAATAATGTTCAGTAAATCCTAATTCCTTCTCAGAAGAAAGTGTAACTGGCCTTTTTATCTCCACGTGAACAGCTGCAACAACACAGAAGTGAAGTGATGCAGTCACAGCGCTGCCTCCACCTTCAAGAGCCCTAAACATTAAGAATTATGCAAATCTTACCAAACACAATTCAAGTCATTACTCATACTTTAGAATGAGGAGACTGAACAAAAGCTACAATAATGTGATATTAAGGCTCCAAAGTGGAAAAGATAAATGACATTTACTCAGCAACACCACCGCTTCTGTGTATTTAACAATACACATTAGAGATCCTGCCAACACCTGCCATGGAAGTGATATATTAAGCAGAAAATTGGTCAAGTTAATGATACTAAGGGTTTGTAATTTAACTACTGAAACTTCAATATTACTGGAAGGTATTTATATGTGAATAAATACATACACACATATATTCAAATGGTCCCATACATAATGCTGGGCAATACCAGCACTTGTCAGTGCGGGTAATATACACAGTATCATTTCTGTGTAATTGTCTACAAGAAAAAACACTTACATTTCTATGGATTTAAATAGACAGCTTATTCACACATTATAAACACAGATGTTTGCAGATAATTTTTCTGTCTATGCAATAATACCTCACATTATTTTTACATGTATGTGTTTCTATACAGATACTCTAGACTACATATATATATATATATATATATATGAGTGGATATTAGAAATCAAAATATGTATATACAAAGACAGCATATATTTATGTTTTATTGCTAATTTGATGTGGGCCAGATTTCGGATAGTGCAAACCATTTACTTCTCATAAAAAAATTCCATCCTGAAATCTTGGCATACTTAAATGAGTGACAGTTTATCTTCAATTCCTTAACTGTTATTAATACGATTTTTATATGTACATAAGCTAATTATACATCACGACCTGAAAGCTTTTGAGTAGAACCATTTCTGTTCAGTTTCTATACCAAGCAATATCTTGGTTAATAGGTTTCAGTAATGTGGGGTCACTGTATTCAGTTGGTGGAAGAACAAGGCGGTCTGTGGGCACAGAGACATTTCCTTCATCCTGCTCACCTCAGCTATTCCAGCACTATTTCAAATTGTCTTATGTATCAGACACATATATATTTAAGCACTTTACACTGTTGGAAGATGTATTAATATTTATATTGAATTAAAAAAATACCTATATAGACTCGGGAGCAATAAATGTTAACGAACTGCATTTCTAATGCTATACAACCTTGTCCTGAAAAATCAGGTTTGCATTTCCTGGGGTTTCCTAAGCACCAAAGAATACGAAATGGTATGTCTGTATTCCCTCTGATATAACCAGTCTACAAGCCAAGTCACCCAACAATCAACAATCTTGGCAATTCATTTGCAATAAATGTTACATATACTTGAAAACACCAGTACACGGCTTCTCAGTGTGGTTTGTAATGTTACCATATAGATTGATATATAAACGAACCACAGCATCTTTTTTTTTTTTTTTAAGAGAAAACTATTTATGTTTAGACAATTTGGATTTTGAATGAACTACATTTGGAAACATAGTAAATTTATTCTGAAATCTTTGTATGCATGCTGACCTTTCAGATACTGAAGATCTAGTCAAAATACTGTGTTATAGATGTAATAAACAAAACAAACGAACACTTGCTCTGAAATTGTAAATAATTATTCTTCATGGTTTCCAAGGATTCATAGAAATCTAAAGGTGCTGAAAACAATTGCCAGTTGTGAATGGCAACTGAACAAATCAAGTGCTGATCTGTTCATTCAGGATGGGTTCAATGTCCTCTAGAGGATTTTTGAAAACTGTTCTTTTAATACCGCCTTTTGAAGGGAATTTTGTTCAGATTTAAGCCTTTATGCGACAAAAATAGGAGCTTAGTTACAATCAGATTTTGGACTACAGATTATGGATCTTATCTCATCATAGTTTTGCATTTGCACAATATTTAGGGGTGTCATTTTTATCAAGAACTTCAACAAAATAACCCCTGAGCAGCAGTCCTTTGGTCTTTACAATACCAAACACAAGCACTTGAAAATAGAAACATCAGTTGCCACTGGCTTGTACATGTAAATTTCGACTTAATGACATTGAAATAATTAAAAATGAGTTTTATTTCAAAAACAGCATCTTTTTTCTACAATCTATGAATAAACTCAGAATTCCACACCACCTACAGAGTTTTCAGAAGAGAGGTTTCTTTCCAAGTTAACGCTGCATCCTCTAAAGACCGTCCATGGTTTCTACAACCTCGGAACACAACACTACGCTCTTCCTACTCTGGGAGATCTCGGCATTACAGCATAGAATGGAACAGAAAGGGGGAAAAAAGGGAGGATGCACGTTCATGTAAGAGCAGATTTTGTGGGGTGGCAACTACTTAAAACAAGTAAGAGGAACAAGGGCAAAAGTGAAGCTAATACACAGTTTTCAAGCAAGAAATTGTTTTCTTTATGATATAGAGCTGTATTTTAGTCCTGTGCAGCCAGATCTTCAACTCGTAAAATGGTGTAAGATTTACTGGGGTAATGTCACGTTACACTGGAGAAATACCTGCCTTGCATTTTTTTAGATACCCATAAAGTTCATTGTTGCTGAAGAACAGAATAACGATGGCACATAAAAGCAATGCTGGTTTACAGAGCGACATTAAGATGAACTTTATATAATCACAGAGCCTTATGGTATCATATACAGCATGTCTATATAATATGGTTATAGATGGAGAGATGAATATTTTTAAATAAATGATCACTCAAAGTGTTTTAAAGTTTTGGAACGGCAGCATTTCCTTTTTTATTTCCAAATGATAAGTGTTTCAAATATGTCATTTTTAACATCAAACACTTCGTCAAGAAACAGGACTGATTTCATATTAGAACAAGGAAATGCTTGCAACTTTTTGCTCAAAGTTTAACAGCAGTACCTGCTATGAGAAGGTTCCTAGTGCAATTATTTCCAGTGTTAAAAGGCAAGTTCTTCACTTTGTGAATTTCCCACCTTTCATGAGAACTGAATGACACCGTCACCTTTGTGACCTCCTCCCTTCAGTCATCTTTTTGATGCTTACAGCAGTAAGCATCAGTATTTGAGTATTCCATAATACTATTCACAGATTTAATAATGTCTTCTCCATCTGTCTTTACTCTGTTCTGTTCTGAAGAGGGAGAGGGAATTAATACTCTATTTCAGACCTTTCTCCTCGGTGTGTTCCAAGTTCTTGTGCAGGTAGCAGAAAGAGAGAAGCTCCAAGATCACGGCATAGGGACAGAAGGCAGAAAGATCTTAATGAGATTCACAATTATTGCAGGAAAAGCAGGCAAATGAATGTATTTTTCCTAACACTCTGAATGACAAGTGTAAAGTTAATGGCAAAACAACATGTTCAACCTGAGAGTTAACAAAAAACCCAATTAGTTCAGGAAATATTACTCACTTTCTGGCCTTCAAAAACGACTCTGCAAATCATCAGAAAGTGTTTGTACTATAAATATTGTAAATATAGTTCAATTTTAAGCTAATGACTTGGAAGTCCACAGTGTTAGAAAGGCACTTTTATGACCTTCAATTATTTCCTTTATTGCCTGTCGAGGGTTTAGATTGCGGGGTGACAATCAAACCCTGGCAGATGTATTGTTAACTTCCCCCCCCGCCCCTTTCCCCCTTTTGCCCCTCCCTCTCCCCACTTCCCACTCAGCACAGGTGGGAGGGAAAAGAAGGACAGAGAGAAGAGAGTTGGAAAAATTAACAATGTTTTACTAATGTTACTAATAAGAATAGAGAAAATAATACAAAATATACAAAACCAATCTTGAAAGTCTCAGCAACTGCAGAGCCGGCACCTGAAGTTCTGGATTAGACTCTGCAGCCAACCGGAGCTGGATTCAGTCTGTCACTAGGCCTCAGTTTGCAGGAATGACTAGCAAGGTCCTCTCCTAATGTCGACCATGAGCAGAAGGGAAAAGGGAAAGAGGGACGAGATCCTCGTGATCTCCCACTTTTATATGAAATATTAACGTGAACGGGATGTTATACACAGTTGGTCAGCTTCTTGGTCACCAGTTTCTCGTCGTCCCCCTCGCAAGATGTCCATCCATGCTTATCAATAAGTTTGCATTCCATTGCTAGGTTTACCAAAACATGTATCTGGTTCTCCAAGAAAATGCAGCTAATATCAAGGCTTTAGCTGACAGGCAAATTCACTAAAAGAGAAACTTGTTTTTAACAAAACCAGGACATTGCCCTTTCCGGATCTGCACGTGCAAAGCGCAACATCTTCATCGCCACTATCTTCTGCTAGTTGTTTTCTGCCCAGTGTGCCCATCTCTGTGTGAGCACTTGGGTCTTATTGTTTCCTGTGTCTTGAAAGCGAGAATAAGTAGTAAGATAGTAGAAGATTCGTGAAGATCAGCAGCGTGACATGTCCTTACACCTCCCAGCATGCAGATCATATGCAAATAAGTAGCAAAGACAAAGCACTGCAAAGTCATCAAACCAGGCTGAATAAGCCTGAAGAGGTTGAACGCTCATTCCAGCACTGTGCTTGGAAAGGGTACAATTGCTGGGGAGACCAAATGGCCTTAAGAAAATACTTTGAAGTGCCTTTCCTAAGGGAAACTCAGCATTCTGGATTCTGGTGAAAACCATGTCACAAAAAGAATTATAAACAGGCTTAAAAACTACCTGCTTTGCTCCATGAAGCTTATTCTGCCTGAAGCTTATTCTGATATGAAACTTTCTCTGATATAATCCCACCTGCAACCATGAGTTATACTTTTTTTAAACTTAGAAGGAAGATCGATTTAAGCACTTATTTTTTTAAGCTTGATATAGCTATAAAGATTTTAAACCTCTCTTCATCTAAAATTCTAGCTTGGTAAAGGGCTGAACGGCATCTATTCTAACAGACAACGTGTTTTCCAGACTGAACGTGTTTGACTATTGCTTGACATGTTCTTTTCATTTTTCTGTGGCACATCCATGTGGACTGAAATAGGATTTAGATTGCTTAATCAATAACAGGTTATAAGAGCACATCATTAGGAATGGAGTTTATTGAAGGGAGGAGGCTGCTGGTGTAACACCACCGCCATCAGCTTAACCTCTTGCTGCCAGGATGGTGTCAGCTCAAATAACAAAGTACTGCAAGGGAGAGACACAGACAGTAAGCACAGCGAGTGGCTCTATCATCAAAATGCTGGATTACTGTATCTTTGCATTTCATGAATTCTGGTCTTTTTATCATCATTACAAAAACAAGCAAACAAACAAACAAAAAAGAGAAGGGAGATCTGAGAAATATGAAGCTGCGTTTTGTATTCCACAAGTTGTAATGTCGGAGAAAACAGCAAAGACCTTCATTTCCAAAACAGAACTCGAACCTTAAGAGGCGGAATGATTAATCTATACGGTGTGCATCTTTTACCACTTGCGATGCATCTTGGTAGCAGATTTCCTGAAGGGGGAGGAAGGACTATCAAAGCTGGGAAAACACCTTCCTTTTCTAGACCAAATTTGGAGGAGATGAAGCAAATACCTGACACCAGCTACTCTGGCATACCCTATACACTTTTGTCCACATAAATAAATACCACATTTTATAAGACAAAGCTTGAACTAGATCTTCAGGACACTGTAGCACTAGCAACAGTGTAATGACAGCTGGGGAAAGCAGATTAAGTCTACTTAGTCTATGTTTCCACTGTTCTTTGTTTACAATGTCTGTTTTATTTGCTTAGGAAGTCCTGCATGTAAATATTTTACTAGCGCACAACAATATTAAACCATAACGGGGTGCATTTTCTTCTGAATGAACTGCATCAGCACAAGGCAGTTTTACAGGTAAAAGACAAATATTACGGCATGTCTTAATGACACGCAGCACACTGCTTGCATCTCCTCAAAAGGCATTTCAGTATAATGACTCGCATACCATAAAACATGTTTGCTAAAAGTAGTATCAAAAATTTGAGAGGATCAGTTAATAAGTGATCTTCATTGTTTCAAGTGATGGCTTCCATCCCAGAAATACAAATATATACTGGCCAGAATCTGAGAAGTTCTTTGAATACACATTTGCCTCCCTAACAAAGGCATCCATTAAGGTAATAAAACCCCACATCTTTTGGGCCTGGTAACAACACAAGTTTTCTATATGGAACAAAGATTTTAAACCCCACATAAAAATCATAAAGCGAATGGAAGTGTTCCTAAATCACGATTCTACTACTGTTCCTAAATCCCACCTCCCAGAGGAAGTCATTTGGCTTTAAAATGATCTGTGATATAAACTAATGATTTAAATTGCTTCAGTACTAGCTTATTCTCTTAAGTAATTACAGCAAACTGAAGCACCCTTCAGTCTTTCTCAAGTAAGAAAATCATTTGTAGACTCGGCAATTCTGTTCATCTTTATACTAAAGTAAAACCGATTGAATTAGAAGTAATTCCTGAATATATGAATAATTTTCTGCATGTTTTACGTATTGATGTGTTGTATCATCCTTCCTCAAAAAGCATACCGCTAAAAATACATGAGGAGGGTATTAAGATGTAAGGCTACCCCCGGCCAGCCTGTATTCTGATACAAAATAGAAGTAAATTGATAAGCGCTGTAGAATATGTAGAACACTTACTACCTTTTAGGTCTATAAACACACACACTTCAGAACCAAGCCCTTAGTCTCGAAAACAATACATAGGATTCTACAACCGCAACGCAAAAAGAATAACGAGGACTTTGGAAGGCTCTGTTTCAACAGAGCTTTATGTATTCTCTCCTGACAAAAAAATTCTGTCTAGGAATAACAGTGTTTAGATTCAAGTGGTTTACTTCATCTAAGTCATTTATCCATCTTTTACTTTCTTTCTTTTCCTCTCCCTCACTAATTACTCAATATTTGCTTGGGAATGGCACTGGATTTTCAAGTCATCCAACTTTTGATGTTTCACTATCATTTCCTTTTAAAATAAGTAGTAGGAAAATAGGCTGATCATCCTCAGGAGGAAAGTGGGGGGCACCGAGAAGTAAGGATGTAATTGAGGTTATAAGCTAAGCTGGCTGCTACCCAAGAACTCCACCAGCTCAACCACTGAATTAATTGTTGGCCTGAATTCTCATTATAATACTGCTGCAAAATTATACTGCCCAATTAGGTTGGTAATCTAATATTCTAACTACATCTTAGATTTTTTTTGTACAGTACCCAGCAGTGAATTCCAAGAACTAATTAGATAGTCAATTTGAATCCTTGTTGGTAGTTTTAATAACTTTTAATGCAAGTTTTTGTTATTTTGCTGCTGTCTTAAGTCAAAATTCCTTTCAATTCCTCCCTCCCCTCTGGTTTGAAGCAGCATGGTGGAAGGACGGCGTACAAGCAACATAAACGTATTTTGACATAGGCTATGAATTAATTCTTGGTCAATAATGCAAAATGAGTTTCCAAGCTAACAGTCATAATTTTATTGGGAAAACACTTAAATTAGAGATGTGCTCAATTACATGACGTGGGCCTGGTAATTCCTAGCTGCACAACAAGCAATCTAATACACTTCTGTGCACAATCACTGGAGCTTTCTCAGATTGCGTTTGCTTTACTACCAGCCCACCAGCACACCTTTCCACCCCTAAAGAGCCGCCTGATAAACGATGGTTTAGTTCAAGTCAGACACAATTCATTCGTCCGTTAGGGCCAATGTGGTTACAAATGCGTTTCCAAATGCTCGCCGACAATATGGCAAATGGCCCGGGTCTGTTAGCTGCCTTTACCACAGCACACAAAGATTCTTAATGGCAGTAAGAATATAAGGTAAATGAAAACTGTCAATTCAAAATGACTTCTCCTTTTATAAATTAAGCTCTGTACGGACGAACGGATTGGTACTTGCTTCCTTCCACACTTAGTCAACACCTGCACTTCTCAGCTCCGGGCTGGAGTCGGGATGGAAGGAAGAGCCGCAGAAGGGTAGAAATTCTCCATGATGGAAAAGAATAGGAATATTTTCATGACTCAAACGAGTTTAGTGTTGCCTGAAGAGACTCACAGTATCAGACGATTACATTCTGTTTACTCAGCACCAAAGAAAAATAACTAAATTTTCAGTTTTTATGCTTTCTTTTACCTCCTACTCTCAACGCAGTATATATAAATCACTGAATTGAACAGTATAATAACCTATTTTCGAAGAAAAAAAGCCATTAAAAACCACAAACCATAAAAAGTAATTCTTTTATGTCATTTAGAGTGTAACAAATACTAAAAAATAACTGGTTTTTATTGAGAGAGAATATTCCATATTGAGATATGTCTCTATGTAAACAAATAAAGTAAAAATGTAATAATACAGGCACTTCTATGTTAAATTATAGAGACCAATATATGAATGTCAACTCAAATATATTTGCATTAATTTAGACTTAGTAATTTCAGTCCTTGCCAGTCTCTACACAAACCCATATAAAATGTACTAGATCGAGAAAGCATGAAAGGAGATCTTGTTGATATTTTTGCCCCTAAATTATAGTGTTTCCACGAAGAACACATTATTAAAAGGACGCCAATTGGAGTCCTAGCTCCACTTCAGAAATGTCAAAGTATTGACTGTTTACAGGGTTTAAAGAAAAAGAGATGATTTAAATGCGCTTCTCGTGCTTTCATCTGGTGGGTTCCACAGTTAACCAGCGGTGTTTCCTACTGTGACACAACCATTATGTGCAGAATTAAGTCCATGTCAATTAGACTGCAATGTTCTTAAAAATGACACCAATGACAGAAGAGAAAAAAAGCTATATGGAGACATATGCATGTACATATATTTTTCTAGACCAGGACAATACACTTGAATAAAAAACTGAGTCTGTGAAGAGGCTAAGTTTATAAATATACAGTTCATTTTTGAGAGTGAGTTTTGCATTTTTCATACCATAACAAATGCTATGAAAACATTTTTATTTGCTGAGAAATAAAAATAAAACGCAACAAGCAATATAACAATACAGCCCACTAATTCATTTCTAAGGGACAGCCTTAGCCAAGGGGGAGAAGAACCGATTGAAAAACCCGACGAGATATCAGACTGCAAACCATCCATTGAAAACCAGCTCTGAGTGACACTGTTGGCCAGATTTTCCTTTTTGCCACGCAACACCTTCTCCTAGAAGGTTATTTACACAGTCATCTCTGGCAAAGTCTGCTAATGACTAATTAAAGGGATCACTTATCAAAGGTGGCACAATGACAATTTGACCTACCTCCCCCATTTTCATGCTTCCCCCAAACAAGTTGCTGCTTTTCTGATTTGTGTCATAACCATTATATGCTTTAAATGTAATTATACAGGTGAGAGAAAATAATCTTTCTACAGCATGCATAAAGCAAGCATAAATATTAAAAAAGAAGATGATTGCAAATTACTTGAAAGAGCAAGTGATTAAGCTTAATGCTTGTAATTTAAAAGGCACAGGCAAAGCACGTTCACCTACACACTTGCAGAGCTCTCTTGGGCAAGTACAAGCCAACACAGCTCACTAGAAAACGATGGTGTCATTTGTGCTCTAAAGAGCACTACAGCAAGGAAGAAGAAAAAGAAAAACAACCCACACACCAAAACCAAACAACTCACAAACCCCCAAATTATCCTCCTGCGGTGGCCAAATTTTGATGGCATATGTTCATGAGTACTACACAAATACTATGAGGATCCACAAAAACCAACTTTGAATTGAGTACATGATCCACATCCCTCCCAGGCTGAGCTGCTGTGTTTAAGCAGCACCTGCACTTAATCCTGTAATGCTGCTGTTATGTAGGAAAACATATTTAAAGCCACACATACCCCTGAGAGCAAGAACAACAGCTTTCTCTTTCCTTTTTAGTATAGAACACAATTTCACACATCACTATGCATATTCAGTGTTGGATTTGGCTTTCTGTTGGTAATTTTCATTTATGCTTCATAATTTTTTTACCTGCAATATCCAGGGGTGTTACATGAATCAGGTTTGCACACAGTATGGCAAATGTGTACCGCTTGCAAACTTATTGGCTGCAGCTGGTCACATCCCTCACTTGGTCTCAGCAGAATGCCTGGAAAGTCATAGTGATAGTCACAGTGTCACAAGTGCAAAAGATGAATTTGTCGTAAAAAATAAATCTTAATGGAAAAATCTCTGGAACACAAATTGCAACAAAATTCTCTGCATCTGGGAGTTGCTGATTATCTCTGTGGAGACACTGAATATAATATTCAATTTTGGAAAGGAACCTGGAGTTGGCTGCAAAAAAGGAACAGGAGAATTCCAGTACCATACAGTGGCACGGATAGGAAAATGACATTTACTGCTTCACTACAGCTTGTCAGTTCTCTCTGAAATAAGAAAAGATAATTCAGACCATACCCTGATTATAGTGAATATTCAATAAACAGAGACGGCAACTTAAGCAAATGTGTATGTTTAATTGACCATTTAGGAGTCCAAAAAGGCATTTTTCTCAGCTGCTTCCTCTGAATGATCCCTATGAGCTCAGATAGCCTTGTCTGCAAATGTAAAGGTTTCCCATCAGAATAAGTTTCTCTTTAATGATTAGATTACAGGTTTAGACATATGTGAAAGTCAACAGGTTGGATTCGAAGTGCCTTGATTCAGTTTTTGTTATACATCCTCATCACTTGATTAATAATGAGCTGTTTTCTTTACAACTGCTCTAACCATAGGTGTCTATGCAGAGGAACTGAAAAGTCCTAATTAACAGGAGAAAGAAGTCAATCTCCTATGGCAGCAAAGCCAGAAGGTATTACTCTGAATAACAAACTTTGTACACAGTTGAAATGAGTAGAAATAATTGTGTGTGTTCTTTTTCCCTTTAAACACTCCCTGGCAACTCTCAAGTGAAGATGTGCTGCATTATGGAACCTCCTGACGTGCACTGGCGAGGTTCTTCACCTTGTTCTACTGCTCTACAGGAGAATGATTCACCTTTTTTGGGGATGATGCTCTTTAAGACTCTGTTTGCACATGCAAAACAGGAAATCGTGCCTCCTTACTTAGCCTTTATTGGCTGGCTTTTATATGGTAACCTCTCTCATTCACGCTTGACATTTTGCTTTTATTAAGCACTTGAGAGTATGGCTGGCATCTCATTTTAGGAAGGGTCAAAGAAAGCAGTTAAATTGCCAAAAACATTGTCACTGATATCTAAGTGCCCACAGAGATGGTCACTATTATGTACCAAAACCAAACAGCCCTCAGGCTTAAAGAACCGATCTTTCTCTTATTAAACAATTCCTGCTTTTCCTACTTACCATTATCTTTCTTAAACATTTGCCAGACTGGGTGTATCCATGAGTGTATTCATATATCCATGCACAGTAACATCACTGTGGAAGTATGAAGCAATTGAACTACCCTTTCCTACAGACCAATATCAACTATGGCCTGATTTGGGGCACCACGAGCACCCCCACCTCCCACTGTGTCTGGTAAAGCAGGATCTGAGTCAGAACGAGGGGCAGATTCAGATGGTTCACTGAAATGCCTGTGGTTTCAAACCATTCTCGATCTGACAATGAAATTTAAGAAGAATAGTGCTTCTGAGATCATGCACATTCCTTTAGAAGAGTTTGGGAAAGCCCAGCTCTAATCACAAACAAAATAGCAGTCAGCGAAACAGATTAAGTTAGTTTAAGCCACTTATCATGCACAGACCTTGATAATATTAGGAAAGAAACTGAAAGCATTCTGCATTCCAGTGGAATTACTACAACTGAACAGTTATTGTCACTTTTACTTCACAATTCATATTATAAGAAATGCTACAGAAGTTGTACTTTAGGTTAAATAGCTTCCTCTATTAAATAGCTTTCAGTAAGCATCACCTGCTGAGGTCTCATCTTAAGACCTGTTACTACTCGTTAGCACATAGTGTAAGAAAATATTTCAGTCAAGACTTACTAGTAATACTGAACATTAAGAATAATGACCTTCAGAAAAAAAATATCAGTTAAAACATAAGCAAGTTTTCCAATATCCTACTTATTCAGCTGATAAAGCTCATTCTCCCAATGACAACACTGAAGTGTGAGTGTTGATGAGGCGAAAACAATTAACTGGTTGTCCCTGTAGCTTGTTCCCCCTCTCCTGACTCTGCTTCTTTCCTCTCCTTCCATTTCTGTGGTTCTAGTCCAAATACATGTGCTTTGCTCAATGACATGAGCTCTGAATATCTTCGGAGATTTATCACAAGAGCTGATATTTGAACTTAAAACACTAATGGCACACTTACAGTCTTATAATTCAGAGATAATTTCATTGAGAGTAATTCACTAAGATCACTCAGATCTATAAAAAGACAGGGTGGGGAAGGAAAAGGTGAAACCAGCAAGTGCTGTACCAACCAGGCACTTTTTAACAGAACACCTTTTGTTAATCTGAATTTCTGATTAACTACTGAACACTTGCAAATCATGGACAATGAACATCTACAAATGAATTTAAAAGAAAAAAAGCCAGCGAGCTTGCCATGGAGATCCCCTGTTAGACTGTGCAATCTCACCTAACATACTCTATGCAGATGTTTCTGTCTATCCAGGAACTGAAACTTGAATGCCAAGCATCAGCAAAACTTTGGATTCTCATTTATCATTTCTCATGTCTGTGTTAATTTTCTTCTCCAGATTATCCCTCTGTGCTAATTGTAAATGATGCAGAATGAGCTCCGAGCTGAACCAAGCTCAGTGGTTTCCCCGCTGGTTTGGCCAGGGACAGGTGGTTTTTTACCTTTTATTTTTATTTTTTTTTACTTTGTTTTGACAACTGTAGCTTAGATTTTACCCCCTTTTACCCTCTTGCACTGCCTAAAAAACAAACCACTAAATATCTAGGTCTTGACGTCTTGGAAAT
Source organism: Columba livia (assembly GCF_036013475.1). NCBI lineage: Eukaryota > Metazoa > Chordata > Aves > Columbiformes > Columbidae > Columba > Columba livia. Next base: position 76,467,337 of record NC_088605.1, on the reverse strand, counting down.
TCAAAGTATTAAAGAAGAAATACTCAGAATCCTGAACTAGGCTATGCAAAGAGTAAAGGTGCATTGCAGCTGACTGTAAGAACGCATCTGAAGCCACAATGAAAGCAACACAGCTCCTTGCACACAAAAACCACCTCGATCACAGGTTCCTCCTGTACACATCAACTGTCCCGCACACAGATTCCGTGTGTCAGTTGAACCACCTTCAGTGAAAGCAGTATCAGAAACTAGGCCTTATTTAAATATTGACGTTATTTCAGCAGAAACTTCCCCATCTCACCTCAAAGCACTTGGGTAAATTTATCAGCAAAAAAATCATCAAGACAAGAAGCTTAATGGCAGCACTCCCATCACAGCGAGGTACGATACAGTGTCAGTTCTTGCCTTCTCCCTGCTCCAAATCTATCAGTCAGAGATGCCTGATCCATCACATAAACTGGGACAGAATCCAATTGGTCTGTGTTTGTGAAACATAGACTACATTACCCAGATCTTTCAGTGTCCTATTTTAAAGCAAATGAACTATAAAGGAAAAAAAAACCCAAACTTGTGTCTCGAACACGCACATGATAACGCGCAAGTCATTTGAAAACTAGAGTACTCTTAAAACAATCTTAATGTCCCACAATTAAATAATATAGACTGTTCTACCTGCGTGCAGTTTCACAGACTGAGGTGCAATTTATCATTACTCCATCACACTCAGCCTACAGGAAAAACACCACATCTCAGAGTAGATCACTGAGAATAAACAAGACTGTCAAAGAATGGCAGAAAAATTCATTTATGTATTATTTTCATAATGGGACATAGTTAGATAACGAGGCTCAGGAATACTAAATCACCCGACCAACATCACACAGGATGCCTATGGCAAAGCTGAGACACTAACAGGCATGTGCCCAACCCCAGTTTGGTAGCCTACCATGTAAAACTTGCGTATCTCTAAGTTTATACCTGTGCATATCCTGAGAGAAGCAGTTTAACATTAAGAGAAAATTAAAAAAAAACCCCAAACATATATATATATATATATATATATATATATAAAGTTGTTCAGCCTGTATTTTAGATATGGCTTACCCTACTTTGCTTCAATACTTCATTTCCTTTGTTTTAAAACACTTGTTTCAGGGTGACACTATTTCCACTGTAACTAATCACAGTTCTGTTCAGGAAAGGGTTTTCTTAAGTAACTCTAACTGTGGAAAAAAATAAAAGGAATAAAATCATAGGTTACTCATGGTGTCTGGACCGATAATGCTAGTGCCCTGTTTGAACAGGCAGGCAGAACTGCTGGTACTTGTTATTCACTGGGAACAAGAGAAGAATGCTAACTTCTGCCAAAGTGCTAGGAATATAGAAATATATGCTTTCAAATATCCAATTTTAAAGTGGGTTATTTTTTTTCTGCTTCTTAAAATGCTCTTTCCCTATCAAAAAAAAGTCACAGTTGAAAATGAAAATACAAGAGACTGACTTTTATAATCCAGTATGTGTGAAACTTACATGTCCATGATGAAAGCTGCAAACTGCTGTTTGCTTATGCTTCAATTTGTCATTAACAGACTTATAGGTCTTGCCTCTGAGCAACACCAGTTCTGATAATTCTGAGACAGAAACATTACCCAGATGAAATGACAGATATTGAGATGTTCCTTGTTTTTCCTCCCATTTTGTCTCAAAAATGAAGTCCTTTTTATCTTGCTCCACCACAAAAAGAATAGAAGAGTTTATCTATTTCCTGCTCTACAATTCCTTCTGCAATCCATATCAAAGATTCAGCACATCGGTTATACGAAGAGACGCACCTATTTTGAAAAAAAAATATATATTTTTATATATATATATATGCACAAACCAAACCTGGTTTGGAGCTGGCAGCTCTGCTGTCAACATTAAAACCGCAAACACCAATGTGGATAATGGATGAAGTAAAACAAACACGTACTCGGTGCCCAAAACATCTCCGCAGCCAAAGGGAACATTGTGGACTCAAACCAAAGGAATAATTACAATCTGCATGCAAAAAAGCCAGTCAGACAGTCAATGCAACACGTGACGTAGTTAATACAACTTTTGATTTCAGAGAAATACATTAGTACAACAGTGATTTTTTTTCTGTTACATTTTGACTACTATATGAAGTCCTTCTGTGTGGAAAAAGCAATCTTCTAGGTGAGCACGGAGAACTCAATTCCCAAAGAAAAGCGTTATTGTATAGCTGAAACTTTCTGTGTTCTTTTAGTATTTCAGTTTTACTTACCACAAGTATAGTTATTAAAGGAAAAAAAAAATGATTCATACATAATAGAAGCCTTCTGTGCTTTTAATAGTGTGAATAATCCCAAGCTCCAGCCCCCTTTCTTGGGTGAAAGGGGAGGGCGGGCGGAAATCCCTTCTGCACGGTGCTTCCATCACAGACCAGGGCAACAGCATCAGCCCAGCTGTTTCGCTCAGAAATCAATACTGACAGAAGGCTCAGAACAATATAGCCACATTATATTCATTCTCCTATCTCACATTCTTTTCTCTGTCCTCACAGCGGACAAACTGGGGAAGCACAGCAAACATATTTGCGAGGCTGATATGGTCACAAGACAGCAACTTTAAGCCAAGGCAGGTGCTGGAGCATCACTGGAAGGTGCCTTTGGCCATGCCCTTGTCCCCACACCCACTCAACCCAGCCTACAGGACTTTCCATCTGCTTCACTTCCAGGTGATCTAGTTTCTGAGATCACAGGTTAGAGCAAATGAGGCTGGCACTTAGGTTAAATAAGCACATCAAATTTTTGGTTTTAATTAATAGGGTGGGGAATGATGCATTTTGTTGACCTGTCACATTTCTCTTTGTAATATTTTAGAGTAAGTATTTAATAACCTGAGGTAACCAATAGACAAGGTTGTGTGCAAACACAGCAACACCCACAAACAAAACTGCACAACCTAAGCGGTGATTATACACGCTTAAAATCCAACAAAAACTAAATAATCATTTCAGTAGCACTTGGATGTCAAGGGAATATATACTTTGTTCGCTTTTTATGAAACGTAACAGCCGACTGATCCTACAGAGCGACAGAGACAGCAGCCCCAGATGCTGGCTTATTTGCAATGTTAAAAGTTTATTAACTTCTGTTTCCACAGCTCCCCAGTGCACGGGCAGGGTTGTGCTGCCAAATCGCCTCCCTGCAGCCTCCTGTTGCTGTAGCAACCTGTTGGAGCAGCCGGGATGCTGGAGCGGCCACGCTGCACATGCAGCAGCACATGATGGTTCTGGGAGAACCAAGGGGATACGACAGCACAAATCCAGCTGCAGCTCCGCTGGACGGAGTATTTCCGCAGTTATAGTATCACTTAGGTAGTTAAACCCACCGAGAATGAATCTCTTCGTACAGGCGAGAATGTCAAAAATGGGAATTGGCGTTAAGCGCAGCCTATTCATTTCTGGTGAGTTTTTCTACCCGCTACAAAATGTAATCCTGAATCCATCAGAGACCACCTAAGCATGGGCTGATCATTCTGCCTACTCGCTTTCAAACCAGCTGCTCCTCGCAGCCAGGTCTTCAACTGAGCTGGGCTCCATCACAGCAGGGCACACTTCCAGCGCTAAGCCTGACTGTTCGGGTCTTTACTAGAACTATTTTCAGTTAATAACAAAGTACCAGGTTAATCTGTACATTAATAAAATAAACACAGCAAAAAGACAGATAAGCACTGACAACTGGGATCAGTATAATTCATGTGCCAAATACAAAAAGCATATCCTTTGTGTATTAGTCAGTACAGTTACAAATTCATGTTGAAGCATTTCTTAGAGCTGGTAAACTTCGATACTGCCTCTAAAATAGTGCCTCCTCAAAACTTTTGGCAGCAGTCTTGGCTTTGGCAACTGCACAGCCCCGCTCCCCTGCCTCCTTCAGTTTGCACAGGCAGAGGTTTTGCAGGTATTTTTGTTATTTGGGTTATCTCAGTCTCTCCCACTCATCATGACATTCAAGAGATGTGCTTTCATATTCATGCATATGCACACCCACCTCTGAAATCATATTCTCTCTGTGTGTAGATGTAACAGACATGGATCACTCATATGTATAAGAGGGATGGAAACAAACATACACAGTACTGTGAGCGTATAGCACAATAATAGGATTAAAACTCTAGTAGGCTTCTAAGAACCATGCAAAATATATTTAAATAAATAGAAATAGAACATTTATGACTGCATATGTAAGAATGGAGATATGACCAAATACACTTACTCAAAGTGGAATAGAACTATAGATATACTTCCACATAAAACAGAGAGAAAATATATTTCCATGTGCAAGCAAGCAGACATACATACCAGGATGCATCCAACATGTATGTTTTCTATGTATGTATCAATCACGCATCAATTACAGAAACAGAGAGTGGTTGGGGTTGGAAAGGACCTCTGGAGGTCATATTATGCAACTGCCCTGATCAAGCAGGGTCACCTAGAGCTGGTTGTCCAGAACCACGTCTAGACAGCTTTTAAATATCTGCAAGGACAGAAACTCCACAGCCCCCCTGCCAGCACTTGGTCACCCTCCTAGGAAAATAGTTTCTTGATGTTCGGAGGGAACCTCCTGTGTTTCCATCCATGCCCATTACCTCCTGTCCTTAACTGCAGCTGGGGCGTGTTGCTGGCTCGAGGTCAGCTTGGTGCCCATCAGGACCCCCAGGTCCTTTTCTGCAAAGCTGCTTTCCAGATAATTAGTGTATGTATTAATAATTAGTACGTTTGTACAGATCAAAAACCAAATCCAAGGTTACAAAAGTTATCAATATTTAAAACAAAACCAAAACAAGGGTTTTAATACAAAAACTGACTACCAGCCTACTGCTACTCTTCTGTTACGGCATTTCCTTCCAGGCAGCAGAACAGACTTTACCCTTTTGCACCTTGAATTCAGCAGCAAGGGTCTCTTCTTGCTCGGAATGTTTTCCGATATTTGTTTAATCAATAGATTCGTTTTATGTAACAAAACACAATCTGGGCTTTTTAATTAAGCTGATCTAATTCCTTGCTTTTAACTATAACCAGATAAACAATCATAACCAGTGGAAGTCAGAGGAGGTATAAAAGATAGCCTAATTTGACTGATTTTCTTGTTAAAATGAAAATGTTATCTTTTCTAGCTTATCCTGCATTGTACCAGCATCAACATCTGTACACACAGTAAATATTTTCATGTCAATATTTAACAACGTTAAAATCCTGTTTAATTATAACAGCACAGATCAGTTTTCCCCTGAATTGCCTTTCCAATAATGCTTCTCAAACATCATTGCAAAATGACTTGATCAAACCTCTCCGGAAAGGGCACTGCTTATTGAGAAACAGTGTCAGATCTTCGCTGACAAAATTATCCCCACGGGACACATTTTACCATCTCATAATGTTTCTAAACCTTTTGAAACACTTCTGTGGTGTCATAAAGATTTCCCTTGATACCCTGTAAACAAAAGGTCAGATCTGCATTTACCCAGGTTCCACAGTTGTGGTAGATTTATCACTGCAATATCTGAAGATATGGCACAGGCAAGCAAACTAGAGCATCGTATTTCATTTCAAGTAGTATTTTGCCTTTTGTTGGTGCGTGGTTTTGGTTTTTCCCCCCTCTTAGCAGAACTGAAAACAAGGGTCAACAGAACATTTGGGTTTGTTTTCTAGATCACCCAAGCCATTTAGTTAAAAAACTACAGAACAAGCTCTTTATGTAAAGATGCACCAGCAAGACATTTAGATTCTTTTGCTAGATTTGGCTGCTGAGCAGTCTAGAAGTAAACTGGTTATCTGGAAACAGATTTCTGGGACAGAAATTAGTCCTGATTATCAAGCATTGGAGAAGCGGTAACAGTTTAAACATCCTAAGCGAGCCTGAGGAAGTTTATGTAGTAGAATACCGTTAGCCTAAATCAAACAGCAAAGAATGACGTTTGTCCTTTCCTGTGTGTTTACTCCGGGTGTCTATGCAGTTGGTTTTCCCAGCAGCATCAATTCTCTCCGCTGTCTCTACTGGCAGCACCAGTCACAAGCAAAGGACCAGAAGCTATTTTCAAGTTTTGCCTTCCATACCTCCCCCTGCTTCTCTTAATTGGCTGGGTTCAGGTCCAGCTTTTCCCTTTCAGCTAGAAATTGCTTGAGCTCTTAGTGTTCGGTTTTAGCAACAGATGGTGCCCTTCCCTCGGAGTTAATTCTGAACCAGGGCTGAGATTGCTAGAGGTGTTAACTTTGAGCAGAGATCCTCATTTTATAATCAATACCAATCCAAAGCTTACTTGGAAGAAAAAGTTGTTAAACTCTACTGTGGCATTATTCTGTGTCAAACAACTGCTTCAATCTAAGAGAAAGATAAACCAGAATGCTCAAGATGGAACAATGAAATAGGGTGTTAAACAAAGAGTTATTCGCCGTTTGCTATTGAGTAAAAGAGCCTCTCACAAGCAGCACACAAGTTGCTGCAAGTTCTTGCCAGTACTGATGAAATAGCTTTCCTCAACATGGGGTGCGGGCAAAAGTAATACAATAAAACAGAAATTTAAAAAGAAACAAAAAAAGAGGTAAAATCTAATGGAATGGGGAAAAGTAGGAAACAAAACTGGGTAAAAAACCTAAAATCCATCAGCTGTGAGAGTAAGAGGGCAAAGGCGCAGAGAAGGTTAAGACAAATTGATAACATTGAAAGGAGGAGACAGATTGTGGCCAATAAAAATGAGGAGAGCAGCGTAAGAAATCACTGGAAGGCTGAGAGGGTAAAGCAGTGGAAGAGCGGCAACGCAAGAGCAGCAACGCAAGAGCAGCGAGCACAAAACTGAGCAGTCAGGAGAACGCCACTAGACCCAACTCCAAAACTGAGATCTGATGTCAGGAAATTCATTAAACTCTAGAAAGATGTTGGGAATGTAGCAGATGGGCACAATAAATACCTATTTTTAATTTACCATGTTCTTACAATAACTTTGGTATTAGCACCATGGGTTATGAATCTATTAAAAATATGGAAATAAAGGGAAAATGAAAGGAAATGAGCTTGGTTCTCAGTACTCTTGATTCCTTGTATGAAGAGCAAAATTCAATTGAAACATTTCCTGGGGCAGAGAAAGATTAAAAGAAAATTAATGGTACTCTACAGGCAGAAATAACGTTTCATAGGGTTTGTCTGCGGTTATCGTAGCTAAAGGCTAAATAAAATATTAAGTTTGAGTGAAAGTTTGAATCATACGATACACAGCTCCTCTTACTCCTTGTTGCCTAAATAAGTTCCATTACACCAATGAGTATAGAGCTGAAACCGCAATGAGTCCTACTGGTTTGACCTCTGACCAAAATACTTATATCTAAGTATCAAAAGGTTAGATAACCTGTTTGTTGTTTTTCTCTCTCTTTTTCCTTTTCCCAAAAGATGCTGTGGATGCTTAATTTCGACAGACCTTTTACACAGCAACCTCTAAATTCTCCAACGGGCAATCTCATTTGCCCTTCAGTTACTGTCTCCTGAGCATATTGACCTTTATCCTTATTTATGCCTAATACTTTCAAACTAGCAGAACGTTACACAGAATTTATTTTGTAAGGAACTCTTAAATTTGTCTGCAAGTAGGACACTTCTCTACAGTAATTTCAAATCAAAAATCAACCACTTATTCCAATTACTTAGATTTGTGGAGCAACTGGGAGCTATTAAAACACGTATGGCATGGTGAGTAACCTTTGTGGTAAACGTTATTCTCGGGTCTCCTTTAGTCCTTCCAAACAAAAATTCACCATGTCCTCGCTACTCCTCCTTCTCTTCATCGTTCTCCCTTCCTCTCCTCTTCATGTTTGCCATAATTCATCTACTAGTTAAAATCCCGCCTTTTTTTCTACACTACTTATAATATCGGAGAAGCTAGCAATAAAGTACAACGAAGAACAAAATAAACTTATTGTTGCTTGTAGTAACTGTGGACCTGATCATTAGCTTGTTTTATCCCTACTAAGGCCTAATATTTTCAAAGAGGAATAACATCTTTGTATCAGTTGCCACTTTGTGATGTTTAAAGGTGGTTTTCCATCTCTAAGTCATTTTGGCCAGAATTAGTCCACTAATTTTCACCAGAGATGTTTACAAGACAAATAGATCAATGGTTTATAAAATCAACACTTACAGTTAATACTTGCCATAGCCTGTACTCCAGGCTGACCATTTTGCATTTAAAATGCATAATCTTTGGGGAATGAATAAATAATAATAATAAACCACCACCAAAACAAACAAACAAAACAAAAAACAGGCAGCACAAATCGCTGCAAAATGTTCTCCCCAAATCCTGTTCGGCTTTGATCTCCCTGCTTATCCCTCTATTTTATTTTCTAGTTATGTACAAATTGCAGGATGAGATACTTTGAACAGAGAACTGCATTTGTGGAGCATCGGGAAATGCCTCAGTCCCTTTCCCTGGAAATGCTTAAGGGCCATCACAGTATGAAATCTATAAATTAAAGGGTTTTCATTGCTTTCCTATGCACCACATCATAGCATTGCTGAACAAGGCTGTGATCCTCTTCAGAAGATCTCCCTAGAAACCAGATGTTTGTTGAGGTTTTAAATTGCTACTTATTGTATCATACTAAAAATATCATGCTGTGAGAAATGTATTGATATGTGCGCTTATGCTCTGGTATTTGCTTACTGGACCTCCAGGTGCATTCTTATCAGCATCTGCTTTGGAAACGGCAAGAAGAACAAGAAAATGCACACCTTAATTCACTATTGGGGATTAAACTGTTTCTGCAGTCAGGCTTTGGGTTAAGCCAAGGGTTGGCAGGGTCTGGCCTATGGTCATTAATATAATGCAATACACAACTTGCTGCAACTCTAAGCAATTTATACTGTCCACCAAACTATATATGATGCAGTAAACAGTAACAGACTTCAAGCAGGATCTAAAGCACCTATCACGGATTGTAACGGCCTGTTTAGAAATAACGGCGTTTGTTTTTTGAAGTGGAGATAAAGGACTGGAGCGATGCGGGTGCACAGACACCAGCCACGACTTCAGTCCTGTAGAAAATATCCCACAAATCAAATCCTGGAAGGAACTCCATCTTGTTCGGCTGGTGTTTCTAGAACCTAAATGGGAAAACACTCTCAATGTTTAGAATATGTAAGAAAACTGTCTAAGTATAAAAAACTTTCTCAAAGCCCATACACTTCAAATCCAATCTGGACTTAAATTATATTCAAAATAAATTATTTCACCCTTTCATAGATTGATGAAGAAGGTGAGATCTGCCGTGCGTGAATAAATAGAGCAAAGCAAGGGTTATGTGACATCCTGGAGAATGCTTGCAGACTGTTGGGATAGTCTCTGCAAACCGTGGTCAGGCTGCCCAGGACGGACAAGCTCAGCTCTTTGAAATCAATCTCACCTTTTATATATTCAAGGCCACGCTTCTGAAGGTGTGTAGGTACCTCACTCCCAGTAAAATCACAGACCACAAAGGTGCTCAGAAGACCTTTGAGGATGTATATGGTTGCCAGTAACGTAACGGCGTAAGCATATAGGCTAATTGTGAGGGTGTGAAATAGGATGAACATCAGGATAGAACTTGTAAAAGGCAGGGTGCTGAATAAAAACCATCCCCAAGTAGACAGCAGAACTAGGGGGGCTTTAGCCTGAGCCCTAAGAACTAGTAACCTAAAGTGAAGCTGTTAGAACGTGCACCCAGAACGTCTGAAAGCAGCTGGATTTCCCTGTTCAGCCTTGGGAGATTCGATTCTGCCAGCGGGATGCACTAATTAGCAACCTGTCTCTCATTGTGGAGCGGGAAGCTTTGATCTCTGCCACTGAAGGCATTTGGATTCTCAGAGAACAGGGACGCTGTGCAGACAGGAGTCCCTCCCTGCTTCAGTGCTGCTCCATAACCTGAAATGCATTAAAGCACAGACCAGATCTCCCACTTCATCTCCCAGGCATGTGTCTCAATGGCTGTATTTATAGAATCACAGAATAGTTGGGGTTGGAAGGGACCTTTAAAGATAATCTAGTCCTAACCCCCCTGCAATTAAGCAGGGGCATCTTCAACTAGATCAAGCTGCTCAGAGCCCTGCCCAATCTGACCTGGAATATTTTCAGGGACGGGACATCTACAGCCTCTCTGGGAAGTCTATTGCAGTTTCACCACTCTTACAGTAAAAAGTTTCTGTCTTATATCCAGTCTGAAATTCCACAAAGTCTCAAGCAAGTCTTTAAAATGCTACAAAAACCACAATAGCTTCAACAAAGGGACTACCTGGGAGCATCACAGACATCCAACATTTAAAGGGCTGATTGGCCAAGGATATAAGAACAGCTTGACATCTTTTGATGGAAGATAAAAGAATACACTTGCATTCATTACACTGATGTGTAAATGTAAACAACCCTTTGTGTTCAATGAGATAACATATATTACAAGTTTACAAAAGTGTAAAGAAAGTTTTTGTCTTGGAACCCTTCTGACACGTATAAAAATAAGCATGGCCATGGCCCTAGGGAAACTAAGCCAAACAAGTATTAACAACTAAAATACCTCTTAAGTAATAAGCAAACATCTTGCATATGATGATGATGAAAACTTTTAAGCATCATCCCATGTCATAACAATTTTGCTCTGCTTTTCCTTTTTTGCATTCTGCTCTTCCTTTTCCTGTGCTGGGATATAGCACTCAGACGTTGAAACTTTCGTAGTTTGACCTCTAAAGAGCCACCTTCAAACTTGAATTCCTTTAATTGTTATTCGACTCTGTGGGAACCAGCCTGGTTTGCAAAGGAGGGCAGGTGAATCCCCAAGGTTTAGTGCTCTGTTTCAGTTCCATACCCAGTCACTAACTGTGAGGCCATTTGGCAGCAGCAGCCTTTAAGCCTTCAAATAATTAGTTCCTGCTAAGATAGGCAGAGATTGCAGGAAGACCACGATAGGGAAAACTATAACTAAACAAACAAACAAAACCAAGCCACAACAAAAAACCCAAAACAACAACCCCCACTAATGTACTTCAATGTGCCTTACTTGGAAACAGCTGAAGAAAACTTTGTCAGCTAAGCTTGTACCTCTTTATACCCTTATATTCCAATTAAAAGCAGTGCAAGAGAAGAAAAACCTTTCAGAACTGGAATGCTTACAAAGAAAAACAAACAAGAAACCACAACCAAACCAATTAATCTCAGCAATTAAAACAGGCAATAAACAAAAGATAATTTGGAAGGGTGAGGCAGTAATTTTTTCTGTAAATAATCCGTACAGCTCCATAGTATTATTTTCTTAGATAGCTTTGAAGAATTATTAATGCAGAGAAACTAATTTTAAAAACAGCTTTAAAAAACCTCACACTTGCTTAAAATATACAAGAGCTGTAGGACTTTCCATAATTAGATCTATAGGGTTTAATTTCTTTTTTTTGGTTGTTTTTAATCGATATTCTCAGTAGTCATTTAAGTTGCAGCAGAAACAGGGCTGTTCTGCAATCAACAGGCATGTTCCTGATGGCACTGCGGGAGGCGAGAGCTCATCCTGCAGCTCAGCCCCGAGTTTGGAAGCAAGTGGTCTGAGTGGATCTCGATGGAAAACAGAAAGCAGGGAGGGTTGGGGATGACAAGAACAGACAATCCACTCCCTGACCTTTGAGGCTTCGAAACACCCTGTGGGACTGGGGAGGGGTGGCTGGACTCTGTCAGTCACTAAGAGGCTGCAGGTGGGATAAAGGCTTTAAAAGGCTTTAAAACGCTACAGATATTCCTACAAATGATGCCAGAAGCTGGGGGATGTTTTTCAGAACCAACTTCCCTGGTTTGCATGCTAACATTAGTTTGAACTGCAGTCCAGCATCGTGCTGAGTGTAAAAGATACTCCCATCCCGCACAATTGACACTCGGCATGTTGACAGCTTCCCTCCACCCCTGGACTTCCCCCGCCAATTACCAATTTGTATTTATTCTTTTTAAAATAATTAAAAACTAATTCCTTTCTTTGCTCTCAGCACTGTTTTTGCTCCCCTCTTCAGCTCCAGAAAGCATAAGTATCAATAATTATCAAGTTAGGTACTAGTTATTCCTTTATGCGTGTGTTAATATTGGCTTTTTACAAATATTCTGAAAATATTTGCTTGTGAAGAATCAGAGATAGTGAGATGGAATTGCTTTGATGTGTGACCAAGCTGGGAACTGATAACCGGGGATTCTCACAGCAACCAGCTGTCCTAAATTCTCTGGTTTATGTGGAAGATAATGGAACAGGGGAAAGGACAAATGGTCCGAAGATTCCCTCCTGCTGTTTCTCAAGCATAAATCAATTATTTGATGCCTCAGCTCCTGAGTTGTCCCCCTGTCCTCCCGCCCCACTGCTATACCAAAAAGCAGTAACAGCCCACGCTTTTTCAAACCAAACAGCTGCTGCATGTCCCACTAATCTCTTAGTCAAAGACATAAGAGTCTTACCAATGCTAACAATACTCACAAGTATCTGTAACTTCATTATAATTATCTAATATTATTCAAAATTTTGGGACATAATATCAACCACAACCCACAAAAAACCTTTGTGACCCCCCCCGCCTGTTGTGACCATTGAGGTACAGGAATGAACTCTGAACTATATAAGCATATAATCCTAACACTGTTACAATATTGATATGGCTACTTTATCATCTTCCTCTTCATACAACAGATTTCAAGTCCCTGGAGAGAAACAAATGTAAAAGAAAAGCCCAGCACTTCTCCTTCCATGGGATCCTTTTGGACCTAGAACTTACACGAAATTTGACAAACTGAATTTCTTTTAAATCACACATGTAATAAACCCCAAACCAGCCTATGCCTGAGGGGGGACGAAGAGAAAAATGCAGAAAACAATGATTTTGTGATGGTTCTTCAGTAGGAACCATTGGCTGCTACATCAGCAACAGATGGCAATCTACCCATGGCAAAGTCATCCTCCCTGAGTCCATTACTTAGATCCTCTTATTCTCCTCAGTCTCTGCTATTTCACAGAGTCAACAACTTCACAGAACCATAAATGCGTTTGTCAAAAGTACAGAAAAGCTATTTTACGTAATAAAAATGTGAATTTTAATGTATGCTTAGGTAATGAAAGTATTCCGCTTTGATGTTTAGGGCTGGGAAGTACAAAAGTCTCACTATTTCTTATGACATTAGAAGGCTGATAATACCTTCAAACTGCACATGTGGAGAAATTTAACTAAAGACACTATTTTATTTTCAATACTTTGTAAAATCAGCTGGAAGCCAAGAATTTTAAACAGTATGTGGGAAATCACCAGCGAGCCTATAGAAGCTTCCAATTCTATGTATATATCTATACAAAGTGCCAGTTTAGAATTTTGTTGTATTTGTATAAAAACAGGAGGATGTCAGTGGGTCAGTGGGATGTGTGTGGCCACAGGAGCAAAAACAAGCAAATATCGTTCTTTTTGAACCAGGTCAATATGTTTTTGCCTTAATAACCACAACAAACTCAGATATATTTCAGATCACATTATATGCAGTGTGTGCAACATGCTTATCTACACATGTATGAAAACACCCACAAAGTACTTTTTGTAGCTTTAGTCAATTATGAACGAAGGTTATTAAAGTGAGAATCAATTTAAGGAAAATAGTGACATACGGCTGAAGTGATTATCATCTGCAAAATAATTAGTTTTCTAACTTAATTTTAGGAGAGCCTGTCCTAGAATACTTTTAATATAGGCTATGTATAAGCTTATAAGCTAAGTGGAGGAGGATTTGGCCTGTTTGAAACAGTTTGTCAAAGTCTTTCCCATAAAATGCCTAAACTCTATTAATCATATAATTTAAACTCTATTAATCATATAACTTAACCCTTCCCATAGAGCAGCTAATAGCCAACTATACTATTAAACATCCTATGGGTGATATAATAAAAATTAATGCATGTTATTCAATTACTAATTAGAAGTGTTTAACTACCAGAACCATACCGGAATGGTTATTTCAATTAATGCGCCAGCATATTTTATTAATCACATGCCTGTTTATATCGTTACTATTACAAAAGCACAACAATAAAAGAGAACTGGGTAGGTAACTCACTCTTCAGGCCCATGTCAGCAACAAAATAATCAGAAGTTAGGACATTAAGCAACTCTGATAGCAAATTGCTCATATCCATGTGTTATTCATTGCTTTCAGGTGAACAAAACAAGAGATCTGGCCAGAGAACTGTAATTTTATCTTGCTTTAGGAACGGCAGGCTCCATCAGAAAAACCTACAGTGCTTTTAAACTGGATAAAAGTGACACAGGTTGCTGACACAGCTCTGCACAGAGCTGTCACACACACCAATGGAAACAATCCTATTTACTCAGCTATGCCCACACTCTGAAAATGAAGCTGTTCGCAAAGACAAATGTTTGTCTGCTATGGAATCTGACGGGCCAGGGTCCAATTTTATCAGCTTAATGGCACTTGCTTAGTTGCAAGGACTGGGAGAGTTTGGTTTGATTCTGCACCGCACAGGAGGAAAACACAATAAGTTATTTGAAGGGCCAGACCAAGCAGAGGTGTGTCACGTTCTCCCAGAGAGAACAAATAACACACAGACGTGCAACTTACACATGCAACTTGTTATCAGTGGGTGTTGTCTCCCGTGCGTCCCAGTTGCACAACCTAGCAATTAACTGAAAATTCCAAGATGTCTGCATCATAATCTATTATAATACTGCATTATGGAAAAAGCCCTTTAAAAACCACACAGTAGCCTCATGGCTGGCAGGTCTTCACCAAAATTAACCAGGTCACAACAGCATGGAGCTGATGTAAAATAAAGGAGAACCATGATCCCTTTGAAGATACAGGAATCTCAGAACTTGAAGTCCTCAGGAGAATCATTGTAGAAGCTGAAAGCACACAGAAAATCCACGGGGCTGCTTCAGCCTGCATTAGCATCCTAGAATTTACAATCCCTCCAGTAGAAACAAACAGCCCAGTTTGCACGCCAAAAACCCAAGTCCAGGGTAGCAAACAACCCACAATTCATGCAGCTCAAAGGCAAAAGGCAAAAAGCCTCGAGGAATTTTTATAATCAAAACCTTATCAACTAACCAACACAATTTTATGAGAAATATCTCCGTAGGTGTGCATGGTTTCCAGAAGAGGAAATAACTCATGCCATTAAATAGATCCTACAGTAACTATACTATGCAGTTTGCATCAAGCAGGTGATTTTAAAACAAAACACTAATATACTGATTTTAGTTTCAAACCAGGTGACCCATTTCTTCCTCTCCTACATCCATGAAAAATAAAATATATCTAGGAATATGCATACAAGACTGTACTACAAGGACACATTCAATAATTGGTTATATTCTTGCATTCATTTTGTGCTAAGCATTTTAAAAATAAATACCAATATATGACACAGCTTCTTTACATATAAAGCTTATTAAATGACAGCAAAAACTCTGCCTGTACATTTGCAGCAAAATTAGGAAACAAAAGAAATGTTAAATTGTTTACTTGCTCTAGGAAGCACACAAAGGTTGACTCAGAAAATAATCATCCCCATCGTACTTAGAATATTGTATTAGACATGTATTTCATGAAAGTTCCCTATTTTTCTCTAAAATACATTCTAAGCTTAGTTTTAAATTAACTGAGTCTCTTCACTTTCAGGAACTCGGCTGAATTTCCCTGTTGTTAGTGAGCAGATGTAACGTACTTTTATTAAAAACACATTTTCAACCGATATTTCCTCTGTACTGAAGCAAATTATCTAACCCTTGGCTAAGCAGCAGCTGGGATTTACTTTTCTCGACAGAAATTTCATGCTGGCAGCATCAGTTCTGCTTCATTTGTGACAGACCCACACATTTCATTATTTTTCTATGAAAACAAATGGAAATGCAACACCTGGTAGCTGTCATGCCAAACAACACATTGCAGCCCATGGCACCCTCCACAGCCAGGGACTTGCATAACCACGTAAGAACTCTTCAGTTCCAGCCTTCTCCAACTGCTTTGCAATAGTCCACTGCTCATAATAATAAGATAATAAACCCCTCTAACACGCGTCAGTCTTGCTTTAGCAGGCTGCTTTGCCTAACGTTTAAACGTTACACCAGCGTTCTTATGAATTGCCTCACACCAGTGCTATTTCCAAGTGGCAATATTTCCCGTGGGACAGCGCTATGAGAGATGACATTTGGTTATATTATGGGGGCTTTTTCATTTAAAACAAAAAAGAGATAGGGGAAAAAATATACAGAGGGTAGAGTTTTACACTAAAAATATCCATGGCTCATAAATAGATTCATGATCTGACAAGAGATCTATCTGCAGTTATGAAGGCTGAGTAACACAGACGGGATTACCCTCTCCTGTACAGTGAGACTCCGAAAAAAGGGGTTTTGTAAAAATTTCAAGTTATTTCTGACTTGTGCCATGATTTAGCTGACCGCAATACAAACTTGTATTTATAATTAGGAAAAAAAAACCCCAAACAACAGCAGTTAGAAAATACTTGGTCACACTATATACAATCATTCATCACAAGCTTAAGTGTGTGTTATTAAAGCAAATCAAAGCAAGCCTTGAAGTTACATTACAGGACACAGCCTTTGTTTCACAGATAAATATCTCTTTTTCCTACATTTTTTTTTAAGGTTCTCAATATGTATCACGTTCACTAAGCAGTAATCTGACTCACTGCCAACCTCATTAGTAATATATAATAAACATTCCTTTTCTAAAGAATCCTGATTTAGCCATCAGATTAAATGAAATGTATATAACTTTCATTAAGCTTTCATTATGTGCTTCTGAAATACTATTTTGATTATAGGATGAGAATGAGAGAACATCGCATGATGCATAGACTAGAGATAAGAACTTATTAGAAATAAAGAAGCCCCTTCATCTGCCATTGATTCGGGATGAGTAATTGATTTTATCTCTACCACCATTTACCCATCTGCAGTAATGTTTGTCTGGTTCATATTCACAGATTTCTTTTCATCTAACCCCTTAGTTTTGGAAATCCCTTCTAACTTTTGCTTCACATTATTTGGAGATATCTCTAACAAGTGTTTTCCTCCCCCAGGCCAATAAACTATCAGAATTGACAAAATATCTTAAAAATGCTAGGCGGAAGGGGGAAGAATATGTTGTCTTCTACTTAATTGGGAAACTGGGAAAATTCAAATAAATGTATCAAATAATTTCCCTAGTTAAATTCATCCTCAAGCTTGCCTTACTTAAGAATAGGATAAGCAAAGGATTCATCAAATCACTCAAACTAATACATTAATGCTTTTCTGAACTGGGGCTACAAACCCCACAGAACAGACACCTCTGTATTTCACACCTCCCTTTACTTAGATGGGTCAAGCATCAATTTAATCCAACGGCATGCCACGATATCTAAAATATTAATACAGTGTTACTTAATTAAATAATCAGTTAATGAGATCACGCCTATCCTGTGTATGGATTTGAGGATTTAAAAGCGCGATGCAGCTTGTAAAGAATAACGTTTACGCAGCTGTTTACGCCGCTGCCTTCAAGCGGAGCAAAGCTGACAAGCACTAGGCTGGGAAGTGCTCCCTCTTCAAGCCTGAGGTTTATTTTTATTACCATGTTGTAATTCACCTTGCAGAATAAGAACAATGTTTGCTAGTTAGCAATTAGAATGTGCCATTTTACTCTGAAAGCGGAATGCAATAATTTCCTAGTTTCCCTCCTAATTTTCACTTTTGGGTGATGCGGTCCTTTCCAAACACACATATTTGTGATACAGGAAATATTCATGTGCTTATGGACAAGATTTCTTGCAGGTTTCCATGCTCTCCTGTCCTTGTCCTTCCCCTGCAGTGAGCAATGGAGCATCAGCCGGCATTGCAGTGCTGGCTCTAATCAAGCAACACAGATTTACATCTGACCTCCTGCTCTTCAGTTCTTCTCCCTCTTTAGAGTTTTAATTATCGCTCCCATGCTTGTGATTCGGAAGATTCGGCCTTTCTCCACTGCCACTGCGTGTACATTATTTCTCCATGTTTACAGCTCACGCATCAATTTTATAGATATCTTGCCACCCAACAACACATTAAATTATAGCAATGCTGCAGTACGTATAGTGGGGTAAAAAGGAGCACAGGTTAGAGCGTTCATCTGCTAGCACTACATGATCTGGGAGAAAAAGAATCTGGAGAAACTGAATGGAAAGCAGAGTTATTTTTATCTAAATCATCACTAAATTCCAAATTAAAACAAGTTATGCAAAGAACCCTCAGCGTTCCTGCAAAACATACTAATCATCTGATCGCTCCTTCAGCTGCATGGCACACAGTTCAAGTACTTTAGTCTCTCTGCTGTTAAAAACATTGCCTTTCAGTTTTTTCTCTTCTAAAATAACTGTAAAACAAGCCATGTCCCGAATTATTATTGTGTCTGGATCTTCATCTTCCTATTGCTTAGGCTTATAATTCTATGTAACACATTAATAAAGTGTACTAACGATTCTTAGATGTTTAAATGATTTGCAGTGATGTTCCTGCTAGGCTAAACTCTCTCTTTCCATAACTAGAACCCATTCCTTTCAGGTCTTTGGGAGATGATATACATTACATTCACTGAGACTGCAGATTTCCTGTGCACATATAAATAATCTGAGAACTATTTACGTGCGTGGAAAACATAAACAAAGATTTTATACCACTACACGCTGCCAAATGTGCTTTGTGCAGCTAAAAGTGTTTCTATAAATAATGGTATCTACAAGCAGTGCTTGTGTGTGGTTTGTTGGGGTATTTTTGTAATTTACTTTTAGTTGATAAAGAACTTGCAGCTCAAATGCAAATATTTAAAAAGCACCACTTTTTTCCCCCCATAACAAAACAAAAACCTTAGGGTTAATTTCAAATCCTTCCCCAGTGGTCAGCTTGTCTTTTAGTCTGCTCTTTATAGTAAAAATCTGTTCAGGAAATGCAATGAAACCTAATGAAATAAAGGCCCCTCTCCAAAAACAGGCTGAAGGGATGACACTGTCATGAGTTCTGATGCTCAACATGTCACTGTGCTTCACGATACATTAAAAGGAGACATGCAGGAAAAGATGTGACAAGGAAACAGTAGAAATGTCACCAGCACTGGGAAGGGAACCGGATCAGCGATGGTTCATAGGAGCCGGGCTCCAGCTCCCACCTAAACACACCCCCGAACACGTTTTCTAGGAAACTACAATAAATAGCTGCTACTTTCCTCATTATTGCCCAATAAACCATGCTTTTATTACACAGACCTGCCAGCTAATGGTGTGCAGAAACACGGCTCCTCACTTCACACAGGGGAGTTTAAATCTCTTTGATAGCCTTTAAACCTTTATGATAGGTATGAACTCAGAAAGTACTCGGAAAGTTTTGAACTCTTACAAAGTCAGGTGCAAAATATAACAAATCGACTAGTCACTATATTTGTGGATGATTGTTTGGGTTCTTTTTTTAAGTGGCCTGTATTTTTAAAAGTCATATACAGAGTTTGCAGCCCTATAAGCCCAGGCTGTCACGCTACCAATGCTTTACACTTAGGGACTATAGGGCCAGGAGGACACAGCGGCTCTACAGTGAGCGTTTAAATACCTATAACTCTTTCAATAGGTTGAAGAGAATAAGCGTGTTGGGAAGAGTCTGTGTAATTACTGGAATTTCTTCACTGGTAAAGCCCAAATAATGTAGTATTGGCACAGATCTGTCAGTATGACATAGTCACAGCTACATATTGCCCCTACAACTTTATGTGGGGACAGAAGCTCACAGTATGAAATTGGAAGGTTAAAAGATGTAGTGCCTAAAAGAAAATTACAAAAATAGGTATTTTCTCTTCTTTGGCTAGTGCATCTTAGTTAACTGTCAAATCAAGTAAATGGGATGGAGGATGGTTATATCCTAAGAGCCGGGATAGCATTTTAAAGTGTTTTGGCTGCATTTCTAGCTCTCTTATAAATTTCCATTCTTGCCTTAGGATGGGCAGTTCAGTGCCTCCAATCCAACACAATTCCAAAGAGCGGGCATTTCTGTCTGCCTTATGCTTCTGTCAAACCAACACAAGCAGCAAATACATTAAATAAGTTACTGAATCACAGACACTTTTCCAGAAACCTCTCCTACCTCTTAACGGGTTGACCTTAATGAGCAAGGATACGTATTCACCCTCAACTCATCTAAGTTTTCTAACATAATCAAATATCTTGGGGAAAGACAAACATTTAACATATATTTATAGAATGGAGAAACGCTGCTAACTGTTTCAGATTTAGAAAGCTGCAGCAGTTAAAAAAGCAAGAGAAGATATTTTAATAACAACTACATAAAAGATCTGTACATACATGCAGGATCAATGGCATCTACTGGTTTTAATCACTCAGATTTATTTTATCAGAGGAGGAATAACAAAACCCAATAATTTCTGGCAACTTTATTGGTTAGGCTGCATCAAGGCACAATACTTAAAAGAAGCATTTGAATGAGGTTTTTCATCTCCCTGTATTTTCTTGGCTAAACACTTTGGTTATTAGTGTTAAGGCAGCAAAAACAGGCTGGAAAATTTTACAGATGGCCAAACAAGAGTCCACTTGTCTATTATATTAACTAATTGAATTTCATCTCTTTATGCATCAAATTAAAAATGAAGCAATTTAGGCCATTAAGTCTTCTCATTACTCACAACTTTTGAGTTAATGAGAACCACAGAAAGCTTAAAAAGTATACAAATGTAAATATAATTTATGAATATATAAAGCCTTCGGGGATACAGTCAAGAAATTTATTTGCTCTTCTTTCTCCAGTGCTACTTTTGCCATTTCATAGGGAAGACTACACTGCTTTTATTCATGGTACATTTACATTTACAAGAGATAAATGGGGATATATGGTTTGAACCCTCCTAAGGCAGCATTCAGGGCCACTGGATGTTAGACGTTGTTTGAGAACTTCTGTCCTCAAAACCAGATGCTCCTAATTGCTTCCTGTCTAAATGGATGCTTGTAAAACATTGATTTTTCACAAGCCACTCCAAAAGATGTAAAAATCCCTGGAACTGCTCATGTTCTTGATCTGAGATATTTTATTACGTTTAATAAGCAATAACATGTGACTCTAAGTCACATCAGTAAGTTTAATGGCGAAATTAAACTAACTTGGCTTGAAAGTGTCACTAGATGAATCACAACCAGTGACAAAGCATAAGTCAAATTGATCACAACAGGACTCCACCCAGTACAGAAAGGCTCCTCCATGAGTGGCTGCACGAGTATCAAAATTTCATCAGACTTCTACAAATTGTCATTAAATGAAGAAGCCATTAATTAAACCTGCAAATGATGCAATACGTGGGAAGACAGTTAAGTGCTAGACAGACGAGAAGAAAAAATGGGCCTATGTTGATAAGAATTACCAAAATGAGAATGAAAAAAAATGCCACTTAGCATGTCTAAGAGAGATAAGCTAAACTTGACATGTAGAAAAGACACTGGATTTATGTTTCTATATAAATGCAAAGTAGCATTAACAATGCACTGAAAGATCTAAGACTGGCAATGGAACCGATCGCAAACCACCCCAACTCCTCAATCTTAAAACCTGCGAAAGCTATTTCAATAACTGGAAAGTATGGTGATGCTCTCTTGCAGAGACTGCTCATTCTTTTATAGCATGGAATATAAAAAAAGTATCCCTGTAAAATGTGGTACTATTTCACAAGCTGCCTAAAGTAAAGAAGTTCAGAAAAGCATTGGCTGCTCTAGTTCACCTCCGACTTGTTATCAGCATCTTGTGATACTCGGTCTCTGGGCTATCTCAGGACTTGCAGGGTACAGGCAAACAAAAAAATAACCAGTGTAGACCAGTAATTTAGCCCCCAAATTCCTACTGTCACCAGAAATTTACATTGATATCATCAGCTAATGAAGCTTCAACAAAAGCCCTGCTGCTGCTGCCTTGTCGAGAATCCCAGCGCTACCTCCTTCTGGGAATGAAGGACACTCTTCTGATATATGCACAGGCTCTCCCTACACCTTACAATTTACACACCTAATACCACAAGCGTGAATCAAAACTGCCGTGTTTTCATATGCTCAGTTAAACGTTTGGTTTCGTTCTTTACACGATACAAGTTCATGGACCTAAGTAAACAAGTTACTGCAGCATAGAAAATTATTCTAAGTTTGTTTTCTGCTTATAACGGGGTTTCAATGTAGGTTTTGTTTTAAGAAGTAGAAATTGCTTTTCTTTTCTATTAATATTGCTGTCTCTTTTATGGTGTAACTCTGATGATATAGGCCATTACTAGTCTGTGTTTCAGGAACAGCATCCAGATCTTTACCAATCCCCCACAGTGCTTCCCATAAAGCTGCATATTTTATCCCATCTTACTTACATTCATGCCCACCCACATGAGACACATTACTCAGATCTAAAGATTATAGCATTCTTATGCTGCTGATACCTAGGATTTATTTCTCTATTAAACATTAATGAGGCAGTATCCTGGCATAAATTTAGAATGTATTTTTATATGTACAAACCTGAAGATAGCCATGAAATATATCCACTTTTCTCCAAAACAGATTTTATACCGTCAATGCATAGTTAACTGCTACTATTTCACCTTGTCTCATCCAAATAATTAACCACAGAAACATATTTCTGTCTGTATTTTCAGCCATTCCTGATAAAAGTGAAAATCAGCAAAGAGCTGAAAACATTTCAGAGGAATTAATATTTCTGTAAAGATAATAAATTGAGTTATGTACCGCTTACACTTACGTTGGCGTATTATTTTTCTCACATCCTTTAATAACAGAATTAGACTTTTGACAGACACTGACATACGCTGGAAGTGCTTTTTCAAATATCTCATTTTTTTTTTGCATAAGGAAAGGCAATTTCAGCAATTAAGTTAAAACTGAAACCCCAGACTCGATCAGACAGCCAAGGGACTATGGTGCGTATCAGCCCTTCACTCCTGAGTACAGCAGGAGACACACAAACCAGCCCAAGCTGGTTTTGGATACCACCAGATTTACCGGAGTAAGGATTTAAAACTCACACCGTTCACATCACATCTACAATTTAAACCATCCTTGTGAATTCTCAAGCCAAGGTCACGACTCTTCGGACCCCACATTTAAAAACCCGTTGGATCGGAGTATCACGTTAAGCTTGTGTTCAGTTCTTTACACCGGCAAGACATTGCTCCTCCGCAGCATGTGAAATGGGTCACTCTCAGAAAGTAAAACCAGTTTGCTTTTGCTGTTTTCTATTCAGTTATTTTTCCCCATAATGGTTCAAGGTGCCATCACTGACCTCGAGCACATCCCACTGTGAAGCCCAATGATAACACAGGATCCTCTGCTCATTTCAATTAGAAACTCACGCGATGATTGTAGAAAATATAATAACCACAATGACAGTTTTTAGAATGTCTGTGATCAAATGTATTTACACGTCTTTCCTAATCATAATGAGTTTTTGTTTAACTATGACAGTGTGTGTATGCAATAAACAATACACAAATACCACACCAAGCAGCATATAATCACCAACTACTGTTAAGGGGCTATTATTTTATGAGATAGTTGAAATGTAAATATTCTGTAACTATTGTTAGTAAATGTCTATCAGTAACTTTTTTTTTGACCCATGGTAGGAAACCAAAGAGTGAAAATTATTTGAAAGCAGTGAAAGGATTTAAAAACACGATTATATTTGGGTGTCAGGTACGGGTTTTAATTTTGAAAGAGGTAGTTTGCAATAGACCAACAATATAAATAACATCTGTTAAGTTTTATTTTGAGCTTATCATGGTTGAATACTACTACTACTTTGCTTAAACTGCTATGTCATGCAAATTACATGTTTCATCGCAATGTGCATGTGTACTTCTTAATTTGCCTCTGAAAACAGAACCAAAATTAAAGCCTCCAAGAAGTGTTCTTCTCTTTCAGAATTTTAGATTGCCCACGTTTTAAATTCTGCTTATACATAAGAACAGGCAAAAAATGTATTTAAAAAAAACCCCCAAACTTAAAGGAATTTATTACTACAATTAGCATCAAAAAACAATCTTCTATTGCATACTGACCCATGCATTACATGTACACCATAGTCAAGTTTATCACTAGATCAGGGTTTAGCTTCCCAAGAATAAAAAGGAGATATTCATCAAAACGGTAAAAAAAAAATAAATCCAGAATTTCCCTCCTTTTAATGTGCAAATAAATGTAATTAAATTAATAGCGATTGCTAAATGAAATGCCACTATTTCAATTCATCAAAAGGTTAAAAATCTGGTTCAGGTATATTTTGGAGCTGTGCTGGAAGTGGCATGTTATTTTCCTCTGTTCACAGAGCACTAAGTAATGAGAACAAAACCCGTTTGCAGAAGTGAATACAATGAAGCAGTCCTTAATTAGCACATGCAAATGGAGATTCAGAAAATTTCCTGTTATCTACGATGTGCAAAAGTATAACTTCTATTTATACAAATTTAGAGATTATATTCTGTGTAATTGGGTGTAAACTTTAAGGATATGCATTAATCATAATTTGTCTTTGCGAACAGAATTAGTGTTTGTAATAGCATCAACAAGGAGGGTAATTATGAATCACACTTGCTCAAGTAATAGACTAAATGAAGTCAGCTTTAAAAGAAAAGAAACTAAAGGAACTACATATTTGAGTATCATTTCAGAAACTTGCCTTGTGAAAGAAAATATAAAAAAGCAGAGATCATGCCCCAAAAAGATGGTGCAATGCACGTTGCTTATGATGGACCAGAGCACCTGGTGGAGCCGGATTGATTTGCACAGAGTTCATTGTGTTAAAATAGGAGACAACTGAGAAAAGGTGACAAAATATTTACTCCTCTCCATCTTAGAAGTGATAAACACCTCAATACCCACAACGTGGCCTTTCCACATAACGCACGGCTGCGTTACAATACCAGATGTGATCAGAGCCTAATTAAATACATTACAAAGGTCAAACTAAACAGTGGCAGAAAGCCGGGGTTTGGTGAAACAGCACCACGCTTTGCTTATGTTTGCTGATGGTACTGTACTTCTAATTCTAATGTTTTCATCAAGTGCTTTGCAGGTAGAAAAATTATTTTCATTTTGCAAAGGTTTTCTAAATTCTGAATGAACAGACCCTGCCCTCTGCGGACACAATGCAAGGAATAATAGTAATAACAACAATAAATACTACCTGTCTATCTCATGCCAGATTCCTTGGATAGAGACTGATGGAGAATGCGGCCTGCAAGGAGTGCGGGGCACAACTTTTAAATAACTTTCACATTTGGAGAGTTAAACCAATGAAACGAGCAATTGCTGTTCCCTCTAGTTCTCGGAATTTGTAAACTGCTTTTACTGCAATATTGAGATATACGTTTATATGAACTGTGTAAAAAATGTCATACCGTTCTATTTACACAAATAAACAGCATATCCAATTTCAGACCCCATTATATATATATATTTTTAAAAAAAAGGCTAGATCCCATCTCCGGCACCATTCACAGCAGCCTACGTGCACCTTGTTAAAGCAAAGCAGATTTCTATTCTAGCCATGGTGAAACCTCTGCCAGGCAAACACAGCGGAATGTTCTCACTTGTAGGATGCAACAATTCTGTGCGCTCATACCAAGTGACACAGCAATTAATCCTCATTAGGAGGAGAGAAAGTTTTCAGCACACTTCACAGACAAGAGGTTCACGCTGGAAAACCTCCACTATGCTCACTGAGAATCCAGCGGCAGAAAGGAGGGGATGCAGTAATGAAAAAGAGCTCTATTAGAAACAAAACAAACACAAAAAAACGCCACCGACCCGAAAACCACAAATAAACAAACCCCCACAATAACCATCCAACACCCAACACCTCCTCCCTCCTAAAACTTTAAAATAATTACTATTTCTTCCACAAAGCCAACCAGCTACTCATAATTCCCGAAAACACCGTGCCTGTGTCACTTTACAAAGATATTTCAAATGCTAACAGTTGCCTGTATCTAAATCCACGAACCACATTTAGGTTCTTTGGAGGATGGAGCTGGTACTTGTCTGTATTTGCTCTGATGTGCTACAAAATTTAGCATGTTAGATGTCTCCTCATAATTTTCAAGTGTCTGTGCAGCCTTCAGTGAAGATAAATACCTGTGTACTGATCTAACCCCATTCACCAATAAAATGTCAGCGCTGAGTGGTTTCAGAAACCAGTTGAATTGGTTTTGAAGATACTGTTCGAGATGGTGATGTATGTTTTGTTAAAGGACGGACTTGGATCTCACAACCATAGAGCAAGCTGATGGAAATCTATTATGCTGCTCAAACTTCTTGTTTTCCTGAAATAAGAAATTCAGAGGGTATCAGCACAGCTGTCCAACATAGCACATGGCTTCTTCCAATCACCTATCCTTTCATTAATTACTTTGGAAAGGTTGCACTGAATTTAAGGCAGTTATAATGGCTTTGTAGCTTTCGCATACTCTGATATTTATAGTGCCGGTGTACCACCTCTCACATGGAAAAATAACAACTAATCGGTGATTAAATAAAGTACACTTGAGGCAGATTACAGCTCCCCTTGTGGTTTTTTAACCAACCTAGGAAATAGTTTGCACGTAAGTATGAGAAGCTGAACTGACTTGTGGATTAAATATATTCTCTCCCCAAACCTGCCACATCCCTAGAGAGCTTAAAAGGACCCTTTTAAAAGGAATCTTATATGTGTTTTTTTTTGTTATTTTAATTGTGTCTAAATGTATGTAAAATAATATAAATTAATGGAAAATGAGGTCTTTTAAGGAAGCAAAGAACTGCTGCAATCCCTCGGGTCACTGCATTTCTGTGGCAGCTGTGCAGTTATTAAAAAATGGGCTGATTGGCAGAGCTTTTCCCCAAAGCGTAAGGACCAAAGCAACACTGACTCCAGAAACCTCTATTGTAAGGTTACAATTTAAGTCCAATATCTCTCATGTGGATCCTCTAGTTGCCCCCAAACTGTTGCCCCAGGTGTTGACTCTGTAGCCAGATGTTGTCTTCTCAAGACCAGGCAGGTGAAAATGACGGCAAATAGCAGGAGAAAGTGTCAAGGTATAATTAGCATATAACTTATTTATAATATATAAATAGCATAATTCTTGCTGAAATGTCAGTGCACAAGCCAAAGCTTAATTGCGTCAGTAAGACTAATGTGCTAATCCAATACGCATTCAGGAAACCTGCAGCTGATGCAGTAACTCAACAATAACAAGAGTCCAGAGAATACATTTTCAACACACACAAAACAGATAAAATGCCTAAGGATTCTGTGACAAGGCTTGATTTAACTTATTTCCTGAAAATGAGCATACATCCTTTTTAATGGTAACTGATACAGAAGCTGAATTAGATAAAACACATTAGAAAAAAATAAGCAATGACATTTTTCCAATTGGAAATTCTATTCTGCGTTGGAAAGTTTTTCCTCTTGACTAAACTTGCACTTCAAGTTATCACTTCTATACTATCAATATGCCTACAATTAAAAACAAGAAAATACATTCCAAGGAAAGATTTAAAGCAAGAATGAAAACTGCAGATTAAGAAGATGACTGTTCAGCTATGGATTACAGAATAACATGTCACTCACTGTTGTGATTATACTTGATGAGTTTTGGCAATACAATTAACGAAAAGAAACACCCCCCCCCACACACACACAAAGTAAACAAACCTAAAGTTTACTGTGTGCAAAAGGAAACGCAAATACTAAGAAAACGTTCAGAAAAGATTCAGAATGACTCACTGGAATGCCTCAAGATAGTTCAGTCCAATGTTCTGGCATCCCAAATTGAACACGGAGGTTGAGCCAGGCTGTCCGCACGTCCTTGTTCTTCCATCAAAACAGAGCTTCCCCTGGCTATAGATATTGAGCTGTACGCTGTAAATATACCTGTACAACTTCTCTCCTAGTGCAAGGCTAAGGAAATATGAAGCAGCAGCATGTTTCCCCCGGGCAAGAGTTCTCCAGACAACAGGAGAGTTCAGTGATTTCTTTAATGTGGCCTTTGAAAAGCCTCCCGTGAACATGAAGTGATGTCTTGCCATGTAAAATCTCAACAGGTGTGCTTTTCCAGATTTTTATTTGGTCCTGCAATAAGCTATTGGAATTAAATCAAGAATGAGCTGAATATTTTATGAGCACACGGCATCAAGCCTTGGAACATTTTTTTAATTCTTATGCAGAAATACTGATACTAATCACAGATGAATTAGATTTATCAGGAGCAAAGCAGCACATTATATTTGTTATAAGCAGAGGGCATGGGGAAGCAACAGCTGGAAAATGCAGGATGGAAACAAAGCTGAAATGAGCGTCTTCAGCAGAAGGAAAGCTACCCAATATTGCCAAAATACTAAATTCTCCTGTTTTTATGATTACAGAAGAGATCTCACCTAAAATTTCAAGAGCCAGCTTTAAGAATGATACGGGTATTTGTGGGGAACACCAAGAACTATGAGGTCTGTACTGAAGTGTACAGACCAGCGGTATGAAAGAGGAATATATCACGTGAGTGCTCTCCTTGTGCCCCTGGATTTACTCTGCTAGGAACTTCCACCCACGTGTGACATGCCGAACATATAAACACCATTCTGTGTTTGGCCAGAACAGTGGCATCGCCTACTGAAAACTCACTATTTATGGAAGAGAAGATACTGCAAAGCTCTAACACAACGTAAACCTTCTAGCGTCTAAAACGTTTGCTGGAGATACTCAAAATAATTTAAAAGCAGTTTAATTCAATTGTACATCTGCATGCTCAGCTTAAAATAGCTGTTTTCTATGCAGTCCATACAGTAATGCTCTCTTGGTATTTGCCAACCAGAAAATGTTACAAATAGTTCGAGAAAACCACAGGGTAGGTAAAGAAGTTTTACAGGACTTTCTTACTTGATACAAGGTGGAATAAATGAATCTAATTTTCTAGACATTTAAAAGATATATAAAAATACCTTAACTTCTACAGAATCGAAATGGCATTATTTTCTTTTTGCAAATTTGGAACATGGCAGTTAACATTCTGAACTACAGGAAAAACATCACTTGCGAGTCCCTGAGAATTATTCTGTATGGGTACTTTGCCTAAGATGTATTTATATTTCTTTTCCCTTCTGCCTAAAAATACAGAAAAGACTGAGGAAAACCAGAAGTTAAAAGAAAAGCTGCAACTTTTTGGTTCTGGTGATTGTTGAAGTTTTAGAAGCACACTTGATGGGTGATAGAAATGATGTATTATAGAAAAGGAGAGGATGAGCCAAATGGGACTGTAATGTGGAAAGGGAATAAAAACAGTACAGCAAGATAAAAGGAAATAAGCAAAGCAGCAACAGCAGGGGGGAATAATGAGGCAGAACAGGAGCCCCACCACTAACCGAGTTTGCAAATACCCCCAACAGCCAGAGAAATGTGCAGACATGGCAACGCGAGAGCTGAGAAAGGAAGGCACGCAAAGCTGGGAGGATGAGTAGCTGCTGGTTTCAGGACTTTGATTCATGTTGAGGTTTTTCAGTACCTGGGTGCTTGCAAAGAATCCTAGAAGATGACTCCACTGGAGCCAGATAGAACCATGTAGCAAACTTCCACTCTGAGCAGCAAAACCTGCCCTTCTTCATGTTGTCTTAGTTTCTGTAATACCTGAAACTGGGCAATTCCTTAGAGGTTTTCTTTGAAGCATTCATTCATAACCTGACAAGACTTCTGTAATAGATTTGTCTCCACATGAATCTTTTCTCCTCAATCATTTAACAGATGGCAAGATGAAATATAGACGTACACAGATAAACATATATTCGCATGGATACCTTTTAATACTTGCACATCGGGAAGCTCGTGCCTCTGAAGCGTGCACTCAAAATTGTTTCACGTATTTAAGGCACAAAGATTGTAGTGTCTCTGTCACCTATTCCTCTCATCCAGTTGTGCTTTCCTCGTTCTTCCCTTCAAACACACCACTATGTCAGTGAAGGTGTTGGCATTTCTCTCCAAATATTTGATAGTATGTATGCACCATTACACAATATAGATCAAGCCCTCCTCCTTTTTACTATCAAATACAAAGGTATCAATTCATTTCATCATGTTACTGAACATCAACAGCACCACCAAACTTCTCCCAGATATTTTCAGATGAATAAAAAGCTCCCTGAAAGTAACGAAGCTGGTGCTGAAGATAAAGTTGTAATATGGTATCTAATTCATGCGCTTTCGACTTCAGCATGATTTAGTACACACACACATAACTTTGCAAGCGTTTTTTCAGTGCATTTGCTAGTAACCAAACAGAACTTTTTCTCCTTTTATTGCTGGTATCCAGAAGATTCTGTTTTCAATTTAATGCCTTTTTATTCACTACAAAATAAACATATTACTAGTCCCCAAATCTCATTAATAATCCTTTTTCTTCACGCTCCTTCTTGGTGTTTTATCCTTAACGTTAATATTCTGTTGACTCTTGCGAAGCAGAAACTTCTGACACTAAAAATGAATAAATGACTACTAAAAGAGCACTGTATTGAAATGAACACAGTACAAAGCCTGGATAGAGTTCTCACTGCACTTCTATTGAGAAAGTACTAGTAATAGGTCAGAGATAGAAATGGCATTTTCTATTACTGGTTTAACATAGGTCATATATGCTTCCTCCTGCTAAGCCCTTTGAGTTTTAACACTGACATAAACATCTAAAGCAGACTGAACAGTTTAAACCATCATCTAAATGACCAAATAGTGTACACATACCTATAAACCACCGGTAAACACTGGGAAAATGCAGCTGCAGGATAAGCCACTATTTAGGAACAATGAAATTTGCAGCCCTTTCACCACACACACAGCACCTACACCCCCAACCAACGCAATGATTGTGGTTTAAATTACTTTAGAGACCTGTTGTAAACATCGTAAGCTACAGGAATTCTTTACTGGCCCAAATACACACTGAGGTACAGTATAACAATTTATATGTCAGAATTTATACTGTACTGCATGTTTCCATAGTGAAATTGCTTCAGAAGATGAAGGTTAAAAAAACCCCACTGACAAACGAAAAAGATTTCCCTTCAATTCAAGCAGGATGTAACCTCTCCACCGTTATCCCACCCCAGGCTTTTGGAGACTTGTCTGTGCCTCTCATTGCTTCTAAGTCTTACCATCCTTGCTGCTTCTGAACCTCGCAACATTTACCACAAAATATTTGCTCTAGCTGTAACATTTTGACACCTGCGTTAATATTAAATCCAGTGACTCCATTTCTACTGTTCCCCCCCTTACGCTGTATCAAACAGAATCACGCTTGCTCATTTGGAAGTTGTCAATACTGTTTTAGTTTTCTAGTGCCAAGCAGGAGAAGGACGAATGGCAACAGATGAAGCTCAACAAAGAAGGTGAATTTCAAAAGAATAAAACGCACATACTCATTTCCATTGTTTCTTTAAATTATGTGTTTGCTACAGTAAGAACTATACAATTACAAGCACAAAGAAGTTTCCGAAAGCCTGACCAAAAGGGGGAGAGACAGGATGCTGAAGATGGCGATTACAAGCAAAACAAATAAAGTTGATATATGATTAATAAACAATAACAACACGTTAAGTGATACAGAATCAGCCACCATAACGCAACGTCACCTGTGGGGAAGGTTCATTCACTTTCAGAGTTGCATGAATATTTAGCTGATTGCTTTTATTTTCAGTTTAGATCCATTTAAGACTAACTGGTGAAATATTATTTTTCAACACAAGTAGTGTGAAATTAACTGAAATTAAAGCTACGGGTGCTAAGCAGTTGCTCCAGTTGGATAACTGCTCTTATTATACACTATGAGATCTGATCAAAATAGAGCAGTAACAAGATTAAAGTATGGGCTGATATTAGTAAGAAAAGGTATTGGCAGGGAAGGTTTAAAGACACTGCTGACACAAGCACCTTCTCACCTTACCTGGTAGGGGTGGGTGCAGACCACGTCCTCAGGTGAGTAAAGTCAGTCCTGGGTGAGGGAACACTGAGTAACTAATAGCGGGGACAGGGTTTGTGGTGGTCTCTCCAGTTTGCTTCTGATTTCTTGCTTAATAAAGCCATAAACCAGGAATTACCTTTCCACCTCTCTCCCCATCTCCTTTGGACAACAACATCTACCCATTTAAGTAGCACAGACATCCAGTAAACACAGTATGTACTTTGCTCACATTGCTGTTCATCTGGCAAGTCTCTCAGCAGCTGAAATACTCAGAAAATATAATAAAAAGTAGAATAAAGCTATGATTCTAATGGATTTAAATAATAAATAAATAAAAATCAAAGCGTATGTTTTTAGGATCAGTTCTCCTGGGATAAATCTGTGTAAATTCTGACCTTGTAAAATCTTACTAAATCCCCTGCAGAAATGCCGTAAGAATTACACCCTTATGAACATTCAAATAGACACGTATTGGAAGGTACTGGCCCTGTATTCACAGTAGGTGCAGAGGTATTAGTACTGGAAGACAGAAAACACCAGTCTTAAAAACAAATGGCTTCCTTAGGTTTCCAGATCTTGAAGACATATTTTTTCTGTCTCAGAGACAAGCCTCACTGAAGAGTTTTTTTAATTGGAGTGAATGACCAATGGATAAGTGCACAAAATTGTAAGAATAATTGAGTTTTATTTCAGATAATAACTTTGTAATAGTTTACTAATAATTTATTCATAGCTATATTTAATAATCAAGATATTTCTGCCACAAAAGTGATGTCTGATTGTTGATAATACAAATATTAAGTAGTAGAATTTTGACAGCAATGGTAACTTGCAGCTCATTTCATATACAGCAGTATTTAAATCCATAAGTGAAGAGTGTCCAGATGTTGTTTTTAATTTACTAATGACGGAACCAATGAGATGCTGATAGGTTTGTAAACTAAGCCTTCAGAACATGGAGAATTCCACAGGGCCTTTAAAGAAAAGAAAAAGAAAATAAAGAAAAGAAATGAAATCTTAAAGATGCATGGTCTGATGGCAACACAAGGTTAAATCAAAACTGATTATTTCTGCTGTACACGGTCATGCAGGTGCTATGTAATAATAAAGCTTTTTCACACCAATGATCAACATAACAAGAAATTAAATGACAATGCACACAAAACCAGAAGTATGACTTGTCTGCTCGTGCATGACAGTCCTAGTTAGAAAACAGGTATGTACAACAAATGTCATGTTTGCACAGGAAAAAAGGTCTCCAGAATGAGCCAGTTTATACAAACAGAGAGAATCCACATGCAGCATGCACACAACACAAAGACATTTCCACATCGATGGTTTTTAATTTCAGTCAAATAACTATTGAAA
Organism: Columba livia; assembly: GCF_036013475.1. Taxonomy (NCBI): domain Eukaryota; kingdom Metazoa; phylum Chordata; class Aves; order Columbiformes; family Columbidae; genus Columba; species Columba livia. The sequence goes on along the minus strand of NC_088605.1, from coordinate 76,433,884 downwards.
GGTCTTTTTTTGGCAGTGTCCTACTTCTTTTGGTCCTTAGTGTAACAGGTTAGAACGGATGCAGTAAAACATGTTATTAATTCTAGGGATAACTGCTCATTTAATTAATATTTAGAGAGGTCATGAACTGCCTGGTGGTATCTTTCTGATAGAAACAACTATAACATGCTGAAAATATACCACTGCAATAACATGTTAGTAAGGCATATTCATAAGTACTGCACAGGAATAACAGTAAAAATAAGAAATGAGATGAAATGTCTAGATGGATATGCCCAAGGGACAAAGTAAACTTCGAGAACTCTAAGGAGAACACAGTGATGGAGCCAAAGCCAAAAAAAAAAGTGGGAAAAGCATTATTTTCAGAAAAAGAACTTGTAGGATGAATAAGTACTAATAACTACACACTCTCCTTCTTCCCTTTCTTCTCTACTCCACCCCAGGACATTTAAGCCAAAGTTAGTAATTCTGATCAGTATTTCTAGGTTTCTCACTTGGAAAGCAAGATAGCAACGGTATAGCTGCAGATACAAATCACACGAAGTTGGACAGAGAAATGTAGAATAAGTAGAAAGATAGAAAACTTAACAGGCAAGAAAAACATTGCCTAGTTATTGCAGAGTATATTACAGGAAAACAATATTGTCAAAGATACAGAGACTACAGTTTTATATTAAGTTCTGGTCTATGAAGAAACTCAGCTATGATACAGTGAAGCCACAATATTACTACAAATATTTAAACAACACACAAGCAATCGGAAGTCAATTTGCATTCCACAGACCAAAACTAAAGCTCATTCATACTAATTGAGCACCACTACGGAATGGAAATTTTACTGTTCTTCATTCCTAGAGAGAGCAAAATTAAATGCGTAATACCTGCTGATAATCAGATGTGGAATTAAAGCAGATCATTGGAAACCTGTATTTTCCATATGGCAAGTCTTGCTTTCTGTCCCAGAACCCGGTTACTTTAGAAGCTTGTTTACATGAAAACCTGTATCGCTTTTTGTATAGCGCCATAGACATTGGATTTCAAACAGCAAGTACTCGGGCGATTGATGGCGAGGCAACATGTTTGGGAAGGGCTGGGGGAGGCAATCATTAAAACCAAACTAGTTCCAGCATAATATTTCAGTATTAATGGCTTGGAAGTTCGACAGAATTTGTACAAGGACATCCTAAAACACAGAGATTTTTTAAAATACTATTTTGAAATTGTATACTAGGGAAATCAGACATAAGAAGAAGAGAAAATGATTGCCAGAGGAAGTTATGGGAATGGAATTAGCATGCCAAGAACAACTTGGATATCCAGTACGAACAGGTACACAGAAGTACAAGCAAAGCGAAGACTTTGATTTCTAAAGGGAGCTTCTAAAATGATTTTGCATTAGAGAAAGGTATATTATGCATGAGTTTGCATTATTTCACTGTGTATGTTAGAAAACAAACTCAGAAAATAAGAAATACATGGAGAAAAATAATCTAGTGGTAAAGATACAACAGCAGGTGGACATCAGTCTCCAAGGCGGGGGAGGCAGAAGCGTGATGTATTTTCTGGTTAAGGTGGCGAAATGCATCTCATTTCACACCAGCGAAGCATGCGACACTGTGGGCTTTACTCTCAGTGTGAAAGACAAACAACAAACAGAACAGAGGTTCTGAGATGGGAAACCTATCATATCAGCATGAGGCAAACACAGAGAACATGTTGTAGAAACCACACCAGATTTTAGGAATTTCTACTCTGCGTAGAACACAATGAAGAACAAATTCTTTTCATCCAAAGACTGATAAATATTGACAAAGTGGCGCTGATTAGAAATTCTTTTGGTGCCAGAAACAGAGAACTCTACCGTGATTGTTTAATTCTGCTTCTGAGACACATTTTAATGCAAACTCAGTAGCAATGGCCCATGCTGCAGAGCATTTATGGGATGCGCGGGTGATAATCTGCAGCACCTATTCAGCCAGCAGCCACTCAACATGATCTCGTAATCAGTCGCAAATGCTACTTGACTGTACCTGCTCATCTTCTGCTGTTTTAGTAACCTGATCGACATGGAAGAAATCATTCTTTGATCTCTCCATAAAATAAGGCTTTGCTACCAAAAGAAGGTCAAGGATTTTAAATTGGCATTGATTATTTTAGACACATTAATCATTTCTAAGTCTCCCACATCAACCTGTTGTGCACATGGTTCTTTTTGCAATACTCCCAACACGTTTTAAATGATTCTCAGTACACATATTGGAAAACAGTAAGTTTAGGACCATCATAGGGCAGATATCCCTTGACATTTTGTAGTAGCAAGCAATTAGCTTTCTAAGAAACCAAGATTACTTTCTAATGTCTTCCCTTGAATACACTTGGCAGCTGGCTTGATATTTTACTTTCCATTTAGTCCAGTAGCAAAGTGGTCATGTTAATCACTTCAGGAAAATGCAGCATTTTTCATGAGGGAAGACCTTTTTCCTCCTTATCAAAACTGATTATAAACTTTATGTTTTAATTCCATAATTAAGTTTCTTGTTGTTTTAAAACGGAACAGAGATTGAGCAGCGTGCTTTCCAGTTCACACAGTTCTTTATGAGAAACATTATCTTTGCCGCTAGAGACTTTAGCTTCTGCTTGCTTGCTAATACCATACTCTAAAGTAATTTCAGTTGAAAAATCTCAGTGTGCTGCCTGGGAGAAAACAGAAATCTATCCAAAGTATCATCCAACTATTTACAGGCATTGCAGAAGACGGCATCATCTAAACTTTGCTGATCATCTTGATAGCCAGAATCCAACTGCAATTGTGTTATAACATAAAACACAATATATAAGGTTCCATTCTGGTAAACTCTCAAATACTTACCCAAACCACTCGTCTAAGTCCAAGTCAGAACTTCCATTTTATTTTTAACAATGCATCTAAATGAACTCCAGTGCCAAAGAGCAGCCTCTCAACCAAAAACCAGAGCATTGCTTTATTTTGGGGGCTAACCTGTCCTAGGGTTTTTTCTAATGCAAACCAGACAACTATCAAGTTTATACAGTGAAACAAAATAATATGAAGCAATATAAACCAAACTATTCACAGATCACTAACTTAAGGATTTCTGAAATGCTACATTCCCAAGTGTATATCAATATTTGTACAACCTTGATGAAATGACGCTACACAAATTCCTGATGACACTTTTGTCTGACTATTGTTAGTTAGTAAGTTTGCATTAAGGAGAAATAGGTGACTTGTTTGTTAGTTTAGAATTACAGCAGCAAATCTGTAGTGATGACAGAATGAACCTAGATGTTCTGCTTACCTGTTAAACTAGATATCTGAAGTATTCAATGTATTATATTCTCGGAATGTGTGACTAATGGGATGAAAATATTTTGCATTCTCTGAAGTGGTCTGTGCTTTTCTATTTAACATAGTTTCACATTAGCACAGTATTCTTGTAGTTATACACTTACGCACATCCTGAATAAAATGATGTACAGATACTACTTGTCAGGGCTACAACTTGCTCTTTGAAGTCTCATATAAAAGCAAAGACTACAAGTGTAATTGGTTTCAAAAGAAACTCAGTTGAACCCATCATTACGTGTAAGAGCCTTCCTTTGAAGAAAAGCAGCACAATCTAATACAAAAATGACCCAAAGTTTAAATGATATTACTAAAAATGTTACACTATTTGCACACTCCTCTTCATTGAATTCCCTTCATGATGATCACAGTAAGCATGTCTTATTCCCATAGATTAGTTCAGCTTTCTCTGTCATCTGTTTTTTGTAAGGCAGTTCTCACAAGTACTTTGTACAAGATAAACATAGGTGGATATGTTGTTTGATACAAAAACATCCTATGCTTTCATTGCATCACTTTATGTAAGAAAATATACCATTGCAACCACAACATGAAAGAGGCTTTTTACCAGGGAAGGTTGGAAAATGTGTTCCACTAATGTTGAAGAGAATGCTGGTAAAGGAAATGATTTTTTAAAAATTGTTTTCATCATCTTTAATACTAAAACGTCAGCCAGAAAACTGCATCTGTTTGGGAGAGATGGTTCTAACCTTATTGCAAAATCTGCAGTCTTGTGTTGTACTGACAGAAAACCTCCCCCTGCCCCAAACTCCAAGGGAACATGGGCTGGAAAGAGGAAAACCAAGCAAGCCACGTTAACAGCACGGATCTCTGCAGCAGGAGATACCACGTATTGGACTGCAAAGAGAATAACTAAATGCATAAGCCACATCGGTTTAAAACAAACAAAAACTAACACAGAAAAACGCACACAAACCAACCCCACAAATTGTATTTTCATTCTTCTTCAACATCTAAGATGTAATAAAGTAGCTGTTAAAGATAATTAGTCCCAGAAGAAATGGATATAGCACCGAAACATGCAAAAATGTTTTCAAGTATTTTTGAAGAATACAGTATTTTCACCATTAATACATACACCTCACAGCTTCAGTAAATTCCACCAGGGGTCCTATTTGGCAACCCAGGAACAAGAAATCAGTGTGGATAGATACAATGAGTAAAGCACTGCCTCATTGGCCCTAAAAAAACCCACAACAAAAAACCCTCAACTCACAACCTACAAGTCTTGAGTAGTACATACAGAAATAATAACTACATTTTTGTCCAAAGTATTTCACTTGTAAAAAAAGGTTAGTACTCCTAGCTTGAACCAGCTCAAAAAACAGTCTGAAAATCACCCAAATGAAGTTTGCTTCAAGAACTTTTCAGATTAAAAAGTAACATTTTCATGTTTCTCTCTTCAGAAGATGATCCAAAGATTGTGGACAACAAAACATGGTGAAAAGAAGGTTTCAAAACCTGCTTTAATTCCACTGTTCTTTTTACAAAACTGAAGCAGTATCTTGATGTGCATCAACGCAAAACCGCAGTCTTATTCTGCGGAACAGTCTTTAGTAAGAAGCATCATTAGATTTTGCTCAAATCACAGTACAGAACTGTGCTAAACAGTCCACTTTGTGGCATTCTTAATCAAAGATTACTCAAGAAAGCTCATATAAAGAAGTTAATTTCTTACACTTATTTGACCAACATCCCCAGAGGTAAAATACTTTCATTTTAAAAAATTGAAAAAACAATATATTTCTACAGTTAAGAAGTCTTCCTTGACTATGTTCTTGCATAAGAATACATACCATCAACTTACCTCATGGCAGAAATTCTGACAGGTGCTCTTGAACAAACAAAACTTTAACATTACATGGCAAAATTGTATTTACTCCATTATAATGCAGAATTCAAATATTGCTTGGACAGCACATGGTGATGACAAACATAATGACCCAATTAAATTGTCAGTAAGTGCGTAAATGAATACTGAAAAAATTAGAATCCACTAATACATATCAACCACGTTCGCTTATGCTAATTCTCAGCTCTTTGTAAAGCATAAAATTAACAGGGCACTGGTATGTGGGTAAATTGTTGTAATTATCTTCTCATGTTTCAGAACATATTTGAGAATCATTTAAGAGCAAACGATGAGTGGTGTTGCAGCGAATCCCGCTAAATCAGAGCATGGACACAACAGCACAGGCGAACGGGCTGACAAAGTCTGAGCAACCACAGACACTACACAAAATACTGGTCGATGCAGGTACTTACATCGTGGCCAATGAGTTCTGTCTGCGTGGATTTATCCGCTTGGGAAGCCACAGCCTTCTGCAAGCACTGCGCCTTCTCCTGGAAAGACAACACAACACATCACAGGCCAGTCCTGGTTCTCCTCACCGGGCTCTGCAGCTACAAATATCCAGATCGGGTGAAAACTCACATGTGGACAGCAGTTTGGAAACGGGTCTAGTATGGTGCTGTTCTCACTGCAAGGTTCATTTCCTTACTGTTATTTCCTTCTATCATCTTTCTCATAGACAAACAGTGGGCTCAAAGTTGCCCACAAGAACGTCACCAAAGTGCGATGCAAAGCGACCTCCTTCGAGTTTGTCACCAAACAGCACCCTACTGGAAAAGTCTACTTACGCTTAGTAGTCATTCCACTTCATCTCACTTATGTTTCCCTAACTTGCACTACTTCATTTCTATAATTGCTGTTGCCAGTGTAAAGTAGCTGTTCCAAGAAGCATACCTTTTTTTATGAACTAATTTTAGTTATATTAAAGGTATTAGATATTGAAAACCACTATAAAATGTTCTTTCCAATATGAAAAACCACTTCTTAAAATGATAAGTTGATACTTTAAATATAATTTCATGCTGCATTGACTATACCAATATACAGAGTTTATAATGAACTAATGTGACAATATGTGAAGTTTAGATCTATGAAGTGTAGAATGCTATAAAAAGCAAGCTAAATGCAAAACTTCAGTGTAACTATTTCTGTGAAGTGTAGCAGATCTTCACACAAAAAGCACATTAGTCCTGCTTTACAACAATAAAAAGCATAAATCAACACTTTTTTTTTTTTAAACTATGTAATTAACTGTTTATTGGTAAATATTTGGCAACATTTGCTAGGTATTTTTAACACTGTCTGCTTCTGGCCATTAGGCTAATAGCAATGGGGAAGACTAACAAACTGCCAGGTGCCCTGTCCTTTCTTCTCAATTACAGCAAATCAACCAAAGATATTTACAAGCCAAGTAGCATACTTTAATGTTAATTCATAACAAATAAATAAGTTACCTGGACATTATTTTCCTACAGCAGCCTTCAAATGCTATCACACCATCACTTCTAGAAACACCCTGTACAGTATAAGCTGCTTCCTTAATGACCCACTTTCCTTTTGAGATATTTCATGGAGCCGTAGGTTAAGCAGTCCCATTGTCCTGCTTTCTGCCCTTTCATTATGTGTATCTGAGAGAAATCAGCTTCACCTTCCCTATAAGATATTAGGCAGTAAGAAGGTTGCAAATAGACCTTCCTTCTCCTCCTCCTTTTCAAGGTAAAGAAAACAGGTGCCTTTGCCTCCCTCTGTAATGTCAGACGCTCTGACCCCTGAGCATCGCAGAGTGGGCCAGTGAAAGGAATCTCTCTATAGACCAAGAAGGAACAAAACCATTTATTTTCGAGCTACTTTTAGATTTTTAAGATCAGACAAACAGAGCACTTCTGGGCGACTTTTAAAATAGAGCACAAATGAACATCTTTTCTTACCCTTCTGTGTGTTGTTATTCCCTCTTATTAAAATAAATAGCATTAAGAGTACACTTGCAAGGTGACAGGGATAGGAGTATGAAAAATTCTCATTCCCTGGGTTCATCCTAATTAGCAAAAAGGTAAGAGCTGTTGGCTATTTTTAAGTCAGACAACTCATAGCAACATCGCTAGCAACACTCATCACAAGCCCTCTCACACGTGTGTTGGAAGGAGAGAGATAGAAACGACATGGAAGGACGTTTTCTGCACTTGGTGTTGCTTAAATTACTGCGGTTACTAACTGGAGTATTTCAGCAGCCCTAGTGAAAAGCATTAGGCCATGACTAATAAAGCTATTCCTTCACATGGGAATAAGTTCACACATAGCTAATATCTCAAACTGCCTCTAGTACAAGAGTGTCATTATTTATATACTTATTTCATTACTACTTTTGTAACCAGTCACTGAGAGGTGCTGAAATCGGAAGATAACTGGAAGATACCTTTTTATCCATAGGTTTGGACTGTGACCATTCCCTTACCCTATTTCCTGTCAGTGACAGCACGGTGACGACTCGTGGCGCTTTAATTGCAAATTACAAGAAGAAAATGGTCACACTAAATGATACAGCAAACCTTATCATTCCAGCTGTTTTGGAGGAACTAGAAGTCTCTTGGCCGCTACAGCTTTGGCCTTAGTCACTAAGCAATCTATTTTGTCTAGTTGACAACATATTAAAGATACAAATCTGTTCGGATTTCTCCCTGCATACAATTGTCAGCATACAATTGTCAGCATCAGCACTGCAGTCGTATTTACAACATACATGCGATTATTTCCCTTGCTTCAGGCATTTACCCCACTGTGAATAGCAACTTACGTTTGCCACAGAATGTAAGGAGAAAAGCTTTTTTTTCAAAAGGTTTATAAAAATGCAAAGCCTTTTAATTCTGATGTGCTTTGGGATTAAACTTAACAGCGGCAGTTAGGCAGCAAGAGCAAAGGGATAATAAGCAGCACAAAAACCTGCTCTCTGACATCTATCCTAATTTGCAGGCTACAATAAGCTCCAGAATTGACTATACGGCAGTCACTTCAACAGAAATTGAATCCCTATTGGTTTGAGTCTCAATTTGGGGGAAAAACACACCATATATAGTGTAGTTCTAGTGATCAGCTGTGGTACAGCTGAATCACATCACACTTGCAAACGCTTTGTGAAGCGCTGAAAAAGCTCTGGAGCACAGGCTAAGAAAGCACCTACAGCACGGGCCAACATTGGACAGGTGAAATACTAACAACTAGGGTGCAAAAAGGCCATCCCAAGTTCCGAGGCATTACTCTGGAGTCACAGCAGCAATGGGAGCGATCGTCCCCAAAAACAGCCCATCGTTCACGAAAAAAAAAGGGACAGTTTGGTGGGAATGCACTGTAATATGCACAAACAGAAGTTTTGGTGAGGGTTCCCGTTCTGTCAAATCACTGGAAATGACAAAGACCAAAACAACATGGAGTTTCAATGGATGTTTCATAGCTTTCACATCGGACTCTTATACAAAGTGTAAGTTGTTCTGTAAAACACAAATGCAAAGCCCTATGCATATGCTAAGTATAGTATCTGGAATGAAGGACTATGTCCCTCCTGCTTTGATTTCTATCAAAACACAGTATTATCCAGGCGTTAATCAAGAATGAGGTTTTACCTCATTTAAATTGTGCCTGTTCTAAGGTTACTGGCTGAAAATGGAGATTTGACATGTCAAGTCTATTTAAATTTCTTATAAGCCACACAAGCCCAGTGGTCAGAGTTTTTATAAACAACTGCACGTTAGAAAATTACTGTCCTACACCTTAAACAAGGATATAAACATATTTATTTCAAGTATTTGTCTCGTGAGAGTAGCACACTACCCTTCTCATAGCACAGAGAGAATTAACTCCTATAAGAACCCAGATTAGGCCAAAATGGATTAGACAGATGATTCCTGCACTTGTACTTTCATTCAGACACAGCACCACCACATGGATTTTGGTGGAGTGCTCACGATTCAGCTGGCAGTTGTGCTCACACACAACACAAAACGAACACGAAAACAAATGCAAACCTGGCAACTTCAGCAAACAAATGCAGCACCCAGTTTATATCCCTGGGTTTTTTCTTCCTTTATCCCCTTTTCGAGCAACCACATTTATCACTTTCATGGCACACATGATTTTCTTCCATTTTTTTGGTAACCACCAGTATTCACTGAAGGAAACTCTATTTAAACAAACACAATACTTTACGAAAATCCCACAGCAATAACTTACAGATGATTCTGCAACACATTTACTATAACATTTTACCTATGGAAGTTGATAAAATAACTTTCAAAATTACAGATACTGGTTAACATTGTTATGTTTTCCTCCCCTGTCATGTGAAATGATGCTGTTACACACTTAGTCCTTCAGGCCTCTAAGTGGAGACATTTAAGTGCACTCCCTGTCAAATGTTCCTGTTGCTCCGCAGTTTCTTTTCCCTCCGAGCACGCAGAGGCTTGGGTGGGATGTGATTAATGTCAGCGCCAGCCACTTTGCACAGAGATTTAATGGCACGTGCATTAGGCAGAGCCCGGGAACCATTAACTCAGCACATTTCAAATTGCAACTGATGTTTATTGAAGGCTTCTGGTATTAATTAAACCTCACACAGCTAAGTGTTTACGATAATTTTACGGATTGCTGTCCCGAGGAATGAGATCCACATTAGTGGCATTGGAAGTGTATACTACAAAGGGTCATTTTCAAGTCATCCCAACAACAACTGCACGGGGCAGATTTTGATAACTTGTTGGTCAAATGAATAGAAAAAATAAGCATATAAAGCAAATAATTGCTGCCACCACAGAAATCAACATAAACATGCACCAATCTTGGTGATAAATAAGTCTGCAGTTTTATTTGCTGATATCAACGCGTCATCCCGGTATCACTGTAAACATACCCAGCAATACTGACAACAACCCACAGCTGCCATTCTTGGAGTTTTTCCCTCCGTGACATCATGCCAATTATTCCACAAGATATTTGTACATTCTGGCAAGCGTTTTGGATAGAACCACCAACTTGGGCTTCGCGCTGCCAGGCCAGAACAATTGTGACTTGCTCTTGTTCTGTGCTCACATGGAGCCCATCAAGTGCGCAGATTCACACGCAGTTGTGCTGTGTATCCACCTGTTCCTCCATAATAATTTATTACTAACAAGTCATTATACTAACCAGTCCAAGCAACAGAGCTGTATTGCTCATGAAAAAGCTCCAGCCGCTACACCAGGCTCTCAGATGCACCACAAAGTCTTTTTTCAAGCAATTATTTGCTTAAGCAATGCCCCAAAGGCACTTTTACCCTTTGTGAACCTGCCCTCCAGGGAAGCCAAAGCATGGGGTTTGCCATTAATTGACACCTCAGATACCTTTTTACTCTGAACTGAGGTTCATCACTCATGCCGCCCTCCACTCTTACTCACTTACCTCAGTTGACATACCAAAATATAACGCATGGTGCATCATACTTAATTCCATAAAACAAAACCAACATGCTTTACTATGCATTATCATGATATTCCAAATACTTTTGCACACCTGAGGCTCACAAGTAATATTTGGCAGCTTTGTATTGCTTTGCCAAAGCAGAATTGTTCTGATCAGGCAATACAATTTGCTTTCACTTTTACAAAACCAAAGCAATGCAAAGCAGCCTTTGTATTTTTGATGATACTTGGCTGCCTACGACACAGGAGCATTCCAGCTAAGGATGGGAGAGAAGCACACCAATCTCCTTTTCTTTCAATCATTCTTTAATTGATTCAGAAACTTTCTCCATGATGGGAGTTTGACTTCAGGAAATCTTGGGACTTAGGAATTCTACAGCAAATCACCGAGATGCTGGAACTTAGTCGAGCATTTATAGCATTGACGTGTTGATTTCAATTGAAAAGGAAAATGTGTAGCCAAATACTTCCATCGCTGTATAAAAGCTGTAGTTTTCCAAGCACCCGCAAAAGCTTCTAACAATTCTGACACTATGCAAGGAAAGCGACCGTTACACTCCAGTTTTTGGTATGATGCACGTGCACAAAGAAACTATAGCAAAAAGAAGCTGAAATAATTTTTTTTCTTGCTGTTTTTGGAAGCTTCGCATGATTTTCAGGAAAGAGCACTGAAAACAGATCTCTCCTTTTTTCTCACTTCTAAAAGCACCATTTCTTGCCATTGAAGGAAGCGGTAACTAGACCTCTATTTCCCATTGTCATGTAGCATAAGCAAAACACACTGCTATGGTCCCAAGATTAACGCTATAATGGAACCAAACAGATGACTTACCATCATGATCATAAGCAGAGGTCACATAAAAGTGTTTGATATATTGATATATGCATAACAACATAAGAATTACATTACACAAGTCTAAAGAGACAATCCCGACAGTATCTTACAGAGTTTTTCAGAGAAAGGAGGAATAAATTCTCATTTTGTCTCAGAAAAGCGAAAAAGAGATAAAGGTGAACCTATGGCACTTGAGAAACTTTAATAGCCAGTTTCTACCATAACGTAAATTCAACGTACCAAATGAACTCTCTTTATTCGCTCATAATCAGCCCGATTGTACACTACTGGTGATCACATTGTTTTGCTAGAATTTTAACAAGTGTTTGCTGCTGCTCCAGTGCTGTCTCAGCTCCTGATGTGTCCCCACCACCAAAAAAGGATTTGTTTGGAACGTTGCTTTTAGATAAGCCGGCGTTGCCTAGGAAGGTGTCTCATTTCTCAACACATTCTACACGCTACATTATCTTGTAAAGATGCAGAAGGGAGCTGAATCCTGTCTGAGACAGCGTCTGCTTTCCTATCACAATGTGCGCACAAGTCAAAGTCAAGAAAGACAGTGACTGCTTTCTGAAGTGCAAAACTGCACCCAACCCGTGAAAGATCTAATTGTTTTTGGCAGCCTAAGTGTCTGATTCTACCACAGGGACTCTGGTAGACATTACAAACAGATGAATCTTCCTCATTTGTGTTCTTCTGAGTGGATTTAATTTCTATTCTAGTCTTAGCTTGTTCTCTGAAGGCACTACAGGGATCTTGTGTGGCACCTGATCCTATAACATATATTCAGCTCAGCTCCATTCATATGCAACGGGGAAAACCACCAACAAAACAAACCAAACAACACATACCCACAAAAAAACCCAGACACATGCACAAAAACAAGCAACCAACACCAAAAAAACCCAAACCAACCACAATTGCCAATACAACTTCTTTATGATCAGGATAGTTAAGAACAGGATGCAAACACTACAAAGCTGAACTTCAGACACAAAATTCTCTGTTCTATTCAGTTGAGTTCATCTTGTGTCTTTTCACTCGTATTTTCTCCTGGTAGACCTCTTCCTTCCCTACTTGTACCTTTTTCTGATCCTCTCCGTCCCTGCTACAGGATGACTAACAACCTTTGTTCTTTCTCTGCCAGTGAGACGTTTTGCTCTTCCCTTTAGACTTCAGCTCCTGACACGTGTAACCCTGAAATCCAAGGTCTCTCCTCATTACAACTCCAGGGGCAGTCACAGCAATTGTTGCTCAAGTGCCAGGGCTGGCACTCTCTTCAGAGTTCTTAGTAAAGGTGTCACAGGGAAGACAAAAATGGGATTCAATTCACTAGAAAAGTTGGCTTTGAACTGACACTTTTATGGCTTAAGAACATTGTGATGCAAGAAAATACAAACACATAGTGTATTCTCTTTGCCTTTTTTTTTTAATCACAGCAAAGGGAGCATCCGTTTTCTCCATCACAAAATAATTTGCTTTATATTATGTCCTAAATGTGCATCTAAACTTTTCAGTCAAGGTCAGTAATCCTTGAGAGATGGAGTCCTCTGCAAGTCATGTCCTGGGAGCCAGTTGGTGTTGATTCCTAGAAACTTAACACATCATGGCAAGAACAAAAAATACAGGTCTATGCTGTTTGCTGACCCTGCACGGTGCAGAGCCCACAGGACACAAAAAGACTGTTTATTATAATATTTTTCTCAATGCACACATATATATGTGCATTTACATAGGTGAAAAAGATCATCCCGGTGATGGTGGCTGGCGGGTGCTGTCTTCCACTGATGGAAGCCATGCACCATTATACCTTGCTATATTCTTGATATCATTTAAAGAGGAAAAAACCCACTCCTGAAGTTGTAGCTCAAATCGCTTTTACCTGCAAAGACACCATTACACGATCTAGTTGCATAAGAATTATGAGATGACCTCGGCTTTCAACAGTTTTGCAACCTTCTCAACATGATGCAAAGTTTGCTGTCCCTAACTAGCAGGAGATGTGCTCTGCAGCCCCAGTGCCCCTGGGCAAATATCTCAATGTAACATCAATATTACAACAGCCTCGAACACTTAAGTTACACCCAGATAAGTGTAAGTATCTCTTTTGCACTCTTGGAAAAGTCTAAAGATTTTCAATTGAATTAACCACACACTTTTAGTGATTCATGTTCAGAAATAAATAATAAAATGCTCCAAATTGCTTTGGTTTTTATGCTACCATGGCAGGGAAATCTTTAAATTGGACATAATGAGAGAGCCAAGCTCAAAAGGGAGAGAAGGCCTCGTACTGTACCGTACTGCTCTCATGCACCCTTTTCTCTTCAAGTTTTATTCATTTTGCAGTTCAGAAAGGTAGGCACCAGAAATTCAATGTTCTATACCAATGATTTTCTACCAAACTGCCTTGCAGTACAGGTCACATAGTTCGCATACTCCCTTCTGTCATGTCTGCTCTCGGGATTCGACTGACTGCTTTACACAGATGGTTTCTTTATCCATCTCTGCATTCCTGTTCCCTGCAGTTACTGAGCGGTGGTATAAGGATGCCACTCTGCAAAGAACAATAATTCTGATTTCCCCAAATGTACCGTGTTGCTACAATCTGCCAGGTTAGCATATTCAGCTTATCGCTTCTTTCCTTGTCCAAGAAAAGAAGCTGCAAAATCACATGTACCCTTTACACTCCTTTTGCAATTGCAAACTACAACCACAACATCATGTCTTAGTCACAAACACAAATGACAAAGTGCTCCACTGCAACATCCAATTAAAACCATTTGTGGAAAATCCTGGAGAAAAACATTAACATCTTCCCACATGCTTGAAAAAAAACAAGATGAAAAAGCCGATCAGCCTCCAAAACTTGGCTGTGTGATAAATTCATGCCCTTAAACCAAAAGAGACGAGAAAGGGGAGTTAAGTACTTTACTTTCTATAGCATCAGATTAAAATAACATTTACATACTCACAGCACAACATACTGTCACCAACTGAATTAAGTTTTCAAAAGCCAATGAGCAACAATTGTTGCTGTCAACCTGTCAAGCAAAAGCAAATTAAATGAAGAAGTAAAGCACTAGCACAGAAGTGAAAAAAATAAACACGAATACAAGGAATCAAACCACAGGAAATGAAGGATATTTAAAAAAATATTATGAAAACCATATCCTAGAGATTGGAGAGCAGGTGCTTTGTGAAAAAAAGCTAATCCAGTGAACACAGACTGTTTATTTTTATTTACATAAATATTTAACAGCTGTTATTACAGGTATATAACTCTTCTTTTATAGACTGAAGTAAATCCAATAAATAAGCTAACGAACATACCTTTTCTTTCTTATTAACACAGTAACTTTCAATTAAATTCTCCATTATTAAAATGGTGGAAAGAAACAGGATGAAAATGCTTTAACGCAGCGTTGCCTTAGGTCATTAATTCACATTATGGCAACAAGTCTTGAATCTACAAAGGGTAAAGCCAATTAAGGTTGATATAAACACTGAATTGGCACCACATTTGAACTTGGGCACCACATTGTGAAACCAAATATTATCAACCAAAATCGCTATATCACCACTGGGGTTTCAGGTGTAAAACAGGAAAAACCCTATTCTGAATTTCAAATAGGCGTCAAAGTACTTTAAGGACCATTTTCCTAATACCACATTGGTATTGAAGTCAAAAAGAGAAACTTGCAAGTACTTGCAATTTAAAAAATAGAGGCTTTACTTTACAGTCAGAGGGATTCAGTGTCTCAATAATTATTCCTGTTATGCTTTATTACACTGTGTTAATCATCTAAACACATGATTTTAATGTTTTCTTAAGTTCCACATAAGACGTATCTGGGGGAAAAGAAAAATCATACTTGGTTTTGCAAGAGCAAAGAAATAGGCAAGAAGAAAAAAGTGTATAAGGAGTGAAGAAAAAAGCTGGTTTAATGTTACAAGAAAAAACGTTTTAACAAATGGTGAAAATAAGTTATCTGGAAATTCAGGGAACCATGGAAGACTGTAATGGAGGAGATCCAGCCATTGCTTGTTAACCAAAAACGTAAAGGTATTCCACATCAATGCCAAACAGCAGAAAACCTATCAGCAACAGCACTTTCATGGGCTTTGTTTTGTAATAAAAGAGTTGCTGTACGAACAGATTTCTCGTTCAACTAAGAAACCCCTGAAATGTGGGCAAGACGGCAGCCATACTGACTCCTGTTCTTAAAAAGCAATACACTTTAATGGGACACATGGATTAGAAATGAAGTTTATGATTGACATTAAATACACACTTCTATATAAACATGTATGAAAGAACCCAGAAGACAGTCTGTATTTAATTTCCTTCTGAAAATTTGAGACGGCTAAACTGTTTTGGTCTTCCTTATTATAGTGTAGTATCTTTAAGTGAAACTGATTGAACATCCTTTGCGAATCTGTTCTACTCTGTCAAATTCTATTCCACTAAATTCCACAGAACACATTAAAAATATCCAAATAAAGGGAATTTGCAAATCAGAAGGCACCATGTGCATTGACCTTCGCTCTTCTTTTGAATTTGCAGTATGGTTCATTTTAGTCAAGCTGTTGAAACATTTGTGCTATAATGGATTAAATTAAGGCAACCAGCTGTGATGTTTAATTTAAGCTAAAAGTTTATGATCTACGACTACACAATACCTTAGGGAATAACTGATATTTCATGTTATTGAACTAAATGCAGTTGCAAAACGCTTACAATCTACCCCACATTTTACTCTGAGCTCATTGTCATTTAAGCTTTGGGTCTGTAAAGAGCGCAAGCATTCAGTCAAACCTGGATATTATAAAGAACAAACGAACAACCAGCCCCAGCCTTTGCTGAATACACAGATTTCAAGCCTTCTGCTCTAATGTGTTGTTAAATTACTCTTATATTTTATCCTTCCTTATGTGCAATGGAGTTTCTCCATTTGTGAGAAAGTGAGAATTGCAATAAGTCATTAGCTATTCTGTCATAATGTGCCTTTTTTAGCAGATATTTCATCCAAACAGATACGGCACATAGAGTTGAATAAATGGAACAACAACAACAACAAAAAACCCCAGGTATTTTCCAGCTATGAAGCACTCTTGAAAGAAAAACCCCTCCAACTACCGTTAAACAATTGTACTGCTCTTGACAATGGCAATGAATAAAAGGAGAAAGAAATGGCACTTTATGAACGATTAAGTAACAATTATCTTTTGGAATGTCTTGAGAGATTAATAAAGAAGAGAAAAACTAAGGTGTGGCTATATATCAGATGAAAAAGTTGTGAAAACTAATGTAACGGAAGCTGAAACTTCGGGTTTCCCATGTAGAAATGAACCGAGGCAGCCAGAATATTGACATATGGCCCAACATCACGCCTGGTAACTAGGTCACTACTTTACGTGTCTGTGCTTGGCTATTCTTTTAAAAGGTTTAAGATATAGATGTGATGGTTTAGAAATGAAAGATCTATAAGATACATGTTCCTACTAGAAATTGGTAATTTATAACAATAATTATAAATTATATAATTATAATAATTATATAATAATTATTGATAATTCTGACAGTAACAATGTGCCCCCAGTGAACTGGAAAGCCGCAAGTATTACATATTACTGCAAGAACATTGAGAAAATCTCCACCTTTAACGTGCAGAAACTCCCAGGAATTTTAAATACATACTAATAAAACAGATCCCCACTTTTATTTCTCTAAATTCATATTAATGAATTTAGCAAAGAATCTGCTACTTTCCACTACATGCTGTTTGATACCACTCTGGAATTAATTGCTGCATTAACATTTGAAAACTGGAGGTTACCTGGTACAACATAAATGTCTGTTTTCCAAACAATATTTCAAAATCTGTCCTATTGAGTCTTGAAAAAAAACCAAAACCCACAAAACCTCAAACCAAACAAATCCAACCCCAGCCTAAGATGGCTTATAACGTTCTAAACAATTGCTCAAATCATTTTTGAAGTGCAAACTTGGTGCTGAATACTTGGCTTGATCCTTCAGAACATGATTATGAAGTCACAACTCATATACAAGTTTTTGCAAACTATATGCCATCTGTACAACCTCAAACAAGCACTGTAATTCCACAGTGAGAACAAGAGCTGTGAGAAAACAAAGTGCTTTGTGGATTCAAGAAGTTGGAAGGCACAGCTTTAACACCTACAACATTTCCAACTGACGGCAGTCTTTCATTCGAGCAGACACCAGTTACAACCCGAGAGGGACAACAACAACCCAACAAACTACAAAATAAAGACCTACAATAATTCTACTAAACCACAAAATACTTGACAGCCAATTCCTCTTTTGTTTGCCTGCCAAATACTCAAGTTAGAGTTTTATGTTACTCTGGCAACAGTGAATTAGATCAAGTGCTTGTAAAAATAGGCTTAAAAAAACCCACAACACATAAGCAGAAAATGAATCTGTATTTTTCTATTTTCAAAATAAGAAACAAAAATCCCCGAGTTGAAACATTCTGTTTTAAAATGCTATTTGTTATGCTTAACAAACACCTAGAATACGTTATTCATGAGTGCTCTTGTTCTGCTTTTACCAGTTAAGGAGCAGCACTTCAATCTCAGCATCACTTTCCTTAGTGGCCACGTAAATACCCGCACAAAGTACTCAAAGAACAAAGCCAAGTCCTTTCCCTAAGAACCAGCTGTGCCAGAATTCCTGGAGACACCAGCATCTTGAAAATCCAACTGGGGCTTTGTCCATACATGACCATGAATGACTTGAGACTGCTCTAGCTTCCCAGATTTTCCTGTTTTCTCCCAGAGATACCCGAACAAAACCAATTTGCTTTTCTTTTCAAGGTAAATGTAAGTATAGTTACCTGCATGCTGAGAATTTATTTTATGCCATACTGGGACTCCAGATGCACAAGACTGTTGCACATAGAGCTCAACGCCTGTTAATATGGCTAGAAAGTGTTGTTTTAATTAGTGACTTCTCATCCATCAGTGTATCTACTCAGATGTTTTGCTCTTTTTTTTTTTGATCAATACAATTGAGTTCCTACATATATTACCTTTTTTTTAGCAAAGTAAAAAAGCGGGTGTTTAGTATTGATCATATGCCACTTGCATTCCATTTTAGAGCTGACTTAATCTTTCCCCATCCTACACTGAGGACAAATATTGGTGGAACTTGAAGGGATAAGCATTTGAAAACATAAAACTATCTCACTCATGTATGTGCACGTAGCATGTAATTTTGAAGTGCTGCTTACAAATGGTGGACTTTGAGAAGTATCGCTTCAATTTGCATTTTGCAGACAAAATTATAGCACATGAATGTATTTTCTGCCAGAAGCAACTGAGAACCTGCCAATATTAATATATTTATGTTTGAAAGACTGGACAATGCTATGGAAGAAACAGTACGCTATACCTGCAAAAGTAGTATGGTAATTTATTTTCTGTTTTGTCTTGTGGAACAAAACTACGCAAGAAAGATTTCCACAAAAAAGTGACCTGTAATATTTTACGGAAGTATTATCTATCAAAAATAATTAGGTAAAAAGGTAAAACAGAAATTTTTTGTAATGATAACTAATACGTATCAACAGTCAAAGATTTTAAGGTAAATCCATATGAAAAACATTTTCTCACCATGGACTATATTACAATCCAAAATTACTAAGGTACAATCTGAAAGTACCAAAATTATTTATATCATAATACAAACTCTTTGTAAAACACATTAGCACTGCATTCAACAACTCATATTCTACGCATTGAAATTTTTCCCACAAATCTCAAAAGGTAGTGATTCCTAATAACTATCACGGAAAACTGGCCAACAGGCTTTTGAAACAGACACACATGCATGGATTTACAGCTTTGGAACTGTATCCTGCAGATTAAATTCCTGTGAGGAAAATCCCCTTTGGTCCTCAAGTTTGCGCACAACACCAAGTGCCAAAGGACTTCAGTAAAACACCCCCAGGAGTAATGAAAATATTCCACATTCTCCATTTCTAAACAAAAGCTTTGCTTGTCATTGGACTTTTTCTGTTAAGAGATTAATAAATTACCTTTTAATGACAAGGGAAACTACTTGTTTGGTGGGTATGGAGCACATTCTTTGGAAAAAAGCATTGTCTCCACAGGAAGTTTCTTTTTAGTGGTTGAAAAGCCCTTCTAGACATCAAGTCATTCATTGCAAACCACCTAAGTGGCCCATCAAACATAATAGCACATGGTCCAACACAGAAAACACCTATTCTTCATAAGAAAAAGGATTCCTAAGTATAATAGATATTTGCAAGCCTAATTTAAATGCACAGCCTAATCAGCCTATGAGATACATATCACAGTGAATTGCTAATACCGATGTGCATATTTTATTCTCATCTACAGATCTGAAGGAAGATTAAAAATTTATTAGGAGAACATATGAATACTTATGAGACATGTTAGTACATATCATTACCCGTGGAGTCAATGTTAATTTCTTAATTCCAGATTAATGGAAGCAAGAAAATGGAAAGTGACAGAAATTAGTCATGCTGCATATTGATGAAATTGGGGTAGGAATAGAAAGCAATATTGAAAATATTTGCATATGTATGTAAATAAACAAATATCCACATCTAGGTTAACAATATATTAGACAGAAGGATCCAAAATAAAGGAACTAGTTGTTTTTTTTTTTTTTTTTATGCAGCCTATAAAATATTAATACCTCAGCAATATTTTCGTAAATGCATTTTGTTCATATTTCTTTCTGTTATACTCAAAATACAGAAATCACCTTCAGTCAGTATAAGTTCTTTTGTAATTTATTTCGGTAGCCAGAGTTCATCTTTGCTCTCCTCTGCTTGGCTCCTATCAAGACCACGGGGTTAAATGAAACCACTGAACAAGAAGAAGACATCTCAGTACCCAGTGACCTTCCTAACACTGTCTCTCTACAGACTGGAAGGCAGCGGAAACCTGGAATGGAATTCAATGAAATGGAAGGGAGTGCAACAAAACCGGCAGCTGAAATTGTACTGTGCAACCAGACACTCTGAAGCCAGAAAACCACACATCATACTCATCCTATTGATTCAGATAACACCTGCAATGGAAACTGTCCATATGCCTGTGCACACATGAAACAGAGAGAATGTGGGAACAATCTCTAAACACTTCTCAAGAATATGTTTGGAAACAAGCCTAAAAAAATAAAAATATAAAAAGAACCACACACCACAAAACACAGACACACAAACACCAAACAAAACCAAAGAACACACAACCGACAAGTACAAAAAACCCCAACCAACAAATAAAACCCACACATTCACCTAAGACAACATGGGAGACCTCAACAAAGAGACTATTTCTTCAGTATCCATAGTATTAAACAAACACCATAATTTGAAGACTTGTCCTAACCAGAGGAACATCTTGAGATAAGACAATTTGGCTGAATCTGAATTTCAGATGAAAGATTGGACACCTATAAATGTCCATGTGGTACTGATATAAAATGTAATAGTGTCTCCATATATCTACATGTGGGAGGACAGAACTTATTACTCTCTAGAAATTTGATGTTTGTATTACCCAGACTGACGGCAGAACTTCATATTACAGTTAACCTACAGGAGCAATGCTTACCTAGGTCTACTCTCCTCCATATCAGCTGAACCAACTGATGAGAGTTGCCATAATTTTAGAAAGAAGTGACGGTTCTTATACCCTTGTATTTTTATGACCTTATGGAGAAAGCTGCAAGCATTAAAATGGAGCACGCAATATAGCTTACAGTGAAATAAGAGGATGGTTTGGAACTGCTCATAACCTTCTTTGCACATTTAGGTGAACCTCCAGCTTATTATAAAGAAGAGCTTTTGAATACAATGGACTTTGTCAGTGGCAAGTGGATGCAACTTTAACATGCTGACAACAGCACTAACACTTTTTGAAAACTAAACCAAATATTACCTGTCACTTTTTAATAAAGATAAAGAGAGAAACACTGAAGTCATTAAATGAGAATATGAAATGCATAATTTAGTTTTAATGTGTTTAAAAGAGTCGTTTCGCAGATGTCAGTGTTTAAAGGGGTTAGTGTTAGGCTATTCATCTGGAAGCTGTGCACCTTGCAGTGATTTGTAGTCACTGAAAAACAGCAAAACATGGAATTCAAATAAACATTTCAGTCACTTGTTAAAGAAAGAAGACAATTTCAACACTAACAACGCACTTCATGACGCTTTCTTCAAATGCCAAAGAAATAACATTGTCGGTGCTTACCGAAGTCAAACATTACATGTTAATGTTGTGCAAACAATCCATTTTGGATTTGGATTTTACCTTGAAAAGCAAACAACTATATATGACAGCATATGACACTCTGTATGCTTCAACTCCTACTGAGGCTCCAATCCAGAGGACCAGATTTAAGGAGTAAAACCCCCAAAATTGCACAGAGCTGACACTAGAACATCAGAATCAGCTACTATAATCTTCAGATCCCTTCCTATGGAAGCTGATAACTACTACTTGATAGTACAGAAACAGACGTTTATAGACAATGACAAGAGCAATGCAGACAGTTATTGGAACGTTGCCAATGGTAACGAATCTTTATCTTAACATGACATTTCTTTTGTTGTGCTTTTACCAAATGTTCACGTAAAGAGGAAAAAAAATACGGTGATACTGAAGTTAATTCGCAAAGTTTCAAGCATCTTCAAATGCAAATCACAAATGCATTTCCTTGCCTTTGGTTTTGAATTTAACACAATTTCTGACTAATAAATCACTCCTGTCTGGAAATAAGACAAGTCTGAATCTTTGTTTGTTTGTTTTTTTTCCTCTTTGAGACCTTCAGGACGATATTAAACTGAAATCAGTCGCATGTTAACTTGGACATAGAATTAAAATGCTTTAAGCCACTAGACCCGGAGATACTCTTCTGGACTTGACCCAAGCAGATTCCAAACCCAGGCCATGCTCCCAGAAATGTTCTAAAAATCCACTTTAAAAAGACAGGAAAAGAAAGGCAGCACCCATTGTGTAATGGATGACGTCATAAAGGATGACGTCAATAAACCATCAGTTCTCTCTAGTCCTTCTTGAAATTCAAGTGAGCTCTTCCAAAACCCTCAAAATAACAACAAATTTACTTTTAATAAAAATTATCTACTATATATAGAAGGTTGCACTGAAATTTTCAGACACCAGAGAGATAAAAAAGACTTTTCCCTTTCACAAGTCATCTGCAGAAAAGCTCTAAATCCTTGTGGAACTGCACACAAAAAGCCAAGAGAGGTTGAACTTTCATTCCTGCTGAAGAAGAAAAGTCCTCACAGAGCTTCAAATGGACTTCACCAGTATTCTTCAGAGTCTCTTGAACAGCCTGAATGGCATGGTACGTTCAGCCATGCTTTTTAAAGGATTAATGAAATATTTGTGTTAAATGGGCTTCTCAGATGGTCATTTGGAACCCCATCTTTTAAAGTTTAAAGGCTAACATGCTGTTTTAAACCCCTGTGACACCACATTGGTCATCTCTCATTACCAAGCCAGCTGTAGATCTCTCTAGGTACTCATTACAGTATATTCTGTATATATACAAAAAATGCCCTGTCTATTAAACTATAAAACCATACTCTGCTCATTGTGCTTTGACTGTCTCTGTCCCAAGAGAAAATATCTATGTTTGGGGGGTTTTTGACAATAAAACTGTAGCCTACCAAATTCACGAAGGCAACAATACAATTTTGGCAGCTTGAGTCTCTTTTGCACGACCATGGAAAGTGCGAGATACAACAGAGCACAAATGTTCTTTGTTTCCTTCTTGCCCATCTCCCCAGCCTGGACAGACACAAACACACGTAATTCTAGTATCACCGAGACACTTTGCAGTAAACGTCACGTCCAACTTCTTCTCACAAAAACAAACCTTGTACCGTATTCAGCTTTTGATAAGTCCCCTGTCAAAGCTGACATACTCTGACTTGGTACAACCTTCTTTTCAGTACAACTCAAACATCCCTTTAAGCTGATGCTGGTGCCTGGAAACCACTCCAAGTCATTTCCTCCCTGAGTTTCATTAATGCTTACATGTGTTTTAATGCACCTCTGGTTCCGCAGGTGAACAGGTCAGTTACAATCACCTCCAGCAGACGACCTTCTCAAGAGAAATTTTCTCCAGCATCAAGCACAATTATTTCAAGTCTTCCTAAAGGCCATTCTGGCTCATTTTGAGACTGCACTCCTATTGCTGCTACTGTCTACTTCAGCCACCATAAACCAAAAAAATTCTCAGAAAACAAAAACAATTACTAAACCTTCACAATTATTCTCGTTTTCTACATTTTACCACATGAAGTCTGAGACACTGTTGCTATTTTACTTCACAAAGATCAGCTTGCAACTTCTCTACCATGTGGATTTTTTGTGGGGGGTCTTTTTGTTTGGCATTTGTTTTTAGTTTGTGTTGTTTAGGGTTTGTGTGTTTGGTTGGTTTTATCACATATATATATATATATTTATGTGCATGTGAGCTGGCACACAGCATTGTCAACCTCTTCCTTTCTTCATTTCCAGCTTGATGTTAAAAATAACACCTTGTTCTTCTGGTTATTTGGCTAACGAAGTCACACCATTAATCACAGAGGGAGACACGAAACTTGGTTAACATTGGCCTTGTTTACACTCTTCTATTTCCAATGCAGCACACAAATCATCTTTGAATCAAAAGACACAATCTGATCTAATGAATGACAGAGTAAGTGGCCAACAATCTTTACATGTTAAATATTTCATTAATATACCTGTTCATTGAAAGCATCTTATTAAGTAAATTAAGCATTCTATTATTCTCCTACAGAATAGATACTTAGACTTTTCCCCTCTAGACATGCAACGACAGGACTTGCTGTACATCAGCACAGCTCATCAGCACATCAAGCAGCTTTAGCCCACTAAAGACCTGGTCCTTACTGACACATAAATCACAAGGGAATGAGAAGCTGACTGCATTATTACTTCAACTCCTACAACAGAATAAGAGACTACATGGCTCTAACCCTAAAACATGAATAGGACACTGTCAACTTGTTTTCGATACCGCATTTAAGTTCAAAAATACACAATACAGCATCAAGGTCAATGTATAAGTTGATGTACAGCTGGAATTGTTAAACAATGTTTGTTTTGTCTGAACAAAGAACCACACATATACCTGTCCATGCAATTCTCTCTCAGTAATTACAAAGGGAAGACCAAAGCAGACAGCATTTCACAGAAAAAGGAAGGATAGTTATTTTCACTTATTTTCGCATAAAAACAGATGAGCTGTGAAAGATGTCTCCTTGTACACGATGATTCTCAACTGCATTAATTAGCCATAAGTCTAAAATTCTACTCCCATGCCTCCTGAGAAGTACAGCACTATTTATAGTAAAATTCAGGAACCACTTCACTTCACTGAGTGCCTAGTGGGAGATTAGCAACACTACAGAGCTACGGCATACTATTCTATGTTTTATTTACTCAAATCAGCGTATACAAGGACTATAGCACTACAAAACACAAAGAGGGATGCTAATGATCACTAGAGCTCTATGGAAAAAAAAAGCAAAAGTCATTCACAAAATGCTGAGTTATCAGGTTTGGCACGTCTTTAACATTCTTCACCAATAAATGTACGTAATTTTGCAGCCTGAAGTCATTACTAAGAAAGCTGATGAAGAAATGCAAAGACATTCAGAGAGCTAAACACTCAACCTGTAAAGTGAGGCCCTTAAGACTTCTTTAAAGAAGCTGTTCCGTAAGTTAGACATATGGTACGATACAGTTAGGAAGAGATGTTCGGCAAACTAAATGAGCAAAATTTTATTAACATTTTACATTGACACTTTAAGTGCACACTAGCGTAAGCATACGTAAAAGCTTAAAAAGCATTTAGCACAGAATCCTGTCCCTGGGTCCCAGGATTTACCTGGGCAGGAGGCAGCAGCTCTCCAGGGACAGGTGAATAAACCTCCTTCCTTTGCTAAACAAACCTCGTCACGTTCATCAGCCCCGTTAGCATCAGATGGCCTTTCTGTTAATTATGCCAAATCAAACATGATGAAACTACAAAGCGTTCTGTGAAAATGGATGATACGGATCACAAAAATTATAAGAGCAAGACATAACCATTAAAAAAGAATTTTTGAGCAGTCCATGCATGCCTATCTATTCACACTGACTACAATGGTAGAAACAAAAGCGATGCCAACATCAGCCTACACATTTTACACATTGTGTTGGTCAAAGCTGTGTAAAAAGAAATTGAGAGGAGTCCTTGCTTAAGAAAAATAGAATTGATGCTCACCAGCCTTTTTACACTTAAAACCAAAGACAAACGAAACAAAACACACAGACGATAACAAACAAAAAACTACCAAACAAAAACACTCCACACCACAACATAAAAGCTGCTCCATGAGTAAGTTTCTCACATTTTAAAGGGAATAATTCTAGAAAGTAGAAACACCTCTAAGTCATCAAATGAAAGGTGGCTCGAGCCCACAGTGAGTCACAAAGCCATGACTATTAGATGATTACTAACCTACAGACAACCAGCTGAATCCTGCCCCTGCTGGGTAGGCATCCATGCCACCAAATCAGAATTTCTCATTAATATCCACCCTTAGTAAAGCCTCAGCAATGTGATGAAAGATTAAATGAACAAAAAGGCTGGACTTGACTCTTGCATGGCAGATAATAATTCTCCATGTGGGGCTCAATCATGTCAATAAAGCAGTATAGGAAAAGATATAAAAGAATAAAATTAAGACACAATATCTGGTTATCTGGTGCCTGTGATAAAGAGGTTGATTTTTTTAATCTATACTTAGCCCTTGCCAAAGGCCTCTGGGTGGCTAAGCAGAGCTAAAAATACAATTGTAATTAAAAACTGCACAAACACCGAATCAATACAACTGATATATTCTCCTTGAAGCAGAACTCCTTTCTCATTATTTAATTTGTTTACTCAAATTTTCTCTGATGTGCCACTGATCACTTAATAAGGTGTTTTTTAAAGCCCATTTTTAATACTGAACTTATTTGTGTGAAAGAGTAAGCCATGTACTATTAGGCCTTATTTATATTTCCAAACAGACTGTGACAGCAAACAGAAGAGCTTTACTCCATTTACTATACGGTATATCTAACAGTCACAATATGTTGTGCTTTTAACCCTTTCCACAGGCAAAGCAGCATGTATAGGGAACACAGGCCTGTCTCCAGTCTTACTTCTTCTCTGTTTGTTTCATTTATTTTTAAGTACATGAATTTATTTCTAGAGAAACAAACACTACGGCATCTGGTAAAAAAAAAAATGTTGCTTGTGATGATCATTTCCAAGAGATGTTAAACATTAACCTGGATCTCAGGCAAATCTGCATTTTATCCACTAATGGGAAAATATTATTCAGCAATACATCCTACATGGTCTCGACTCCCTATCCTGGCCTGAATCCATATTTTATAACTTCTAAACTAATAGGTGTCTAAATAATAGTTGACATCTGGTATCATTAGAAGACATGCTAGGAGCCTGATAACTAGCTAGATTTTTGGATAACACCCACATGAGAGGAAGATCATGTTTTCAATTAGCCTAACACTACTTAAAATGTAATAATGTAAAAAATAATTTCATTACGATGGAAGTTAATTATGATTTGGAATAATAATACTATGATTTATGCTCAGAGCCTGAGACCAAGAGTTTCACAGTATGCTGGGCTACCTTGCCAAGGACAGATCCAGCAAATGATTTTTCCCCTTGGTGCTGTGGAGGCTGGATCTGAAAATAACACACGTAATTTTGGGGGTCCCAGCACAAGAGGTGGGTGCAAACTGTCGATAGTACAGGCCAGGAACATGGGGGGCAAAAGACATCCAAGCAGAGGTAAGGGAACTAGGTTTGTTTAGTCTGGAGAAGTCTAAACTAATGAGTAAGGAAAATAAATTAACACAATTAATAAATAAGGAAAACCAAAGCTGAAATGGACCTCCTGTTCTTCAGACATGTTTCCTTACTGCTTCTAGGAATTATTAAAGACAGGATCTCAGGTTTGCCACTCTTTGAGGGTTCTTCCTATCTACACAGACAAACAGATAACTGGATGTGTCTGCAGCTTCCCAATTCCCTACCGCTTATGTACATTTTGCACTTCTCAGTTAATTATTGCCTCCCTGGTTAAGAACTAGCACTCACTGTTTCCCTCTCCATCTGCTTGCTCAATTCTGCAGAAAACCAGATTTTGGTAATAGTGACGTCTTTGAAAAAAGCTCTCTGCTTGGATACTTAAATTTTGCTGGCTAAGCAGAATGGTCCATGAATTTAAGGTTTAAAAACCAAGAGAAACAAATGTGAGTTACGAACTCCAATTCGACAAAAAAATCCAGTAGTACTAGACAATATATCTTAAGGTACTTGATGGTCAAGAAAAAGGAGCTGATCATAGAATCATCTCAGTTGGAACAGACCCTCAGGGTCATCGAGTCCAACCAGAACCCAACTTCAGCACCAACCCACGTCCCTGAGAACCTCATCTAAACACCTTTAAACCCCTCAGGGATGGTGACTCCACCACTGCCCTGGACAGCCTGGTCCAGTGCCTGGTTGGATAAAGGTATCTTAAAAAAGATATCTTATAAAGTTATCTTCAATAAGATACAACAAAATAAATTCCACAGAATTCCAGAAATGGATCTTATCTTCCTCACACTAAGTGAAGAAGATCATTTGCACAGCAAGTTCCATAGTCTAAGCAAACCTGTGTTTGCAGTTGTCTTAAAAGGTGGATCCAATGGCAATTTCAAAATCCTCAGTCCTCTCTGTGTCACCCTTCCCTTCATTATCTACCACCCTGCTCTTCAAAGAAACATGATAAATACACATTAAGCTCAAAAATAGACTGAGTTCTCCTACTGCTTTGGATCATCCTTTAATTGCATCACTTTTTATCTTTCCAGCCTATTAACTCGAGATCCTTCTAACACACACCAACCACACTGAAGCAAATATACATCAAGATAGTCTATTTTTCTTCCTTTTCATCACCATACCGCT
Organism: Columba livia; assembly: GCF_036013475.1. NCBI lineage: Eukaryota > Metazoa > Chordata > Aves > Columbiformes > Columbidae > Columba > Columba livia. Next base: position 76,405,246 of record NC_088605.1, on the reverse strand, counting down.
TGTACAATAGCTCCCTTGTTCTTACCAACACCGTAATAATACAGCATATCCTAGTGCCCAACTAGCACTGCTTGGTAAAACCCTCATTTGTAAGCTGGAATGCAAATATCACGCTGTGAGAAAGTCTGGATTTACAGAGTCCTGCATTGATAACGTGTGAATTCTGATAAATACTACAGCCTGCAAGCTCTATTACTCTTCTGGTAAATCATGAGAGCTCCCTTTGAGAAAAACAATATCATCTGTAAGTCAAATTGGGAAATGTAAGATAAATGTCTTGCATTATTACTGGAAAACTCCAAAATACGTTAAGTACATTTCAAATATACTGAATAATTCATAAACAATAGCTCTGGAAAAAAAACAAACCACCAATCAAAACCGAAATGATATATTGTCACTTTATTTTCTGAACTCAACAAAGAATAATAAGAAATGGTTTATTGTTTTTATTTTACTGGCCATATAGAGCAACCTAAAGAAAAAGTAGTCAGACTTGAATACACCAGACAAGTCAAATAAACGCATAATGTGAAAGATTAAGTTAATTTACTATTAACCAGTAGCTATTATCTTCTCCTTGTAATTGAAATTGAATATATGGTTAAAAGTCAGTAAGACCATTGTTTTTTATTTGATTTTCTGACAATGACCATATATTACCTTTTTATCACCTTCTAAAAGATACAAAGCAGTATGAAAAGCTCATCCAGTTCAACTATCAAAAGAGCCAAAATATGCGAGATTACTTGGGTAATATTTATTTTGAAAGAATTTACCAATGAAAGCAGAAATGCGCAAGCTAGCTTTCTACTGGGACACTAGTCAGGCTTGTGTATATAATCTCAGAACACACTGTTTATCAGCAATATCCCACATTTTACTACCATTCCGCACGAATGCATTACAGCACTTCAGCCATCTGCCTCCTTTTGAGCAAGGAAAACTATACGAAAATCACACTGCCTCTTGGCTGTCTTCTTCATATTGTTTATTCCTAGGACTTACAACATAGATTTCTTCGTTACTTCAATTACCAGCAAGCGTTGACACAAATCCTGGTTTGCACCACACAAAGTCTCAGGTGCAGTCAGCCTTGCTCCAGGGACACAGCTTAACGCTCTCGTTTGACCTCAACACGGTCATGGTATAAAACAAACACTACACTAGATGCTGCTACGTAGGAAATACGATGTACAATAATTCATTCAAGGAGGAATTTGAATCTCTAGAAGTACATGTCAGTCAACAGTATGTAACAGCTACAAAGATGATGAACTACAACATACAAAGTCTTCCTACCCACCACACCTCTGGATGCTGCCACTTCTAAACTATACCTGTAGTCGAGTATCTTTATATCTTCGTTAGAATTAAAATTGGCTAAGTCAAATTGGTTAAAAAACAAACAAACAAACAACAGCATGGTGCCATTGAGACCTATCGTTTCACATAAATCACAGCAAACTACCCAAGGGACTGGCACAGACCCGGAATCACCGCCTAACCCCCACTGTGTGTCCGGGATATTGCCACTTTCACACTCCTTGTCTATCTCCTGGAAGTGATTCAGAGAGCCATCACACATCAGACCAGCCTTTTCTGGAGTATATGCAATTAATTCTCCTGCCAAAACAGGGATGAAGAAGCCTGACACTTCAATAACGTTTAAGCACACCTAATTTATTTCTTTTCTGGTCCTAATGGTTCCTAAACACGAGGAAGAAAGAGGATTTGAAAGTATTCACAACTGTCTACTTTTATGTAAATTGTTCAGGGATCTGTAATATCCCTTTATAAAATAGGCAACCTAATTAACACTACAAACCAATAGGATGTAGAGCAAGCAGGTAACCAGTGTAAATATTAATATAAGTAATAATATTATTTTCAAATGGGTATTACCTCATTTCTTTAAAATTTCAAGGGTGACTTTTTTAAAATAGTGGATTAATAAAAATTCCTTTTTTTCAAGAAAATCCACAAAACCATATTCAGCATGTGTTCATTGATTTATTTTTCCATATCTCACTCTTAGCCTGTCAAAAGAAGTTGTGATTCGAGGACTCTACAACTCAAGGCATCTATACTGGCACAACTGTTTCAAGGTGATTTTTACACTTAACCCAAGTGTCTTTCAGAAACAGTTTATCAGTAGCATTCAAGTGCATCTCAGGCTTTCATGAAAAAACTCCCAGAATTGCACAAATTACAATTTGCAGAGGCAAATTACAATTTACAAAAGGCAGTTATGGTTTGTTGAGCCAGTTCCAGAGTATCTAGTCCCACCCCATTAATTTCTACAGCTTGAGGAACAGCTCACTAAACTAGCACTGTCCCTAGATATTCCGTAAATGTACAAAGTCTAGCATCTGATAAAGAGCCACCTCCACAGCAGAAAAATAGCACCAAGAACCGGGCTGTGATGGGGATTAATTTCCTGTCCTCATTTTGCCTCCAGTTCCACTCAGAATCCGCCCAAACTGCGTCACCGCATTTTTTATTTCAATGGGACAACACATGACTCAAGTTACACAGGGACATCAAGGCTGAAAGGATAATCTCGTTAATGCTCATTTTTCAGTGTTAATGCCACTGTGCCAATGACAGCAGCAGAATAAATGTTACTGTAAGCAGCACTCAGTTATTTTTGTCACTATACCACAAAAACATTTTCTGCTTGAAGTCATTCCAAGTGCTCGAACTGCAGTGGAATGAGATGGATTTGGAACGTGTTCACAAACAGGCAGCTTCAGGTAGAGCCAAAGACAAACAACAGCTCGTGAAGAACTCCTTTCACCCAGCCCCACAGAACAGACTGACTTGGTTTATTTCATCTTCAGGACAAGAGGATATTTTCACAAAAAGTACAGCATGTGGACAAAGCGATGCTTTGAACTCGAATGTCAAGTTCCTGCTCAGGTTCACCATGTCCAAACAACGTTGGCACAGTTTTGGGCATTTGACACACCGGAAGCCAAACTCTTCTATTCCTGAAATGAGTATTTTTCAGGAAACAAAGCATGAATAGAGGAATTTATTCCACTTCTCCATCTATGTATATTTATTCCTCCAAACAAGACAAATACACTTCAGGTGATCAAGGGAGTAAATAAAAATTGTAACTACAGAGAAAGGGACTATTTTTCTAAGCTGTTTTTTGTTTGCTCAAAGGTATGTAGGGGCTCCTTACATTTTATTTTTAGTACCTGGGTCTTGTTGCTGAACATCTTAACCTCTGTTTTCATTCCTCAAAGATCTACCCTTTTCTCCTCTCACAATAACTCTGAGGAGTTTCCACCCTCAGCTCTGTTGAAGGTCTCCTTCACAACGCACTCAAATGTGGTGGAAATACTTATTTAAATAGTATTTGAAAATTAATTAGATCAAGAGGAGAAGGGAAGATTACTAAAAACTTCTAGAAAAACTGAAGCAAAGAAAGAAAGCAAAGATCCTGAAGAGCTTAAATTTACCTGCAGTTCACTTTAGGTTAGTTGCAGAGTTCTGCAGAAAAACTAATTGATCGAGCATTTCCTATCTACATAGAGGCACCCAACCGAAAAGAAAGCCACAGGTAAAGTACGCATTTTTACAAATTACCATGGTGATGCCAAGATTTTAAGACAGGCAGGTTGTATTTTCAATGATTAAATTTCCATATTCAGAATGACAATGTTCTGAACACGTGCTGCCCCAGCACACAAGAATAAAAATGGCAGCTATCCATCCAGTGTTGTGTCCGCAATATATTGTAGCTTAGTTAAAAGGCACCCAGTTTTATTAGCCAAACATTACTCTTCTACTTATCCTTTGTAAACATCTGCTCTCCAAATATTTACAGTCTTAAAAACCCCACATAAACAACTGTAGGATTTACAGAATATTAAAGCTTTTTTTGCATCAATTTTTGGCTGATTTTATATAAGCGAAGGAGATAATTTTATCAGCATTTTTTAGCAATCATTTCGAGTTTACTTATTCCTCAACAGTCCTAAAAGACAGCTGAGTTCCCCTCAATATTTCACTCCCTGTGGCAGACTTTAGTTATCCCACGGATGCTGCCAAGGTGATGGAATCCCTTGGCTTCCATTAGATTGTCAAAGTGTTCAGCTGTGGCACAAGTTCCCTGTGTGTTTCTAGTGAGCTCTTTTACTAGCCTGGCACTACAATTCCAGCTGCTCTAGAAATCCTGGCAGCTCTTATAACACCACACTCTTCAACAAACGAAATCCCAAGTTTTACAGATAAATAGCATAGCAGGAGAATGTACAGCAAAGATCAAACCATACAGAGATGGCCAAAGCTGGCACAGCGACTCTATACTTACATACCTCATACACAAAAATCCTTTCTTCCAATCCTGTGGGCACCCCCCCGCACAGGGTACATAACCTTAAGTCCAGCTTCTCTAATATTCACCTCCCAATCTGGTTTCATTTAGTTCAATACAAGTGAGATGTACCGAGCTCTTTCAAAATTTAATTTCCAATGACTAAATGTGCTCTCAAGACTCACACGTGTCCTAGTGTATCAACACTCAAGTTAATCACAGATTAAATCCATTATACTTACTTTCAGTCATATAGAAATCCTTATTTTATGACCCCAGGAAAATGTACTTTTCAGTCTATTATAGGGTACAAGAACTAAATCCCCTGTGGGATTTTTTTATTCTGCAACTGACATATATACAGATGAACTTTGACAACAGTTAACAGCAAATGAGCTACAGCTCACTGTATCAATACAGGATAATTTTACACTGACAAAATTGTCCAGCAGCTAAATAGCATATGTTCTGACCTAGACTGATATAAAATTAATGCCCCAGGACCGTGCAGAAGCTTGATGTTCCCTGTGTCCCATTTTGTCATTTAATTTTAGATAGTAATTACATAATACATCATTTCTTAATGCAGCCAAATATGAAGCAAAGAATATTGATGACCCGTATTTATTTTGCAGATGTTAGTATCACAAAGGAATCTTTCATCCTCGAGCAGCATTTTGTTTCTCCTGTGCAACTTAGTTATTTGTACTGGTGTAAAAGCATCCTGGCGGTTTTGGTTAGTATATAAAGATGCAGTAATAGATGGACCTGAATTCCTTTTGCCCAAGTTCTGAGCCAGCCATGAGACACAAACGCACAAAAAGCCCCTGAGCTAGATCACATAATTAAGATGTAATTAGGGAAACAAACCCACCTCCCAAAGGGCGCTTATACAAAATCTGCACGCCTACAGCTTCCACAGAAGCAACGGATGTGCTGGACATCTTTCTGAAATAAATCTTTCCTTTAATTAAAAATACTGAAGATGTACATGTTTTAGGTTGCATCAAAAATGGAATTGTAAAATTGTTAGTACAGCCTTAATTTGACAACAAAACGCATTTGCATGTGTTTAGGTTTTTTTAACCGCTATGTTACATATTTTACCTCTCTTGGTCACTTAAGGGGATTCTATCTCTCTTAAAACACTTAATTGTACTCAAGCATTTGCAGCTCACATGCTAAGGAAAGGTTCACCAAACATAAGAATATCTATTATTTTATTTAAATAAGAGACATCCATTAAGGAGAAAAAAATATTTCATTTTCTGCTGAACAATATTATAGATGTGAGAAGTATTCACAATCCAACAGGACACATGCATGGCCCTTCAGGATTGCTGGCGTAGGCACACGGTGCTGGGCTACTTCTCGGCCTCTTGATACAGCAAGAAAACCGTTCACACAATCTTTTAAAATAACCTCCTACCAGCTGTGCATCTGGATAGTAAACACTTGGGAGGCTGACAGTACCTAGAAATGTACAGTGATCTGTGTTTATATGAATGATTAACATAGCCTTAGGCTGGCGTAAAATTGTCCCTCTTTACTTCCTGGTCTCCAGTGACATTATCAGGCAAATGAATGGTAAACAAAACAAGAATCAAAACAACAAACAAAACAAAACCACAATCACAAGTGCTCCTCCTCCTCCTTACCAGCTCCTCGTGAAGTTGGGCTATGAGTTCGTCTCTCTCCTTCAGCTGCAGCTTCAGCACTGAGCACTCATCTTTTATTCCATCCTACAAAACCAACAAAAGAGATCTTATAATAGGCTTATAACACTTCCACTTCGCTCTTGACAAGAACAGGCTGCTTCGCATATTGTGAGACAATTACATTCAAGTAACGGAAACTCAATTCTCCTTTGTCACGTGTGGTATTTCAAAAACATATTCTAAGCTGTTGCATAAACAAATTAATGCATCCAGAGACATTACACAGACATGTGAATAGCTCCCTGCACAGGAGTCCACTTCATTGTTTCCTGAATCTTTTCAGCCTTTTACTGAAGATCCTGCAAGGTCATTCCCTTTCAGTTAAAGAACGGCTAAGAAATGATATAATTTTACTCATACACAAAACAACGTTAGAGAAACATCAATTTAAAAGCATTATTGTGAAGCTCTTGATCCTGGAGAGGATGGAAAAGAAAGCACAACAGACATTGCCAGGAAAACTAAAGCACCGTTCCCATGCATACATCTGTCAGCCAAACAGCTGAAACCAGAGTATTAGCTGCGTGGAAGAAAGAAATTACTATACTTACCACTTAGCGATGCAACCTGACTGTAACTCAATTTGACATACGTGAAAAATCAACCTAATAGCTAAGACTGCAGTCAAACCCAGGTCCATGGGGCAATTTCATGAGTCAATCATGTATTTTTGTGTTGTTCTGATTAACATCCAAGAGCAGAAACTCAAACATAATGACTGAACTGTTGAGGAGTAACAACCCACCAAACTAACCAGCCAGCTACCTGGTCACACAAGTCTAAATGAAGAGCTGTATCCTTGAGGAAGGCGAGACACAATCCAACAGAGATTTCTAGTGAAAATAAACTACCTGAAAACCAGAATTTCCGTACAAGGAATTGTCACGACAGACATAAAAGAGGAAGGGACTCAAAAAGGACGGCCAGCTCATAAAGAAAGGCTTTTAAATATACTTTAAATGTACTGGGGTTGAATGACTCAGGCCCTTCACTATTCCCACATTCCAGTAGATACTTGACCTGTGTATTCCTCCGCTTAGAAAGATAAGCTTATTTATAATGCTGGTTACAATTAGGTATGCAAAATATTTCTCACACTTTTGCAGATCTTGTAATATTTATAGAGCAAAAGAGAGTAACAGATTGGCATCTAGGCACAGCTGAGTTCAAGTGCCAAACACAATCAATCAAATGACGGTAGATTTAAAATTCTGCTAAGTAACATTTACCATTTCTAGTTACTAAATCAATATCCTTGGACACCTGAATCCTTATCATTCTGCAAAATGAGTTTATACCTGTATATTTTATCAAGGCTGGGCTATCACTCCAATGAGAATGCAGATGCTGTGAAAATATTAATCAACACTCCAAATAATTGAATCATACACTATGTATGTGTTCATAAGCTACAGGTACACACTATAGCTTTGAGGCCATTTTGTTGAGTTTAATTAATTATATGGGCTATTTATTATATGTTATATGATATTCTCATTTTTATGACTGCTGTTCATGATCTCATTATGAAAAAAAAGGGTAACAATTCTGCTCCCCACTGCAGTATGTTCATAACAGGCTTGTCCAAAACTCTGCAAATACTTGATAAAAAGAAAAGCAAATTAACTGCTCATTTTTGAAAGGTTAGACACAGCATGCTCTGTAAAGAAAATGCTGTCTCTTCAAACCTTTATTAAATGGAGGTAATCAAACAGTTTTGCAGTCTAAATTCCAGGTGTGCTTCATAAAAGCACAAAAGCAGCTGTGTGCAAAATGTCCACTGTATTTTCCTCATTTATATTCTCTGATATTGTAAAAATACTCCAGGATTTAGCTGCATACTTAATATGGATCTGCTGTTATTATTGTACATGTACATGTACATGATCAGAATATTCTTCAACTTATCTTCATACTTCTTCAGATTAGCACCCTCATTTCAGATGTAGTCTATGACAGCAATTGATATGTGTCGGTGCTAGTATTTTCCTATTTTACTTTAATTCTATCTGTCTTGGAAAATGCTGAACATAATAGCAAATGTGTTTCTCATCAGATCAGGTCAAAAGACGACAAATCACACTGGATGCGTGAAGACAGTTGCGGCAGGTTATCCCTAAGTACCAAAACCCTCAATCATTTCCATTTGCAAAACTTACTTTATACATCTTCATACTTCAGAACAAATAAGCACATTGTGCTTACTGTAATCAAAGCGCTATAAACAGAACTAACCAAGTATTACAGAAGATAGATTTGCTGCAATTTTCCTTTGCTACTAAACAGAATATGCTGCCAAAACAGTACCATAAAATTAGAATGTTATAAAACTCATTTGATAAATGTGCTGAGTTTCCGATGCTAAGCAGATTGTTTACCAACTTGGGGTAATACAAAAATCAACCATTACTTAGGATGTAGTTTCTTTTCAAATATCATCCTGGAACAAACCAAATCAAGAAATTTAAAACTGAATGTCAGGTTCAGAAAGCTACGTAAATGCCATAATAGCCAAAGCTTCCCTTAAGTCATGCAGCAGATTCATACAACAAAACTAATACGTTTCTGAATATCTAGAACACTCTGAGAAAACACAGGTTATTTTAACCCGTACAGGATTTTTGTGTGAGCAGTGCTGGAGTCTAGCCTATGTACAGGATTATGGATGTCTTCTATGCTTCACTTTTTACCATTTTTTGTGGAACTTACTAGAAATTTGTAGAGAGGTACCATGATCTGTCTCTGAAAGGAGACCCCACTTGCGATAACATGTATCACACTGACACATGCGCTTTTATTAAAAGCAAAAGCATCTACATATTTGAGATTATTCACATGAGCAGACATCTGGATATTACAGAGTGTGTTTATGAAAACAGCTTTTTTTTTGTCAGATCATGAAGGGTTTTATTGGTCATTATTACTATTATTTGAGAGATGGTCCCCCAATATATTTACACCACAACAGATGAACACAGTATGACTTTTCAGCAGTATATTTTCCCTTTCTGCATTCACTCCAGCTCTACATATTGCATCAATTTATATCTGCCCCATCAATCCCTTCCAGTCACACTAAGAAAGAAACTGGCTGGCTGTAATTCTTCACGTGTTAATCCTCATAAAACCTAAAGCAATTCTATCCTGTGCTCTACCCAAACCTCAGCTGCCCCATTGCTGCTGCTGTATATACTTCTGTAGAAACAGACACAGATCACCTATTTACTTTTCTTTGGTTTTGTTTTTTACAATACCCTTATTTACCCTTACACAACAATTATCTTACAGCATTGCAAATGCTCCGGAAGACCTAATGCTACTTATTAATTCAAAGTAAACCTTCTATAATCAGGGTGGGATTGTTTGGTTTGGTATTTTGGACTTGCTTATTGTATTTTTACATTAAACTTTAACCATGAAGTTTAGCAGTTTAGTATTCTCCTATTAACTGTCATGAACATCAGGGAAAAATAGGCTATTCATATCTAATATTCTGCTCTAGTACCAAATCCGCAAAATCAAAATCCCTTCACGCTCCTACATGCAAACAACCTTGATCACATAATACATATACTGATTCATGTCAGAAAATATCTGTATCTATAACCTCGTGCAGACATAACTTCACCCACCATGGAAATACAGCCACATTTCACTGCTATGTCTCCTTTTCTTACCACCAAGCAGAATGACAAACACACTTTGGCCAAGAAGTAAAAATATCTGCCAAATGCCACATTTTCATAAAGTTTCATTACCTTCTTCTTCATATTCAGAGCACCTGCCTTACACAAACGCTTGTTTTTCGGCATGTGAGGAGCCAAGGCTGGCTCCCTGCCAGGAGATAACAGCCACGGTCCCTCTGGCTCCTCCAGACCTCCCCTCAATCCACCATACTAGCCTGCTATCGCCTTCAAAACGCGACACCATTTCCATTATTTTAGGGTGAATTCAACACTCATGCTTTAAAATACTCTTTCTCCTGCTTCTTGGACTCACAAGGAAGTTTTAGACAGAAGAAGAGCCTTAAAACATAGTGATTTGAACTTTCCCAGCTGCGAGCAAAAACACGACAAGCAGCCTCTTGTGCACAATCAAAAGACAAAATATATTTTTACATTTTACATATTTTACATTTCAATTTTTAGATTGACCAGGATGATTCGGGTAGGAAACCAATTAATAATGTACACACTCAGGTCCCTCTATATTGGAATATTTCAAGTATATAGGTTTTGCAGAAGAAACCTGAACGACATCATCCTTTTCCTAGAAATGAACTAAACATTTATTTAGGAGCAGACAGTCTCTATAAAATTTTCCTCTGGAAAAAGAAACAAAAAAAAACCCCTCATAATACCAAGATACCACGGGAAACAACAGTGGCCATGAAGCAAAAAGCAGAGCCGACACCGATGAGTGTTGAGTACTGGTGAGTATGGCTGCTGCTTCTGCTTTGGAACAGCGTATTTGCTTTACTGTCTTTGTATACGCTGGGAGCGTATGTTTTGCAGAACTTTTAAATAATATTAAAATACATGAAATGAATAGAGGTAACGATTAATTTGCCTGGTAATAGTATTGTAATTATGCCTGTGGGATTTGAATTAAAAGCATCCGAGTGCTAATAAGAACTAGTTAACTCCAGTGGGTCACTGTGATAAGCTATTACTAGACTACAGATGAGAAAAGTTGAAGGGCTACAATCTAAGAAAAAATAAGTAGTTCTTCTAGATAGGTATTCATATGAATCATCTCCTTCCACTCATAAATCTTACCATCTAATTCTTTAATATCTGTCATTATGGAAGTGGGGAGCCCAACCTTGCAGCTTCTCCTCTGCTCATTTTGGACAAACAAAGGAAAATGCCAAGAAACTCAGGCAAAAATGAGTTTGATGTTATTTTCTTTAGGCAGTTTCCCAGAGATCCAGTTACTACAACATTATTTGTAAATCATATTTTAAGTAAGTTGTGTGTGCCACAGAGGCATTAATTATGTTGTCACTTGCAGTGCAATCTCACTGCTAGATTCCTGCATCATTTCTCCTTTGCCACCATTGCAGGGTCGTAGCTATTTACCCTTTCCCATTGTGGTGATCAGAAACCACACTCCTCTCTGAGCAGACCTCTGCTGACCCCTGGGTTTTCTTTTGTCATAGAAAAAGGAAAATAGATGCATTTTGGTGTTCATTTTTTCCCGGACAAGAGTTCTATCCTGACATACCCTCCGAGCAGCCTGGCCAATAGATGTGGTGAGTGAGACCGGACAGATTAATGAGCTCATTATAATTCATTAAAGAGTGATATGGGGATGACTGCCCGCTTTAATTAGTTTTATTACTGTAGGAAATCATTTTATATGCCAAGCTCATCACCAAGCATGCCTGGAAAACATTAGAGTGGTAATCAGACTTGAGATGGGAACCTTTCATTAGCCTGTAGGGCTAAAGGCACTTATAATGACAAGAATGGTATTAAAAAGATGGACATGAGAGTGGCTAGCATAAAATAATTTATCATGTCTAATAATTCCATGATAAACAGCATAATGGTGATTTCAAGTTAAAAATTTGGTGGAAGAGCCGTGTTGCTACGGCATAGCGCGTACTCTTTCTGTAATCATGCCATTAGCTGACACTAATAGATTTAGAAGGTTTAATAGGTCAGGTTTGCTCAGATAATAAATCCTAATGCAAATTAACTATGACTGAAGCATTCTAATGAAATGTTAATTGGCAACTGGAATTTTTTAAGAAGCACGTAGGCATCTTTTCCCAGTCACCCCCAGATTAGCAAACACATTTCCACATATTTTTGTGGTAATTGAAAGTTGCAGAAAAACTACAGGTGAAATTATTTTGTAAATAACAAGGGGTAAAAGACCCCAGGTAAAGTAGCAGTAGAATTGGATGGAGAAAAATGGAAAAATAGCTTAAGAGCTTTGGTCAGTCTGCAGAAGTCCCACTGAAGAAAGAATTATGTTCTATGATCCACTTCTGTAACATTGGAAGGCCTAGAACATACTCACATTCAAGGTCTCTTCATCATTACACAAATGGTTTAAAGGTCTAATCTCTGTAACCTCAATAATTTATCACAATCAAATGACTACCTTATCATTTTCATTACACTCTCTTCACTCTAAGCAACAGTAAATCTTCCTAAGCCCTACTTTCCTGATTGGTTCTCTCTTTAATCTATTGTTTGGTATTGTTAGACTCTATAACTTGAAGAGTTAGGTATTTGTTTCAACACATACCATTCTATTTTCATGAGCTGTGTTGTTCAGTCACTCCCAACACCACTACCTCAAAGCCATTCTTTCTTCTCAAATTTTCTCAAACACATCACCAGTTACTCTTGAATTTTCTAGTGTAAAAGAGCGAGTTTCTTTCTGATTATACAACAGAGCAACTGTCCATTGTTATTTGCCTCTTTTAGGAAACTAGCTCCTTCATAAAAGCTTAGCAAGGTTTCCCTTGGCAAGCTGCCCCACGGGTTATTAGTTGAGAGTGCTACTGTCAAGTCCAACTTATGCTGTCGGATATTTTCACACTACTGTTGTAATTATGGTTTATACAAGTATCACAAATGGAGGGTTAACAAAAAGAAATAAAGATAGTCAGAGATTCCCGGGATGTCTTCTGCACGGTTATCTTAAAGGCAGACCTTGCTCTTGCACTGTGGCTCCCGGTACCAATAAAATAAGCCTTACAACAGCCCAGGTTGCTGTTACAATATTACAGAATAGGAAGCTGAACACAAAGAACAATTAAAATATTCCCCAAAGGTTTCCAGTTACTTGAGAGCCGTTCAGGGTGAACCAATACTACCAAAACTGAAAATATTTATCAATAAGATTTCAGGTTCTACGTTCAATCATTGAAACAGATGGAGGGAATTTTGTTGGTGTTACTTCAAGAGCGATTAATAGAAATTTCCAATCAGTATTTGCATGATTCTCCATCACGTACATAATATTTTTGAGGCCCTAAAAGTATCCTTAGTGACTGAAATGGAACACTTGGTCCAACATGTGAACTGGGAATCATTTTATGTTCTACTACTCCAACATAAGGAGAAACATTTTGTGCAGTTTAAGTTATGAAACAGTGAACAGAGAAATACAACAAACCCACCGCACCGTACTCGTCTGACAATTGTACACAGTGCGTTTACTGGAGCTACAGAAAACACAGCAACTTCAGCAATGCAAGACACAACAAACCCCTCTGTTCCTAAAATTTGTGCACCACCACTGTTTACATATATATATATATATAGAGAGAGAGAGAGAGGATAAAGTTAGCTGTAGCTCAGCTAATCCATGCAGACTGATCATGCTGCACGTTTTGGAGACTGTCAAATTACCGTCATTTTACCTTGTTCTCATGTGTATCGCATAATTATTTGCAGTTTTCTGGGGGTTGTGGCATGGAACTGGGGTTCAGAATCAAATCTCCAGCAAGGCAGTAACACAAGAGACACTGCAGAGCAGTTTTGTCTTCCTGTTTGAGTTGATTTCCCCTGAACTTGAAGTGTAATTGCCCTGATAACACAGATTTAATGTAAAGGCTGCTTTTTGTCTATATAAAGAGCCATTCACCATTCCGAAAATTTGTGTTTGCCCTGGAGTAAGATCCATTAGGTTCAATCGCAGTTTTGATAGCAATGGGATTATCTTGTCTTTCAGCTCAAAAGGTTTACCACTTATCATAATAAATCTCTCTGGGAAAACAAAGCAAAACAAAAGCAACAAACCAAAGAAGATTCTGGAGTTTGGGTTGGGTTTTGTTTGGTTTGGGGTACTTGGTTTGTTTTTTAAAGAGAGATCAAGAGGTCAGGAAATGCTGCACACAAGTGACCACACTTGTTTCCTTCTGCATTATAGTCCAAATACTCTGACAAGTTTCATTCTGTTTACTAAGTCTCCTTTATTTATTATTGTACCATAACAACAGCTTAACACCATTTTTAGAACAGTCCCCTGAGATATTACGAGACTTATTTACATACCTTCCATTTTTTTTTTATAAGGATACACAACAGAATCCATGTGTGCAGCTAATGCTTAAAATTCTTACAACATGCCTGTTGTTCAGATGTTTTGTAAATCACTAGGTCTTACACAACAAAGACACAGTAGGAAAAGAATTTGTTGACTTGTCGAGAGAATAGTTTGAAAATCCCTGTTGAATTGGTCACTGAATCTGTAAATGATGCTAATGCTGTTCCCTGGCATCACTGCTTATTCTATTTATATCAGACCGGCAGCGGAAAGAATACAGACCCACTTCTACCACTTGTCTTCGGTTGTTTGTACTCACAACAAAAGCTGTTGCTAAAGTACTTGGCCACACACACAACAGCTTTAGTTTTGTTTTGGTTTAAAAACTAAGAGCAATAGGATTCTTCAAGTATCCAGATTTATATGTGTGTGGACAGAAACAAACGAGCTGCACTTTCAAAATAAACTCCCAATTCTAATTCCTCCAGTTTTTGGGAACCTGACATGGAAAACACAAACAGGCCTCCAGTTTAGAGAAACCACAGGGCAATTGTGAACAAGCAAGAGTCACGGAAAATTATGGTTACTTCTGTGTTTGGAACAACTACATTAATCAAAACTATTATTTTGTTTAAAATGAATATGTTTGAAGACAATTGGTCCAACATATTTCAAATAAATTATAAATTAATGCACAAATTTCCCTGTTTCTCAAGTTCTACTTTACTGTGGGAAGCAGTTACAATGTGGTCTAAAGGTGGTAACACAGCCCTTCGGTATGTTATTGAGCACTCTATTCACCACAGTGTATTTCATTACCTTTTCTCAAGTATGTCTTTTTGAAATCCGTATTGGAAGGTATGGTATCAATCATATTATTCATGAAAAATAAACGTACATTTTTCGTCAGTATAACCCGTTCATTACAAATCACTTATGCAAATAATATCCTTGATCTGCACGTCAAATTAAGTCTTTGGGACTTCAAAGATGCGCAAGATTTCATTCACCTTTATTTATTTCCAAGAAAAAGGACTTATTGTCCTATACTTATGCTCTTTCTATATACCTTTTGAAAAACGGTCAAACCCAAGCACCAGTCCTGACCGTGAAAAGCAAGAGCAAGGCAGAGACTAAACTAAGTGAACTACTGAAAAACAATCAGCAAAATAAGCCTGAAATATTAAAGACCACATATTTCTGTACCTAGGATAAGAAGCAGATTATGCCTATTAACCTAGACACTGGTTTAAGAACTGTTAGCACTGACTACACTCCCTCTTGTACAGCTAATTAAGTGTTTTCAGGCTTAAAAGTTTGTGTTGCTTTGCTCAATTCAAATTGCATAGAACTATTACCTTAGGTCAGCAAGTCAGGAATGGAAGAAAGGGTTATTTCTCAGTTAACTTTCTCAGTTGGAGATGAAATGAACATCTGAAGGAAAGAAGATGCCTGCTCTCAGGATAGGTCCAGCTGATGGGTACTGGGAAACTCTTCCTGAGACCGGATCTGCTCATGGCAATGCTGCGCAAACTTCCCATTCAAACATCTTTGGTCTGACAGAAAAGCAAGCAGAATTTAGACCTATTTTTTTCTCAGCTGCTGCCATGTTTCTGTGCCATTGGCGTTAGCTTTGTCCTATAAAAGTCAAATGCTATTTCCCACAAATACAAAATGGTTGATTTTGCAGTTAGAGAGCAGAAGTTTTAACAAAAATTAGTAGAGGAAATCATCCGGGTGTGAAACTGCTGTGGAAATACACATGAATGCGCATGTTTTCATCTGATTATTTCCCCGCAGCAAGGAATTTAGATGTGTGAGAATCCTATGACAACAATTACAGAATGACTGAGAAACCGCAGTTGTGGAGATCCTGTCCTTCAGTGCCTTTCAGATTGCAGATGAGGAGTTTAATTAAGGCTATAAACCAGGGGCAGAATATATTTCCATATCTATATATATGATTAAACACCTGTCCTAATGGGGTCCTGCTCTTTAAAGATGGTAGTACGCACTGTGTCTCACGGGTTACATCTTCAAAGCAAACGCCAGAATTTACTGTCATTGTTGATCAAATGACTCGCTTGCACAGGAAGTTTCCATCACGTTAAAAGGTGCCTCCAAATAATTTCTCCTCCGTGCTATGGAGAGACACCGCTTTGCCTCTTTGGTCTGCCATATATACAGAAGAATTCATGCAAAAGTCTATGAACACTTCATCTGTCATTTCTAAAATGCCTGAAATGGCATGTCTGAAATGGGGTATACTCACGCTATAAGCCAAATTCCAAAGCATTAAGAAATTTGCTGTCATTTTAATAAGCTTAATACAGAACCACGCAAAGAAGCACTAACAAAACAGAAGAATTACTTGTGCACAAAATTCACCATCCCCTCCTCCACCACAAGACTGTTTCCACAATATGCAGGGAACTAGATCCGCACCCTCTGTGTATCTCCAGAGTTGTACAGCGATGGAGGGTTTGCCCCATGTATTTTCCCCAGAGCTGTCTGCAACTTCAGTCACTGACAGTCTGAACCAGTACAAGTACACTTAGTTCTTGTTATGAAAATTAATGGGCCTATGCAAAGTAGCAAGCCTGTGTGATACACCTGCAGAGCTGAGCAGTAATTCTTTATGTCCTACAGAGAGATGAACTTAGACCGCAGAGAGCAGAAAAAGCCAGACTGATCTTGCAGACATCAAATCAAATGAAAACCCCAGAGCAGACCTTCTCCACTGAAACAGCAGTGCAGATTTTCTTGATTCAATGGAAAGAAGCAATTTGTGTGAGAAACAGAGTGGTTTATGGTATCATAAAGATCAAGCTGGGCAGCCCCTATTTTTCTCTCTACAAGAGCAGTATCTGTTCTGTATCTTCTTGCCCGGTGGGTTTATAATTTTTACTCTCACTCCCACAACTCCTAAAGTTGTTGGTGTGTAGACAAATTTGTCAACAAAAGGATTAAATTATTTCGCTCTTCATAAAACATCAGATGAATTATTTACTGCTGTTTAACCCTATTGCCTATTTTCTACTAAACCTCGCAAGGAAAATCCTTTTTGCACTGATACAAATCAGCTATTGTAAAATGGAATGCTATCAGCCTTTGTAATCCAACCCATTAAAAGCAAAGTAGCATATATGCATTAAGTATGAATGAGATCAAAAGGCATTAACTTTCTAGTCACTGAAAGTAAATACAATTTTAATCTATTAGCAAAAGAACCATTTGCTGCGCAGGAAGTTTGCTGACTCAATCACTGTTCTCAGTACTAAAGAAGGTGCAAATATATATTCCAAATATATTCCACGTGACACAACTGAACAAGAAAATATATAAACCAGCTTATTTCTAGACAGCATAACCTGCTATACACAATATAAATGTATACATTTGAAAATAGACATGAACTATACAATCCTCCCCAGTGGCTGAACCTGAAATCCTACAATTCTTGGGAAAAAAAAAACCCAAACTAACAAAAAACACACACAAAAAGTGCACGCAGTTGCTGATGGATACAGGTGACAGGCTGTCTACACATTCAACTCAGTCCCAGTTCAGACACAGTTTCTTATCAACAACAATCAACACCAAAACAGACACAGTAATATAAATAATGCTGTATTTGTATAAGCAGAATATAATTTTCTTGTACAATCACATAAAATGAATGTTTTATCAAATGCCTGAACTCCTGATGTGTAAGAAAGTAATTTGCTGAAAGACTGGGTGTAGTTTTCATCTTTCATTCTGGCCCTGGAAAGAAAGGCAATCCTGCGGAAATCATCAAGAAGAAATGATGGCCTAAGGAATCAAGGCAGGGTTACATCAAGAAATGCCCACGGCTGAACATTCTGAGTCTTCAAGACTCTTTTGAAGAGGCAGCCCCGCTGGAAAACTGCAGTTCCAGCAGGGCGAGATATTCAAATCAACGAAAAGACAGCAAAGGAAAAAGAGTTTGATGTTACAGACCATAAGAGACAAGATTTTAATGAGCTAGAAAAAGAAATCCCCACAGACTGGACCTTGAGTATAGAACGCACCCGGACAGGAACATAAGCCAAGGGTCATTTCCCACCGGGAATATGATAATTACAGATAGAAAATAAAGGGTCAGAGCGCATGGGGTGGCACGAGGAGGTGAGGATGCCAGATCTCTGGATGCTACATGAAAAGCGTGGGGTTTGACGGAAAGGCAAATATGCCCAATGCTTTAGGCTCTTTTTCTTTCCTCTGACAATGCTATGATCACTACGCATGATTTCTGTACCATTTTCCATCTCCGAATTCAGATAAGATGGCCCACACGTGGCTGGCAGAGTGCTTCACCTGTGCCTCTCCCATTTAACCCAGGTCTGAAAATAGCCGAGCGTTGTACTCATTCTCCTAAGGACAGAAAGGATGGATCACCAGCTCATATAAGCTTCACTAGTTAAGGTTTCATAAATCTTTTATGACTTTATA
This sequence comes from Columba livia, assembly GCF_036013475.1. Lineage (NCBI taxonomy): Eukaryota > Metazoa > Chordata > Aves > Columbiformes > Columbidae > Columba > Columba livia. The sequence continues at coordinate 76,386,715 of NC_088605.1, read as the reverse complement.
TGGTACCTATTTCACTATCAAAAGAAGGGTAATCATAATACGATTTAATGGAGGAATGTGTATATCCTGAGACAGATTTGACAGAAAATAATAAAAATTTACTTGAAGCTTCATATAATAACCAAATTCAATACCAGATGGTATTGCCTTTGCACTGACAATGACATTCTGTCTCTGCTTTATTTCACTAGAATAATTTTCATGACAGAAATTAAAATATTGATTACTTTTCACCTTCTTACAATAACTTCAGCTGCATTAAAAGAGGAATCCGTATTTTTTTAAACACAGAATGGCCAAAAAGCCATCTAACTAACCAGAGGACAGTGCTGAGAACCAAGAAAGGGATCGCACCCCACTGATTCCCCGCTCAAGAGCCAAGACGCTCTGGCTCATTCTCACCACTGCACTTGGCCACCTCATCGTATCAGTAGGCACGACCCACAGCTTATCCTCTCCCGTCATACAAAACAGTTCAAGGATTTCCATCCTCACACTTCTCATTGTTCAGTAAAACAACTGATATTTTTAGAAGCACACAAAAACATGGAGACTTTTACTGTAATACAAAGGATAAGAGACTTACAAACATATGGAGTTTGGGTCCGGAAAGACAAGTCAATGAAGTTTCTGATGTTTCAGCATGGATCTAAGAACCAAGATGGGGCTTCTCCCTCAAAGCTCATTTTCTCAGGAGGGTTCCCTTGTCAGAAGGTGACCATGATTCCGGGACCAACTCATGCTGAAGGTGGGGTGTAAAAACCACCGAGGGACAATATAATGCAGACTAGATTGAGTGCAGTGCCGTCCCCCAGCAAGGGACGCTCTGGATTACATCCTGCTACAGTTTATGATCAGGCACAAAACTGGTATCTTTCATTATCTGAACTCCAGCTAAACTGTTTTTAGAAGTATATGTAAAAAATCAGATGTGCCATAAAACACTTCAAAGTGAAAGATATCATTTCAGCTTTCCAAAAAGCCCTAACGCTACGTAACATGGGGTAAGAAAGTCATGCTAAATGCAGGATCAAAACAGGGAGATGCCAGTGTGCTCTATGAGAACAAGTGCAACAGGAATTGAGCTCTAATGACACCATCTTGAAAAAGTTTGGTAAAAATCAGGAGATTTTCTAATCAGGATTAAATGAAAACAATTTATGCTCATTTGGACTGTTAAGTGAACCACTTCCTGTACCTCATTTTTGGTTTTGGAAACCTTTAGAAATTAATGATTTGACAGATCTTTTATCTGTATAACTATGCTCCCAAGGTGTAAAATAGATGTTATGAATTACTCAAATTAAATATCATATTCCAGAGACCTAGCCATGACGTAGCTTGTCGCTGATTAAAAATGACCATGCATCTTCTGTGAACTATTAGGTTGCAGCCACATCCCTATCAGAAAGGTTAAACAGATCTCTCAGGTACAAATAAGATGCTCTTGATATTCATCAAATGTCCCTTTGGGGCTCACAGGTCTGTGCTATCTTTTAGCAAACATTCATTACTGTACACTGACAATATCCAAACCGTCTCGTTGCCATGCAATGGCTCTTCATTCTGCAAGGGCAAGTTTGTTAAAGTCATTTCCTTGTGAAGCTGAGGGCACGACACCACTTCAGCTCTTCCATTTTTTTTAAGCTCTGTTTGTACAATAGATAAAGACATTGGCAGCAAAACCAGCAGATTATAACTTTGTCTTCTGAATTGCGCATGGCCAGATAAAGGAATGCTATTTATTTTTTTAAGAAATAATTGCAATTATTACAACACCACAATATTGTTATAAATATGCAGAAGACTTAGTTGGAGTGCTGGTGAATTTGCTTTTATGTACTTAGAGGGGAACATAATTTTCCTTGTAACTACTGAATAGGGCAGGTTTTTAAATCACATCATATGCACATGATTAAAAACAACTAGAGCGAGCTGATTCCAACATCTCCTGTAATGCAAGGTGTCAATCCTCTGTCACGTTCATGATAGGGAAAAACTAATTAAGACACAGCTGTATTAGGCAAGACATTGCCTGTCCCTTCCACACACACCACAGCTCATCCTAGTTTGATGGAGCATCCTCAAACCTGCCAAAAAGTTGTAATTGAATGATAACATTCATAGCAGTCAAACGGTCAGATGCCAGTGTGGACTATTTGATGTGAATTGATATTTTTATAACCAATCAGCACTGCCATGATTTTCAGAATGCAGCCTGCAGGATCGTGTCCGCTGCAGGACTGTATCCTTACGTAGTTAGCATCTAGAACAGTTGCAAGTACTAATATTTTGCACATCTACCACGGCTGCCTTCTGAGCACTTCAAAGGGTTAATAAAATGAGTCTCAGTGTACCACTACAAAGAATACATGTACTTTGGCAGTTCCGCAGATAGAATTGGAATCACCTGCACTATCTCCCCTCAGAAGACACGCAGCCTCTGGGACAGAACTGCTGTATCCTCCAGTTGTCACTTTTGTACCTTAAACCCACAGCCGCCTTTCTCTAGAAATAAACCTCTAAAATAGCACAAGCCTTACACTATTTGCAATTTAAACGCATTCTTGTCAACCACAAATGGAAACTCCCACCCCTGCAATCTTCTCCCTTTTGTCCACCCAGAAAGACAAAGAAGAATCCAGTGCTACTGTTGAAAAGAATGCCAGGTAAATGCAGTCCTTTCTTCTTCTTGACAAGAACGGTTGATTGACATTTGATTTACTTTTTTTCCCTTTTTCCTTTATTGGCCTTTTCTTTCACAAAACAAAGGTGAACGAGAGGATGAGTACAGTGTGTCATCAAGAGCTGCACAAACGCAGCTCGGAACAAGAGCAGCTGCAATCTGAAAATAAAGCAGCCTAGGAATCGACAGCATGTTTACAGTAAGTATTTCTGTAAGAAATATATACCTGTATCTGTGGGTGATTATATATCTGGGGAAAAATCAGTTCCCAAGTGAGCCTGCTAGTAAAGTTTATAATAATATAAACTTTATATTAAACTTCCTAAAAACTCCATACAGAAGTCTGAAGGGCTTTTACTCGCACAGTCCAAAAGGCTCTGCTAGAATTAAAGCAAGAACATGGAGTATTCTCTAAAGCAGAATAATGTTTGTTTGTTTAGCTGGACTTCATAAGGACTTTGGTAAAACATGTTCTGTTTCCACGTGCAGAAAAGCGGTCATCTCACACAACACTCCACTGTGATTATTTAATAGGATTTTCTTGGTGACAGTGCCTAGTCCAGCCCTGCCACTCACGACACTTCTCAGGTAAATCTTCACCCACCAAAGTCCCGTTGTCTGAGACACCATGTCCTCATCACCGTTACAATGGGAGCATGTTCTACTTGAACCTGGATGCTCAGGTGTTCTTGACCAGATCATCGCCACCTACAAAGTTACTGGAAGTGGTTTTATACAGATAATTTTGCACTAGCTTGTCACACAAGGAAAAAAAGTTTCGCTTGACTAATAATATAAAGTACTGCCACTTACTGTAAGTCACTTGTCTTGGGCTCACAGTTCAATTAATGGTTTAATGGAACGAGCAGGTCCTGCGCCAAGAGACACGGTCCTGCCCTTTGCTCAAGCCCAGATCCTGTGTCCCATCAAACAGGCGTCTGGCGGGGCGATGGCACCAGAGAAGCGAGAATGGAAGCGTCACTGCTGTTTCTGGCAGCTTGAGATTATACTAGGTCTGAGAAGATTAAGCCAGCACTATGGTGCAAAGTGGAAAATCCTTAAATCTGGACTTTCTGTCACTGACAATATGCTTAAGCCATTTTTTCACAGCTCCACGGTGTAGTTTCCCTTCTATTTTGTTACTTTAAATTAGAACATTTTCAAACTTCCCCCTCCAGCCCATCCCTGCTCCCCGCATTGAAGAATAATAATAATGATCTACTTTTTAAAGAAAAGAACTAGGGAGCTTCACAACTCCTGGGTGTTTTATGACCTGCACAACAGAGTGTGGCAGACCTGCCAATCTGTACTATATATATCTACATTATTGCAGTGATTTTTTTTGTTTTAAATACTCTAAAATTTTAGGCATGTAATAAAGACTGACAAGCATACAATTCATTCTGTAGGTCATCTGCTACACAGATGTACTTTATGTTCCTTCTCTAGGCAACTTTTTTTGCTTAAAACAAGGTGATTTTGGACTATCAAATTCTATTCTGGATTCTTGAGTCTTCTCAGTTCAAATTGTAATGGGTGGTATTGATCCTTGATCTCCACATTTATGTTTTCATCATAGGTCTTAAACAAAACTGAGGGTCCTTGCTCACAAACTAAACATCTGCTGTCGAGCAGAGTTCAGCAGAGAATCACACAGATCAGAACATCACAAAATGTGCCTAAATCTCTTATGCACATGATGTTTAAAAGATAAAAATGCCTTTAAGTCTAATAGCTGTAGACTAATAATTATTTAAATAAGCTCTAGCCACATAACAGATTTAATTCACAACTGTCAAGAGATGTGTCGCCCTACAATGATGTATTTTTACTTTTCCCGGATAATTCCTGTTTGTCATACGATACAGAGTTCTTCCAGTCCCCTGACAAGTAAAGCAGCAAATTAAACCAGATGGGACTAGAAGGGAATACAAAAGACAAATGGGAAATGAACTTTTTTCTAAGCCCTGCTGGGTTAGCCAACATAACGGGACAATAAGTCCTTTCTCCTGGTGACCGTGTACTCCACCCATCTCAATATGTCTAGTAGCTTTTCTTGGCTTACAAGCAGTTCTTATCATGTTCCCATTTGGCATATAAATAATAGTTGATACTCCTAAAACAAAATATATAGGAAGTTAAGCAGATACATTAATGCTTGCTGTATCCTTCTTTAGATGAGGAGTGAACTACTTAACAATATAGACTTTTAAATTGAATTTTAAAATGCCAGCAGCGTCTTCTGTTGACTCTTCATAATGAGATGATAGCTGTCATGCAAACAATATTATCGCTACAAGCATATAGTTCTGCTAAGGCTGTAACATCATCATATTCCTAGGTAACTGAGTAGAGGTTTGTATCTTTTTAAAGCTCTTTTTAAGTCATTTTATCTATCAGACTTTCATGCAGTACTCTTCAATAATTTTACCACTAGAGTTGCAGCTTAAATAAACGTCAGTAATTTCTGTAACGTTTCTTTGATGTATGTTTCATTATTGCTGTTTTGTTTATACCACCACGATACCTGTAAATACTAATTTTTATGCCAAACAGTTTTAATACCAGACACAGCTATGACAGCTTGTCAAGGGCATGGAGCACATTCCTCAGCACTGAATGACAGTGTAAGAACTGGAGTTCAACCTTCTCTGGAGGACACTCCTAATGACACCACTGGGGACAAGAATCACACTGTGAAATACAACCAGCTCTCCATAAGAAGCCCAACAAGACCCCAAATCCTTCCCTTCAAAAACGTAATTGCCCAAAGGACCGGAAAAGAGTAAGAGCCAATCTACGAGAAGCTAGTAAATCTCATCAGATGCTCGTATTTTTCATGACATCTTTTTTCCAATGGGACAAAAGGAATCCTCCCTTCTACGCATACTAGCAGTGATTCTCATCATATAGTGTATTTAAAAAACAGGATTAACATCAAATGTCACACCACAGATTGTATTTGAACACTTTTTTTAGTAAAATATTTATAGAGGAGAGATTTTTCTCGTGTTAGCCATGTGGTATTTTGTGCAATAATTTTGTTCAGTTACAGTTGATATCACGGAGACAAAACTGAGTCAGGAAGGTGAAATGATGAACAGGGGAAAAAAAAAACACCAAAAACCACAGATGGGAAGAGCCACCTGATAAACTGAACCCATGCAGGGCAAAGAAAGATGGTTTCTGTTGATTCAACCTAAAGATTGGCAAACTCCACTAAACATCTTGGTTGTAAACACTTTGGTTATACTGCCAAATGCTTGATTTTGCTCGACAGTCTAATGGTCCATTAGTCACAGCATGACAGAGTCAGGTTTATTTTGTTTCATCCACATAACATCCCCATACCAAGGTACAAAGATGTTACTCGATTCATTTGAAGAACATCCACTTCCTTAACCCAAAGGACTCACCAGTAACTTACTTTAATCATTCTGAAGTCTAAGCTGATCCTATGAAAACTACATCTCAAACATGCACACAAAAATATTTGCTGATAACAGGCCAGCATGGCAGAAAAGTAGCACTGCGCAGCTTGTGTATATTGTATTATATACCTGCAGGGACATCTTTCCTGCTGAACCCTTTGATTAATTTCCCTGGCAACACTCTCAAGTCTTGTAATGTAGAAAAGTCAGGTTAAAAGTATCACCTCCACATTAATCTGCCTAGTGACTAATTTAATGCAGGTACAAACTACATTAGTCACATTGCCTAGGATGGTAATTGTAATTACTACTTCAGTCACTGGTCCAGACTCCAGGTCAGCAGTGTCCCACAGTGCACAGATCATGCTTTGGAAGGGACCTGCGCAGATGTCGTTCCTTCATTACACAGTAGAGAAGCAGAATGGTCTATCTGACATTATCTGACACCCGTCCAACCACTCACCCAGCTGCCCATCTCAAACTGGACATCTTTGACACAACCAACCGCCCAGAAATGCAGCAGCAGCCAGGCTTGGACTCCCTTTGGCTCTTGCCATGTGAAATAACAAGCCCCAAATCTACAGAACCACCACTCCAAGCTCTCTGAACACAGGGCAGTGCTTGGTTTGCTTCTCAGCTTTTGTTTGACTTAAGTCACGCAACTGTTTCTTGTCTATTTGTTTCTCTGCCACTGCTCGCACCGACACTGAAAGCCACCTATGTTTGCAGTCAGATCCTTCTCACCTTCCTCCCAACAAACCAATTACACCCAGAGGAATCCAGGCGCCGGCCAAATCAATCAGCCTCACTCCACCACATCACGTTCAGTCACATTTTTCAGCCTGCCAATACAGCCTAAAGGGATGAAGCTGCTGCAATGGGACAATCAAAGAGCAACCTCTTAGATAGATCGCAAAAGAACATTTGATGCACTTTAAATCATAATCATAAGCCAATTTAACTTAATCTGTTCCCTCACGAGGCAGGCACTTGCTTGGATTCAGTTAGCTTTGCCTTTTGGGACCCTTCTGGGAATGCTCTTATGCATCACTCAGCTTGCCTGAACCATCCACAGGGATGCGCGATATGTTCCTATGAACAGGTGAGCAATTATGATTTCCACAAGCCACAAAAAAGGAATTGTAAATATATTAGGGAATGGATTGAATACAAAAGGGCACTTATACCTTTCATACATCTCACAAGTTTGTTATGATCGGTCCCATCAACTATGCATGCTGACGATGTATGATATGCAAGTAGCATTTATATGATGGCAATATTTATATATATATATATATATATATATATATATATAAATAAACACAGCTTCATAACATTTGTTAATTTTTCCCAATTAATTTCATTTCTTCTAAGGACCTCTTCCTGAGAGCTGCACGCCACTTTATAAAATAGATTAAACCAAATAATAATGTTGGTTTAATTTATGGACAAATAACACTGCAATTTTTTTTCTTGTCATGATAAGGGGACTCTCATTTTGCTAACAAGTTCCCATTCATCCTCAAGAGTCACTGAGAAGGATTATGGCAGGCAGATGCAGAGTACCAGGATCAACCATTCTGTGGGTATGGAGAGAGGATAAAGATATTCCAAAGAGGAGAGTGAAGCAAAAGACTTACAGGATTAATAAAGACCTGTAAAGATTATTCATTTTAAATGATCATACCCATGGCAATAAACATCAAATTATGTCCAAATTATGTTTCAGCTAAAAGATTTTTTTCTTGACCTTTACTTCCATGAAATGATTTCTATAACTAAACCAAGCTTCACCCTTGGACAGAAATAGGAACCTCGGCTCTGCTTTGGAAGGATCCTACAAGTTAAATGATCGTTTTCTCATGAAGGAAAGCTGCTTTTTATGAGAACAAACAAACATCAAGTTTTACAGCTAGAGATCCGAGAATCAACATGTCCACAATCTGTCATGTACCTAAAGTGACACTTCTTTCCATTATGCTCACATTAACCTCAATTTAATATTTCAGAACTCCGGTTTCAAATGCCAAAATCTATCAGAAGGTTACCCACGACATTCTACAGCTCTTCCCTTAGAGCTATGTAAGTTTAAACCCCTTAGAAAAAACTAAACTAAAACTGGTTTATTCCTTCTCATTCATCCTTTCTTGAAGATATCAAATGCAAGAGAAAAGAAGTTGTTTCTTTCTTGGTTTCTGTGTTTCCTCTGAATTTCTGTCCATGACCTGCTGAACATTTTGCTCATTATTCACCTGATCAGAATCAAGTGCCTGAGTCTGTTCACAGGTTCTTCCCCCTCCCAGTATCAATTCCTTTGATCACTAACACAGTGCTCTCTTTTCCCCTTATTTTTTAATGGCAGTTTGTAAGACAATCATATCCATATCTGTCTATTAAAAAAATGTTTCTAAGTGTACAATATCGAAAAACTGCAATTTAAAATTATCACAATTATCTGTAAACTCCTTGAAGCAGGAATGGCATTTTCCTACCCGTGTTCCTCACAACAACAACACAGCACATCCACAACCTGGAGACCTGGTTCTTAGCATTTTAACAAGAAATAAAACTCACACTTTCCATTGTCTCCATTCCCAATACCTTCCAGGAGTTTTATTTATCTCTAATAAATGAAGAAGCCGGAATAAACAGATCTCTTTTCTGCACGTGTGATAAGACACACCTTTCCTGGACTAGGATTAAGAGCCAAATCATTTAGCCACATTTACAAAACCTTCGACAAGCAAAGATGTTCTTTCACTTGCAAAAGACAACTTGATGATTCTTGACCAAATGATGAGGAACAAAAAGGTCACCCCATATACACAAATATATTTCACTACTAATCATCAATGCACTGAACTTCACTGGATTTGAGACAAAAAGCAGAGAGTAAAAGGAATGCACATGCTATGGCTCAAAATCTGAGCACAACTCACCCCAATACTATAACCACGTACATTTCCAGTATTTAAATACAGGGAAAACTACTTTTTTCACACAGAACTAGCTTGAACATTGTGCAACCACACACAGGATTGGTAAGAGGAGGAACATTTACAAAGTCCCAACCAAACATCAGAATTCTCTTAGTTCGGTTGTATCACATAGTCAAAGCCTCCCAACATAACCAGTTTCTTCAGCAACATTGAACAGCCTTACAAGGGAGACTATAACTTACCAAGAGACACAGCATGACCAACAGGCACAATCAAAGGAAAACAAACAGAAATACAACAAAAACATCAAAATACTGCAAAACCACATCCCTGACCTCTTTGTGTGCTCCCATAAAGAGGCAGAAGGAAGAAAGGCAGGATATAGCTGGCCAGCTTAAGTGGCACCAGGTGTCTGTGTTTGAGCAATTAAATCTTGCCATTGATTTCAGGTGTCAAAATTGCTCACCAAAATACCTGTCTCCTTAAGCTCTAGGAGAGCATTACTAAAACCAGACAGTTATTTTCAGTGTTGTGCTTCTGAGACACCCAACTTGGTAACAATTTCAAAACGACAACCCTCTATTCCCTTCAGTAAGCCATGATGTTTGAAAACCTGTGGCTGGGTCATTAATGTCACTTAGACACTGGGAAAGTTGTTTATACATGTTTTAATAGAAGACTAAAGGAACTTTTTAACATGTGTTCTCAATTTAAAAACTTTTGTTTTGCAAACAGTCCTACATTTTTATGACATTGAATGAATAGTATGAAAACACTCCAATTTGATATCATTTACAGCAATGTAACCACAGAAAAAAACACTCCTGTGTTGAAATGGTCAATACGGATTCACGTTTTCCCCTCTGAAATGATTGGTGGGTTAAAATGGTCAGTAAGATGTTCATTATATTTCCCACATGCCAGTGTCCTCCCACAGATTTACTTGTGCCCGTGAGTCCCTGGCCGTGGGAAATGAGAATTTACTATCTGTATGAGGATGATTAGGAGGAAGAACTTTAAGTGCTGAGCGGTGATATCGGAATCCTCCCATGGAGCTTCAAGAAGATATTTTTTCGTAGTCTTAGTGATAACATGTTTTCAGCAACCTGTAACGCTACAACTTTCAGGACTTCTTAATCTTAGATACAGAGGACTCAGCAGGAAAACCTTACCCTGGAGCTATGATCGGAATTCGTTGTGTGACTGTGTGTCTGCCTGAGGGAAGAAACCCAAATGAGCCCAATATTTACCCTTGTAGTACTGATTATATTAACTTTTAAGTTATGCTGGAAATCCTGTTAGCCAAAAAAAAAGTAATGATGATCCTTCTGCATGCCCTTGGTTGAAGCATCATCTGTGTTTCCGTCTAATAAAATAGACATCAATCATTTTCCTGTATGTGATTCACTGAGAAAATAACTGAATTTATACCACTAAGAGCATCGATTTTGCCCAAGCCAACGGCTTGCAATTTTGAAATATGGAACTAACCCTCACTCGATGAAGAAAGCTTCAATAACTTAAGGAAAACATACTAAAATAAAAGAGAATGCGTGTTCACAAAATTTGGGAAAGGCAGCTATGATCCAAGGCATAGAGGCAGATAGAAATCAGGTAATACAGGCGTAGTTCTCAGTCTCATTCCTTATTCGTTCAGTAATTACAGCAGTGACACTGGGATATTATATGTTGCACCTATGCTCCCTGCAGTTTGATAGATAGATAGATAGATAGATAGATAGATAGATAGATAGATAGATAGATAGATAGATATTTGTTTCTTTGTTTTGTTTTGGTTTTTTAAAGGGAAAAAAAAAAAAGGTAAAAAAACCCCTAAATCTTATAAGATGCCCTTGTACCAGGACGACTGTACTTCCGAGCTCACACAAATCTCCCTGAATGATCCTGCATTTTGGGTGGCAGAGCCTTCAGCTCTTACCCCCCTCTTGAAATACCTTGTTCTCAGACCAAACCTTGAGCTCCAAACCCTGAAGGAAATGGTGATGGTAGAAATACCACCTTGTGTGCAGAGCGGGATTTGCCTGTCTGCTCCACCGTGAAGCCTGGCAAGTGCACGTACCCAAAGGCACTCAGCACCACTGCTGTCTGCGTGATCAATTCTTCCTCAACTAAAAATCGTTCAGAAAATACTGTCTTATTGATTGTTCCAAACACCTGTACCCAAAATATTAATCTGATTGACCGGACAGAAAATGTATGTATTGTCAAAGTTGTTTACACCAATGAGAGGAGCTGAGAGAGTCGTGGCCATCACTGACTGCAAAGATCTGTATTTACGGAGCCTTCACAGCTGCAGGACAAGTGGCAAAACTATTAGTATAGACTTAATTTAACATATATCTATACCTTATGAGACCTATAGCAGTGGTACCACTGCTAAGGACTGTTAGCTGTTGCTGCTTGTGCTGGAACTTCCATTTCTTACTCAGGAAACGAGCATCTAGAGCATTAATTACACAAGTCAGACCACACTCAAATAATAAAAGCTGAAGGAAATTCTCAGCTCCTTCAAAGCAGAAAGGAAAGCATGTAAGGAGTTTTCTTATGTTTAATGTAAATTAGTAAAGCATGGTTGAGATTAATCGTGAAGTTCAAATGCAGTTAAGCATTGCTATAATAAATCACTATTATGGTTACTATTTACAAGTTGGTTGTGGCTAATAACCAGAGATTGGTGCTCATTATAACAGAAAATGCATAATCATGCAATATTAGATATCTTATATACTAAATGGCTGCCACAGATCCCTTCTTAAAAGTGCCTGTCACTATATTTTAGAATAATATCAAAAATAACAAAATTCTATTCTAATAAAGCACAGTATAACGAGTAGGAAAAAGGAACAAGTTCTAAAGAAAAGGATTAGACATAGCTTGGTAAACTGACCTTTCAGAAATACCCACTTCTTCACCCATCTTCTACATGAAAGGCAAGATTATTTTTAATTACAGGTCATGAGTACAGATATAAGTAGTCATCATTAAAAGTCACTCACGTTTGAGTCAGCCGCAGTTTTGCTATTATAATGTAGAATAACACTCCAGGTAAAGCTGCATGACAAATACTGTTCTGCTCTGTTGTATTTCAAATTCTGAACTCTGAAATTTTTCAGCTGAGCCATAATGTTATTTTTTCCCCAAGATAAGGCTCTAATTCTTCAAGAAAGGATCAACTTCTGCTCACAAGAAGATTTCTCCCTACAGAAAACTTTCAGTACACAACCAATGAAGAAGATGTTCTTTCGTGGGAGAAGAAATAAACTTTTCCCATAATACAGAAAGCGATCTTGCTTTTATATATAGCTTTAACCACAGAAAACAGCAGAGGACTGAAAGCTGAAATTTGACATAAAAATAACCCTCACTAAAAAGAAATTCCTGTGAGTGTTCTATCAAAAATTGGTTTGTGAATGATTTTCAAAAGCATGCTGTCTGTTCTCGGGGTTGCTTTTAGGATGAAATAGTGTTGGAGTTGCCTACCCTTATTTCTTACTCAAATGTTTCTATTCCTTTTGCTGAGTATCACTGACACTCCTTTAAAGGTACTGTCTTAACACAAAAAGAGCATAAAGATTTCATCAAAATAAGGCACTAAGGTGGAGTATCTCTTGCTCTACTGCAAAAGACTTTCTTCCAAATACTTCTGAGTCTGGTTTGACCTGATCTGGATCCTCCTGGCGCTGTTTCTTGTCACAGCACATGCAATAGATTGTGAAAACGGCAACTGAGTTCAGGGCTACCTGAGCTGAGACTATGCAAGCCTTCCCATCTTTCTTCTGATCTTCTCTATATTAAATTCAAAATCTTAAAATGTTTTTGAACAAGCTTAGGTCCTCCTTCGTATTTATAGAGTACATCTCCATTGGGATTAAAAATTACAAGCATCTGCTTTGGTGAAGTTGGAAGCAATAAGAGTATGATGGAATGATTTGCAGAAATGCAGACTTTGTTTTGAAGATGAACTGACAACATCCAAGAAAGGACAGTCTTTTGTGGTGTAAAACCAGGTATGACTGAGAACTTGGTTTCATTTCACAGTCTAATATAAAAGTTCATTAGCTCCGAGATCTCCAGCTATTCCAAAGAGACGCAGCGTTTATTCTGCCCTGCTTCATTACATCTGTGTTTGCAGAACCACAGAACACAATTTCTTTCTCAATCTTCATTTCTACAGCAAGGAGGTAGGAAAGGTTATTATCATGTTGCTGAGGGAAATGCATCATCCCATCATCAAAAGCCAATAGTACAGGCTGACAGTATTTGGAGAGGGTTATGGCTTGTAAAACCAGCCATTCACAACACTACTGGAACAATATTGCTCTTGCTTGGAGTGAGGCAAGGAGAAATAACAGGGACTGGTACACTTTAGATTACTTTTATTTCTACTTCAGGGCATTGGCTGTGAGATGTATTTGACTTTTTCCTGGTCTGGCCTCCACTTTACTTGAATTCCAAAAGGAAAATGTTTTCCATTTTGAAAATTGACTGAAAAGGAAAGACTAAATTACACTTCCTGCCCTTTTTATTTTTTTTTTTCAGTTTCTTTTGCCTTTTTCTACTATAAAACATAAAGGAAGAAGACTTTTAATATGAAGAAATACTTTCATTTTTTTAATTAGAGCAGCTGTTCTACTTCAAACGAGTCATTTGCAACCCATTCTGAGCTATACAAGCACCATTTCTGTTAGAAGGGAATAAAGGCTCTGTGGTGGATTTGTCATTGTGCTCCTGGTGCAACCAGCATTTGATCAGCTCAGTAAAGGAGCATGAGGGCAACTATTTCAAGCCAGATTTTCTTACCTCTTACACCTTCACCTGCGCTGAGCAGCTCCTTTCTCTGCAAGTGACGTACCTGACTGGTGTCCCAGGCACGGGTAGGAACAACAACTACCGAACCTGCCTTATAATGCTGAGCAGCCTTCAATGTACATTTAATGTATAAAAAAAAGACAATGTGCAAAAAAAAGACACGTGTGCTCTAATATCTTGGCACAACTCTCTGATTGAGAGCTAGGGGTGTCAAAAACATTAAAACCCCCAAAGACGAAAGAGAAGTTTAAACCTTACGCAGTTGCACATATCGTCCCATCATGTATTATTAACACCAACTAAAACGACAGGCCTGTGGCTTATGCCAGATTCACGCCAAAACATTCCTTGACAAATCTTTAACATCCCCTGTATCTTTGTGGTAACTAATCATTGCTTCATTAAAAGATGTACTTGAATGCAATATAAAGAAAAGTCTGTTGAAGAAAAATGACATACGCACATATACAGGAATGGACATATCAAAGTGTATCACTGACAGATGAGATGGATAAAAACATGGTCCTATAAATAATGATTTATATCTGTAGTCTGATGGAAAAATAATCCTCTCAAAACCAATAACTTTATTCTGGGCGTTTCTTGAAAACTGCATGATATATATGTATATATATATCTGCATGATATAGATGTATATATGTGCATGATATATATGTATATATATATATAAAAATCACAGTAATTTAAAGCAAAGGAAGCAGCAATAATAGCACTTCATGATAACACAAAATTCAAATACAGTGCTTACAATGGAAGTAATGAACGGTACCTTGAAAAAGGCGGGTTCCTCGGGCAGAGGGCTCACGGGCAGCGAGGCGGTGCTGCTGGCCGGACTCATGTCCGTGCTCTGGAACAAAGAGAAGCACACTGGAGTTGGCATTGCCACTCAGGGACTACTGACAGCTTTTCACATTGGGGGCGAAACAAAGAGAAAACAGAGCTCAAAACCAACACATGAAATCCAACAGAATTAGATGGACAAAGCAACTGCGCTTGGTACAGTATTTAACTTTAATTATCACTAATGGTTAAGTATTTTGTATTTTCTTTATTTTAAATGAGCTCCCCATTCAAGATGGAAACATATCTACAAATATGCAAACGTACTGTGCCTACAAAAGAGTAATACAAGAGGATAACTGAGAATACAACAACTTGTTAATGTAGAGCAATCTATTTTATATACATATATATATATATATATATATATATTTTCTTGGGATTTTTTTTGGATGGCTCAATGTTGAAGTTAGAAGGCAAATTTAACAGGAAAGCAATACATTGCAGGACAGTATTTTTAAAAAGATCACTTTCATAGGAGTCAATATATCTTACAAACAAGCACTAATACATGAAAAAAACGGTCAACAGCAAAGACAACTTATGTCAGTACAATTCAATGGACACATCTAGTCAAAATGCTTGCAAGATTGATCTCAAAACCCACTGTTTTTAGGGTAATATTTCAGTAACCTGTTGGTTAGGATAGAATCACATCATCATCGAATAATTTTCATTGGAAAAGACCTTTAAAATCATCAAGTCCAACTGTTAACCTAACACTGGTCATTATTTTTACAGATGGGACAGATATGAAGCGTGGAAACTCTTAATAATTTGGAATAGTAATAATAACAGAAGAACAAAATCTGGATTTAAAAATAAAATACACAAATAACACCAAGATTGTTCTGGAGAAATCTAGAATATATGACACTTCTTGGGAAATAAGTGCTTCAATGCTAAAGTGAAGAAATCCACCACCACCAATAAACCAGAAAAGATGTAATGGAGACATAAGAAAACAAGTTTGCATGGGCCAGAAATTCATTTTCTTTTCACACTGTGGCACTGCAATGCAGATTGATTTAATGAATTCAGCTTATACAATTAACTAATCAGATATCTGCTTTCACATCACTGGGAATCTATTACGACCCCTTAGATAAGCCCAAATTCTTCAAGTGAAGAATAACAGTCCACCCGTGATGTCCTAAAAGGTCATTCAGCACAAGATTTTTATGCAGATACCATCTTTTATTCAGCCAGCTGGTACAGGATGAAAACGAAGACGAAATTTTGGGTAAGAAACCCCTATGTCTGATCTGAAACAGAGGGCACAGACTTCAAAGTTAACACCTACTGAGAAAATCGCTGAGTTTAATTAGACAAGTATTAGTTACACCGTACCTGAAAGAAAAGACAACAGTTACTTGCTAAATAAAAGGCATGTAAGTAAAGAAGAGGAAGCCATGGTAATTATTACCTATGAAAAAGAGAGTTTATAACCCATGCGACACAGAGAATTTGTTGAGAATAAGGGAGATTATAACGTGTCAGAAAGCCAGTATTTGTGTTGAATCCATCACTCTGGTATTTAGAAACATTACAAATTTTAACACTGACTCCTGCACTTGATCATCAAGGAAACTGGCGCGTAATATTTACCAAAAGAAAGCGAAACGTAGCTCTTTCAGATTAAACTCAAAGTCAGACTGAACCGGAGACCTCCTCTAAGTGAACACTGTCCCAAAAGCCAGTTGAGATGAGGACAATGTCTCTTAATTTACACAGAATAGAAAAAAACTAAAAGGGAATAAAAGACAGTACCAAAAGGGTTGTTTCTCGAGGTATTCAAACAATCCCTTCTAAACTCCATGCTGCTTTAAGAGATGTTGTCAGCTTGCCCTCCTCAAAGGACACGTTAACAACTTCAAACATCACATCTCCCACCTGAATTTACCACCACGGGGTATTTTTCATGATCACACTTTGCAATCTAAACCACCCCATACACAAAAAAAACCCTGTGAGGAATTCACCCTACAAGGACTTTCTATTATATTTGATGTTGCCTAAGCCAATTCTGTTATCATAAAAGCAGCAAACACTTCAAATCTGGCTTAAAGCTGACACATTTTAGTTACAAATTAAGTAGAAGATGCTACACCATTAGGCTATAATCATATCTTAGAAACTGTAGTAGATGTTAAACATAATTTGAACCATAATTATACATATTAGGCAAAACTGGGTTAATTGGGACATCTGCTGACTTTGCAGTACTTTGCTGTGCAACCGCAACATTTGAAGAAGTGTTTTTGATGCACAGCGATACCACAGCTGCGTTTTGTAGACTGAGCCTTTCCCCTGCCTCGCCGGAAACCTCGGAGTGTTCCGGAGCACACAGAACACTGCAAAGCTCTAATCATCTAAACTCCACTTCTGAAATGTCCGAATACAAAGCAACTAAAGTATTTATCCAAACAACAGTATAGAAAATGCTGTCTCGCCTATGTCAAAAATGACCCTGTGAGCGTTTCTTTCAGTGCTTTTAGGCCATTTTTTAATTTGGAGCAGGCTGTTAAAATCCAACAGAAGGACGTTATTAGAATTTTGTTAATAATTGTTGCATGATTACAATGATCAATGTTCAAGTTTTCTTCTAATTTCTAGAACTGATCAGCCTAGATATACATCCATCATCCTCGTTGTGCAACTGAACGGGTACCACAGAGTCTTTAAATAAAAACAGATTCACCTCACCTCATAAATATCACTACAAACCCTTGTCTTTAATCTGCTCTTCTCTAGGAAGAGGCCTATGTATCAGCCTTTGTTAATTGTACCATAAAACAGGGACCATCCACTGACAGAGCCAATTTAATTTGCTACAACTGCTTCTCACCGAGAGTAAACCCTGCAATGATAGCTGGCAGACATTGACTTCTCTGGAGATCAGCATCACAATTTATTGATCTAAGCAGCCGATACTGACAGAGAAAACCTTCTGTGGATATTAGAGCTAGAGATCAAATAAATCTTCATAAGAACTGAAGAAAAGCAAATACAACCTGTATACTTTATAGCTTCTTTCTAAGGAAGAGTGGACGGCTGTTGGAATGACTTTCAGGGTAATGGTTTTAGTTGTATGATAAGTTGTGCCACTAAGCATCACTTTAGAAGTTGAGTAGGACTACAAATTAAATAAGCGCAGTCAGCAAGCTCAGTTGTGATGTTCTGATATACTGAATGTAATCAAAGACCTGCAAATGGTTTTATTAATGGGTCCGCACAACACCTTTCTGAAATACTGTGCTTGAATATTATGATCCCGTTTTATCAAAGGTAGTGAAGAAGAAGGGGAAGTTATTTGCTCAAAGCTACGAAGGGCTGTTAAAAACAAAGGCAGAAATCAGGAACTCACAAGTGGCAAGCACTGCGGTTGCTCCTCCAGACCGTGCAGTGCTCCCCTACATACTGCTGGAGTGCTGGGATTTCTGTCATTTCTGTATTACCTAATGTCATGAAGGATTTTTGCTGACACAAACACCTCCTGCAAATAAAATTGCGGTAAACAATTGTGGCCAGCAAAGCCAATATTAGTGTTGGTAAGGAAAAATAGCCAATGCCTGAAATGATCTTCCACCTCCCACCACGTTTGATTCATTTTCCCCAACATCTCCATTCTCACTCACTAAGAATGCAAATGCCTCCTTAAAATGCATTTAGGCCTATTTTCTAATACCTTCGAACACAACCCAGGTGGTTATTCATAGGCCTATTTAACGTGTCTTTAATAGTAGGTACAGCTAATGATTCTTACTAATCACTAATGTGTGCGATTATCTGCTGACACGTCTGATTATTGTTTTCAGGTCCTTGCTGGTACGGTGCCTGGCGCTTGCTGCTCCCATAGCGCGGAGGGCTGCGCGGGTCTTGCATCCGACCCGAGTTATCATGAGGGAGAACCATCCATCACAGACGCCACCGCTTCTCGCTGCCTCTCCTCACACTGCCAGGGGAGGTGCGGATGGTCAAATACGCCTTTAGTGCTTTAATTATCTGACTTTCAACCAGCACTTGGTGCATGGATGAGCGCGGATTCCTCTGACAGTCTAAGTGAAGCTCATCACCTGCACTGTGAAATGCCGGTGGGAAATTTCACCTTATTTCAGATAAAACACTGATCTGCCACTTAACAGCGGTTGTATGTCTAGTACTGTTTGTTTTAGAAGATTCTGAGCTCTCAGGAACTCTGAGCAAACACACTACATGTAATATTTTGCACAGTATTTTTTTTCAGCGAGGAAGGATCAGGATGAAGGATATTTTGACTGCTATCTATTTCTTCTTTGACAAACAGCTGGAAAGATGCTCCTTTAGCCTTTTAATTAGGCTAAATTAATTCTAAAGCCCATAACCAGCATGCAACGTAAAGAGTATACAACCAGCCCATAGTTTGTTGCAGGACTACGGTGTTTGAAATAGTTTGGCTCAGACTATATTGTCACATTATTTAATTTATATTTAATATATATTTAATTTACTCCAATATTTTCCTAAGCTAGCTGTCTCCCCTCTCCTTATATTAAATGCTGAAGTGTAAGAATACTGAAGTACCAGGCACAAATTTCTATTATTATCTGCTTTTCAGTGTCTTAAAGTGGCAACATGAAAATATCCAACCGGGACAAGGACAAACCTCATTAAACATTTTTTTTTTAAATTGTGACCAAAGTAGGAAGCTGAATGAAGCCTCTAAATTGAGGGTGAAGAATTGGAGGTTGCTGGTTTACAACTGCAAACATATAGAGGGGAAAACACAGCCTTGTTTTATAAGTGTATAAATGTCACATTTCTCATAATAGAAAATGAAATATATATCACTATATAACCAACAGATTTATTTAATAGCAAACATCCCTTCATCTTGATTTTTCATTGCTCATCCTTCCAGCTCATCTTTATTCCCAGGTTTCCTTCACAAGACTCATAATGAACAGAAACACGAGTTTCCTTGGTCAGATATCCCTGGCACACAGCGGTTGGGTGAAGGGTCCGTTAATATGTAGGGAAAACCACTTTTACCTTCCCAAACAGCTCATTCAACTGGAGCTAATCTCCAAAAACCCCTTCATTTCACTCTGCAAGAAGAATGTAATTGCAGAAGTAATGTGGCCGATGACTTTGGGGTTACGGTCTGTTTGTGAAGAGCTCCTTGGGATCATCGGTGACAGTCGCTGTGTGCGCTGGGGCTGCTACCATCACACACTGTATTAAATACAACCCTGGGCATATTTTTATCCTAATGAAAACCAGGGGGTCGCTTTCACAGACACAAACGCTTTGTCGACAACACAGCGGAGAACTGATTTCCTTGAGCAAAACTCTGCTCCCTCTTCAGTTTCTATTGTTTCTTTCATACTTCACTGACTATACTATCCAGCCTTGACATTTTGTTATTGTATATTCTTCCCTAATAATATCATATAACACCAGCTTTTTCTGCTCTTTCAGCAGTCAACTGAGAGAACCAAGTACTCTCCTGGGATTTTAATCTGCAGGCTGCCTATTTCAATTGCTTTTCTTCCCTTGCAGGAGATCTTTCGGGTTCAAAAATACACCTTTTTTTTTCTCAAAATGCATATAGTTTTGTAGCAAGTATGACAGTTGTCTCATACAGTAGGTTCAGTGATGTGGGTTTTTTCATTTGCTTGGTGGGTTTTTTTTACTCAATCACTATCAGCAACTAAACTGATAGTCCATACTACAGCCATAGCCTGAATGTGGAAGAAAATATCTGCATCTGCTCAAAGAAGAATCTATCAGCAAAGTATCTTGGGGGGCCCTCAAACTCCTACATCTTCCCTGTGTACAGATCCTTTGTTTTTCTGCCCTTCCAGATAAAACACTTAGAAAATAAGTAATCAGTTAAACCGAGAATGATCAAATCTGCTGGCAGAGTTGCCTTCTCTCCCTCCCTTACACTCATGCACGTTCTACATCATTATGTGTCATAATATACTGGCAGCAAGATACGAGCTGGAGCCAAAACAGATCAGACATAACACAAACAATAGCTACACCTACGTTTACATTCGAGAGGATAAAAACATACACAGGATGTACATTTATATGCTTCTGGATATGTAGAAATATCTGCCTTGATAGGTTTGGAAAAAAACGCTTTCAAGATAAAAATCTATTTGCGTTTGCTGTTAATGAATATTTTTTCCTTAAGGTACGCACTTTCTCATAAACTAAACTCATGTCCAAAAAACTATACATGCGTTGCTGTTCAGTACATCCCTTTGTCCATATGTACACGTGGATACAGGTGATACCTCCTGCAATACTGTGGTCAGGACCATGTTTCATAAAATTTCTAACACTTTTTTTTAAATGTGAACATAATGAAGACAGGCTGATTTTCATTAATCATTTGCTGTCCAATTGTCCAGTTGTTATCTACCTTTGTTTTAATTCGTAAGCATCAAGAACAACATTGCCAGGATTTCACATCCGTGTTTTGAATGTGAGGCTATGTTTTATTTTTCCATGCATCTCAAAAGGTTTCAGAAGCCTTCAATTGTGATGAATTTCACGGAAGTTTTAACAAGCCACTTTGCACTTTCTAAACGTTGTGACTGCAATTATTCTCACTTCTTCATCAGCTCTCCGCAGGGTTTTTAACATTTCAGTATGGAACCACTTCTGACGGGGTGTTTTAGCTTAGATGCAGAGGCTTCACGCTTAAAACTGTCTTGAATTCCTCAATAACAACTTAAAGGAAACATGTTAAACATCTGTATGTGTTTGCTGCTAAATCAAGGAAGTCAGAATTTCACTCCCACCCAGGCAGAGGGTTCCATGGAAAGTACCCCAGCTGCAGTCGGCTTTCCTCCGTCTTTCCAGCTCTATTTGCTCTTCTTCCCTTTTCTAGTCCAATATCTACTTCCCACCAGCTCCAATGAAGATCCATCGAGCGTCTGCTCCTTCTTACCCCTTAGGGTTCTCGCACAGCATCTTCTGATCCCAGTGCTTCCCACTCCCACACCCATTCCACCACCAGCACTGCTCCTATCGTGCTGCCCATCTCAACCTGAAAGCCTTCCCATTGCCTCCAGCTATCTCCCTTCTCCTTATATTCAGGCTGACACATATAATATATTAAAATATATTTAATATATAAATTAGCTAAAGAAACTGAGGCAACTTGCAAAGAAAGGGGGAGTTCCAGTTGCCTGGACTAGTACTTAGGCATTGCATTATCGTTATTTTTAGAGACCTCAGCTGAGCCTTTTGCTTTCATTGTTGTGTTTTGCAATGAAATTACATATTAAACTTGCTGAGATATCTGAATAGCATTTTAGAAAGCCATTAGCAATAAAATATTCATTTTTCATTTATATTATGTCCAGGTATACAAATGAGTATAATTTCTTCCTACCCTTCAACATTAATAGGAAAACCAGGGAGAAAAACTGAACACACCTTTCCCATTCATTTAACAGCAATAAAATATAAAGAGCTTTGAAAATGAAAAATACTTTAAAAAAAATAAATGCTGTTTTCTTTGGAAGTGTTGTTACACGTGCCTCCACTCTTGTATTTATATATTTATACTGCATACAAAGGACGATCTTGGAAAAGACGTTGCTCTGAGAATAGAGACAAATGTTTCTTTGGCAAAGAGTTTGCGCTGGAATACAGGAATCGAACAGACCCAATATACACTGCAGATGCAAAGCACTCCTGTGGAACATTGCATTTTCAATAAAAGAAATCAATGTTGAAGGAATGCTAAAATCAATATCAGCTATGCCCATCTAGTTTATTATACCTCTCAATTAATGGCCACATACTATTTTTTGCCAGTTGTGCTTCAATCAGAGCACACGATGATGGCTTTACAAACTTCTCAACATTTTTTTTTTAATGTATAACAGTCATATTGTAACTCTGGGGCTGGAAGCTGCCTACATAAGATCAGAAGAAAGTTCTGCTGCCAGGTTTCAATCCCTTCTAGTCTAATGGCTCCATTTCTTTCACTCGGTTGTGCTTGTCCTTCAGTAGGATGCAGTCTACTTGGTTTCTGAATTAGAAGGGCGAGGTATACGTGTCCAGCAGCAGCTGTAACCCATGTCATAGCCAAAGAGTTCAGTACGAGGCGTTCTGGGAAATCCTAAACAAAACCGCATTAATACACTTCTCATACAATTGCCAGTGTGAAATGCGACTAAATGCTATTCTACAAGTGGAAGAAACCCATTGCTCTGTAAATGCAAATTGTAACTGTGCAGTAAGCACCTCCTCTGGATAAATCCCATCGTTTTCCTCACGCTTTCCATTGATAAAGCAAAACAGGGAAAGGAGAGATTTGCAAAGGTCCAAGTCTTCTGTACATCATCGTGCATCTCTCCAGCTCCGAGTACTGTACTAACAACCCAGCCCACAGTCTGCCGAGTGATTATTAGCAGAAGAATTTCTTAAAATAGCATCAATTGCTGGATGCTGGGAGGAAAGAGAACAGGGTGTGACTGTTGAAAAACAAGCCTGAGGAAAAAAACCCTATGTCTTTTGTGCTTATTTTGACACAAGCCTTTAAGCATTTGACTTATTGAATTTCAGCTACCTACACAAAGATACGCCACTCGTTTGATGTATTATGTTTAAAGGAAGTGTTCCACATTTTTATATGTTTTGTAAAATACGGAAATATGTGTTTTCTTTATCCTAAGCTGTCAAACTAAAGAACGAAATTTAACAGCACATCAAGCAATAAAATAATAAGATACTGTGCTGCTATAGAAATCTGAGCAATTCTGAGGACAAAACCCACATCTCTCAGATTTCCATTTTATATTAAATATTAAGAGCAATTTGCAAAAAATACAGTATTATTTCTCACGTATGAAAAAGTCACAGATAGAATCTGAAATAACTCCCATCATACCAAAAAACTTGCCCTACAACTCCATCAAGGGTTAGAATAAATTGTTGATTAATAGCACTAACTATAGAGGTCTGCTTTTTCTTTATTCTCTATGAGGAATTCTGTATGAAGAATGAGTGGGAGTGGGCTTCTAATATTGTATGATTGCCTGGTGAAAACAAATGACTTTGCAGATGTGTTCTTGAAGGCCAGCAGACAAGAACAGATATATCTTGTTTCTGGTTGCCAGGGGATACAGAAGACTGTGCATGGTGAATCAACCCTGCATTTAAAAAACGGTATTAGCAGGAATTGCTGTGACCAATGTGTGGATGAAACTTTCTGTGACCTGAAGCCCTGATGCAGGATGAGATACTTGTTGGTTGCTTGTTTTGATTTTCAGTAGTTATCATATCCTCATGGCCTTTACAAAATACATATTGTCATTAATACATAACAAAACTCACAAACATGACTCCAGAGGGGCTGAAACTTACGCTGTATAATTCATTACCTATTCAATTCTGTAATACTGTGTACATTCAGAGTAAGAGTTGGTATGACTAAAGCCTTGTATGACTTGTATTCTCTCAGTTATATGAAAGCTGAAGACTTTACAGATGATGGGGGGAAAACCTGATAATTTCCTATACCATAGTGGTTGGAATCGGCATTGTGACACATAGGGTTTGTGCGAATCCACTTGTATGCCACGTGTGGGAGTTTCCATAGGAAGAAATAACAGCTGCAGTGACTTCCGTTGAGCAACACAAACGTGCAGGAGGGAAGGGGAGCCTTCAAAAGATAATTTCTCTGATGTGGAAAGAACTACACTACATAGGGAAAACATCTGAAGCTTACTAGAGGACTGCCTCAATAAAAGCCACTTCCTGAAAGAAGTCTCACTGGCCTACCAGCACCACCAGTTCTGCCGTCTGACTGCCATTAATAATTCTGTGGATTTTGTGTATTTTATTTAAAGAAAGAAGAATAATTCTATTTCTATATGTAAACATTACCACGACAGTCTTTGTTATGGCCTCAGTTGACCTGTTGCTGAACTGCTTGCTGTGACGAGATGTGCTCCTGAAATGAGGAATCGCTCTGAAGAACTGAGAACTAAGGCATTTAAGGCATTTTAATGGAACATTTCTGTGAAAGGGTGAAAAATCAGGAAGGCAAACACAACAGCATCCTAAAGGTGTAATTGATTCCAGAAGAAACTCCAGCAGCGCACATAATTAATTTCAGAGGTACATTGCAAGGTATAGAGAGGCTGGGTTGATACCAGGGCAATAAACATTACATGCGACTATACAAGGGGTTTATCTCCGGTCTCACTCATATTTAGTTTGAACAAAATGAAACATGTCTGGAGAAGATTATGAAAGCTCTGACTTCACCTTTTATCTGACATATTAATGTAGTCAGATAAGATAATTCAATGAGGTGTGAATGGAAAAGGACACAAAATGATTGATGGCTGGTGCTGGTAAGAGAGCCAGGGCTGCTGGACTGAGGAACCACCAAAGAGCCAAATACGCACTGATGCCAAAAGGACACAACCTGAAGAAGAATGTTTTGACATTTGTTGTTGGCAGGTCTAAAATAAGGGGAATGAAGCACTGATTATAACTTTTTCTTAGGAAGTAGTCATTAGAAACTGAAGTGGATAAAGGATGGACTCAAGGCAGAGTAGGACAGCTGGAGAAGCAGATGTCTAAGCCCAGCCTAAGAGGACTCTCGGTAAATCAGAAAGAATCCATTAAAAGTGGTACCCAGGACATCTTCAGTTGAGACAGAAGACATCAAAAAAGGCCCGTCTTGTGCCAATTAAGATACGGAAGAGGTTGAAGAGAACAGGTAAGAACAAGTATTTACATTAGGTTTCCTGTCAAAAGCTGCAAAAGAAGCATTTTCGCTTTCCTGCAGGCGCGTTCTATAAGATGGATGATAAAACAGATAAAATATGATGTCTTGTGAGACAGTTTATAGTGCCTAGTGCAATATATAGGCAAATGCAATTAACCAGGTAATTATAGATCGATTTAATTTCCCAGCAGAGTCTACAGTTTTCTTCTCCTCTCAGCTAATGAATTGATACCGTATGCAAACAACCTAGTTTTTAATACATATGAACATGGAATACAATCTTTTCTCTAAACCCAGAAAGCAACTGAAGTGTGAATTTAAGACCAAAAGGTATATCACAGGGAGCAACAGAAACTATGATAATTATTTGCCCAGGTATTGATGTGCTTAGCAAAATAACCCTATTTAGAGCACAAAAGAAAAAAGCACAAGCATTATCTAAAAGAGCCCTTCAGTATCTTGCAATAGAATATCAAATGTGTATTAGACAAGTTCCCCACATCTCATTTACATGGTTTTGTTGTAACAGCTGAAGGGAAACCTGTAAACTAAAGATCTTAAAAAAACTGCAAGATTTCAATTTGTCTTATTGATTTGGCAGGTGCACAATTGAAGTTACTCACAAGTCTGCACTTAATTGTTTCCAAGATTAGGCCTCTGGGTACAGGCAAGACAGCTTGTAATGACACCTACAGGCAGCCTGCCTGGTGTTTTTCATTATAAAGAATTCCTGTGACCTTTTCTTCAAAGCTTTCACACACACCCTCTTCTCTCCAGGTCTTTTATATTTAGTTCGGAAAACAGCCTTGAACTGAAGAAGTGACTTTTCTTTGTCTCAAGAAATCTTGCTGAGGTACTTGAAAGTACAATACTATTTCTCTACACTTTTTCGCATTACTTGGGAAAACGTTGGCAGTCTACCTAAAACAGTAATTTATCAAAGCGAAAAACACACAATGTAGCCCACTGCACTATTAAACTACTATTGGGTGCTACTAAATCCACAACAGAATAGCTGTGAGTTGCCAGTGAGAGGAAACTCTTCATTTGTTGTATGATACAAAACAGTTTCTGCCAGGAAATAAAGAACTTTTTAACTGGATCGAATCACAGGGATGTAAATCCGGAAACTTAGGGGGAAATTCTCTGAAGATGAAACACTACAGCAGTTCCTCGGGGGCTGGTATGGGAAAGATGCCGATGCTGCCTTCAGTTAGGCACTGTACCACTGGGAAAGCAGCAGCATGCTGGGGTTCCCCTGCGCCTTAACACTGGGGACTCCAGATTGACAGCAGCTAACAAAGCAGTTTTGTCCTAGTACCCCCTGCTCTTCTCCTACAAAGCTACCATTTCACCAAAAAAACTGTTGGAAAGTTACGTAGACACCTCAACTATTTGAAAATGTTTTTTTTCAGTCTCAAAATGTGGAAAAAGGAAATAAGATTAGGCTCGAGAGATCTCACAAGAGATAGAAAAACGTTGTGAAAATACATATCTAAACATAAAGCTATGTTAGTATGGTTCAACATTATTCAGCGGTCACTAACTGGCTCATTCCTTTGGCACTATAATTGTTCTTCCCTGGCTGTTCTAACATACAAAGCAGATTGACTCTCACTCCTATCCAAGATAGAATCACCACTATCCAGACTCACCTGTTGATCTGAGGCCAGACGGTGGTATCACAGGCTCGGGATCTCAGGTCTGTGCTGGCTGGACAGCAAAGCTTCACCTGACCTCATCATTTCTCATTCTCAAGTGCCAAGTTTTGTGGAAGCATGATGAAGGAGAGGGCGAGACGCAGGAGGACAGAAGGGAAGGGACAGAGATGGATGGAGGTGCTGCTGACCGACCACACAGTGCACGGTGGCTTATGGGCCAACAGAAGTTCCTTTCACTTCACAATTTATGCGAGTGGAAAATACTGTAATAGCGAATCTAGCCCTCTAGTGCAAAAAACAGCACCTCTTCTCAGATCCTTTACTGGCATCCTAAGAAAACCCTCCTCCAAAATCAGATATGCACCAGCAAATATGGGAATGATTTTCAGCAAAACATTTCCCCGGTTTTGCAAGTAGCAACATAAAGTAAAACAGGAGATGGTGTAATAGTGCTTTATAGCTTGCCTGTAAACCTTCTATTTCCTTCTAAAAATATTCTTCTGTGTCTCTTCCTTCTTTCCCCTGAGACATTTGTCACAGTATCTTTAGCATCTCCATGAAGAATGGGTTAGAACATCCACCATTCATGCGTGGTGTTGCATACACATTTTTAAGTGAGCTGGTTATATAATAGATGTGCAGGATATCAATCCGTTGTTTTTGTTTAAGATGAGGTTCGTATTTCACTGTCTTGAAATGACTATTTTACTTCAGCAAAAAGCATTCAAGATGAACTACCCCCTCAGTGGCAGCTCTAGGGAATGAAACAAACTGGGAAAGCAATAGTAGCAGTTTGTAATCAAAATCAAAGTACACATATAATTTGTTTCTGTATTTTTTGCAGTCTATGCAGAAGTTACGGGGCTTTTTTTTAGAACCAAAAGAGGTCAAGGGGAAGAATATCTAAGTCAATTCAGTAAGTCTTCATAGCAAGAAGTCTCAAGTAAACCAGCACAAATCATACGTTTTGGGGGAGGGTTTGGTGCCATATTAGTTTTGCCCCACAGAAATGTGGGGAAGAAAAGAACTGAAAAGAATCTAAGGTTAGAAGCAAACAGAGGCCACAAACCTGCAAGCCTTTCTGCTCTGATTCCTACAGTACGTCTGAGCAGCCCTTCAGATCTGCTAAACGAAGATTCAGACTCGAGTATCAATTATGTGGTGTAGACTGAAGCACTCTTGGCGAGTGCCAGGGAAATGAGGACTATGCCAGACTCAGGACTATTCTAATCAATGCAGATCAACTCAAATAAACTGAATAACAGGTGCTTATGACAAAACTGAATTGAGCAAACACCTTCGGAGTGCTTCTAGCTAACCAGCACTTATTGGTTCTCACCTGTGAGCATTCAGAGACTCAAAACCAATACTTCTTTCCCTACTTGTTATCCTCTTGATTAAGCCAGGGCTAAGTGCAGTAAAACAAAACAAAAATAAAGAAGATAATTAAGACTAGGATCAATTAATTCATTTTCAGTGTATTCCAGTAAAATGCAAACAGAAAATAGATCGCCCAAGAGTTAAAGAATCCACAGCTAATGCAGGTGCTAATCTCCTATTCGCCAATGTCTCAAAACTGAGCTTCACCCCCAGAATCTTTTTTCACCCTTATCTGCTTCAATCACTTGCTCATAGACCATAAACAAAGAGCTTACAGAGAAAAATAAACAAGGAGAGCAATGCAAACACATTGCTGTAATATAAACAGTTTCTCCCTGACAACGACTTATTTCACGGAGATTACAAGGTAATTAGGAAACAATAACAAAGAATTAAAACAAACTCTAAGACACTGGGTGGAGAAAATGAGAAATACAGCAGCAGTACGTGTTAACTACACAGCTATCATGATAATACACTTTCAGATCCTACTGTCTCAGTAGAGCTTTAGTTTTCTAGACAGAAGGCCAATTGTGCTGGGGTGGAACGGACTGACAACATGAAATTGCAAAGAGGAACCCAACACAGATAAAATCCCAAGACTTAAAATGCTGTTCCTCACAAAAAATGAAAATTAAAGGCAGTATTCAAGGAACATAATGTATGGAAACTAAACATGAAAATGATGAAGTTTAAAGAAATTAAAGTGCAAAAGTGTACCTTCAGTAACTCCTCAACTCCATCAGAATTCATTTTCACCAGCATCCTTCAAGACACCAGTCTTGAAAGCTAATTTAGAACTAAAGGCTTCAAATGGATGTTGACAAGGTTGTGTCGGTCCAAGCACTGGAAGAGTAGCAAGGACTGACTGTATAGTGGACAATAACACTATTATATGGGGTCAGTAAAAACAAAATGAAAAGATCAGGCCCTACAGTAGTTGGCCATGAACTTGTGCACCCAAAGCTGGACAAGGAAGGAGGTTTTTTTAATTCTGTCTTCTTCCGAAAATTCATTTTTTAAATAAGGAGTGAAATAATCCTACCCTTTCCATTTCAACTTTATCAGCAACTATTAACGTTTCAACTGTAGTTTATTTCACCGGCGCAAGCCCAGGATCAGTTAGTGTTCTCAGACACCTGCAGCCTACACACAATTTATAGGATATATACAATCATTAAAAAAAAAATACATCATCAAAATGCATGACAATGTGCAGTTATATGTTATGTAACTTCCATAATTCATATACCAAACGAATAATGGGGGCAAGCTAATGTATAATGTGACATTGCCTTGACTCTGCCTTAAAAGAATAATGAACGTTCCAGTTCATTTTTCCTGTTACATAAGCGTATTCGTAATGCATTTATAATCTGGCTTCTACATATAAATCTGTTATTGCCATACTTCTGCTAAACATCATACATTCTAAGGCATACAGTTTATGGTTATTATTTTTAATTGTTTTTTTCAAGTACAGTCATAAGACTTCCCAGTTTTTACTGGTTACAGAAGTAGACCCCAATTCCTAGGCAGGTCAGCTCTCGATTCCTCTCACTCTCCAGCTGTCAAAACTAAAGCCTCATGATGTCCTGGAAAGAAGAGTGAAGGATGTCATTGCACTTAGACTACTTTTTTCTTTAAGACATCGAAATACGCTACAGCTGTGTAGCAATGTCACTTGAACTGTGCAAATGCCCCAACCATTCCATAACTCGCTCAGAAGAAAATACCTTATCTTCACCAGAAACCTCATCTGGAGGAAAGGCAGAGTTTTCCCGCAGAGCAAAAGGAAATGTTCTCGCTTTCAGCAATATAAGTCTTTTTCAGTGGACAGCTAACAATGCTCATCCATGCCAATCTTTGGTGAAGGAGGGTGACCTTAATAACCAGGATCAAGAACATAATGCAAAGGTTGATAGAAGAGAAGAAAATTGCTTCAGATGAGTAAATGCCTCCAGGGTGTGAGAACAAAATAGAGAAGGTAGGAGGGAGGGAGGGAAGGATGGAGAGAGCGAAGTCGCTGCCAGTGGCTTTGAGGGACATAAAAAAGAAAAGAAACTTGATCTTCAAACTGATCTGATTTAGAATAAAAGGGGAAAAAAATCAGTAAAAATAAGAAGAAACGCTTCCACAGCAAGTGCTCCTAGGAACTGTGAGCTATACAGATTCCCGTGGTAGGACACACCAGACTGGTAAGAGGAACCATGGGTTTCAAATCACAGGGTTTAGCACAGGGACGCTCACACTAGAAAGGGAGGCAGAACTTCTGCTTTTTGTCACATTTGCTTAACACCAAGTACCTCTAGAAACTCCACTGAGTCTACATTTGTATTTAATGCATTGCAAGATGGTTTCCAGACAGTGCTGGGCGGTTTCATATAACTTGCCCCCAAAATTAGCATGTATTTGGGGAAGAGAGGGATTCGCATTCATTCATGGAGAAGCTTATGGGGATTATAAAGAAGAAGAGGAGAACTGATGCTGAAAAAGCAAAGTTGTGCATAGTTAAGAGAGATTCTCAGTCTTCCTCTTCAATTAATTTATATGCATATATATTACTTTACCTTCCTACTTTGAGGCAATTAAACTCACTTGAGACCTTAAGTCCTGTGGGTTGTCCATTTCTTAAAACCTGTGTATCACTACTACATGACAACAAAGGCTATGGCAGAATTTCTGCTGGTTAGTATAGAAACTGCACATTATGGAATATTTTTCATTTCTTTGGGAACCTGAGATTCAATTTCACTGACCAATTTAATGCTTCAGATCAGAAGAAAAAGCAGTAATTCTCCCAGAATTGATGAAACTGCCAAATAAATGAGCGTATGAGCTAGAGGCATCTCTCCTTAGGTGGGAGTTAATGAAGTCAAGATCCCGACTTCAGTATTAGACTATGTTCATAATACATGACCTACAGTTAGCGAAGTGCCAAGGGAAAACCAGAAGGCAAGACAGACAATTTCTTAGGAAACAGGGAGCTTACAAGTGTTCTTCTAAGAGTTGCATTTCTGGGGTATTTTTTGCTTCTTTTGCCATTCATCTCACTGAAAAAGGCTGATTAACCTCCGATGCCAATATATTAACGTTTTACTTAAAGCCAGCTGTCTGCTTTAAACATTAGTGTAGCAAAATGATCCAAAATAATTTCTGCACTGCATTAAATTACTTCAGTATTTTTATGGTAACTCTTCTTGACATGTTGGTTATTCCTAAGAACATAATTCACATAGAATGCACTGCATTAAATACAGAGATAGTCTCCGGGTTCAGAACCAAAACTGAAGACATTTCCTTCTTAGACAAGTGTTGAGCAAGGTCGGCATCCTGGTAACATCATCATATGGCAGACGACAGTTGTGAGACTCCACTTCAGTGTTTCAGCAACAAAATTCCCAAGTCGCTCTTAAATTATTCAAGATTCTTTGAATCTGGACCATTACCAGTTCTGCATGATCAGTAAGAGCTAGCTCTATAAAAATAGAAGTGCTTACAACTATGTGAACATATTTGGAAATGGTGAAATATATATGTAAATATCTGTCACCACCTAATCAAATAGAGATTTTTGCTTTTCCACATGACTGGCAAACTGCAGCAGCCATTTGGCAGGGAACATGCTCGATTCAAAATGTGCCTACATAACCCAAACTAAGTATGCAATAAAAATAAGTTTAGTAATATTCCCAGTTACAAAGTCACTCTCTTCAAATGGACAATGAATTTAGAGCCAAAATGAGACTTTCTAATACACCCACTATACAGGCAAGAGCATACACCTTGCTGTGTACCGTAATTTCTAAGGACGTGAGTAATTTTGTGTGCACTCACATATATAGTGCACATTAATATCTTGAATATACTGTTGTAAACAGGGCCAGGTTAGGACAATTTTTTTCCCTGATTCTCTGGAGGGTTTCCCAACCTACATGGAACTCCCTCCAGTTCCAGGTAAGCAACCATCCATTTTGCATCGGTACATTACTGGTAACTCTTCATACGCAATGCACACAAATACTGCTAAAATGCAGTAACTGAAGTTAAAACAAGCTGCCTATAGTATCCATGTCCATACCAACAGGCTCCTGGTTAGCAGGGAGGCCTTTCCTGTACAAAACCATAAGCTCAGGTATCTGTTTTAGGAAAGAGTAAAATAAACACTAACAACACTCCCTTCTTTAGACAAACACATTTAATCTAAGCAAGTGTTGACATCCTATTGGCTTCCAAAAGATTTTTAAAATGTGTTCGCATGGTACTTCAAACAAAAGCAATTTCAGGGATTGTGTGGAATATGAACTTGGCTATATAGCTAACAAAGGACATTTATTGACCTTGCAACATTCTAGATCTTGCTCTGTGTAACTCCATGAATTCCAGAAAAGAAATTTTAAAAAGCGCCAGGGTCTGAGTAGTTATTCCAAGTTTAGATCCCCCTATCACCACTGCTTTGACTGTCCATCCTTGTGTCTAAAAAACATTGCGGAAAAGACAGTTAAATTCATCATGGTGTTTAGCTCTGTCCATCAGTAATTCAGAAACAAAAACCCAAACCAAACCAAAACCAACAAAACAAACAAGCAAACAAAACAAACCCACAACAAACAAAAACCCAAAAAAACCCCAACAGAAAACAAAACACCATCAAACTAAAAAGGGGTTTTAGGACTTAATTCTCTATCATATAGACTGTATTTTCAACAGACAAGCAGAAATTATAAAGTATTGTCCTACCTTACTGTGACATTTATAGTGCAGGAAGGTGAGTAATTAGATCAGAAATTAAAAGGTTAAGAGAAAGAGATAAAGTTTGTAACTGCTGCACGTTCCTATTACTCAGAAAAGCTACTGAAAACTTCACTTCTGATCCATGTGATGGCCGGGCTGGGAGTGAGTGCTGTCATCAGCCAGCACAGCACTCGACACTACAGCACCAGCCACCCCAGAGCGGTGCAGGCTGGAGGCGAGCGCTGGTTCCAAACCCCCTCTTCCCCCGCCAAGAGCCCCGCTTGGACAAACCCCCCGAGAGCCTGAGCCAGGTACAGTTCTCAGACCAACATCCCAGCTAATGCATAATTTCAAGACTGGATTTAAGGGACCAGCTTGGGTCCAATTCTCAGGATAAATTTAAATAAACGATGTGCATAAGTCAACTTTCTTACTTTGTATTACTCATCGATAAATAATCATGAGGGTTGCTCAGAATAATTCAATACTGATTTCTTTCCAAAAAACGATTTTAATCAAATGACAATTGTGTGCAGTATTTAGAAGGAATACGCAAGCAGAGAGATTTAAAAGACAAAGCTGGAGGAGCAGTAACCAGGGAGCTATGGGGCAGGCAACATGAGTTTACTGCTGAGAGTCTAGACTTACATGTCCCACAAAACTTGCAAAAAATTAGTGCTTCCTCTTGGATAGTAAATGCAAACCGCAGCTCAACTGTTTGCTCTTGCAGAATCCAAATTTTAGACTCCCAAGTTGCTGGGGATTCCTAAATTATAATTAACAAAACAACTCACAATGGAAGCATCAAACCCCTATACACTAGACTTCTTCTATTTAATAAGCTTTGTTGGCAATTTTCTAAATGCTATTTTATGCCACACTTTTACTCAACATGTAAATCATTTTTGCTCTTTTAGTGATCTGAAGTTGTTCACAAGATGAAAAGTAAAGGTACAATATCAGAGACAGTTTCAGGACTTCTAGACAAGCAACACTAAAACCATGACATCTTAATTTCCATATATTGCAAATGGTATAGGCAAAGCAAAGACGTCCAAGCTATTATTACCACAAACTGAATGGTAGAAAAGGACACTCTGGCAAGCTGAACATAAAACACATCCTTGATTTCAGCAGATCAAGCCCTGTTTAGTAAAAAGATGTGAGATCCTATCATAATCCTAATAAGAAAGGAAAATTATACTTATTTTTCAGGATCAAGACTAAAAGATGCCATCACAGAAACACAGCATCTTCTAATTTATAGTAATTTATACCCATAACTTCCAGATGGAGGATAAAAAAGCTTTTCTACACATGTACAGAGGGAAATGTCATCACTGAATGCTTCCAATTTGACTTGATTTATGGGAAAACACTCTATTACCTTCCAGGAGCTGCCATCCTGAAATATTAAAAAATAAAGTGTTCAGGATATCCATCTTGCCTACATGGACAGTATGAGCTGAGACAGAGGGAGTTTATAAGGAGGAAAAAAAAAGGGGGGGAGGAAAAAAGGGCAACAAAACCAACTTAGAGATTGACTTTAATTAAGAGAAAGCCCATAATGTGCATCACTCCTGGAAGTGTTTGTCCTCACACTGGTAATTCTTCCCAGGCAATGGGAAAGAGAACAGAAAGGCGGAGGAAACGAGAAAGGAGGATTGTTGGTGGTCCACACTTGTCAAACGATGAGGCAGTTTACTCATTAGGGAATTCATAGCCTCAGAGGCTAAAGAGTTTATGAACGGGAACATTAGGAAGATCTTAGTACCAATCCATATTTGGATTTCAGTACCAAACCAATTTTGATGCTCTTGTTGTGCTTAACGGTGTGGCAGCTACATTACAAGTTACTACAAGCTTAAGCTCTGTTGCGCCTACACAAGCTGCAGCCGCTGCACTGCAGATATATCCTGTGTCTGCTCCTTCCAGTTCGGTGTTGACAGTTCTTTTAAACAGGTTTTGCCTCCTAGACAGAAAGGGAGGTTAACTGGCTAAGGGTGGGGTTGTCCACTTGGCATAGAGAGAAACTGATTAAAACAAGCGTTAGACAACAAAAAAAGCATCGAAGTCTACCAGGACATGTAATAACAACACTCCTTAGGTAACCACAAAGAATGTTTCAAGCTTCACTGGAGCTTGTCACTAGATACAGTGATAAATATGTGTTCACATAAATCATTATCCCCACGCTGACGGATAATACTTTTCTCCAGCTGCCTGTTCCACATCCTCTTGCAGAGCCTCAATAAAAGGAGCATCAAACGGAAGGTTTAATTTTTCATCGTTGTGCGAACATGACCAAAAATTATGAACAAGCATCAAACCGCTCACCAAAGCTAATGCACACCCCGGCTGAAACGTGAGCTTCAGAGGCAGCAGCCCGCAACTTCAGAGCTGAAACCCAGCAGAAAAGCACTGATGGGGCTGCTAGATGGACTATTTTAATGTCGTTCTTGCTTCGCATGAAAAGTTTATTCTGAAAGACAGAGCCAATCTGTGTGGGCTTGATGCTGACATTAAGTCTCGTAACTTGCATTACATTACTGCATGCTTAACACTGCTGAAAAATGGAAATTGAGGCTTTCTTGTCTAACAGGTAAAGAGAATTCCACATAAACTGGATTGGATTTTTTTGCTTGTGGGGTTCTCTTACTTTTAGTTTTTAATTCCTATTCAAGATCTTTTCCTTAAAGACTACAACAATGGAAGTAGCATACAGGAAAACAACTCTCTCTTTTTGTATATTGAAAATATAATATATACCTCCATGTGAGTAGCTCTACCACAGCAAACACATTCAGAGAAAATCTGCTCCAGCTTGTTATTCTCTAGTACCACAAAAATTCAACACCATGGTGTTCAAGTTTGTGTGTTGTTGGTACAGCAAACCAGGGTAAATCGACCCAAACCTGCCCAAGTTCCGGCAGCACCATGGACTGAAAATGGCACCGGCGCAGCATTTACGGGTGAACTCAAAACGCCACTGTCACTCAGTCCTATAATACGCAATTTTTTACTTAGAGAACTCACACGAGGAAGCTCGAGGACACACACTGCCAGCCCTAAGACCGTGTTTCTCAGAAATCAGTGTAGCATGTCTGTAAACAAACTGTTCCACCTAAGTCCTTTAATAATATGTTCCTGTTTTACCTTTAATATGTAATATATACAATGCTTCAAAGAAATCTTTCAGTTCTTGTAATCTCATTTCCTTCCTGGGTACATTTCAGCAAACTGCTCCAAGAAGGATGGTTCCTGTTCCTTATAGTCTGATACCAATGGATTTAATTCATTCTCAGTTGCCCACTCCTTTCCAGTGCCTATAACTTCTCTTTCCCCTCACACACACTTGGGTATTCTCCTCTCTGTTTTCTCTGATAAATAGAAAGTAATATTTACAATATTTAAAACCAGCCCCAAATGTCCCCACATCTTTGAGAGACTCTTCTCAGTGAGAGAAGCAGCTAAAAGCAGAGCCTTCAACTATTATTGAAATTATCATTAAAAACAGCCAAAGAAGATCTAATTTTATCTTTTTTTAAGAAGACAAAGAAGTTTATCTTTCACTTCCTACCACTATTTTGATTTAGTATCAAAATTAAATATTCTTCCAATAATCTTTCACGACATCTGCCAGCCAGCAGTACACATTAGCTATTCTCCATCCTCCCTCACTGTACCACTTCATTAATGTGAACTCAAGGTCTCCTGCCCTCTTTCATAATTTCTAATTACCTATAGGCAATATTATATGGAATGTCCATTAGCATAAAGATTATTTTTGGCATGATAAGACATATTTTAAGGCTATCAATCTTTCTCCAGGCTGAAAATGATATATATTTTGCCACCTCTGGGTTCTTGCTTATAACTTTTCAAAAGTAGTATTCCATGCAAAGAGGTTAGTTTTAATTTTATCCCCAGCTATTTTTATTCCACTAAGTCCCAATTTAAAGTTAAAGCTCGCCATCACATATAATGACTGACACAAATTCTAAGAAGGATGATTTCATCTTCCTCCTATGTTCAGCAACCGTGTTTGGAGTTTGGTCTGTCATGCTGTGAAACTTGCTTGGCTCTGCAATCTGCTAATGCAGAAAATGTCTGTGTGAGCATCAGAAAGGAAACAAGTTCATCATTTGAAAAGGCTTGTCATGGGAAAACACAAGTCAGACATATGTGGCTTATAAACACTAGTCCTCCTGTAGGAAGAAACGTCTAGTTAGTTGTCTGTTCTAGCTCATGTATGCGAATGAGAAAGCAGCAGATGAAAATCTCCTAGGTTTCTATCATCTTTCTCAAAATGACAAACTAAGACTACAGGAAACATTTGCTAGAAGCTATGAAACAGAAAGAAGCAGCAACTTGGCAGAATAAATCACCAAGTTCTTCCCATGCTGTGTATTGTTTCTAAACCAACTGCTTCTGTGATTCTGTTTTTGAGTTATCTTAAAAAATTAGCCTAGTTGTCATTAATTTCGATTGCAGTTGTACTTTGCCAGTCATGGTGTGACACTAAACACCATGTTTCAGCACAAGCGGCCCCTTTGCTGGTATCCAGCGGTACACAATGCCCTCTCTTCTCTTCTCTTCTCTTCTCTTCTCTTCTCTTCTCTTCTCTTCTCTTCTCTTCTCTTCTCTTCTCTTCTCTTCTCTTCTCTTCTCTTCTCTTCTCTTCTCTTCTCTTCTCTTCTCTTCTCTTCTCTTCTCTTCTCTTCTCTTCTCTTCTCTTCTCTTCTCTTCTCTTCTCTTCTCTTCTCTTCTCTTCTCTTCTCTTCTCTTCTCTTCTCTTCTCTTCTCTTCTCTTCTCTTCTCTAATATTAAAGCTATCAATGCATTCTGCCGGGCAGACACCTCTCTAAATAAAGCTCTGCCTTAAAAACCTAATATATAAAGAAAAAAAACCAACAAAACAGAAAAACACTCTTCTTGTTTTAAGTTAACTGTTGCCATCCCATCACCAGCAATGTCCTACCTCAGGATAACTTCTATAAGCACAAACACTTCATTTCTTTTTTCCCCTCTGTCATGTTGCTTTCTCTTGCAATTGCAGCTCACAGTGTTACAACAGGAGTCAGCATTAAGGAGAAAATAGTTCTTGATTCGCTAAAGGAGTAGAAGTTTTAACCGCAGCAGCAATCAGGGCAGCAGACCAGAGGCTCAACCTGCACACGATGCAACGGTGCCTTGTAAAAACAAACACACTTCACAAAGTTCAAAGCTCGGCTGCTAGATCTTATTCCTGGAGTTCATGAACACCACTCCCTAAAGTACACACACACAAACCACAGGCAGAGCACTGAGACAGACGACAGATCCAGAAACAAGAAATAAAGCTTATTTGCTCTTAGAAACAAGGGAGAAGGTGCTAATCTTGGTGAAATAGGATTCCTGCGGTACTGGTGAATTACTGTCAGGATCAATTACTTGCTTCAGCAGGGCTGTCAGGCTCAACCAAGTGCCCGTCCAGCAAACCATTTCTGTGCTGTGCTTTTCCTTCATATTTCAACACTTTGCTCTCATTCCTATTTTTGGGTCTTTGTTTCAGGCCTTCTCCTTTGCACAACTATATTTCAGGTCATGGCAAGAATTTGCAATTTAATGTTAAAACCAACACAGATGCAATGATTTGCCCAATAGGAACATGAAAGATAGAGTTGCATCAGAGAAATAAAAATCCAGGAATATAAGCCATCCTTGGCTAGCCATTTGTTCTAGTTACCTGTATCCTGGTAAGCCATCAAACTGCATCTTTGCTTGGCTGCTTTATGACTTGCTCAGTTTCTACTGAGCAACATCAGTTATTTCTGCACTCGTCATTGTTCCGATCTAGATTATCTTCACACAGACTTGACAGAAGAACAGCTGATAAAAGAAGAATCCTCTCTTTTAAGCTTGTATAGGAGGACATTGCTTTTACCTGACTATTTCCTCAAACATTTTACTGACTCCAGGAGTGTAAACAGAGGTGAGTTTTCAATGTAAATTAAGAATAAAGAAATAAATTAATTGCTAGGCATGAGCTAACTTTGCATTTTTCTTCCATAAGCTGGATGATTACTGTCTCTAAGGTTTCCTTTCCTATCACCCACTGCACCCTCCAAATGAATCGCTTCATTCGTGAATTAAAGTGGAGCCAGACTGCACAAAATCAGCACTATTATTTTGGTCAAAATCAGGGATTTATGTAAGTTTGCTATCTCAACCGTTCTCATACCTTTTCTGTCTTCCACTAGGAAAATGATTGGCACTGTTCTAACGACCTGGGGTACAAATTAATGGCAGAGACAACACTAAATAAATGTGTGGCAGAGCGCTATGCCAAGATCTGTGCTGGAAACGGGGAGAATTGCTCCTGCGACTACAGGAGCACATAAATTCTGGCTGACCAAGAGTAAGGGAAAATTAATTAAGAGACTAAATTTAAATTCTGCCAAATCATGCATACTGTCATATGAAAACACAAATATCCAGGTGAGTAACGACATGCACAGTGGGTGCTCTGCTACCTGAACACTAGACCTACATTTTAATCTATTACATTTTTGTTCTTTTCGTACATCCATTTATGGCAAT
Source organism: Columba livia (assembly GCF_036013475.1). Lineage (NCBI taxonomy): Eukaryota > Metazoa > Chordata > Aves > Columbiformes > Columbidae > Columba > Columba livia. The sequence goes on along the minus strand of NC_088605.1, from coordinate 76,346,858 downwards.
GGTTGCATACCATGAGTTTTACTGTTTTATCTATACACCCAGTCGTTTCTTCCATGTCAGCAAATCTCTGAAACCTATCACGAGGAAAAAGAAATCTTAATAGAGCAGGAATACAGGACTGTGAAACTTCAGAAGTTCAAAAACTATTTAAATGAGGATAATTCTTTTTGGTTTTAACCTACTGGACTGGAAGGCAATGGTGCTAGCTATAAATCTCATCCTAAATGCTCCTTTGGAAGTTACAAAACTGCTTGCTGAGTTGGTATTTTCATATCTACCACCCTAGTAAATTTGCAGGAAATTCAATTACAGTGCAGCTTGGGTATTGTGACTCATCTTCATCCCACCCCCATTTCCAGTTGCTTTCTGTTAAAAGAACTGGTTAACTCATTGGGAAATTTGTTAGATCTGACAGTACTATTAGTTTTCTTATCAAAAACTCTTCCATCTACCCTCTGTACTGTATGTATCATTTAGCTCAACATTACTCACGAGCTCCAAAAACTCAGTACAATCAATTCCTTCTACAGACTTTAACACACGTTCTGGATTTCTTCCACTGCTTGCTCATTATTTTGCAATGCACTTTTTCCTATTTGCAGATTTATCAGAAAATGGAACTGGTGTGATGGGGTCCATCGCCAAGGAGTGTAGGGTGGGATCTAGCTGCAGCAACTCATCAAAACCGGGGAAGAACTAAATGGGAAAATGGCTTCATTTTTGTAGCTGTTGTAATTTTATGGTCTTCGGCCACAAGTTAATCACAGCCAATTGTGCAGAACTGCTGATGTTGGGACATTACGTATCAACGGGGTTGCTATTTTTAATGTTCCTCTGCAAGGTGCTCTAAAACCTTGGCTTGGGGGAGGCTGGGGCAGCGCGCTGTGCAAAACGCACCGACCTGGAGCACTGGCGCTGGCCAGTGGAAATGGTTCATCCAGGCAACCCCAGGAGAAGAAGGAAAGCAGCTCATCGCTTGCCTTCTGAGTGCACGGAGTAGACACATATATCAACACAACCTCTACATGTGGGAGGACAAGATGGTTCATGCTGAAGCTGGTTTCAATAAGGCTGCAGCACACAGACATACATAGGCAACGAAGATTAAGCCACTAGGTCGCAAAAGAACATAAACAGGAGATAAATTTTCCGTTTTTCAGCATTAATGAAATTAGTAATAATACTAATAAAAGTCTACTGAACGATTCTATGATTCTTAGATACAGACATATACACCTTTTTCTTAACCCTTCGTCTTTAAAATAATCCCTCAAACAGCTCAGTTTCTACAAAACAAGACCTTTTAAATGGACCAGTGGAGAACACACCTTGATTTGGGAGGAAAACGGCTTTCACAAGTGCCATTAAACAACTCTTAACACTTTAGAGAAATTTTAGACGTTGCACATACTGAAATCTATATTGTACATACTGAAATCTATATGGCATATACTGAAATAGTCTGACAGTTCTCCTGCACCATTTTTATTATCTGAACTAAGTCTGCGACTGGAACTGCAGCATTAGAACCTTTTTCAGAGCGCTATACATGTCAAGGTCAGCACGCAGGATGACTATGTTGGATGCTCTATGTAGCTCGCCTAAAACATATGGGAAAAAAAGAGTTTTCTTGTACCTTGAGGATGTTAAATAGCAAATACTGAGTTTGTTCCTATTAAATACCTTATAATGGATGAGCTTAAAATAAAACATCTTTGATAAAGTTAAATTCTATTACTAAATCTAGTACATTTTTATTATTAGTTATTTAAATTTATGGGTATATGCAGTGTCAACACACCATGAAATGAAGAAATTACCAATTTCCAGCATGAATTACTTGATAAAAGGGACTGTGTTAAATGCAGAGTTGTTGAATAAAATCAGTAATGCTACAGTGGTTAATTATCAAGTTATTTAAAGGAAGAAAACCTGCAGTATTTTACAGGGTATTAAACTTGCAATTGCTCGCAGTACCTAACAGACAATATTAGTAAACACAATACATTTCACAGTGGACAGCAGTAAATACCTCCATGTCTTTAAAAACCATATTTTTAACACTGATTCCATATTGCTTAGCAATCAGGCTACAAAATATCACAAACACTTATGTCATTTTGACATAAATTTCTCATTTTTTCAAGCACAATCTAAACCCGCTTCATTGGACGCCTTAAGTTGTCATGAGAGCCACAGACAGTTGCGATTTCCCTCAGTAAAATAAATGATTAATTAGCAAAACACGGTATGCAAGGTATGTCTGGAGTGACTTATCTCTATTGCTACTCATAGCTGTTAGCTTCAATTTCCAAAGCTCTCCAGCCTGCACGGTGTTTTGCAGAGCTGGGAAAGATGCATGGGCTTGAAATGAATAATTTATATTCCAAATTACACAAACATACAGACGAGGCATCTTAATTATCTAGATTAGCAACCACTAAGGTCACTTCTGATAGCCCCATAAAAACACCTGAAAGTAGAATTATGTAGTTGATAACCTGTGTATTCCATAAAGAATACAGGGAAAATATGACCTGTTGAAATAAGCTTAAGTGTGGGAAAGATTTCCTTTTTACTGGGACATTCAATAAAATTCATCAAGTTTAACATGTGAAGTTTGGACATGAACCCATTAGCACTGACTAAACGGATTCCTTCCCAAAACAGCTGTATTTGTTCACTGTTTATTTCAGCATAGAGACCCTCTCTTGCCAGGCAGAAAACCAAAACCGTATCAGTTTTCCTCATACGTTCCTGCCTGAAATGTTCTACCAGCAGTTTCAACAAAGGTGAAGCCCTTCAACATCCTCCCCATTGGCCTGGAGATGAAAATCATTTCAGTCTCATCTGGAACAGCAGGGGAAAGCCCATCTATTGTTTGGGAAAAGGCAGCACATATTCATTAGCGCTGATAGGAATAAGTAAAGAAGAAGCTGCAGTCTAATTGTCAGAAATTAATTGACTACACGCAATCAGTTAGTGGCCAGAAATGTACTAAAACATAGAGAACTAAGCACAGCATACGGAGGAGCAAAGATGACACAGATTCGGAGTTGAAGGAAAAACAAAACAAACCAACACAAACCCCAGTTCAAGACACGTGAGAGAGATGGAGAGAAAAGGGAGACCAAGAACAACCCTCGGCTTTGGCCAACGAGCTCTTGAGAACACGTGGGGACAACCTGCCTCCTGCCACTTGCATGCCCAAAGCTATAGAGAATTATTAGTAGACATTTTCAAGGCTTTTTCACTGAAAGTGAAATGGTAATTCTCTTAATTAAATGATCATTCATTAGTCTTTTACTCAATCTATTACCTAATAACATTGTCAATCTTGCAAGTTACTGCCATGGCTTTAATTTCCCTTTTCATTATAAGACTAATAACTAACTAAACTCACAGCTTCATAAATCTGTACCACAGTACAAAATATACTGTGTGCACTTTTTCCATTCAGATTCTTCAATTACAAGCAACTGCAACCAAAAAAAAAAAAAATAGCATATTGTAGTAGCTAGAACTACATTTTGGCAGATCATAATTACATTGTTCCTTAGAAGCAGTGCTCGGCGCTTAAGAAGAAGGATTATATTGAATAACGAGGCCAATATTTTAACTCAATTAACATATTATTTTTCAATAAAGTGGTGTACACTACTGTAATTTTTTCTTCTATGGGTAACATCAGCTATAAAACAGAAATACTGCAGCTTTCTTCTGATAACTCAGGTGTAATTTTTCCCACAAAGATTGTATGGTTTAGATATATTAAGTGGAAGAAAACATGTGACATATTATTATTTTTATAAATAAATATACTTACTTCATACTGTTACAGGCACAGAATATTTCACTTCCATGCCATATAAGCCTGCCAGAGACTGTGTTTGACTACATCTAAAAACACATGAGATTCTACTGTAAGGAAAATTTTTCTTTCATGTCTTTTAATTCTGTACTGTTGTGAGTTTGATTTATAATATTGGTTTGGACAGAAGTGATTTCTGGATGAAGAAATCACATCTGGTTACAATGGAAGCTCGGTACCTTCTCCATGGAAACTGCCTGCCAAATGTGCTCATGTGATTTATTTATCAGATTCTTCAGCACAATATTTCAATTTGATGGAATTATATTTTCCTGGGATCTTTCACTAATACTTTAAAAGTGACATAAATGCATAAATGTCTGTATTAGTGGAGATAATCAAGTTGTGTCACTCCAATATCACTTTGTAATATTTGTCAAGGTCATTTTCTCTTTGGTTGTTCTTTTGAAACACGTTCTGGTTTTGGCTTAACATTTAAGCATGTTTTAAAGACTAACTGGGAGTATTGTGTTGTAACTGCTCTTTCACTCTCCTGCAGTTACACCATGGGTGATGCCCACTGTTTAGTGGATGGGTTTGTGAACTCTCCATGGAGATATGAAAACTCTGTACTTTAACAATGACCTTGCAAAGTAATCTTTTGTTTCAAGCATTTGCATGTGTATTGATTATCAGTAGAACTGGAATATTGCAATACGTATCGAACAGCTATTTCTCAGCCAGGCTACTAAAAAGGATAGTCCCGTATAATTTTACAGTATTCTCCATATCTTTTCTATCACTGATACTATACAAGTGCTCATTAAAAAGAAAATACAAATAAGAACTCAAGGTAGCAAAGTTTCTGATAATCAGAAGGCTGGTCATTTCATTCCAGTTATTTAAGAGTCTTGTTTAGCTGTGTACTAGAACAATGCGTACTATCATACTATGAGGATCCTCCATCTCAAAGGTGCTGAAAAACAGGGAAGTAAATTACAACATATACCCAACTGTAGAATTAGAAAAAAGCCATTTTGTTTTCCTAAGGAAGGCAAGACAAAACCAAAAGGACAGAATCACTTCGTGTTCCAGTCTGATGGGGAGATGGAAATTATGCAATAGAAAGGAACAGGCAAGTAAAGGACTGAATGAGTAAGATGAAAAAATTAAATCAATCTGAGTTGCATAGGGAGGTATTAGTAACGGGACATGCAATTCCAGTGAGTCAAATGAAATACCTTGTGTTCCTTTCGTGGTGATCAGCTGGTGAATGTTTTAAAAGATTAAGTACTATAAAGCGCAACGTATCTCTCTCCATATAGAAAATCACAGCAGATTCTTACACAAGTTTAATGGAACTTGGTAAGTTAAAAATAAAATTCTTACGCTTACCTTCATGGTAAAAAAGAACTTTTCTGAGCAAAACATAGAGTTATTGACAGCACAAGCTCCAGAGCATGCTGCCAGTGGTACCAGCTGAATGTTAGGCTGCTATGTCATGTAACATTAACAATCTTACTATTTATTTCCATATATAACAGGGTTACAAATCCTTCTCCATCAACAAGAACCTTTAAATTCACTCTATATTCTGACATTATATAAGCAGGAACTGATGGAGAATTAATGATTTCAATTCTGTATTCAGCAAAACAGCCCATTAAGAAGCCCAACAGGATACATAAAACTTCCAGAGAACTGAAGGAAGCTGGAAGGCACGAGGCTTGCCAGCCCGCAAAAACATGCTGTTTATGAGGAGTATCACGGCTAAACCTTTGACAAACCTCTCAGACAGGACAATTGGTTCAATTTAGATAGAGATGATCAAAAGCTGAGCAGAAAACAGAACAAAACAACTTGCCAATGCCTTATTTTGGTATTTCAAATGTCTCCGTTAAGTGACTAGCACTTCATCATATGATGAAGTTGCAACAAGGGAAATCCTGATTATAATTTACAGAAAAAAATGAAAATGATGCAGTGAAATATTGGAACAGCTGACCAGAGATGATGTGGAAACCCCATTAAGATACAAAAAACTTAAGCAGAGAAGGACCTGACCAACCTGTTCCAAGTTGGCCTTACTCTGAGTATTTGGACTTCCAGCAAGCCTTTCGAACCTTAAGTATTGTGTAATTCTATGCACTATATAAATAATAAAACAAACCAACATTTTCTCTTTCCTGTAGATCACAAAGACAACGCGTGCTGCAATTCACTAACATGGAGATGAAAGCTTATCAAAACTGCATCTGAGTTAAAGCTTCACAGCTGGAGAGTGGCAAAAAACCCTTAACCTAATAATAATTTGATTTCTTCCAAAATACCAAAGGGAACTGGATGCAAAAGAACATTTTCAAAGCCACATCAGCAGTCCATGGGGAAGGCAGGAGAACATAGCAGGACAGGACAAGCCACGACTCTTGAAATTATTAGAATGGCCTAAGAAATCTGATTTCAGCTGTCGATTACAAACTCAAGCTAGTAACCTTTATTTTAGTACTGTTACTTAAGAGAACATATTTTCCTTTGCATCTCTTTTTTGAATAAACTGCATCCAACTTCCTACTGATTAACAAATGTAGTAAAAAAACTGAAGAGCCCTAAAGCACAGGAAAACAATACTATTTATTTTGATCTGAAGCAGTTAATCTCTCCCACCTCCTTTTTGGTGAAAGCTCAAGAGAAGCTTTATACTCTGTACACCAAGATGGCAGCATCAGGGAAATTCTGCTGTAGTAGAAACTTTCTGACTTGCACCAAGACTATTCATACTTCTGCATCAACTCCATGCATTCAAGACATATTAAAGGACATCAAGTCCATAATTTTTTTTTCCCTAACCTTTTTCTGCTGCTGAAAGCTATTAATTGAACAAATGAGTTGGTGATTACCTCTTGAAGAACCCTCCTCATTTTCAGGAGCAATGTCTTCACAGCTGTGCAATCCTGCAGCATCAATCTGAAGGGCAAAGACTCGATGCCTCCCCCTTCCTCCAGGCTGGGAAAGGGCCACTCCACGCTGGGGCTGCTGGGCAGTGGGGTGACACGGGGGTGCCTGGGGTCCCCCGGCTCCACCTCCTTCGACAGCTTCAGAGACAGGTTCCTTCAAGGGAAAACAGAAAATCAACGCTGAAATATGAAAATCAAGACTTTTTGGCTCCTAGTTCCTTGACATTAAAGGTAAATCACACATTCACTTTTCAAGCCTGCTGGTACGAATGGCCTTTTTAATGTATGTGTAGCCATATGGTGTTAGCAATAAAACACGCATTTATAAATGTACTGTTATCTACAGGAATTGAAACCGTGCTCTATCTCACACCCCTCAATAGAAAGCCACTTTCTTCAAGCAAAATATCCTGTGGGTCCATTTTATCTCAGTTCAGCTCTATGAAACGTGAATCCGTCATAACAGAATCGCAGAATGTCAGGGGTTGGAAGGGACCTGGAAAGCTCACCCAGTGCAATCCCCCCATGGAGCAGGAACACCCAGATGAGGTTACACAGGAAGGTGTCCAGGCGGGTTGGAATGTCTGCACAGAAGGAGACTCCACAACCCCCCTGGGCAGCCTGGGCCAGGCTCTGGCATCCTCACTGGGAAGAAGTTTCATCTCATATTTAAGTGGAACCTTCTGTGTTCCAGTTTGAACCCATTGCCCCTTGTCCTATCACTGGTTGTCACCGAGAAGAGCCTGGCTCCATCCTCCTGACACTCACCCTTTATATATCTGTAAACATGAATGAGGTCACCCCTCAGTCTCCTCTTGTCCAGCTCCAGAGCCCCAGCTCCCTCAGCCTTTCCTCACACGGGAGATGCTCCACTCCCTTCAGCATCTTGGTGGCTGCGCTGGACTCTCTCCAGCAGTTCCCTGTCCTGCTGGAACTGAGGGGCCACAACTGGACACAATATTCCAGGTCATGCACTTTAAAGAGGTAAATCATGTTCTTCCATATGCTTGGACTTAGAACTCAAAACAAAAACTGCCACAGGAAATAGTTCCTTCTGGGCTGGCCCAGTGACACAAGATGAACCTGCTATTCTATACAATGGAATTTTCTCTTCAACCAGCTGGGAAATAGGACAAATCTGAATGGAGAATAAATCCGAGAACGTGGTTGCACTGTGCAATAGTGGTATATTAATTACTACTAAATTACAAAAGTGTTGTAACAGCAATGCATGACATCCACATCCATACTAAATTAATTCACTACAGTTAAAGATGCTAGCATAAGTGGTGAAGAAAATGACAATTATTCTTCATTTAATGTATAGTTCCAATTTTCCGTTCCATTTGAATTTTCATGCAACACCACACTGACTGTGAATTTTAAGTATGGCCATATTTTGGAAGGACAAAGAAGATTTTTCCACATGAAATTTTCTTTAATTAACTTTGGGTTCATAGGAACTGCATACAAAAAGGGACCAACGTGATTTCTCAAGATATGCAATTCCCAATGCCATCCTAACAAATGGAAAGTGAGGCTATTAGAATTATCTTTTATGGATGGCTCGTTTTTCTGTTTTGCAAGCTATATAATGTGCAGTAGGAACAACATGTTAGATCAAGGAATGCACTGCAGAGATCATGGGTATGAGCAGATGCTCATGATGGCCAACGGAACTAAAAATTGCTAATTCAGGCTTTTCAAGAGTCTCCTGAAACTATGAAATTAGTCTGTTTTAATTTTTAAATACATTGAAATAACTTTGTAAGTAGAATATTTTGCATCCTTTAAAATAATAATCCGTGGTGGATGGTAAAGGTGCTTTTGACTGAAGGATATGAAGCCACTGGTAATTCACAGCCCTTATTAAAGAATACTCAGATATAAATCATGCAAAGAAAAAACAACTTTTAACTGAAGTTTCATAACACAGGCCACTTCTAAGCATTCAGAAAAGCCATATTCAAACTATTGGAGTCTCAGCTTGGGTAATACAAATACAGAATCTTGTACTAAAGTATGAAAAGTACCACAATAATGGCCATAAGAGTTAAAAAATACATCAAACTCAATCGTTATTGGAAAAAGGCAACTCAGATTTAGCATACACTGAGCATTCAGATCACACAGCACCTCTGAACTACGTGCAAAAGATACAGCTGATCTGTGCCAGCAAAGCTCTTCCCTGCCTGATCTGCCTCCTTCTACCCTCTGCGGGAAAAAGCTCATTTAAAATTAATTCCAGAACTCATATTTCATCGAGTTCATTAGTAACAATGTCCAGGTGGTCTATTACAGTATTATTATGGTAATCCACCACAATTCATCTCCAAGCAGCAGCAGAGATTTAGCAAGGAAAAAAAAAAAGTTCTTACTAAAATTAGAAGTTTCTCCTAAGTGAAATAGTAAAACACTTTGCCCCTGAGGCTGGAGAAGGGGTTGATGGCTCGACTGGCAGGGCAGGAGCTCCTTACACGTGGCCTTCGCCTTCCAAAGATGCATTTATTGTAATAAAAACATTCCACAGGCAAATGCTATGTGACAAACTTCTAAAACTGTGGATAAAAAGGTCTGTTTTAATGAGTAAAGACAATGTATTTCATTGAAATGAGCGTTAATTCTATACTATTATCGACATAGAATATTTCAGAAAAGTAATTGGATCACTTTTAAATATTTAGAGCTCTTGTCTGAGCTCTAAATTCACTTGACACACACACAGAGTTGGGCTACATCCCTGCTTTAATAAAAGCATATTTGACAATGTTCACGGGCACTGGCTGCCAGGCAGCGTTAAAGCACTTGTGAAACGGCTCGACCCAGCGCAGCCATCACTCTTCCCAACGATCCCCTGCCTCAAATGGGGTCAACCTAAAGCCGGTGTGATACTTAACATACAGCTGCATGTTACGTCCAGGGGGACCACAAATGGCACCGGAGAACAGCAAGCTTAATAGCACTAGAATTACTGTCACCAGAAGGTCTGAAAATCCACAGAAAATTTGTTACAAATTTGTAAACATTAAATAGGGTGAAAACCTGTGCAACGTGATGGCACTTTGAGCCAGCTGGCTTGTTTCTGTTGTATGTGGACGTATCCATTGAACACCATGGATATATTTCCTTCTAAAAATCAGAAGCTACAATACCCGCATTTAGCAAAAGCAATCTTCATCGAAATAGTGAGATAGCATTAACATAATCAATCAGTGACTTTCAGCACTTTAATAGCCTCTATAAGTCCAATGCAACTGCATGTGAACTAACTGAGGAGCAGACACAACTGTGCAGCTCCTTTCAAAGCTTCTTTCCCTCAAGAGGGTACAACAAAAAGAATTCTCTTCTTTCAAAGCATATTTAAAGGGTTTTACTGGAAAGGGTGAAGAAAAAAAAGACCCAAAGATGATGTGCAACTTGAGCTACTTTGAGTTATTCTTCCCCTTTGAGTTACTCTTGCCTTACTGATCCTCAGATCAATGATTTGAGGAGCTTATGGTAATTTGAACTTCACTTACATAAAGATCCCCAGATTATGCAGAGTTTAATCTTCTTAGTTTTCATCAGCAGTGCTCAACACGTTGCTAGAGCAGAATTAGCCGAAACTAACACAATTGGTGCCACAGAGTTTGCTCTTCTTGATCCCGGCTTAACAGAAAAGGGCTCATGTACCGCTGAGGGCATCGGGAAGACCCCAACCTCGGTGGCAAGAGCTCAACAGACTTGCTTGCTTTCTTCCCCAAGGGCTTATCTTCTAAAGCAGGGTCTTAGAAAAACCCTTAAATCACTTATTTGCAGTGCTTGAGTGTGCAACTCTACGTGTATATAGCCACATATAAATACATCATGTGTGTATATATATATGCGCACATATATATTTCATATATGTATAGTTATAAATTTCACACACACGCATATATAAACATATATATATTTGATCTTCAGAAATGTTTCAGCTCCATACGGAAGTTATATCCTGAATTTTTGATATAAACCTAGACAGCCTTCAACCCACACTTTTTTCTCCCATTCAGAATCAGCACCAGCAAATAGATGAAACGGATCCTCTCTTAGAAAATTCACCAACTGCTCCTTTGAGACGGGTCCCTCAGCTGGACCATGTAAGACACAGAGGAGCAATTACTTCTGATTCTCAGAGAAAAACCTGCCTGCCTCAAACACTTCCAAATTCAGTTCAAAGCACCCTGCGGCTCCTTTACAATATGTACATTACAGTCAAGACCTACAATCACCCCAGACTGAATCTCAGTCACTGAGTAATCTCTTACTAATCCCCTTAATAAGAGACATGTTCTATCCCAAACAGTTTACAACTAAAATATATGGACACATTTCAGAAAAAAAGAAAATAAAAAGTCTTTTCCCTATATTTAGCAGAACTGAGACAGACTTCTAAAAGCATGTTCCTAAATATTCCAAAGGGAATAGCAAATAATGTACTGCTAGGTGCCTAAATATTCTCAGGCTCTGGGCAAGCAGAGTTCTGAAAACGCAGCCTTTGCAATACAGAGAAGATAAAAAGGTAGCTAGAACATCAACTCTTGGCTAATTAGCTACATTAGCGTGCTTCGGCGTAAAAATTTACACCTCTCTCTGTCTCACACAATTTGTCACTGTTGCTTTTCTTCTACAAGAGAATGCTTCAAAAGTTCTAAGGGTGACATCTGAGAATATTAAACCGCATTGTGTCACAAGGTGCACGCTGTTTGACATTTTACAGCTGTTAGAGGTGTGTCTCTGCTGTTGGCGCTCTGACGTTAGTGTTTTTCAAGGTCAGCCTTTTAGAAAAATGACATTTGGTATCTGTCACTAACAACTGCACCCGCACACCGACGTGCACACAAACTAATGGCTGCTGCTGCTCTAAGTTCAAGAGACTGTCAGCCTTTCCATTAAAACCTTTTCTTTCAAAGGTTTATACCACAGTCATAAAGACTTACAATCAAATTAAAAACCAAACCAAACCCCTCCATTTTTCAGCTGCTGGTAAAGCCCAGCTGATAAGGGCAGGTCAAACGTGTCTTTGCTTTCTCTAAATTCTCCAGGAGTCAAGAGCTCTGTTTATATCCCCTGATCCAGCACACAAAAACACAGCACTTGAGATTTCAGCCCTTTTCTTCTTCCTGCAATCTATTAGGAAAATTTGAATGTGAAACAAATAAGATAATGTAACACCACACAGTCATTAGATAAGATTAAAAAAGAGCTGCTTGGAAGAGGCCAGTGGGGTTTATTCAATCTCAGGTACTAACAGTGCAGTAGTAAATAAAGCCTTACAGATAAAGCAGGAACAGTCAATGTGGCTCTGAGCACTGAGGCTTTGGTATCATCTGAGTCTTTTCTTGTTTTGGTTTGTGGGTTTTTTGCATGGAATCATTCTTGAAACTATTTTCCTGTTTTGTGCTGACTGCCTTCCACAAAATACAATCCTTTCATTCAGTTAGCTAGCTAGTTTCCCTGACTTAAAAAAAAGTTGTCAAATACTTCCTAGTACAGCCCAGCATTTCTTGCTACCAAAGCTTTTCAAAACGCTGCTCAGAAAACAAAACAAACACTTAAAGCATCTTGTGTCCCCACTAAGACGCTACAGAATGGTCACTGTAGGCTTCAGTGAGAAGAGAAATACTAATATGTTAACAGGTACGGTTAAATCCATTAAAAGACAAAAGGACAGCAGGGTTTGCAATAAATATTTGCTTAATGCCTGGCAGAATTCATAGACATGAGTTAGATGGGTAAGATGGGCTTCCAATGAGACCAGAAAATTAAGTGGAAAATTCATGTACTTAATAAAGGAGACGAGCACTCACTTCAAGTCTTGTCTTAAACATCGGGGAAGCACTGAACCACATCACTACTGCTCAAACCAATATATTATCTTTTGATTAAGCTCTTAAGCATTAAGAACACTTTTGTGAAGCAAAAAGGCAACTCATTATACCTTGTGTTGGCTGAGAGGTTCATCTGAGATGTATAACAGTCGGTTTTAAAGGTCTAATTAATATTTACTGCAATCCCCACCATGGAATACCCCCAGCATTCTGCCTGCTCTTCCTTTCGTCCCAAGCCCCCCCTGCCTCCATCCTGGGCAGGTGAGTCAGGGAACGCTGCCTGGATTAGGTCAAAATATGAAAATGTCCTGGATTCTGACCATGCCAGGCTCAAGATGGCAATGTAGGTCATCATGCTATAGTCACACGCATTCCCCCACCAGCATAAACGCACATGCCTATGGGATCAGATGGCAGCTCAGTGCCAGGGACTACAAGGGAGAGGACTAAAAACATCAGCAGAGCCGGGTATTTGGGTTAAGGGATGCCCTGTACAACTATCACGTAATTAAAACTCCGTGGGTGCTCAGAAAATTCCAACCAGTAATTCTAAAATTCATCATTAGCTCTGTACTTTTTCCCATAGTGAAACATATAATCAGTGCTATAACATAACCATACAAAGTAATCAGTAATTACAAATGCAGCTTGCAGAGTGAAGATCACATTCAAAACTCTTCAATTGAATCAACACAATGGATATTCATTTTGGTATTTTTATACTTATTTATATATTAAGATTTTATATTGATATTTTATATTTATTATTAGAAAATTTATACCTTCTCATCGCCCTCTAACAGTTTAAGAACACTGAGGAGAAAAGAGTTGTGTTTCAATTCAGAGGAGACCTTCCACCTACTTTAAGTAGCAAATTCGATTAATATGTCAGGAAGAAACTGTAACTTTAAAACCCATCCTATTTCATTATCACATAAAATACTTGGAACCTAATGTTATTGTTAAAAGAGCTTTTATGTTTAATTCTCTTTTATGACCAATAAATGAAAGAATGTAATGGATTTAGGGACATGATTTCTAAGGAAATCCAGAACATGCATGTTACTATATATCCATTCTTAAAAGACAGCAATCTACTCAAATTTTTAATGCTTAAATTGGATTATTCTATAAGGTTTTTAGGAAACATTATGGAATTAATCTTTTACAAAATTTCCAGTTCCACTTGACAAACACATGAACAGGCACGGTGACTTCAAAAGCCTGATTGAAACCAAAGCAACACAACAACAGGAGACATCCAGCCCCAATGCTAATTAAATACACCACTTATTTAGTGAATTTTCTGATAAAACACCGCATGCTGGTCCTGGCACAGTGGTCCCAAATAGTGAGTTTTCCTGCTGGCTGAGTACTCATGCATATGTGTCTATGTGTGCGTGTGCATACACAAACAGATATTTGGTTTTATATTATGGAGGAGACTCCCAGAACATCCTGAGCTGGAAGGCGCCCACGAGGACCATCGAGTCCAACTCCTACCACACAGTGCAACCTAAGAGTTAAACCATACACCCAGACAAGCTGTTGAGCTCCCAAAAAGAGCAGTGTTTTCAAAGAGAAAGGAAAAAAAACAAAACAAAGAAATCTTCCTCAGTTCATTTACTGATGTGAAATGCGTTGTTAAATAATTAACAATTCCCAGCAGACTTAGATGCAAAATAATATGTATTTTTCCCACAGTTCAATGATATACACTTCCCGGGCTCCAGCCAAAACTGATCATAAATGAAGCATATAGAACAGAAGAAATAAAGAAACTTCCTTTTAGAGGAACTGCATAAAAACTGCCCAAGAGCTGTAGGTCTAATACTTGGAGCTAAACCATTAACTGGATCTTGTCCATGCCGAGTGACAGGTACCAGTGTGACATCAAGAGCTCACACCCAGACGTACGTCACCCTAAAACCAACCTGAGAGAGTGAGAGCTCCACAAGCACAACGGTGTCCCAGGGATCATCCACCTTCCAGAGGCTCGAATCCTCCCCTCAACGCTGCACAGCTCCATGTGTTCACTTCCAAAATCTGCCACTGGCATAAATAGGGGCTGGGAACTTATTAAGAACTAATTGCCAGCCATAGATGGAGATGAATGTGTGTAAGCTGTGGCACCCTGCAGTGTTATTTCCTTGCGAGCGTCCTCCCAAAGTACCAGAGGGCTGGTGTTGGTTCACATGGGTTTCACTTGCACGGCAGGTGTTGCAATACATGCACTCAGATTTTAATTAGTGAAATTAAAACCCTCCAAAAACGCGTGCTCGATTTTTTAAACAAAGGCGTTAGAGACCAAACAAAAAGAAAGCAATAAACTAATTACTGTGTAAATTAACCTAATTGCTTTGTTCTTACATGACATAATCAATCAGTACATGCCACAGCACAAATGTGTTATTTTATCCTATGGTGAAACCAGCCCACCTACGGGAAATTTCTCTGTCTTTCCCAGTTCGGTCTTCAATGGTTATTTCTTTTTGACTGTAAAAAAAGTCATTAAAAATAATCCAAATATTTAGTTTACTTTGACTAAAGCACCGCAGTGGAGTTTCTGTCCTGCCCTCTTACAGAACAAAACATCCCCCCTCCCTCCTTTCCCCAATAATGTGACCTGCTATGAAAACTTAAATCAGGCAGATGAAAAGGAGATGCTTGGTTTGGTTGACTATGAAGGAGCAAAGCTCAGAATCATACTTAGACCTCTCCCAATACTCAGTCGTACACCAGCATGCAGAAAGAAGGAGCATGCTAGAACTCCAATATTACAAGAAATAAGAATTCCGACTTAAAATATTTTCATCTCGATGCAGCATGACTTGACACATACGTGCTCGCAAATCCAGTCCCATCAGAAGCTTCGTTCTCTCTACAACGCCTGATCTCTCCCCTCACTTCCAGGACATTAGGCCCCCTGCCTTTTAACTTTGGTTTTTAGATCATTACATTAAAATTAAATATTTATTTCAGATGTTTACTCTCTGGTTGTTACATTCTCTGCTTTGGAGACTCTACTTGAATTACCTGAATATTTGGAGCTCCTGTAATTGCTTCCAGTTTGCAATGCCAGGCTTGTTTAAGCTTGAGAATAACACGAAGAACAGCATTGTACAAAACTAGGCAAGTTTAGAAAAGATCCATCTCACTGGCCCACAATTCGAATTTAATGCCTGATTTTGAATTCTTTTGCACTGCACATATTTGAATTTGAAGCAGTAAATCCCAGTAATATTTTGAACACAAATTCTTTTAACTTAACACTATTTTTATAACCTGTACCATTAGCTTACTCAAGGTTGCAAAAAATATGATAATGAAACAAAAACCACTTGGAAATATTACTTTAAGGAAGTTATTAAAAGTTTAGTAAGATTATTAATTTATAATAGAATTCTTAGCATTTCTGCTGTGAAACATTAAATGCACATTACATAAAAGAGCAATTAATATTTTTAGTTACTAATTTTGCAAACTCTTTGTCAGAAGAGCATTAATAACATGAAGCCCTAATAACTGTTGGAGTGTGTGTTAAAACTTGCTGTCCAAAGCTCCATCTAGACTGAGATTACTACTGGACTTGCCAATTCATTTCTTTTCAAGGCATTTAGCAGCACCACTCCAGCTTTTGAGATCAAAGTTGCACAAAATGTTGATTTCTGGCCCGCACCATTGCCAAATCCAGCTTGAAATGTTGATCTAAGCACACCCTGTAGACTTCAGAGGCAGAAAGCAAAGAAATCAAAAGATATGCCTGTGCACATATAGACGTTGTGCGATGTTTGAATGTTAGTACCGCCTGACTTATGACTCTGAATCTTGTGTTGCTAATGCAAGGCCATTCCCCTGCCTTTGCTTCCAGGGACCAGAAATCCATCAGACACCCCAGCACACGTATCAAAGGCTGTCGGTCTCTAAATCTGACACACAAAACCTGAGGAACACTTCAGGGTGTGCACGCAGCGAGAGGGAAGATGCTGCACAACTACACATCTCACACTGCCAGGAGAGATCAGAGAAAGAGACGTGATTAATTAGGAGGGAGTAACAGAAGGATGAACAAGAAATTCACCTGGTCTGACCAGAATGTGTCTGGGTTTGTTTGTTTTCTTGAGTGTTTCATTGGGGTTTTGTTGTTTGTTTGTGTCTGGTTTTGGGTTTCATTTGGTTTTCTTTCTGTGTAGTGGTTTTGTTTGTTTGTGGGTTTGGGTTTTTTTATTAAGAAAATAACTTCATCTTCTTATGCGTTTGAACAAATCATGAGATATTTTAAGAACAAGTGTCATAAAAAGCAGACAAAATGCCTGGAAATACAAAGGCGTTCTGTGGGCCTGTAATTAGACATCTAATTAGTTTGGAGCTTCTCAGCTTTAAGACTAGCGTCACAATTCAATCCACCATAGAGCAGAGCAGCCTGTGTTCAGAGGAGCTCTCTGGGGGTCATTTGGGCAGGATGTTTGCACAGATGTGAATACCCATCCCCTCTTAGGAGCAGCGCCTGAGTGAATGCTATCGCATCTTCTCTTTGCAGCACACAGGAGGGAACTTGACATTTCAAACCAGATAACGCTGGCTGGTAGCAAAGAGGAAGCCACATGAACACCGATCACTATCTTTGCTCATTGTCTTTTAACAGAGCCCAGAAAGCAAATGCTGCTCTGTCCAAAGATGGTAAAAATGATAAGTCTTCCTCTTCTCTGCAACTTCTCCCACAAGAGACAATCTTATTCTGGCAAATATAGTGAAGGGCACTGGTCAAAGAGTGATAAAGTTCATTTTTTTTCCGACAGGACTGACAAATACTATACATTTAACAAATATGCAGGTTTTCACTTGTTTTGAGGGCAGTTGTTAAAGATGAGCCAGACATCAAATTACATCCTACAAAAAACCTTGATGTCACAAAACCGTGACAAAGCTGGCAGCGTTCACTTAAATGCACAGTTCATGCCTTTGAGTCTGCAGAGAGACATTTTGGAAGACTTTTACCTCCTAACTAAACGGCTCTTTTCCTGGTTATCGTTGCAAGTTGATGTAAAGTGCAGTTGAAGCTTCAGACAGAATATGCAGAATGCGTATTTTTAGTTGTTTCTTTAAGCGGCCAGGAATTGTTCACATTCCTCCAGTGCAATATAAAGTAGGGACATTTGGCCTTGAAGTGTTTGATTCCACCTCACTTCTTTGGTCTCCTAATCTCCCTTCTCTCTCCATCTGTGTACCTGCATCTCCCACACTTGAACTCTTGGGAGCAGCCTCTCAAAATGAGTGTGAAGGTGTTTCCACAAAGCAAGGAGATTATCTTCCTACACACACTCACAAACAGCCACCACTTTCTTCTCCTGGAAGGCTTCCTGCAGCCAGTGTAATAAATTGATGTAATTAAGCACCGCCAAGCTAAACTGAAACGAGGCTGATCTAGAAGGTCCTTTGACCATCACTAGTACAAGGGTTTCAACACAACGCCAGTAAGTTTTCCTCCTTCCCAACAGAACCGTTGTCTATCTTTTGCTGCAATACATTTTCAGCTTGGCCAGGGTCATGTGGCAGAGAAATCTGGCAGCAGACAATTAAATATGCTTTCCCTCAGAGACAATTTTATTAGTTCTAGAAGCAGCATTTTGAAATCTTAGTAGCATCCATCAGACCAAACAAACCCTTACGGGCTGCAGCCTGAAGTTTTTATGCAACGTCATTTGTCAAGCTTTTTAATTTTCAAGAATAAATGGAATGCTGGAAAAAGACAAGGAAACAAATTCCTAGACCAGAGCACAGTTTAAACAAAAATATTTTCTAAATTACTTGATAAGTAATATTACAAGTTATTTTTAGAAAACAGAAAGGAACTCATTAACCTAATAGAGATGGATCCTCCTTCACCCCATCACTCCTGAATAAAGCCCCTCACAGGAAGAACGGAGGCAAATGCAGCAACTCATTTAAATGAAAGCAAAAAGCTGTAAGACAGATGATTAACTCCTTTATCCATGTGTCAGGAAACAGGGAAGAGCTAACGTGAACCTGCTGGACCTCTGATTTGCACTTGCAAAGCTCTCAGAAACGCATGGTGAGAAGTAGGAGATCTTGGCTCTTGCTCCTCCGGATAAGCCACTAGGAGTTTGTGACATGTCACAAGCCACGTGCTCTTGCCACGGCAACAGTAAAGAGACAAGAAAACATGAAAATGTAAAGTACACAGGAATATCAACTTCATTTTTAAAGCAAACTATAAGGGAGGATAACGGAAGAAATAATTGCAATTATCACACTTGTAAGTGGAAGACTAGAAGCCTTGTACAAAGGGTGATGCGCTCACTGCCAACAGAGAGGAAGCCTGGGGATCCTACAAGGACAATTA
The DNA here is from genome assembly GCF_036013475.1 of Columba livia. Lineage (NCBI taxonomy): Eukaryota > Metazoa > Chordata > Aves > Columbiformes > Columbidae > Columba > Columba livia. The sequence continues at coordinate 76,327,877 of NC_088605.1, read as the reverse complement.
AGCTACACAAGAATAAATGATTGTCCCTTCAGAACACAAACCAGAGAAGTCCCTCCGTTGTTCACTGCAGAGACTGCAGCATCCATGTAACTGTTGAGGCAGCCACTGAAACAAGCAAAGGTTTTAAGGAAGAAAGTTTAAGATCATGTATCTTTATTAGTCTCTATTATTGTTTGTTTTTATCCTGCTTGGCTGATTAAGTGAGACAACTGGTAATGTTATTTGTGTGGATAACAATTTTCTCCTCAGCATCATCTAAAACAACGGGCTGAGAATTTGATACTTAGTTACTTTGTTTCCAATTTTGTATGTGCTACACCTTTTTTAAAAAAAAGAAGAATAAATTGCTATTTTGATCAGCATTAAATTCCAAAACTTAAAGACACACAGCGGGTAACCACAGTTGAAAATGGCCAGGAACAGCCAAGTTGATAAACCAGCAATTCTGCACCATGGCTCATGTATTTGTGTCTCTCTCTATATATGTATCTTTGTACTCATCTCTGAAATCAGGGAAAGCTGCAGAAGGTTGGAAAATAGAAACATATTCCTTATCCACAAGATTCCTGGAATTTAACCAAACTAAACCAAACTGCAAGTGCTTTTGTTTCTAGGCCCATAAGGTTATCCATAGAAATATGTGCAAAATGAGTAAGACAGCTGTGTGATAGCCAGTACTTTGGTCATTCTGTGAGTATCTAGTACATGCTCCCTGTTTTTGATAGTGGCAGCAAACCCAAGGAAAGCTTAGGATAGGTGCAGTGCTTATTAGAGTACACACAAGTTAAACCACATTGACCTCTCTAATGCAGAAATGCAAACTTCTCTTTCTAAACTAGCAAAAATCTCTTCAAGATTTTGAACAGTACACTGTCCAGTTTAAGAGTACAATTAGAAACATCAATTATAAATATTACCTGGGGCTACTGCTCTTGTATGAGAAATATTTGGACTTCTAGTAACTTAATATAGGCAAGAGTTCTACTTCATACCTCTGCCTAAGATGGCATATTTTATCACCAGATTAAACTATTCCTTAAATGTAACAGGAAAGTACTGAGCCTCTCATTAGCACTACAGTAAATTTCATGGCAGTCGTATATCCAAACGCTGGTAATAACATATAGAATACAGGGTGCTTCAAACAGATGGACCCCATTTCAAAGCAGAGATACTTCAAATTGGGTCCATCTTTTTGAAATACCCTGTATATCCTGAGAAGATCCTAGAGAGGAAGGGAAATAATGGAGAGTGAACCTACAGGGAGGTGCTGTTGGAGGACATTCCTTTCCCAGCCCAGGGACACCATTTGCCCACTTTCCCTCTGTTTCATGGTTGTAGAAATTAGGATAAAGATTTAGATATGCAAGAGGCTACTGCTGATGAAGGGAACTGATAAAGTTTCACTTCTGTAGAGGAGTGAGTTTTACCTCACACCACCACAAAACATGCGGAACAAGAGAAAGGGCACATAACCAAAAACCATTCCCTTCCTCAAGGACTTGTATGTGAAAGCTGATGGTATAAAAGAGAAGTTATCACATCGTTTTGTGCTGCAATTCCCCAAAACTACCCTTCCAAACACACTCCTGTGATGCCAGACAGATGGCAAAGAGTGATTTCAGAGATTGTAGGTGAACACACCTGGCAGAAAAACTTATTATTCACTTGTTTCCTTGATCCTTTCAAAGACATTGGAGAATGGTTTGCTTGCTAGCGGTTTCTAATGCACACTTCACCCACTGCACTTGTTTTCAAGTGACAAAACCTTGCAAATGGGCAGAGGGATGGGAAGAGTTTTCTGCGTTACAACTCACTGGGGCAATACAGTCATAAGGAAATGCAAATATTGTTCAAAGATATAAATCACATTTTTCCTGCTCTTTAGGGAGAGCTGCTTGGAGGCAAGAAAGGACAACGAGTCTATTCTTTGTTGCCTGAATGTAAAAAACAAGAAATACTTCTGGTTTGGGGACTCCTTCTAAACTTGGAATGACAAGACCTGTTTTGCTGGGCTTTGAATATCTACCAAGCACCAAAGGCCAAGAGCCAGCCCCACATCACCAGTTCACTCCTCAGCACTCTTTCCTGGTAGAAATAAAGACTGAAAAGACAAATAAACATCAATACAAGCATCTCATAAGGAAGTGGAGTATGGAAGCATGAACAAATAAATAAATACATGATGAACCATTCATGGAAAGGAAAATCAATATCTGAGAAGTGAAATTTATAGCAAGAACAATTTGACTCTAACACAGGGAATGACAGCTCTGAAGAGCAATGGAAAGGAACTGTAAATATGTACAATATATGAAGTACCCAGTGGAATGACACATCTATGCCTTACTTTATCACTCATGACCACCCAAAACTCCATGAAGAGAGAATGATGATCCTGCTTTACAAGCAATGTAGCCTGGTCCTGGAGTCCAGGCACACATCAGGGACAGGATAAAGCAGAATTAACGGAGGTATTTTAGGCTCAACTCTGTTTAGCATCACCTGGGTTATTACATAGTTTCAAGCAGCCCAAGTGAGAACTACAATGTGAGTACAGAGCTGCAGGCAAAGAAAATGCCCCAGTTATTGGCAATGACACACAGGTTGAAATCTCGGGCACAGACAGACGATGTTTCTCATCAAAGCTGAGTTGGAGATGTTTGATGTCAGACCTTGGAAAATAAACCAAAGCATTTCAACAAGACCAGCAAGTTAATCAGTGAAAAGCACTGGTTCATGGAATATATTTGTGCTCATTTGTGTTTGTACTTGAAAATAAACAAAGGGAGAGTTTAACTGGCAGTTTTATACCTTTTGATCCCCTAAGAAAAAAGAAAATGGGAAAAGGAAGAATTCCTGGTAAGATCCTGAAGTTATCCTCAGCACTCATTTACCCAGATTTATTGCTTTGATGAAAACATCATCCTCAGATTTACTCGATTTCATGATACACTCTAGTGAATTTACAAAATAAGGTTTCATGTAGAAAAACAAAAAGTTCTCAAATACATAATTGTGTATTATATTAAAAAAATAAGAAAGGCATGAATTAGGAAACTGGAGATTTCAGCTATAGCAGGAATTAGTCTTTTTACCAAGCTGCCGGTTTTGGTTTTCCTAAGGCAGCTCTTGCGAGATAAGAGCCGCTGTGATGCTGCCTTTGGGAAGGGATAACGTTTTACTCTAATCCAGCTCTAAGTTTATCTGGGCTACAGCATTTGAAAATCACCCCTGGAACCAGAGCCTGAAACTCTCACCCTTCCTGCTCATTAATTTAACAAAGTTGTTCCGGTTGGGTCAAACTGCCTGTAAGAGTGCTAAAGTCATTCTCCTGCCTATGAAGTTAATTAAAATGCAATCTCTGACTCACTCCTTCCCACACGGCTTCATAGTAACTTGCATACTATAAATAGTAACATATATACAACTGCTACAATGTTCTCAATTTGAGAAACAAAACATCTGATGTATGAAAGGCTAGTACTGATTTAACATTTGGCACACATGGCTCGTCTCTGTCCCTCCTTCATTGCATTATTTTTCAGATTACAACCATCACTTTCATTTTCAAAGCATGCTGTAATATTTTTACCTCATATCTAGAAAGAATCAGTCATGTGTTTATTCATTTTCTTTAAATACCCTCTCACATCATAGAAACATAACAATGGAACCCAAGTTACACATCATTTCTGCTAATGGAAGCAAAAAGGGCAAAAACAGCCACTCGGCTAAGGACAATTTTTTTTGAATGGGCATAATACAGAGGAAGAAGAGAAGAGATATATATGGTAATAAACTTAGAAACTTCAATAAGTAGCTAATTGATGTTACCATCCTAATTGCTTCATCAGTAAAATACCGTAATTTGACAAAACAAGTTAATGGCACACAGTATTTGTGCACACCTGCCTTGTAGTGCAAGTGCATCAAAGTAACATGTGATCTAAGCCACCCCATACAATCTTATTCTGAACAAAATCCGATGATTTTATTTCACTTAAGGTGAAAATCCTTTCTAATTGTTAATGTTTTTCATTAAAAGTTCAGTCCCCATTGTCAGAAGAATTTGAAGCCCAGAGGGAACTTCTGAGGCATAAACAGGATTAAGATTTCTTGATGTTTTTTATATAACACATTTCATACCCCAAGATGAAAAACCTCAGTGTATGAACAGTTCCCTTTTCTATGCAGATGCTTTTCTTTTTTATCGCAAAGCACAGACACAGTATAAATAGCAATGACAGAGTTTCAGCCTTCATCACGTTAGCTTACAAAATAAATATTAAAGATCACATAAAGGGACACTTTCCATTATAATAATGTACAAAGGCAGCAGGCTTCAGCTCACTCCCTATGGAGAATGTGCCAAACATGCTCTTCTCTATCAAGTACACGGCTGAGAAATTCAAATTGTGAAACCCTTGTTCTCCTGCATGTAAGTTGTACACCAGAAAGGCTTGCGGTGCCGAAAAGCCAAGGATAAGGGAACAGCAGGGAGAAGGATGGGAACTTGGTGCTACTCTAAAATACGAGAACACACCTAAAGTGTGAAAATCACTATGACAAACTCAAATGATATTTCTTTACCCAAGAAAATGGTTTGCCCATATTCAATATTTCCTTTTTTTTTTTTTTTTTTACATGCTATTCAATGTGCAATAAAATAGAATTTTATAATGTGACAAAACTTCTACCAACTTTTATCTGTACCAAAACTGTGAAAAATGAAGTGCTTGATGTTCGGGATTTTCCAATCCACACGTATTTTCCCAGGGGAGAGGAGATCAGCCCTGATAGTTTTGCTTCATGACAGAGTTGATCTATTTGTGGCCGAGATTAACCCTCGTGTCTTCAGATGCCCCCTGACTCATTTCTGAGTGAGCAAAGCACACACCAGTGGCCACCGTTACCGCTGGGACAGACGCACCATCAGCTCAGGAAATGAACCAGCAAATTACTAACTTTCTACATTTTTTTTTCTTGCAACATCTCCATGCAGCTGGTTTGATGTGAAATGATGCATAACGCTCCAAGAATAAAAGTGATAAGGATTCATTTATATTACATATCAGGAGGGGTAATTTTCTCAAATCCATAACAAGGAAAAAGTTACTTTATCAGTAACTAATTTGTCTAACCAAACGGGGGAAGAACTTCAACTGTGACTGTCCCGTGTGACCAGTGACCCCAACGGGCTGTTTGCAGATAAAAGGAAAGACCACTCATGTTGGTCTGACGCCAGTTTATAACTTGACCTTGGGTATTTACTGCAGCATTCAGCTCACGGGCAGCTTCTTACTGTTGTGTTAATAAAGTGTTCTTATTTTTTACCTTTATATATCAATGATATGAATAATGTCACAGGGAGAGATTTTACGGAACATCAATAAAAAAATGCTTCTTAAATTACCTTGCGATTTCACATTTCAGAGAGTTCAGCAATTTATCTTGAAACAGAATATAAAACCTGATCTAAACAAGGAAACAAAAAACCTGAGCAGCAATTTATAAAGAGATGCCCACAGTAATACCATTTCTCTGAAAACCTCTGAGCAGAAGTAGGTTTCCATTAGCAACAAAATAGCAGAAGTTTCAAAGTTGTTTTCCTAACACTTGTAGATTCTATCTACATTATCAATGTAGTAATAACAGTAAGAATTGACACAACTATTTCCTTTCCAGGACAAAACCCAAGTAGTTCGGTGATGATGAGTTTTCAGTTTTAAATGGCCAGTCTTGAAGTAGAAAACTACTGATTTTTTTCATGTAAAGGCTAAACGCTTAAGGAAATATATCTCTATGTCATATGCCAATAATATAAATAATCGTACACATTCCATCACACAGTCAATTGTCACATCTACACAGGTACACACACGCATACGTGACAAATAAATGTAACAATTTCACTTCATGCAAGTTCTGTTGAGGGTGCTTAAACAGAAGAATTCGAGACTGGTAGGAACACACCAGTTCTGGAACAGAAAACAGTCCTGTTAAGCGTGGGCTACTGGATGAATTTCAATGACCACTGGTCTGCGGCACAATTAACACTGAACTGGGCTCCAGAATTCCCGACACGTCATGGTGCATTATCTTAACACTCTATTTTTCACGTGCCCAGAAATCTCTTCCATTATGGATGATCACAATCTGTTCCCTGTCTGGCACCAGACTGGGCTTTCACTGAAGGACAAGCAGACCATTTTTTGTGGTTAATGTGGCTCATCAAAGTCCAGGGATGCGGGCCATCGATTTACTTTATGTTATGTGAGGCACTCTTCCCTCAGCTACCATGATCATGTACCCTTGTGGAGAGTGATTCCATTAGCCATTTTAAGCATTGTATATAATGCAATTAACTCATGTATGATATGTAATGTTCTAAAGTTTTCGAAAGGCAGAATGATGTATTTATTTTTAATACTGGTGACGGCAGGGAGGGGTCATTTTCCTTTGCTTTCTATAAACAAGGGAAGAAAACAGGTTTGAACATTGATTGTCTTCTTACCAACCTATTACAGAAAATACAAAAGGTTCACTTGCCACTAGCACAGAGAAAAGAAAAAACAGCTACAGAAATTCATGACACTAAACGTGACAAGGGAAATAAATTAAATTAAACCCAGGAAGGGTCTCATACTTATTACGGAACTCAGTTTTGAGTTTTAAGCGCCACACGGCGCAACACGTGTTTTTTTGGCAGATCTCTTCGCTAGTTTCTCAAATGGCATCAAGAGCCTTCCTACAATGAAAAGAAATTAAACAGCAAGAAGCACAAAGTGAGTTATATCAACAATTCTGAGAAAACAACACTGGAAAGTTGTGTGGGAACTGCCCTTACAGAAAAAGTTTCAGTTCTTCCAGTTGCTTCTCAAAAAGCAACAAAAATTTGAATTTAATTGCCTAACACTATGTCTGACTCATGCCAGTATGACAACAAAAGCCCTTTAAAAAGCAAGTTTAATCCCATCTAATTCAGAATATATATTTTTTTCATAATCAGAAAAAAACAAAACTAATTTAACTGAAGGGCTGAACCCTGGTTTACTTTTGGCTTAAAAAAATCATGTAAAAGATGATGTGAAGCCAAACGTATCACAGTTAGAAATTCACGGCAACATGATGGCAACATGATGGCAAGATATCTGTTTATAAACCAGTAATCTGCTCTACCTCTACCACCTTCTACTGAGAACCATAAAAATCCATGTTTTGCCAGCTTTTGGACAATCCTGAACTTCCGTCAGCTCAGCACCTGGATTAGAAAGGACTGTTACCATGGGCAGGAATGCAAGGAAATGCAAGGAAAAGTTGTCAGTTGCTATCAGTAAAATTCTTGCTTTAGAAAAGTACCTAAGAAACAATCATTTAAAGACATGGTAAATGACAGCTTTGTAAAGCTGGGATCACTGTGCTCCATCTGTCTTGGGGTGAATGGAAAGAGGACACATTTTCCATCCCAAGTCTGAAGTATTAACAGCCTGGAAAGCGCCATATGTTTAAAAGAAAAACTTAAAAAGAGAGTATGGATCATTAAAAGGACAGACTGAGGTTTGCTTGGGTTTGTTTGGTTGGTTTTTTCTTATTGTGAAGAAGTAGGTCTATATGAATGAAAATGTTTTAAAATAACAAAAGTTGCCACGTGCCATAGTGACCCTGAAACTGTGTCCCCAACACCCTCACATTTTCCTGCTACCTTTTTCTTTTTCATGTCTGCAAGTCTGACAGCATATGCAACAGAAAATGCCAATTGCAAATCAAATCTATTAGGTTATAATATTTGGTGTAGAAATAAACTTATCGATAAAATATGATCTAAAGACATTTGTCTCTAGAATTCTATTTATATTGAGCTTCAAACCAGTAAATCCCCAGACACGAGGCAGACAAGCTGCATACCAAGGGCTGAAAACATCGAGAAGAGAATCAAAAATGCCATGGAGAATTAAGGAAATGTAACAAAAAGAAGCAACAATTTTTGCTTGTGCATTGAATTTATCTTCTCTAAGTAGCAAGAAAAATGCAAAAATTATCGCAGGCAGCAGCATTGAAATGCAGAATTTCCTCTCCTCTTTTTTTCTCCAAAAAAAGCCTAAAGCTAGTAACATACACAAGCTTTGTCCCAGTGCCTCTCTTGAATCAGTGGAATACAGTATATATTATTTGAAGCAATGACTGTAATGTATTATAATAGATGCTGTTATATGCTAGACTCAATTAGAGTACAGAATAGAAAAGACACTTTGCTTCATTATCATTGTTTATTATTTATGGAGAAAGAAAATGAAACTTGGAAGAAAACCATGATCAAACATGCTGAACATCACAAATATATGTAAGAAAGAGTGCAAATAGGAGCAAAATCTTCATTCTCCAAGCAGTAATGACATTAACAACGAAAATGGTAAACTCTGGTGTAATTTGCATGCTTTTGTTTTGGCATTCTACAGCAAATGACATTTCTGCAGACATGAACTGCCTTTTAAAAATAAAACGGAGGAGAATTTTCAATGCAAATTTTGTTCATCTAAGTGCAAAAGCTCATCTTTGATTAGAGTTGGTAGCGGCATCAGAAATGATAATTACACCCAGGGTCGCCTGTTTGTGCAGATGAAGAAGTTCAGCATTTCTTGGAGTTGTTCAGCATTGATGTCAGGCTGCCTTGTTCCTCTACAGAGGGAGATGAGGCACAGTTGCCTGATTTTAAGCATTAATATGAAACAATTCATCTATATTAAAGTAAAAATACAGACCTACTCATTAATTCCTGTCCATTAAAGATAATGATATTACAGGCATCTTCACGCATTTCCAACAGTTCTTGTTCTCTGCTGCTACCTTCCCTTACCCACACGAGCCAAACCACGGTAAGAGCATAGAAACCACTATTACACATTTTGCTTCCAAATATTTTGCTAATCTAGTGGAAAGACGTTATAAAATAGTTCTGAGAATTAACTATTTTTTTCTCTTTAGATAGATGCTAAATAAGCTTTCGGAGCTAGATACCAAAATAGCAACTAAACAAGGAAATATCTTGTTTGTTCAATTCAAACTAACAAAGCCAATTTCTAATATAAGCCACTAGTCTTATGTCTCAAAAAGGTGAATTTTAATACTGTTAGTTGATATTCTCTTTTTTCTTCCTGTTTTGCTTTTTTTAAAAAAAGAAGAAAGAAAAGACTCTAGAAAATATGACAAAACAGCCACTGGTTCTTCTAACTAAATGAAAACTAAAGACACAGCCAAGGTGTAAAATGTGTTCATTGACACCATGAAGACAGAAGTAACTCCTGGTGGTACGATTGCACTCACATGGCTCTGGACACTGTAATTTGGAATTTTTTTACTGTTTTGTATGCATATTTTTAATGTGACCGTGGAAGAACAAAGGTTAACTTGAGTATCTCGTGACCATCTTTTTGCTAACATATATTTTTTGCTTCACACTTTTACACAGCAAAATGCACAGAACACATTCGCAACAACATCCCTGCAGATCCCTGAGGTTCAATCCTGCAGGCTCTGGTCATTTCTCCAGCTTTTTAAGAACCACGATCTGAAGGCCCTTTCCTCGGTGACCTGCCATTCCAACCGAAGCTCTCAAGATCACCATTTATAACAACAGATTTCCCAAAGTAAATGAAGTTTGATGCAAAGAGGGAATTTTTTCTTCAAATGTAAATTTCTTTATATTGTTCTTCCTCAGCATAGCAGATGCAGAAGCAAAATAGCATAAATTATTATTGACCTCAGCAGGAATAATTGATGCTCCTGAGCCATTTGATGTGTGTAGCCAGGAGGGAGCTGTCTGACTGTATAAATTTTTACACATCTTTCAGCTAATTTACAGATCTGGTGTAAAATCAAATGCTCAAGGACATCATAAATATTTGTGGCACCCTCTGAAGAACTTTGGGTTCATAAAGCAATGAATTGATGACACTGATCTATAAATGTATTCTCTTCATCTCCGACAGATACAACCTTCATTTGATTGAATTGCTTCAAAGCACCACAAGAGAGGGCAGAGCAAGCAGCATTTCCGTGGTATGAAATATGTGGTTCTCAGTGCAACGAGAGGAAAAGCTACATCTGACCTTTTGTAAGATGTAGTGAAGAATTTGTAACAACTACTGTCAAATACTTGAAAAGAGAGTGAGGGCAAATATTACTTGTGATCCACCATAATTATCAGAAAGTTAATATCTACATAAAGGTTTCCATCTGTCAATGGTACTAGATCGTAACTTTTTCAACTTTCCACAAAGTCATTAATTTTTAACAATTACTAACATACCCTTCTTAAAAAGTATCAATGAGTCATTTTTTGAACAATAAGGGACATCTTGAAAACCAGGATCAGATCTCACATGGTTTAATTAGTTAAACCCCATTCATTTTCATTTCAAGAGGTTGATTTGCATTACCAGAAAATTTGGACACACACCATGATAATAAAGATCTGGTTTCAATACAGGTATGTTGCCACAAAGAAACCTGCCCACAGATGGCAAATTGCATTTATTGTCATCTTCTTGCAGAGAGTCCCTTCATCTGCCAAGTAGGGGAATAATCTCAAACTCAGCACTGAACATTAACAAAGAGAATTTAAATGCCCATGGTGACTATGTCCTCTAGACCTAAGTTCTCAGCCTCTCCCCCTCTTTTATTTTTGAATGATTTATGCTATACTTAAATTAGGAATTTACAAAAGAAAACAGCAATGTTAAGAATACAGTAAGCAATACATCATTTAAAGAAGAATAAACCTGTTTGTCGTGCCTTAAAAAATTGCCTGTAATTTTTTGCTGACTGCTGCTTGTAGTGTTTCCTTAAAACCTGGAAATTAATATTATTTCCATCAATTTTACCACTTATGTTTCAGCAGTTTCACAGATATTTCCCTACTCCTACGCCTGCGTAGTGGAGCAGAATCCATCAGTGTTGCAAAAAAAAGGCAATAGTTACTTTAAACAGAATTTTATCAGATAAGAAAAGTAGGAAAGCATCATCCAAACACTTTGAGCACCATATTAGATTAGGAGGGTAATGCCAAGACTGTCTACGTTCCTTCTGTAGTCGCAACATAATTACACAACACACTCCAAGATTCCTCAAAAAGCCACATTACTGAAGCCAAGGTTATTATGAGAAATAGCCGCCCGTGGTTGTGCAAATGTTAAGGTGAAACGAGTTAATAACTTCCTATTATCTGCTGGTAAAGCTGCTACCTCCATATGTGGAAATAAAAGACATGAGACGAAAGCTAAATTAAACAACTGATAATTTATGTGAGGCAGCAACAGAGTACAGATGGTCATCCTGAGCTGCACACAACAGCAACAGCAAAATTCACCTCCTTCCATTTGGAAAACATTCATTTAAAAGACTCCTTTATTGAAAAGCATGCTAATGCAGAAAGCACTTGAAAACATTAGAGGAACATTATGGTAAGTACTCATACACTTTAGCAGAAAATAAATCTATGAGATGCTAAACCTCCCCGTTCCAAAGCCTGATAATAAGAACTTGGGAGAACAGTTACAAGTCCTGGACTCTGATCCCTCCTCTGCCTGAGGGAGTTTTGTTTCTCCTCCTCCTCATGATTTAACCCCAAACCAAGAGGAGCTTTTCAGAAGGCATTCAACACTCCACTGATTTTCTGACCATTCTAAGAGCTCCAACAGAAGCGAATGGAACATGTGCGGAATACTGAAGTCTAGGACTTCTTCCTGGATGTGGGGCTTCATGTTCTTTACACTAGAATGACTGAAATTGAGGTTTCCCAAATACGGTCCAGTTTTCAAGTCTGGATAAAACGGGATAAAACAGAAGGCTACAATTAATCTTTTCCAAAATCATCTGTCAGGTGAGTTCTGGCCTTCTTTGCCAGCAGAAAACCAGTGTTGGAGAAGTGGAGAGATATTCTGAGACTATCAAAACCCTGAGCAAAGAAAGCAGTAGGAAGACCTCTGCCAAGTTGGAAGAGATTATAAGAAGAAAAAGAGTCAGCAAAACCTCAAAGTGCTCCTTAGTATTTTTTCCAGTGGCTCTTTGAAAGAACATTTTTAGCATCTTTCCAGCATCTGCTTCCACAGGTGAGGAATTCAGAGCAATGGCAATGCTGGGGATCCCAGAGGAGCTGAAAATAGGAGCCAGATGAAGAGCAATTCGTGTGAAAATCAACTGGCTTTGAGCACGCCTGGAGGCAGAAAGCTGGGCACCACAAATTAGATAAAGATTTTTGTGAATAGTGGAAGTGACTGGAAGTTCTATTCACATTATTTAAAGCTATTTGGGTACCTGTGCCCCCCTCGTCACTGTCTCAAGCAGCTTTCTTAGTATAAGTTTTTTTTTTTCTGACTTTGTAATCATAAATAACATTCATTATTTAGTTCTATGTGTGGTTTGTCAATTCTGTAGAAAAGTTATAGTTCTCTTCTAAATTCTTCAAGAGTTTGTAGAAAATGATGCAAACAAACGCAAAAGATGTTAAACGTTCTCTAAACCCTGAAAAATATTATTAATAAATTTGCAATCCAGTATGCAATGTTTTTACTAAATGCTTTATCAAATACTGTGCAAAAAGCTACAGGGGTCGCAGCCTGAAGAAACGGCGATTCATCTTGTCCCCATTGCCATATAGGCCAATTTACAGGAGATTCATTCCTTTAGCAGTAGGTTGGAAAAAAATCCCTTGTCTTAGAAGCAGCGTAGCACGAATAGATCTCAACATACCTACTCAACTAACACAAACTTTTAAATTACTTTATAAATGCATAATGAAATAGCTGCATGTCAGTTACATATGTTTACGTTAAATTCTAAACCAGTTCAATATAGTACCATATAGAGCTTAGCGTGGGCTGAACAACACAAAAGCTGAGTAAATACCTAATAAATCTTTAACAGGGCATGACCTGGAGATATCAGTGTTGAAAAGAAAATGGGCTTCCATTTGATAAGTAGTATTACATGATATGATAGATATCAGCACTGAGACAAACTGTCTGTTATAATTATATTAAGAACACTAGAAATCAGTGGGAAACATTAAGAAAAAACACACTCATTTGTCATTTAAATAAACAAGAACCATTATTATACCATTATTCTCCATCACATTCATTTTTGTCTCTATCTGATTCAAGAGCTTACACACAGCCTTCTCCCACGGCTTTCACATCACACAAAAAAATCTGCTAAAAATCAATAGAGCTCTATATCCTTTTCAAGAAGACTGCCTAGAATGCTACTGCATGGGTAGGTTTGTACTGTACGTGCTCTAACAGCTGCTTTTGTCAAGATTTATGTACCTCTTCAAGTGAACCTGTTTTCTTCTTTCTTAACTTGCCCTAATTCCAAATGACTGGGGAATAGTGTCTACAAATTCATCTAGCACCAAGACAAGTGTGTTAAAACCCCGTCACCTACAGTTTTGTGTGGGAGTTTTCTGTGATGTTGCTGGGAGAACCTGCCAGGAAAGCTGCTCGAGGTTTTCTGTTCCAAGCTGAATTTTACATGCCAAGCTTTTTGAACCCCAAAGCTGACATCTACCAAATGAGTCGGTGAGTTCCAAAACAGAGTTTTCAGAGGCATTCGGAAAATACCGTGCTTGTAAAAGAGTGGTTTCCGGCATTCAGAAAACCCTTAGCACTGATTAATTCATTCCATCACAAATTTATTCCATCTCACTTCTGAATTAATCGCCAAATACTTCTCCCTCTTATTTTAGTCATGCTTTTGGTAGCTCTACACACCAACTCCTTGTTCTTAGGGAGGAACAAGTATGTCTTGCCCAACTACCTACTAATAACACGAGGCTTTACAAATATTACTAACAATTAATTTTTAAAATTAATTAACATTTTAATATTACTAAAAATTAGTCATAAGCAATAAGTGATATGCTGATTTTAGCTTCCATAATTGAGTTCTGCATTTTTATGGACATTTAAGAACTATGAAGCTAACACTGGTCTGTACAATCTTCTATTATTAATTTTATTCCCCATCTACTCTTCAGTTTCTACGTTCTTTTCTCTTGGAAACAGTAATGGAGAAATTAAACCTCAGGCAGCATTTCCTCTCACATATACAGTACCACACTGTATCTGTTATTAGGACTCTTAAAGAACTTACTTGCTATATGCTTTTGGGGAAACCACCCACTGAGCTTCTCCATATCACTACACTCACTTAAAAATAACCATCAAATATTCAATAATGTCTAGAGACCCACAAAGACCAGAACCTGATCCACTTTTACTGCACCGTCTCCTGTCAGGTCCTGGATCAGTAATCTGATGCTGCCAATAGCATTTACAGAGGAAAGAGGTGTCGAGGAGTGGTCTGAAGTACCCGGAATTCTGCTTTAATTATCACTCTGTTTACAATACAGAGATAGCAAGCAAATAAAATGCAAAGGAAAAACATACAATAGGAATCATAAAACCCCAAAGCACAATCCATCTGTCTCCTTAAAAAGTAGCATCACAATCTCATGGTTATTTTTTCCTGAACTAACGATGCCTTAGCATCCTTACAGCTCTCATTGCTGGGCTGTCAGGAAGAACAATATAGCCACAATTCAAATTTGCATTACTCAATGAAATATCAGCCTTACCTTTTGAGATTTTTGCCTTACTTGCCTCCAGAATTTCATCAGCATTTTAAATGCATACTGTATGGCACAAGCCCTTTCAAAAGGAAAACCACAATAATCTCTTTGCTGGCAAGTCCTGGTTGAAAGCAGATGCAGACTTGCTGACACAGCGTTTTTGGGCTGTGTTCAGACCTGTGTTCCACAGTCACTCCTTTCAACACTTGACAGCAGTGTAAGACTATACAGTAAAAATGTTTTACTGGTAAAAATGATTACCAGTTGTGAACAAAAACTACTCCATAAAACCTTGTGATTGGTGTCTTGACATTTCCCAAATCACTACTCTCCATAAACCCCAAATGATTCACAAAAATCGATAGCTACTGGCAGAACAATACTTTACACAGGTGACGGGCAACAGGCAGTGTAATGTTATCATTTTAACCTCTGTGCCAGCACAGATGATATTATGGTTATATTTTTAGGCATACATGGCTCTTAATACATATAAATGTACATGAAAGCACACAGGAAAATAACCAATAGTTGTTGAATCAGTGAGATTATGGACTCAGTTCCTGTATACCTGAGAGGACTAACAGCAAGGAAAATAAGGTTGAGGCTAGAGAGAATAAGAGCTACTCAAACACATGAACACATCACCACTTCGTTATATATTATAGGTCTCCACGGGGAAAAAGCCACAAACGGGTTTCATATACATATGGAATTTTTGCTTACATATGAAAATACTTATCTAGACTTGCTCGTGTAATCATATCCCAACATAAAATCTAACATCCATCAAGAACAGTAATGTCTGCTTCAGAGCTCATCGCTGGTAAAGGCAAAGCGCCTGTTCCATGATAATACACCCTTTCAGACTCTGTGTTTGCAGTAAATAAATTCAATGGTTTTATTTGTTAGAAATATGGATGCAAGGAGAAAGGAATTAATTGCAGGGTTTTTTAAAAAATGGAGATTTAGCACGTTGGAGAACAGCAGTGAGACACAAAAATAGTAATTTCATAAATAATTGAAGAAAAATCAGTAAGATGAAGGATAGTGAGTTAACAGACAGTGACAGTATCAACTGCAAATTGAGTAGCAAAGTACAGCTTGCATAGGCTCTGATTTTCCAGAATCCTGCATCCAAATTCTGCTGTTTCCTCGGAGCCAGATGCCTAATCCCCTTATTGCCTGTGAGAATATCAATCACTGACCACATAGTGAAAAAATATTTCCAAAATGGAAGGGAAGCATACCTGAACTAAGCATCTCAACTGCCCCAGCTCCTGCCCCCATTTCCAGAGCCCCTGTCAGCACCGTGAATGAGTTCTAGCTGGCAGGATTTTGAAAGACAGGAAGATGAAGGATTTGTGCTTCAAAATTCAATCACTGACAGAGGAAGGAGTGAGGTTGTGTTTTGAAGTCCTTAGTCTTGGAGCTAATACAGAAAAGAGAGTCGAGGGAATTCTATATGGCACTGACACAGAGAAAACCAAAGCCAGGAGACTTGGAGTGAGAAATATATTCATGGAGTCATTGAGTCTGGGAAGGCAACACAGAAACAGAGAAGCTGCAGAAGCACTTTTTGCAGGAGGGTTTCTCCAGCTTCTCTCTTTTGTTCACTTGTTGTTTTCTCCCCCCTTCCTCAAGCCCTTCATAGGGCACACTTGAGCCCAGGTAAGGTCAAAGCTTCCTGATGGTTGAAATAAACTCTTCCCTGTGTCACATACGGCTTTATTACGTAAGGAAAAGCGATCTGATCCACTTTGACTGGAGGAACAGCTCTATTAGTTATAAGTATACACATCTATAATATTCCTAGCAAAAGAGCACTTGGATGAAATTCTTGTGCTCATTGTAAGGAACAGGTCAGACATGATGACCTGCAGATCCCAACTGGCCTGAAGTATCTATGAATTATTTACCATCTTTACTACCTGATCAGAATGTATATTTTCACATGGTTGGTACTGTTGGCCTTGGCTTATTTTTGCCAAATACACTAAGAATGAAACTTGACATGTCAAGGTTTTATATTGGCATGAGCAGTAACAAAATAGAACTATAAAACATAAACTGGAAGAAAACCAGGTCAGATGTCAGGATGCTGATCAGGAATTAAATTCTGCTGCATTTTCAGGTCATAACATGTAATATAAAATCTCATCAATATTCAGGAATCCCGTGTAGGCACATAAGGCAGGGGGGAGGAGAGGGAAATGTCCAAAAAGGCTTTATCTATTCAACATTTTCCTGTTTGGCTTCCTGAAGCAGAGAACAAGGATAACATTAAGAAGAAATACAAAGCTCCCTCTTAACATACTAGATCTAACCAAGAGTTTTGACTGAAAATTATGTTCAGTGACTTGTTTATACAACTAAATCCCTATCATGTTTCATAAACCTAAGTTCTTATTTCTAGAGAAGGTCCAGAAATATAAACAGTGTGTCCTCCTATTGACATTTAGTTAGTGAGATGGCTATTGAGAGGAAGAAAACAGTAAGGGAAATACATTCTTACCACAATTTTGTTTACTCTGAGACACATTTATTAAGATATTTTGATTGACTCCCAATACATTCAGTGCTTGTAGCTCTCGCTGACATCTGCAAAAAAAAGCTACAGACCTTTTCAATGGGAAATCCTTCAATAGTTTTTAACAGACCTCATTTGCAATTCTGGCAAAGTTCCTTCAAGTTCCTGACTCACAGTTGTATTTGGTCTCACTCAAGTGCATTGGGAAGTTTATATTCCAGTCTGCACTCGAGGACTGTCTCTCACTACTTAGACAAAAGAAAACAAACTGACAAGAACAACAACATAACTATGGCTTTAATTCCTTGCAGTGCGACTAAAGCCTCAAGGGCTTACTCCTCAGCACAGAGGACGGGAAACTTCAAATTAATCTCACTGGAATGTGCTAATATTACAAGTAGTAGGGGATCATTAAGCTCTCAGCAGCCCAGGGGGATGCACGGGGTTTGGAAACTGTGACAACCAAACGCGAACCTAGAGGACCTTCTATGAGTCAGATTGCTGGAGTGCAATGGAGCGTGCCTGCCAGGACCTCTCCACACAAGTATGCATCTCATATACGTGTAAATCTACGGCAAGGAGATACATGTGTGCAAAGTTTCCAGAGGGGCACCTGGTTTCCCTGCAGTAGAGTTACATGCATGCTTAGTTCTGCTCCTGCATAATTATTAACTATCCGTTTAGCGTTGACCATCTACCTGATCCAACTCTTCCATGGGAGCAAAAACCGTAATTTTGAGAAGAGTGCTGTCAGTATTGTTATTGGATTCCAACATTTTCAGAAAGTTCAGCATTGCCGGTGAATAGCTGAAGAAAAGCTTGCTGGTCAGAAAACAGGAACGGATAATATCAATTTGTCACATGATAGCTTTAAAGTGAAAACTAATTTGTTAATGATAATATTTTGATGAGGTAATAAGTCTCATTTCATTAATAGACAACAATAATTTCCTCTACCCTGCATTTACAAATACATACAAAAGAGTCTGTTAGTTAAGGACTACAATGTCATTAATGCACACTGCTAAAAATAACAATGGGATATAAATTTTACTGCTTCATTACATCTCGGTTGATACAAGCACAATCCACGCCACCATCTCACATCAAGAACCACCATATTTGGTAAACAAATAAGAAATACTTCTGCTGCAAAGAAAATCCATACCATTTTTAAATTATCAGACCAATCTAGTAACCTCTATATTCAGATACTATCCGTTGCTGTAAAGAATGCTACACTCAACATTTCATTTGCTCCCGCAGTTGGAACACCACATGATGTGATTTAGAGTCAGTCACAAACTTAATATTATCCTAAAGCAATTGATTACCACTGGGTCTGATCTCAGTCCACAGCTATTAATAGGCTTCACACATTAATCCAATTTAGATGCTAGTGTCATGGAGAGCTGTTCACTTCACAGTTTAATATAAAATATAATGTTCAAGCAGTGGAGAGACTTTACAATGAAGTCTAAGTATTGAGTCATCCAGAAATAGGGGAAGAAGGTATTTTTTAGTTTGTTGAGTCGGGGAGTTACTCACAGCCCGTGGAACACTGGGACATGACACCTGATCCCAAAATTGGGATCTGGATCTCCATGGCAGTTCTTCATTTAGCACTGTCAGACCATCCCCTGAGTTACAGGGACAGAGTTCTGTGGATGTGCAAAGGCATTTAAATGGAGATCCTGTGAAGCTCCAGCATAAAAGCTGGTACACATTTCAGGGAGATGAATGAACTGAGACAGCAAAGCGCACATAATTCTTGATGAGCCGGGGCAGGAATACATCTAAAGGAGGTCAAGAGAATATAGGGAGAGAGATGGTGACTTCTAGAAATTGATGTGGTATAAAGTAGAGTAAGCTTTGCATTTTCTTTTCCCTTCCTTAAAACATTATCATAGTCTTTGTAAATAAGGACAAAAATAAATGTTTATTTGATCTGAAAATTATGTGAATTAAAGGTTTGGTGCTATTTTGCTAATATCAAACATTTGACATCTATAGACATTAAAACCAAGAGAGTAAGCTATATGATATCAGTGGGGAAGAAGCATTCTGCAGCGAACAATGATTGCTACAAAAGTTCTCTGGCATGGAATAAAGTACAGAGAATCTCCCTGATGTAGTTTGTGAAATCATCTCACTTTGATTTTCTGTCAGATTTTATCTAGATGCCACTTACGCTCCAGAGCAACTGTTGGTGGCTGTTTGTCTTTACAGAGCTGATCTCACCGAACCCACGGTCCCCAAGGCTGCTGGGGCTGCATCCTGGCTCTTAGCAATGTTATCTGAGTACCTGCCTTTCTCTTAACAACGGCGATGGACAAAGAGAAGGGTAACGTTCATTTTTGTTCCCAGAAGATGCAAGTGAGTGGCAATTACAGCTGGCAGGTTTATCAAGTGTACAATGGCCAGAAGGGAAGGATCTGACCAAATAAGTTCACATATGTGGATATGCCTATACGTATATATGTTCCAACCTTGAACATGCAATCTAGGTATCTTTAATGTATAGCAAAGCCGAGAATGTGGCCCTTTGCTGCAGATTTATAACTCTAAAGCTATAGCAATAAAAGCATTTTTGTCTACTCGATTTACCCGCTCACTCTTCATTCAGAAGAAAAAAAATGAAATAGCAAAAAAAATGCTCTAACTTTCCTTGAATGCAAAATGGATTCAATCAAATGGAAAAGGAATTATAGGTCTGAGCCAATTTTATTGGAAATCCTTTGCAAGAAATATAGTTTGGTCTCATAATTAAAAAAAATGTAATTTTCAGTTGGAAGTCATTCTTGTTGCTAAAATGGCATTTTAATTTTCAGAAGGCTAAGAGAATCCACTAAGAGCTTGAAAGAGAAGCAAAATATTTTGAGGATAACCAGCTTACCCTTAGTTCCACATCTGCCAATACAGGCTTTAATTTCAGATCAGAAGAAAATAGCTTTAAACTGCCAAGTAACCAAAGCATAATAAAGAAACAGTGTCACACTCAAGCTTTCTGAGCTATTTATTCAAATACTGTAAAAGTTGACTATAAAGAACATTGAGTGTTGTAGAAAACAGTTAGGTAACTCAGGTATTTAAACAAACTCACAGTGAAACTATATTTGCTACCGGTGTGCAAATAAAGCCATGGACCAGCCAGTAATATGGAAGTTACAAAATTGTATTATTTACAGGAAGTGTGATGGGCAATATAAAGTGACAAAACCTACTTACTATGTGATTCTCGGGCTCTTTCTTAAACCTAATCTAGAAATATCACCCACTAGGGGCTTGAAAAGTCTCTTTTCATTGATGACTGGATTTTCTACACCTATTTTCTATCTGAAACTTCTAATGGTGAGGAGTCAGCCAGCAATTCAGCAAGAAGTTAGCACTGGTGACCTGTATATGTGTAAGAGCTAAGATTTGTATTCTCCACACTGTGGAATGATACCCCTTAGTCTGTTACAGCCTGCCGGGTAGAAATGAAATATTACACAAACACAACTACGCAAAATGAAAGCTCAGCTTTAAATGGGTGTGAAGCCAGAGAAGAAACCCCAGGAAGCTCTTTGTTAGAATTGTGCCAGCAGTTCCAAGGTTATTTTCCTGCCTATGGTCACACTTCTGCTTTTTTACGTTTTGTTAAACCATCTTTATCAGAAATTACAATCCCATAGGCATATCAAAATGTTGTTCTATAAAGTGAGCCTTGTACAATTCGTAAAGCATCTGATTGTGCCAATTGTGAGTTACTTTCCCCATGTTCCCAGGGTGCCCGTCACAGCTGTAACTCTCCTTGTGGCCCAGCTGATCTGTTTGTAGAACCACAACTTAGTGCTTAATTTCTGTCTGAAGTGATAAACAGCCCAGCAGTGGTGACACTGGAAGCTGTGCTGCCATCCAGAGACCTGGACAGGCTGGAGAGTTGGGCGGGGAAAAACTTAACGAAATATAACAAGGGCAAGTGTAGAGTCTTGAATCTGGGCAGGAACAACCCCAGGTTCCAGTATAAGTTGGGGAATGAGATATTAGAGAGCAGTGTAGGGGAAAGGGACCTGGGGATCTTGGGGACAGCAGGGTGACCATGAGCCAGCACTGGGCCCTTGTGGCCAGGAAGGTCAAGGGTACCTGGGGTGGGTTAGAAGGAGGTGGTCAGTAGGTCAGAGAGGTTCTGCTGCCCCTCTGCTCTGCCCTGGGGAGACCACACCTGGAATATTGTGTCCAGTTGTGGCCCCTCAGTTCCAGCAGGACAGGGAACTGCTGGAGAGAGTCCAGCACAGCCACCAAGATGCTGAAGGGAGTGGAGCATCTCCCGTGTGAGGAAAGGCTGAGGGAGCTGGGGCTCTGGAGCTGGAGGAGACTGAGGGGTGACTCATTCATGGGGATCAATATGGAAGGGGGGAGTGTCAGGAGGATGGAGCCAGGCTCTTCTTGGTGACAAGGGGTAATGGGTTCAAATTGGAACACAAAAGGTTCCACTTAAATACAAGAAGAAACTTCTTCCTGGTGAGGGTGGCAGAGCCTGGCCCAGGCTGCCCAGTGGGGTTGTGGAGTCTCCTTCTGTGCAGACATTCCAACCCGCCTGGACACCTTCCTGTGTAACCTCATCTGGGTGTTCCTGCTCCATGGGGGGATTGCACTGGATGAGCTTTACAGGTCCCTTCCAACCCCTGACATGCTGGGATTCTGTGATTCTGTGACACCTCTTGGCTTCACAGAAAATGCCTGAGGCGCGATGTGTGGAGTCTGCCCTGGGCTCCATTCAAAGCATCCCAGTGCAGCTGGGGATTCTGCAGCACTGCAGATCTCATTTCAGCTACAGTTACCAAAAAAACGTTACTCTGAACTTCGTAACTGCCATTCAAAGTAGAAAAAAAAATAAAAATCCCCAAGGCCATTATTCAAAAAGTATTTTTTTATCTTGCTTCCCAACTTCAATTCGATTTATCAGGTTTGTTACTAAAGATTGTCACAAATGAGAAACTAAAGCAACTGAGCCCTATTTGCATCAGAAAAAATTCACCATGGTGCATGAAACTTAACTTGATAGCTTTCCTATTATTGATGCAATTGTTATCAGCAAGAGGGAGACAGGAGAAAATATGTGAGAGAAAGTACAATGTCTATAAGCTTGACTGGCATAAATGCTCTTCTCACTTTCTTCCTGCTGCGTGAAGACTTGTTTTCATCTAAACTACAGAATATTTCAGAGAATCTAATGTGTTCTGACAGCTAATCTTAAATTGTGTCATTATATATAAAAAGGCAAAAAAACCCCATAGACACCATATTACCTCTCACACTTTCAGGAAGTTGTATTTTCCTCCTTTTCAAATCTAATACATCACATAAGCATTCACTGAAAAGAATGCTTAATCATTTCTATCATCTTACTTGAAATTCACCCTTTAGTACCGAGTTGGCGTTTCTGGTGCAATGTATTTACAGACAACGACCTCCCTGCTGCGCGAAGGGATCGCTCAAAGCAGTCAGCGGAACGCAACACAAATGTGGCTTGTGACAACCTTATACAAATTTCAGTGCCTAAAAATACAGTTGCCAGGGTCAAAATCTAAAAAATATCCTAATTTCTTGCCCACACTAAAACCCGTAAAAGCCAGCATTTTGAAAAAATCCTATTCTTTAAAAATCTGCCTTTTTAATGGACATAAATACCATAAAGTTTCATTAAGACTGATCAGACAACATTTAAAAACTTAGGAGACAGATCTTCTAGTTCCAGAAGTACTTAAGCAGGACAGTAAATGGCACTTAGACTCAGGAGCTTGAGAGCTTCTGCAACCGCCCATTGAGCCTCCAGACCCTTCACAACTAAGTAAATGCTCTAATCATACACTCCAGCATTTCTGACTCAAAGAACAACAATCAACTGGGATTTTGGCCACGTCTGCACTGTGCACTTCACTGTGTGCAAAAGAAACCTAACACGGTATAAAACCGCTCAGGTATCTGAAGGAGTTTCAGGTATTTTGGAAAACATTAGCTTTACCAACCGTAATATACGTTTTAGCACTTCATTTCAACAAGTGATTTTAAAATCATTTTAGAAAATTATAGGGACTCTTACAACAGCTTATTGAAAGAGATTTTTACATTGGCCCTTTCTGGATTTGATTTTGCAATCATAACTCTCTTTTGGCACAAAATGCTACTAAATATAGAGGATGCAAAGTTGGGCTAATACTAAAATCAAGGGCTTTGAACATGAATGTGTAATGTACATCTAAAGCCAGACTAGGAAGAATGAGGAAGAGATCTACAAACTGAACATAATTTTCACTAATATATAACAAGCAACTTTATTATCATAACCACTGTAAGGTACTTGCTCATCTAAACACCCTTTCACCAAAATGAATCTTAGATACCCCCTTACATTTCAGCTCTCCCTACTAATAGCAAATGAGGAAAACAAATGACTTGTGGTTTGTATCTGTTCTTATACCTTGCTTATGTTCAAAACAAAAAATAAACTACCTAAAAACCTGAAAGCCAGTATTTTCATTTGCAATAGCAAAACATTGTAGCACACCCAGCATTGAATGGCCTAACAAGGTGCCTACAAAATCTCAGTTTTCTTTTATCAATTTATAACATCGGCACTTATGCATATATATATATATATATGTATATACACACACACGTTATGAGACACTGTAGCTGTAAACAGAAGCCAGGGAAAAAACCAGAACACACCAACAAACACAAAGCAACCTAATCTAAGGTAAGCCGAGGCTTATTCATGTAAGTAGTGATTAAATATTATTTGTCAGTATCTAAAAAGCACAGAGATTCTTGTCACATCAGGTTGTTAGTCTGTCAGTCAGCTCTGACAGATTTGCCATAAGCAATGGCAACAACTGGATTTTGAATCTATTTCTTTCCCTTTGATAGCTCCATATACGCACTTGCACAGCAACGTAACCGTAAAGAACAAAGACTGAAATTCCCAGACTCTATCTTTACACGAAGAGGTGACATTAAGACATATTTTTGTGAGTAATACTGGGCACTGAGCTGCCTTACTAGAGAAGGGTTCATTCACTCATCCAAAGAGCCAGCCAAATGCCACAAAAAATACGCTATGCTGTAATTGGGGGCTTCAGTCTGCAAGCAGAAGTACTCCAATGAAGAGAATATAAGCCAGAATGAAAGGAGTAAGAACAATTTGGCAAAATAGCACACATTTTGAATCCAGGGTATGAATTTCATATAATTACGCCTGTGATTTTAAAAATACTTGACAAAACCATTCTTAGATGAGCTATCTGAATGGCCTCAAAAATGTACTCCCTTCACAAACATTAAGCCAGAAAAACAAGCTAAATACGTCAAGTAAATTATGCAGAGTGATCCAGTCGCTTGAGGTGAGATCCAAAAGATACTTAAAGGTTGTGACATTAAACACGGTACCAGATGCCAAGCACCCAGCTCCTGGAGCAGAAACCACAGCCCGACCTTGGGCACCCGAACAACTTATAAAGTGGGTGGAGAAAAAGAAGTTGCCTAAAAGCAGAACGTGAAACACTCACGTCACAAGACTGTCGTAAACTTTTTACATTTCAGGTGACTAAACCGGATGGCAGAGACGTTCCAAACTCTGAGACTGCGATTGTATTGTCCAACAGCTGCTCTGTGACAGATTACAATCGTCAGACTGACGGTCATATTCTGTTTATTGTCTTTAGGCATCTAAACCACCAGAACGCACTCCACCATTTACTTCACCCAGTGGGTACAAGGCAGAGAACACAGCTGTTTTCCTACCCCCGTGAGTCCATCAGGCTCCACCACAGCAGGCACTGACCAGAGAGGAAAACTGCCCAATGCCAGGTGGAGAGGAGACGGAAACATCAGAACATCATAAATTCTTATTTGGAAAAATATATATGAAAAAAAAAAAATATATATATATATATATGGAAAAAACTGTTTCTCATGAGGGTCGTCACGACACTTATCCTTTGTCCATCTGCTTAGCTTGTCACTTCTCTCTCCTCCTGTCTTCCTCATTTCCTTTTGTCTCTAATGATTTCTACCATGTGAGCACATGGAAGTAGATAAAAATTAAATGCTAACCATTCAATAGCTTGTATTCTGTATTGAATTGCTAATAGTGAGTGTTAACTCAAGTGTTTTCATTAGCCTACAGGTTAATACGAGCACAGATAACATACGGAACCACCACAATAATCCCAGATACCTGTCCAAAATACAGCATTCAAAGTAATTTCAGTGTGTCAAATAATAGATTAATTTACATGCTGCTGAAATCTTGCTAGGTTTCAAAAACAGCCCTATTCCCTCTCTTATATGAACAACGGAAAAATAATAGAGCAAAGACATACAAATCTAACTGAATAACACTTTGTTTTGTCATTTGTAAATCCGCAGTTACCTGAATCCTTTCTAAAACAAAATTAATAATAAAATATAGCTTATTATGTAATTTATTTTGCAGGTTTAAAATTGTAAGTGTGAATACAATTGCATTCTCTTGAAAAAAAGAACTGCCAGATAAACACTGGATTTGTTTAAGAGATAAACCGTGTGGTATTATTATCTCAAATGCGAAAAATTATTAATCTACAGTTTAGTTTGTTTCATAACCATGATAAAATACCACTTTAAAAACAAAATGCTTAGACTTTTGCAGAAATTAGTTTAATATATCATCACATGGGAAAAATGTAGTCAGCCCACAGTATTTCTTAAAAAAAAATGGAAGTGAGTCTGTAATTCTCAAACGGTGGCAAAAAAATGAGCAAACTGAATTTAAAAATAGATTTGACAGGTTTTAGACCTGAAATATTTGTAGATATAAATTGTATTTTATCATGGGCAGGTTTTGTTGGCAAATCTCGCAACAAGTAGATGAATGCTCCAGCTGGTATTGATGACAGAGCCCTCCCCGATTCCAACTGCTCCTGTTCACAGACACAAAATGCTCTTCTAGCCCAGGGGAATATCTTAAATTCTTTCATGACCATAAACAAAAATAGAAAGAAACAAACAGAAAAGGAAACCATCACCCCCTTTGCTTTTCTTTGCATAGTTGATGTTGTCATTTCTCCCAAATCATCTTCTAAGGGAGTTTAATGGGATGAATACTCAGCAAAACCAATAAATATTTAGTGAAGTTCACAGAAAGCAAAATTACACTGTAGTACACAGAAAACCAACTCTAAAATCCACTGCATAAGCCCCATGTCCACAATGGACATCCCCTGTCATTCTCCAACAGACACTGGATCACAAGCATTGATGAGAGGCAAACGCAGATTCCTCCCAGCACCTATAAATCCTTTCATTCATCAACTGATCTCCTTCCTTCGTGACTTTTGATCATACAAAAGGTAACTAGAGATTGTAGTCATAAGAACCCTGGAAAATAACCCTGTTATTATTAGCGTGATAATTATTTATGTTCACCTGAGAATGATAAAGTAGTGACAAATGAAAGAAATCCCAGATTAAGAACACAGCGGAGAAGGAAAAAGACACAAAACCAGAAAAGCAAATCAACATGTCACATAAGCCAGCAGAGGCAACATAATGATTTATTTCCCAGTTTTCCCTGGCAAAGAATGCCTTTTTTAAGCACTCGTAGGTTTGGAAATTGATGACTCAAAGGCTTTCTCCACCGCTCAATAATTTAGCCCTGCTCTGTCATCAGACTCTGACAAGTAATGTTTGATGTTCAGCATCCCGCCATAGGATGCCACGCGACATGATGAATTGGCAATAATATGCTCAGATGTTAAGAAATGACAAACACTTCCCTCTGTCTCAAGTCCAAAGGATCTTTAACATGACAGTGCACGAGAAGATGTAATCTAAAAGTACGGAATAAAGAATACGGCTACAGACTCCGCTCCGCTCCTCATGGATGCCAAAGGCAGAGCCATTTCGTCCAGCACAGGGCTATATATCACATGGAAGTACAGCTCTGCACAGGGATCAAAAGTTATATATATGAGAGAGTCCTGGAGCTTTGATACAAGGGGTAAGTTCATTCCACCAGTCCAAACCGCGCTGTTTTCTGAGTTATGGCTGATGGAGCCAAAGGGTGAGACTGAACCATGAAAGAAAAATCCCTCACCCCAGCAAAATCCTGAGAATTCCACTCCCAAAAGAGTTATCTAACCAGAGGAGGGAAATACACTGTGCTGGGGGAGGCAAGAAGTGCAGTTACTACATTGTTTTCTAGTTATTTTGACGTACACTAAAGACTTCTCCACTGTTAATGCCAATGCATTTAGAGCTCTCTACTTAGTTTCTCAGTTTCTAGATCTCTCCAACCACCCCCTCTCCCCCAAAACATGATGGACTTCCAAAGAAATTCCTCTGCATTATTAAATCCTTGTTGCATTTTCTTTTTTAATTTCTCAAATGCCTATTTCTGTAGTTGATCAAATCCAGAAAATTAAAAAAGCACCTCTATTTATTGAGCTAAATTTTATGCTGTTGTGGTATTGCAAGATAACAGTCTGATCGAGACTTACAAGAGGCAATGACGAGCCTTTTCTTTAAATTCTTGTGGCAGATTAGGATTTCCGCTTGAGTATTTCTGCTTCATAGGCTGCATTCAGCCTCTATCTAATTATTCAAACATCTGATGCATCTTGTGCAGAGACGTACACCTCCATGAACCATTAGTTACACATCTACATACACTGAGCTCAAAATGAATTTAAAAGAAATTGTTAGAAGATATGCCAACGTCACAATATCAAACTGGTATTCAAATTAACGTATTAAAAAGAGTTCAACGTGCAGAATTGCTTGACTGGATGCTTATGGTGCTTCTGCAGAGCTAACCCAGCCAAGGCAGGAAATTATTATTCATTTCATCTGAGCAGCTAAGCAGAAGGTAATAAACGCAGGAAGCTCTGCGAGCAGGCTACTTCACATTTCTCCCCTGAAGCACTGAAACCCCTATTAAATTTCTGTACTAAAAGACTTAAGAAATCTCTAAATCTAAGCACCTTATGATGAAGCGGTGATTGCTAGAGAAGGCACTGCAAAACCATCACCCGCACAGCACAGGGAGGATTTAACAAAGAACTGAAACCTACGGCAAGAGTGACCACGTATAGTCAAGATCTGCACGCACAGGCAAAGGTCAAACTCTCTTTTCTACTATACCCTTCATGCAATGAGAAGAATTGTTTTTAGGATGCTATTGCTCTCTTGTAAAGCACAATAACATTGATCTAAGGCCTCACTTGTTGAATGTGTGCAATTCTTGTAGCAAAGGCTGTCTGCCTCAGTGAGCCACCCTGTGCAGCATCATTTCACTATTACTGTTTAAGGGACTGCCCACAGACAAGAGGAGTTGGTGGAGGGTGTAAACCAGCAGGAAAATAATGGGAGAACACAAGTTTTTTGACAGGAAAGCTAATTCATGATCTTTGGCTTTGATGACTGAATGATTAATTTTTGTCCTCAACTTCCAGCAGTTCATTTCTAAGGATATAATGCAGGTCAGGACGGCTCCTCAGCTGAAGTAGCTCAATATCATCCCTCTGACTTGTGTGTGTTCACAGCACTACAGGAATGAAACTGTATGGACTTTACTGATATTGAATCCCTCAGGGATTGGCTGTAATTCCAGGGTCAGCCTCCCACAGAGCCACCCCTGGGCTCCTCAACAGCTTCATGTTCCATCCACTTTTGACTGGATACCTGCAAAATGAAGCAGTTTGGCTCAACACCTGGAGAAGAGTAGCACCAAAAACAAAAAAAAAAAAAAAAAAAAAAGAGTTTTGTAGGTTCACCTACACATTTAGAGGGAGTACACTAGAGAACGGAAGAGATCCCAAAGCATCGCAGCTTGTTTAGCTGAACCTCTGAAAATTCAGCTGCTTGTTCCTATCTTTTCAAAACCATCCAATTCCAACAGAAGGTGAGTTTCTATGTAAGTCGCACGTTGGTGCTTTCTGTCTCAGTGCTTGCCCAGAATAGTGGCACGAGGAAAGAGAGAGTCTCACCACATTTGGGCTTTTCCGTCTACCATCCTGGCTAAGAAGCAACATAACATGGCACAGAGCAGTTTAAGATTTTTTTCAAAGAATCGGTTTTGCTGACGCTCCTCCAAAACACATGACGGAGATCACGCGCTCCTTTTTCCACCCTGGACACCAGCTGAATCCAAGCACCCACTGACAGGACGAGGAATTCTTCAAGTGGGATGCAACAGCAGGAACACAAAGAAGATGGAAAAGAGTGAAGTTAATTCCAGCGCTCCATCCCTACCGGGCAAATCCTCAACGTCTGCGCCAAGAAGGAAAAAAAGGGGGTGGGGAGGAAAGGAAAAAAAAAGGCAGAACAGTTAAATACTAACTTGACTTCATAAAGGAATTATCGTTTCTAAGCAGGATAAGAATCTGTAATTGCATTATCTGCTACACAACAGTAACCGGTTTTGCATTTATCTTGTTATTGTGCAGTAAGCAGAAGAATTTGATGCTTCAGTAGCAGGCTCACACCAAGTGTCTGATGGACTGCAGAAGGGATTTCTACTGCCCTGCAAAATCACATCGATCAAATGCTGAGCGATTGCCACTTTCCAGCTAAATGCTATTATAAATAACTGTTTGTATGGCCTTAGCATTTTTTTTTTCTACCTGTCAACTACTGATAAAGATTCACTCCCTAAATCACTGTAATTTCCTTTTAGCTGTCAGAAAGGAGATTTTATATGGTGATAAAGAAATGGATGAAAAACGCGTGCTTTACTTTTTAAGAGAGTTGTATAATTTTGTGTAGTTGTTTCAAAAGCATTGTGCTTTCAGTTGTACGTTCATGTCCAAACAACAACTCCAATTTACTGTAACTTGATAGTCTCTTTGAAAACTTTGATACAAATGGCTTGAAAAAGTTTCTTCTCCACATTCAATCTTAGTTTAGAAATAATGTCTATTATCAGGCTGTTTTCAGATTTTTAATGTAGAATCACAAAATTAGTCACTTACAATGTTAACGGAATTAGCATTCAAAGCTGAATATCATTCTTCATAATCTGTAATATCAAATAGATAATCTAAACACAATTTACTCTGATTTTCTGAAAACAGAGATTCTGTCAGAAACAAACGGATTCATGCACATGCATCTCATATCACACTAATAACAACTGTACAGACTAACCCGCAAATGGCAGAATTAACACACAAAATTGTGGCGTAAGAGTTAGGTAGACTCTGTAAGATTTGACCGTAAGAAATAAAGGGCTGCTCACTAGGCTGGTTTCACTCCCACATTCTCGGATGCCATCGCACAGGAACTAATAGTGTAGAAGCTGATATTTTTTTCATCCCCCCAAATAATATTATTTTCAAAGGAGAAATTAATTACATGATCATCTGAAAACTGCAAATAGAAAGAGGAGAACCTTCAAACTGTGATTAACAAAAATTAATATACACAAATATTGTGTCAGTCAAGTTTTTCAGTAGAGGACACGATCTATTTCCCCATGTAAATAACACCTTTGAGCTGTGATCATCCTCTGTCAGCAGTGAAACAGCATTTGTAATTGCTAGAGTTCACGGATTTCGTCAAGAGCGTTGTTGCTTCTGTTTACTATCCAATCTTACAGAGATTGATTTCACAAAACCAGAATGTTTATGTGGCAATACCCCCAGGGGTACAGTCATCCGTTCACATCATGGTGTTTTAGTAGATAGAATGAGAGCTCTAAGAGTCTTGCAGCTCGTCCTTTCAAACAAAATGCACGCAAAAGACAACCAAAAAAATCTAATCCAGAATATATTAATCTTCACCTCCCTCATTTTTTGAAGGCTGCAAATAGAAAATTTGAACCACAAATGTTACTTTCAATTTTTCAATGAATAAAACCATCCTCCTGCAGAGCTCTCACAATGAAAATATTCACCCTCCCGAAACGCAAGCTTTTGCATCTGGCTTAAAGCTTCGAAATGAAACAAGCTCAGCGCTGCTGTGGCCGACACAGCCCAGAGCTGCTCCAGCGGGGATGCTTACAGTGGCTATTTCATCCCATGTATGATATATGAAAACACAGTTATCAGCCGGTTTCTGCACCTGCATTTGGAGATGACAGACAACCGGTTCTGACACACAGCTTCATTTATAGCAATTGTTGCCACCTGAGACAGGTGTACACAGCGTTTTGTCCTGCTGTGCTCCACTCCCCACCCCCAGGCAGGAGGTGACGGGTGGCACAGGCAAACTCTGCCTTCTGAGCACATTCCACTGCTGCCTTCCCAGGTGAACCACCCAGTTACCCAAGAAGAACGTTACATGAAGTGACAGATCCAACAGGCAGGGCTAACAACAACATCTGTCTTTCCAGCCTTTACTTGCTCAAACCATTTTTGTCCTTCCAGCATCGCTCAGCTCTACAGGACACAGAGTTCTTACAAAACTCCTCCCTTGCACAAATGATCTTCTTGCCTGGGATAGAGTCTGTGTTCTTATTGGCCCCGTGTTGCTGAGAAAGATACATTGAACCTGACTTCTAGTGGTTTTACAAGACAGGCTTTTCATCATGGAGGAGTCACCAGCCGTCAATTTAACCAAGGAGATATCATGGTTATATCTGAAGAGGCAATCCTTTAGTGTATAGAATTTATTGGTATTTTTTATAGATGGAACCAATATAAACTTGAGCTAGGGCATAAAAACAAAAATCAAGTGTTAAAACAGCTCTTCTTTTCAATTGTCCTTGTAAAACCATCCAGATTTAGTATTTAGGCATTTGTAGTAATGAATCTGATCCTCATTGGATTCAATTGACTTCACAGACCTGAATAGTAAGTGAACAAAATATGTGTGGATATTATGTACCTTTATTAAAGACTTTCCTGGCAGGCTGAGGAACTGGGATTTGAATTCTGTTCTCGATCCCATCAGCAAGGAGTGGCCTGTTTCTAGTCATTTCCAACTAACAATCAGAATAATCCTTTTTCTAAGGAGAAAATAAATTGTAGATTTAACCTGGACTTTGCTCTAAGAACAGAGGACATGGGGAAAAGGCCAAAAGTGGATGGATGTCAACGACACTGTTTGTTGCTTCTGTTCTTTCAGTTTGCTGGATATTTACTAAATTCCTGAGAACTCCAAGCAAGCAGGGTGCCGGGTTACTTCTCCACACTAAAATCAGTGAAGAGTCCCACAGAAAACCTGTCGCTTTTCAGAACCACCACCATTTATTCCTTATTTTGCAGTGTTTCTTTTTCATTCCTTTGCTCCTAACGCTAGAAAATAGTTTAAAACTTCTGAATTCAATACTGTAGCAATTTTCTGTATTTTAATATCATACCACAGGAAGAAAAAGGTCCATATTATTTTCTATAACATCAGTTTAACGTTATTAAAAAACAATTAAATATCACTCTCCCAAAAGTACAAACGCTGCTCAGGCCATCAAAGGACAACAGACAATTAAAATGCTCCTTTGAGCAAATAATTTGGTCAGATTTGCTTTCTAGTGCTTCAAGGACAAGCTGCCATTTGAAACGGGTGACTCCATCTCCTGTCATTCCAATGACCCCGTGTGCGTCCACACCATCATCTGTTGGGAAAGATCTTCTTGAGAAAACATGTAAGAGAACTGCTGCACTCCTGCAGCATTCCGTGATTTCTAAGGCCACGGTGATGCTTACTTCCCTTTGCAAGTTTAAGTGTCCAAAAGTTGATTATAATAAAATAAAAGCTATTGTTAGAGCAGATTATTCCAAGGAAGGAAAGAAGACAGCAAAACAGGTTTAAAAGCATAAACTTTAAAAAGCCAGATAGTCCTCAAGTTCTCTGTATCCATCTGTCATTAGTAAGGCATAGGTACTGTGGGTTAATTAAATGTTAATGAAATATAAATAACCTGCTTGTCTGAAAGCATTAGCTAAGGAGCAGGCACCGCACAACAGCTGCTGCAGCTCACCAGAACTGCTCATGTCAGCACCCCAAACAACAGCTGAAACCTGCCTGCAAAACAGGGCCATGAAATAATCATCACTTCTTCTGCAACTCGTTTCAGCAGACCTGCAACTGCTTTTCTTAAGACAGAGCTGAAAGGCCCAAGTGCAAGCAACAAAAGCTGAAGAGTTTCATGGAGCAATACAATCGAATAAGAGATTTTTCATTTTGAAGTAGGGCACAGTGTCTGTAAAAGCAGCACTGTATTAAGATGCTAATGATACCAACAAAAGAAACTCATGCCAGAAATACTGATGATAGATACAAGTGCATGCATTATAAAAACACAAATGTTATTGACTGATGGTTTCCAGGGAACTTCCAAGCAACCTGTAAATACAGGGTTGTTGTCTGAAGCTATTCCTATCTGCATCAAGAAAAAGGATTTCCACTCCATGTCAAACCCCCTTCACCCCAAAGACGCACACCATTACTGCAAAGATGGAATATTTGTCTTTAAGAAGAACAGCAAAAACATTCTTAAAAATACAAAGCAACAGTACAGAAACTCTCTGCTAAATGCCAACAGAGCCAAAGTTGAGCTGACGCAAACTGTGACTCTCAAACAATAAGGGACATGTTTCACTCGGCTGTTGAATAATTCGGCATCTCCTCAGCAAGAAAGAAAACTGCTGGAAATGAGTTAAGAAACCTCATAATCAGTACAGTAGTCACAGTCATCCCTTTCAAACAAAGCGAAGTGAAACAAACTACCATGTTACAAAGAGACAGCGTCAAAATCCATTTAAAACTTCAGATTCTTTGGTGTTCTGAAATCAGAGAAATTCTTGTTATAACATAAACAGAAGTAGTAATTCCACTGACTATAGACTTGGCACATCAATGTTTGTAAAACCCCTTTATGCTAGATTGACCCATGCATAAGCACTGCCATTTGCCATACAGGAAGGCTCCATTTCTGTGTTCAGAAAAAAAGAAGTGATCAACTAATCAACATAATCAAATAATCAGCAACTTCTTGCATTTGGAGAACACGAGCTCTATCCAGCTCCTTAACCGAGCTCATGACACACACCATCACACTGTGTGGTGCGTGTCCGCTGTCAGAAACCAGCTCACCATTTCAAAGACTCCAGTTCTTAAACAGAGCAGGTCAAACATTTGCCCACGTACATAAACTCCTACTGCTTGTGCTGGTGCTGAAACTGCATCCTCTGTCTTGCAAAACCATCTTTCCCACTGAACGCAGAAGCAACACGAAGCACGCGGCACCGTCCTGCTCACAGCCCTTACACCAAAACCTGCCGACTGAACATCAAAGCAGCTCACACCAGCACTCCCAATGGGAAACAAAGAATGTCACATCTCGCCAGAGAATAAGGTAGTCACCGTGGAAATAGCCCAAATTGAACTGGGCCAGCACAGGAGGGTTTTTGCCAAAAAGCACCATGGGATCTTTAATGACTGCAAAGGGTCAGAATCATGACTTTACACCCCATTCAAAACCAGCACCTTAAGATTGCAGTTTGCAGCTAAGCTGTAGACTGACACCTGCTAAATCACCAGCAGAAATCACATTTTTCTTTAGGATTGCCTTACCTAAGTACACATCCAGTCAGAACAATTTACAGTCAAACACGATAGTATCCTTAGTCATTACAGCCAAAATGTAGAATAAAATCTTGTTTATATTGTGCTATATATTACAATGTATGTACTACTAAAAAACATTACTAGGTGATACAATCGTTCCAGAACTCAAAATATGTTCTTACAAGAAAGATTAAACACAATGGAATATTACTGTCATCTTCAAAGTTCTCCTACTTAACTTGGGGGAAACACAAAGAGATTTCAAGCTTTTCTCCCTTTTTTTTTATCATCTAGATCATATCTTTCATGTTTTGAATATGTCATTATGCTCTTTTAATCTTTTATATCCTGCTTCTTTTTAATCTCTTGTCCACATGCAGGGAGGCAATTAAGAAGGGCTTTTTTGTGTGCAACTGCAAATAGATGGGTTTAATGAGAGTCACTCACTCACACCATGTGTTTCTCTGATAGAAGACATACAAGAATATATCAGCGTTACACTGAGCAGCACCCACGGACCATTGAAAAAATACCCAACACACTTATTTCTGTAGAGAAAAGGAAAAGGGGTAATAGCCGTGTTTTAATTTCACTCTGGATACATTCTCAGAAAACCCCAAAAACTTTCCTCACCTTTCCTACCAAAGGAGCCCTTAAGGAAAGTCATCTCAGACATGACAGGTGTGAAGCTTTCATTTATTCTCCTTAGCATGGTGAAAATACATTTTACACAGCACTCAGCTATATATTTGATGACAGAGACTGGGACTTTCCATTCACTTTTGCTTGATCATAGCAAGTACTATCGATGGCACGTGGCGACATGCGCTACTGTTCATCAGAGCGATATTAAATTGCCCGGCAATATCATATTTTCTCATTTATAGAACTTTGAGACACTACGGAAACACTGAGGCAACATAAGAATGCAGTATAATACATGATACAAATACAAATTTAAGAGCAATAAAATGTTTCAAAAACGAAATGAAGCTTCTTCCCAATCATGCATTCAACAGTGAAAAAAAGTAATGGTTTATTTCTCTTGTCTGATGTTAACCTTTGCTGATATTCCCTGAGGTCCAATATATCCACATGAGGTTATGTTTTTATATGAAATTATGATTATTGCACAGGAGATGATTTTTTTACATTACTTTCACAAGGAGAAAAAAAAGAGGCCAATTTTGATTCTCAGTCATTCAAGTGAATCTTCAACAACTGCCGCTGCATTGCACATATCTTAATAAACGCCCAACGCACACCAAGGAGTTTTATCTGCGTAGGCGTATGCACGTCTGGCATCTAAAAAGGCAGGAGATATTCTTCATATGATGTATTATACACACACAACTCCTGAATTCAAGATATACAAGCTTGGAATATTAATTTTACATTAGATGTTAGTCACAAATCAGACAGAGTTTTCCAGAGATTCCCTTTGCTTGCACTGTTCATCAGCACCTTGGCTTTGATCATCCTAAATATACATTGCCCTCTTCAGAAAATAAAACAATCTGGAGAAAGGACAAGATTCTTTTTTTCTCTGGAGTGAACTGGGGTATAAAGCTGATCATTTCAAATGGCTGGAGAGAATGCTGGATTTCCACAAAAAGCTTTCATCAAAATTCCTGTGATGGGCTCGCAGACAAGCGGCTGAGGGCATCACGTCATGAGAACCAACCTCCACTGGCCACACAGAGGGCACTAAAAACCATCTGAAAACAGCTTTCTCCAATATAACATTTTTATAGGTGTCATATACCATTTAAATAGCCTATGCAAAACTAATGAGCTTTTTATGTTGTGCTATGTTGGCAAATGATTTCTCTGCTCCTCAGATCCTGCACGCTACTGCATACTAACCATCCTAAAATCTTTCAGAGGGAACATGTCGACACAACCCTTTTCTTGCGTAGTGATATAATCTAAGCAAGATTTTTTTATTTCTTTAATGTGTTTGTAATAAAATGCTCGCAACAGTGAGAAAACAGATTTAAGCTGTATTGTTGGGCTTCAACCAGCATGAGTTAACTGGAAAATCTCAAGACTTTACTACAATGATTTTTCTGCAGTTATTTGAGTAAACCCAATACACCAGGGAGCTCAGCAAATTAAGTGACTGATGGCCCGACAACTAAGGGGCCGGGGTGTCTCTGGCCTCCTAACAAACCTTCCCTGGTGGGATAGCTTTTTGCTTGTCTGCACATTGTCAAACATACAGCATATCAAATAAGAATAGGAAATTTCACACCACAGAATGAGGCTTCTTAGCAAAAAAAAAAAAAAAAAGCGTATTTAACACTGCGAAAGTAGCTTTGACTGATAGAAACCTGAGTGTTTTATTATTTGCCTAACAGGATGCCATGGAAGTTCCCTTAGAGAAAAACCTAGAGGGATTATCCCCAACATTACGGGTACAGATTAGTGTCCGTATCCTCTGAGCTCAGTAGGAATAATAAATACTCCCATAGGTTATGTTCTTGGGTTAGGCCAAATACGGATTATGAGATTTCAGAATAAAATCTGGATTTTATTCTGGAACAATTCAGCCCTGAACCATCTGAAAAAGATGGCATTATTTGGGCTGAAAGTATCACTATAATTTTAAGAGAAAAAGATAGCATTGCATTCCCTGCTGTGTCCTTAGGGAAACAGTGCATAAACTATGCTGTTATAAATTATATATACAATCGGTGAGTTTCCAAAAAAGTCTTCCTGCAAAGTAACGTAGATATTAAAGGAAGATATTAAGCTTTTAAAACCGCAGCAATAACTAGTATAGTTGTAAATGCTTATCTCAAGACTGAGTTAATACAAAGGCACCATGTCTCTGGCTGATGCTTTTTGTAGGGAGTTATTCTTTCCCATACGAGTGTTCTATTAATTTTAGAAATTCATTGGTACCAGAATCTACTACTGGGCGTTAATTAAAGTCATCTATATAACTTACTCCCGGTGCAGAAGCAGCGCTAGTGTTAAACATTTCACAATACCTCCTGCTCCTTAGGTCCCCCATAGCTCTGCTATTCTGTTGCTTAAGTAGACTTGCTCATTCCCGCATTGTAATCAACAGTGATTAGATCTGGTTTGCACTCAGACCACTACATTTAATTAAACATTAATGATCTGTACTGTGCCCTCAGGTACGCATGGGTAACTCGCATTCAGCTGAGCTACAGGTTTCAACTCACATTGACCGACTTCCTTTTATTTGAAGAACAAAACAATGACCAACAGTTCAAGTCCATACAAGGCAGAGGTGAATTTAATGGGCGGTGAATATGAGCACTGTACTTCAGAGAAGATTTTGATCCACAGTGACTAAAAGACACTTTAGGATGTTGATGTAATGGAATTTTCAGAAGTGAAGAATTTCATTCCCCTAAACTGTCACTATTAATGTCTCTTTCTGAATAGAAAATGTGAACGTTTCCACTATAAGAGCAAATGCACATCCAACTTTTGAGTTTCCGCTGTGTGGAACTGTATTCAAACACTATGATTTTGGCCTCACTTGACTCAACACTCGTGTTTCTCTTCCAAACAGCAGCACGAAGAATCAGCTAAGCGCACCCTGCTGTGGACAGTTAGCGTTTCATCCATTCATGTAGGACCACCAGACATGCTTAATCTGGAATTCAGCAGGTAGGTAAGGGCAGGCAAGGGCATTCAGCAGCTACATCAAGTCTACCTGCACTGCTTTTTCTTTTCAAAATCTCCTCAGCTTCTGTTTTCGGCCTGTATACCAAAATTCCTAATGAGCTGAGTTCTATTTTAATGATGACTGAGATTAGTTCATAGATGAGATTTATTTTAAT
Organism: Columba livia; assembly: GCF_036013475.1. Lineage (NCBI taxonomy): Eukaryota > Metazoa > Chordata > Aves > Columbiformes > Columbidae > Columba > Columba livia. Next base: position 76,289,362 of record NC_088605.1, on the reverse strand, counting down.
GGTTGATCCTAACAAGTTGAGATTTGTTTTAATGATTGTCAAAGAAGGATTAGTTTTACATAGGAAATATAAAGAAAAGATGTGAAGAGCAGTGGACTCTATTGGTTATTCCATTTTGTTATTTGAGGGTGCTGACTTTGACAAGGATGGGTTCTTACCAAAATCCCACTTATACTAACGTCTACTGTAGCATGCTAAATTTTCTAAATCATTTTTCGGCACCTCAAAATCCATGAAAATAAACATTTGAGATCAGTAAACACTGTGAACAACAACTTGTGCTACATCTTGTAGCCTGAAAACATGTTAATTGACTTAAAACACATCTGTTCCCACACCCTTACCCAAGTATCTCCTTGGAACTCGAAGCTGTAAATCAGCTACGTGGTGCTTGCCTAGAGAATAGGACTGTGAGGGCAAAAAGCTCCAGAAGCAGATTTGCCGTTAAAGCAAAACTTTGATTCTATTGACAGCCGTTATGCTTTAGCAAGTTTCTGCTTCATTCTCTCCCTCTAGACATTCACTCCTCACCATCAGTCGTTTGCTTTAGGTTTGTGCTCCCAAACGATACTGAAGCAAGAAGATGGGTGGTCATGTTCTAATCTGAAGTTGGGCAGGGATGAGGGAGATGGTGGAATAAGGAAGGATCCGCACTTACCATCCACAGCTGAGAATAACTATGACGTAAGCAAATGCTGCACAAAGTCAGCGTGCCGCTCACTGATGGTTTGCAATTTCCAGATTGAGAAAACTGTGCAAGCACATAGAAATCGGTCCCTAAATGTTCTGGTAGGCTTTAAGAATGCAGGTTAAACTTGCCCCACTGCTGGAAGGTTTCAGTGCAGTGCCAAAGCACAACGAACAAGGTTTGGAGCCTCCAGAAGTTGACATTTGGCTAGAAAAGCTTCTATACAAGGTATAGAGTTGCTACCTGATTCAACCAGAATACTGGGAATAACTTCTTTATTTTTCAAAATGAGATTAGGAATCCTTATCCATCAGAAGTGGTTATGATCCAGATTAAGCCTCTCCATCTGGAACAAGTAAGATCTTAAGTACCTAATAACTAATACTTAGTTAAAACTCCATTACCCTGAAAGATTTCGGTCTTTTCTAGTGAAATTTCTGTGGGTAGCAAATGGATTTATAAGTATCATTAATATCCAAAGTGAATTTTAAATGTGCATGTAATAAAGGATAGAAAAGGTAAGAGATCACCAAATTTCTTTTTAATGGTTAAAACGGTACAAGAGATTTTTTTCGCTCTGCAAACTTCACCTCAAAAGACAGAAATAGTTTAAATTATTCAAAATGAGAGTCCACTCTTTACAAGGACACAACCTTCACCTGTTTGAATATCAGCTTTGTCTTTTCTACCTTCCCATTGAACACCTGAACATTTCTGACGAGTTGTGTTGGAAATGAGAACACTTTTAGCTTTAATTTCTGTTTTTCTTTCAGTTTTCAACACTTATTTTCCTAAAGTTCTTTCAATATTGCCATGCAAAAGTACTTATATTTACCTTTCACAGACATATAGCATCCCAGTTTGCTTTACAGAATGAAAGGACACTGGATAAAACAGCACGAGCTTGCCACAGAGACTTACGCACAGCCTTCAGTCTGAATAAGCGTGCAGATCTTCATAGCGCTGCAGTTGAATTTTTAAAATACATTAACTTCATTATGACACTTTCAGACTTCAAATAAAAGTACACTTATGGTAAACTACAATTTCTGCAAAACTCAATACCTCAAAATCTGTGACTTTCAGACACGGGAGTAACACAGTAGAAAATTTTCAAATCTTTTTCTATATCTTCTCGCTTTTCAGTGGGGGATTTGTGCATCAAACTCTATGAATCCAATTGACTCCTGTGAACTTTATTGACTTTCAAATGATCTAACACACAGAGCCATTGTATTTTAGAGAAACAAACAAACAAGCGAACCACAGACACATCTCAGTCTATCACTGCCTGGAGACAGCAGCAACCTCATGATCGTCAGTCAGAGTTTCCCTATACATTTTGGCTGAGCCAAGGTTTTTCTTTATTTTTGCTTTGGCAGGTGGATAAAGCCATTGTGAACCAAATTTAAAAAGAGCATTACGGTCTGTGATGTGCTCATACAGCCGCCAATACCATTCAAGGTGAGAGATATTTAGAACAGGCATGAATTTTTCATAGGTGTGCTGGAATGAACAAGTTTATCCCTGTGTCATCAATAAACAATGGGATTCATAACCCCAAGAAAGCCGAGGCGCAGACGGCGAGCCAGCAAAGCTGCTTTCTGCCCATCAGTGTCCACAGAGAGCCTGGGCTGAAGGGAATTTCTATGTTTTCAGCAGCAGTCCTGGGCACAAAATACAAGTGACTGTTAGAAAACAATGTCCTAATGTAAGCAAGGACACCTTGAAGACAAGATGCCTGTATCAAAGCAGCTAACCCCTCCGGTAAGAAAACCGTGATGACTGAACAAAGATCAGCATGTGTTCTTCCATTCTCCACCAAAAAAGAATAAAACTTACATGCTATATTAATCAGTGTCATAGATACAAAAATCTCAAGTTCTTTCCCTCCAACATCAATGAAGAATTTGTAGAAACAGGTATAACAAGGTAAAAGAAAAATCTATATCAGACTTGAAAAAACACCTCAAACACTGATCAACTGTATCAGCCACGATAAACTGTTAAAATAATTCATCTGCTATCTTTTCCAGGTAGCTAGTTGGCAGAATGTAACTATTTACTTACGCCAGTGATATGCAGACACACTCCAATCAATTTAGGTAGCATGCCATTCAAGCTAAAACACCTATTTTTTCAGTAAATCTAACAAGTGAAAAAGAAAACACTAAGTTATCCGTTGTTTCCAGGGCCCAGCGAAGGAAGGTCGCTCAGCAGCTATTTCAGGTTTCCAGTCATGGCGCTGTATTGAACCTCTGACACCTACAGGCATAGCTGCATATACTAATCCTTCGAGAAATCTCTCTGCAGTTTCACTGTGATGGGACAAGATCCCTCTGAGGACGAGCGACGGAGCTGCCCTGGACAGCCTGATTTCTCAGTAAGGTACACGGGAACCCAACACAGATGGCACAGGCAGCCACTTTGTACGAACTATTTCCACCCGTTCTCCCCAGCCAAAATGCAACAAACAGGTAGATTAAATTCTTCCTGCATTATCGATTCCCTAAGCCTATGTCATTATTCTGGTTTGATCCTGGTGTAAAGAAAAAGTAGGCGACAAAACTGACCATTATGAACCTCATGTACGGTCAAAGACCCCCAAAAATGCTGCTTATACAAGTTCCCCAATCGATCAGAAATTTTGCTGCCTCCAATAGCTACTGGTTCAAAGATCATCACAGTGATGTGTTATTAAGTGAACTAATTTGAAATCTCTGCTCTTTATTTTGACTATTTACTGCTGACCTTTTTTCATTAGCTATAATAAGGAGGATATATTTGGAAAGTATTTTTGAAAGGGTTCAGGGTCTAAGGAAAAACAGTTCAGAATTAGGTGAAGGAAGCAATTTCCCTTAAGTTAGGCTAACTTTAAGCAAACTGCAGCAAAGAAAAGTAACTCTGGCTATCACACAAGCACAAGTATGAAAACCACAAATACCTGATTTAGATCAAGTATAACAGATTATTTAAATGTTTTTATTCAATATTTGCTCTGCTGCAAACTTGATGATTTAAGAACTCCCCCCGTCTGATGTTCTTCCTTTTAACAAACACAAAACTCAAAGTACAGACTACAATGTTTAGAGCCAAAAAATAATAAAAGCAGTAAGGTTAACACCTGGCTTAGCAATATGATTAAGTATAACATGCATAATGTGACTGCATAATCCTATTTGAACACTTAAGCTTCAGTAAAATCCAGAACTGATAATTTCCCCTACTTCATCCTCCTCTAGCTTTTGCATTAATGATTTCCAGATTAAGGGACTAAAGAGAAAACTATGCCAAAGAAAGTGTGAAGATACGGTACAGGTGCCCTGATCTAACTAGGATTTCTGAGGTAGGATTAGATCTCTTGTAAATAGCACCAGAAACACAAGAACTCACCCACACGACTCTTTCATTCACTCTTTCTCTTTACAGAGCGCGTTGTGCTACACAACTCAAACTCGCAAACTCCAAAAATTAGTGGCAGGAAAATGGGGAGAATGTATGAAAAGGGAACGCAAAAACACTGATATAATGTGGAGAAATACTTAAAAGCTTTCACTTCAAACACTTCATGTTATTTAGTCTTTTCTTTTGAAAGCTTTCCTGGCTCCTTTGACTCACAAGAACATCATTTTCTTGTATACACACAGTGCTGAAAACCCTTTCTTTAACTGTTCCCATAGTAACCAAAACCATTCTATTATATGTATTTAATTGTTGCCTTTTCAAGTATAATCTATTATTGTAGCTGGAGTCAGCATGTTCTGCTGCCATCTAAATTATGGAATTATGGATTCCCTGAAGTCTATCAGGTATTCATCACAAATTCAAGTTTGCTTTCAATAATTTGGAACTTAAAGCATTTAGTGTATTTCATTATGTAGTATCATATCAAAAAAATAATTCAGGAGTAAGTATGCAGACAGCACAAAGCTGGAAATATTGAATATTTTTTGAACAAGTGAATTTGAGTCATTTCAACTTCAACTATGATGATGAACAAGCCTCGCTAGAGCTCATGTCAAAACTCCCTACCAGGATGGGGATATGACTCCTTTCTGAACTATGGCTCAGCTTGGTGGTATATTCCTGTAACACACTTGGACCCAACTCCACGTTCTCTAAATGCATTCCTACCTTTAGCTGACATCTTCAACAACAAAAGTAATTTCTGGGAGAATAAATGAAGAATGACCATCTGCCTACTTCAACCAATAATTCAGTTTGTATCAGCACTGTATTTATTCTCTGCATTTTAATGGAAGTGTATAATTTTGCACTGTAGCACAGCTGAAGAGTAGAGAACTCGAAAACAAATACAAATAGTATCTATCATTACACATCCTACTTGCATTACTCCCTTTCAAGTCCATCCATTATTGAAGTAAAATACATTTTAAATGCCATTTTTTAGATGTATTTCCTCCCACATGCCAGCACAGGATTTAGAGACTAATATGGTAATCCTAATTCTGAGCACTTGTGCTTTCTCACTGACCCATACGCATGAGTTATCCCAAATAGAGCACACTGGTCCTTGGAAAAGAAACCGAGGAGGCTGTTTTTATAAAGAAACAGACAGATAAACAGTTAGTTGCCGATGTCATACTGTGATGTATGGGTGTGTGCTTCTGCAAAAGCAACCTCATGACTGTGATGCCAGCACCGGCCTCTTTATCTTTCCCTGCTTCTCTTTGTTTGGAGGCATTTATTAAAGCTGTACGCAAGCTGATGTTGTGGGCTGCTGTGATGGAAGCTCTAAAACTGCATTATTAATATGGGAATATATTTGCAACATATGCTATTACATATTTAATCAATGTACCAGCAGCAAATATTTTTCATATGCAACAAAAGCTACGTACTACTCCATTGTGTAGTGATGGAGAGAGGATCAAAACACCAAAAGCAAAACCATTTGTACTCAAAACAATTGGAGTCAAATCCTGCCATATCCACAAAGAGCTACTAAATGATCCTGGTGCGTGAAGCACATGAAATCCTCACAGGTGAGGCACAGGAAAAGAAAACCAAAACACCATTCTTCCCTCATGAGCATCGGTGAACTTTTGACATGGTGGCTACTGCTGATAAACAGCAGCTTGGGCAGTCCACCTCCTTAGTCCAACATTACAACTTCACTTTATTGCAATATAATTGCATATTTCTGTCTCAATCCCACTGCACCAATGCCGCATGTGTCTTCACGTGTTGGTGCAGTGTCCCTTCACTTTCATCTCCTCTGCTTCCTCTCTCCGCATTTCCCAGTTGGCAATGAGTGGTTTGGGGTTTGTTTTTCAAGCTGTAGGTGCATTATGTCTCCCATACAGGGGGTGACACAGCCACCGGATTGCCTGGAAAAAGCCAGGAGGGAGAAGAGGAGAAAAAAAGCGAGCCTTCATCTCCATCATCAGTAAATCCATGCAAGTAAATCACAACGTATTCAATACTTCATGCAAACACTAATTTTGATTGGTTGCTAAAATCCCTGCTCCCAGCGTTATCCATACATCCACAGAAAATGTTCATACAAGAGTAAGAGGGATATTGCCTCTATATCTTCATTACCTTGAGGAAAAAATAAATAAGAACAAAACAAACTGGAGATGCATGTGGGGGTAAGTGGATTATTCTTAAAATTATTTCTGTCCTTTCTCTAACATCTCTTTTTACTGCACGAAACAGAGCTAAATCTTGCTCTTAGAACTACCAGTATTTAATTATGCAAATTCTGGAGCATCTCTTCCCATTTAGTTTTGCAAAACAAAAAGTGAAATCCCATAAGAAACATAGTAAGCAGATATATATATTTTTTCAAATAACTCATTCCCTGTAGGATGCAAGCAACATCTCAACTTGGAGGCACAAAACACTTCCTACATTTTTAAGCGGTGCGCTGATTGAACTTAGTTTGCTCCAGCAGTATTGCTATTTAAGTCACAATAATGTGACTTAGAGCAGTATATTTTCTAGCAGAGTAAACTCTGATACAGCCGCTGCACAGGATGATGGCTTTAGGAGTGGTCAGCAAAATACACGGTTTAGAAAACCCCTCAGTAAAACCAACAACAGCACCATCACAACACCACTGGTTTCGCTCATCAGATTCAAAAGAATTCCCAGGAACATTTTGACTGGGAACTCAGCAGGACGTGCAGAACAGCACGGTGCAGCCCCACAGCCACGCCGGGTAACCGGGAACGTGAACCTGCCCAGTTTGCCTCTGACGTTCCTCCTTTCCCCACCCTCCACTGACAGAGGAAACTACCAAGAAACCCTGTTCTTTGTTATGCTTCAGAAGTATTATTAAATTAGGGTGGAAGTGAACCAAATACATGTCTGCCATGTACTGGAACTGTTTTTTCTAGTTGTAATTTACAATGCATTTGTCTAACCATATTAAGTACTTCACAATCCTGGCATTACATGTGCAAGTATATTTCCTTCATATCTGTTTTCCATTTTACAATGCTTTAATCGTTCACAAGTAATAACATAGTTGATTAATTTTTATATTTGAGCTGCAATTATGCTTTGGAATCTAATCTGTAAGAACCGAGGCTGTACTTTAATATAACCACCAGACTTCTACATTACAAACCAAATTATCCCCGGTCCCTTCTCCCTGCCACCACCACCTCCCACCTCTTCAGCATTTGGAGAATGCTCCTCAAACTGAGGTTTCTGCTGTACAAAACTATGGACTCAAACCTGCCTTAACTTCCTTGTGAGATGGTAAAATAAAATCACTGGCTGTGGCTCAAACCCAACTTTAATCATGGTTTAGCAACAGCCAATATTTTTACATACCAGAAAGTACAATTTTGTTTCTGGAGTCTAAGCACTTCCATTTAATTTTGTGCAAGCTTGAGTCAAGGAAGTTTAATAGATATTTTTGCCCCAGATTTCCAGCAATATAACTTCTGGATGCTTTTGAAGATTTTGGACCTACTAGCATACAAGAAAAAGGAATAAATGGGTACAGCAGGCACTTCACTCTTTCTCCCCATTTGAATTTCATGGGCCTTCTCCCAAAGCTCTTAGTTCTGTACAACCCTCCAGCAAAGTCTCACAGCAACTGTAAATCCTCATTAGGCAAAAGTGGGTATGGAGGTGAACCATGGGATTCAGCGTTGCCTCCCCAACTGCTGCAGTATGCTCCAAGAATTCATTAGTGAAATACAAAACTAACAACCACTATACAACACAAGTACATGAGAACTGATTTTATGCTCACACTATCATAATTTTTTTTTTTTTTTTTTAATGAGGAACAAGAGCAGACAGTAAGACCACAGCATTTGTTTTGAGGTTTCATTGTGCTGCCCCAAAATCAAGTTGTTTCAGCCCCTTGAGTAAGTACCTGCTAAATAAAAGCTTTAGATCTACTTTCATACATGGAGCTGCAGGAGTACCTATCCTTGTTCCGAGTGTCTATGTCGGACGTGAACTGAGGCTGGCTGAAAGTTAAGTCTGTTTTTCATAGGGAACTTTTCTTCTCTTTTTAATGCCAACTGAAGGAGTGAGTCGTTCTGCACATGCCCAACGGGAGCCCTGGCTCCCAAGGCCGCCATGTCTGACCGGCCCTGCGCAGTCAGCCCAGCGGATGGTACATGTGCTCTGCAGGGCTGCAGCTGCTGCCACGTGGCACAATGGAGAACACCATAATTTTGTTAGAATAACGAAGCCTGTAAGTGGCTAACGCTACAGTTTAGAACAGCGACTCTTCAGATGCGGATCTCCAGACAAAATAATTGCTGTACGATTTCCTAAGCCTGTTACAGTGCTCAGCTTCTTAGAAGCTCTCAGCCATCTCTGCCTGTATTGCTTAAAGCAACCACCCTTTTCAAGGAACCAGGTAAAATTGTATGTATTTCAACTACATCTGCTTTTAGACTTGCTCTAGAGGTTAAACAGTCTTCATATATACATAATCATTCCCATTTCATTACACAATAAATATTTCAAGACAAAATTCAAATTCAAACAAATCTCCTGTCCAGTCATAACTGTGTCTTACGGTTCATGGCTCTAAATACAATGTATACACCAAGAGTATTTTGCAACGACTACTCAAGGCCATTAGCTGAGAAGACTTTTCAGTTGCTGGGTGTCAGGCTGCCAATTCAGGACTCAGTGGATATCGGTGGTCTGAGTCATACTTCTCAGTAATTTAAGTAAAGCAGAAACTTCCAGACACTACAGTACAAACAATGTCAAGTTTCCCATCTTGAACCATGTGTATCTTAAGCACCTGCCTTTATGTATCTAGCGGGGTGACAACCAGCACCCTTTCAACCTTTTACCTTTTCATCTACCACCTCTCTGAGCAACCTGAGCCACCATCTCACTACTCTCATTGTAAAAAAACTTCTTCCTTATACTGAGTTGGAATATACCTTCTTTTAGTTTAAAATCATTACCTCCTGTCCTACCATTTATCTAGGATCTTCATTTGGAAATCTTTCCTAACGCTGAGGAAAATATTTCTGACATGGAAAGCAAAGATACCAATCAAATGAAGCACATAAGCACCTGCTTAAATGTCAATCCTGTACATCCAAAATGATGCACTTGAATTTCACTACAGCTTTTGCAAGCACGAGCAGCACGTGAAGGGTTTCCTGTGCTCACTTCTGACGAGCACGCAGCAGCAGAGCAGTGTGTGCTCGCTGCCCCTTGCACTGGGAGCTCTCAGCTCTCAGTCTGCCCCAGGAAACTGAAGCCAAGTTGCTGTAAGGCAGAACATCCAGTTAAAAAACAACCATCCTCGCTGACATTGCAAGACAAATGTTACTACACATTATATGGGTATGGTTCTCATCTGATGCAAGACATCTACCACACTTTTGAAGAGATCATATCTTATATCACAGCAGTAAAGTAGTCGCTGAAAATACTGAAATATCTCAGATGAGTAGAGCATTTGGGATTGATATTCTTTCTAAAGATCAACTGCTGACTAGAAAACCGTGCAAGAATGAAAGGACTATTTAAACAGAAAGGATCATCTTGTTAAGCTTGTTAAAAAGTCCATTTCTTACAGTATAAATGCCCATTCCCTCTATATACCTCATTACCAAAAGCCTTGGGGAAAAAGGTAGCCTGACAAACAGAAGCAGCAGCCCAGCTTCAAGCCAATTTCTGCTTTTGGAAACTATGAAACAGAGAGGAGGTGCATATGCACGTCCACAAGAAAGAATCTGGCCTAACATTTAAATTGCACTTGGAAAAGATCATCTTATTTGAATAACTCACTGTTTAGACACATCGGGCATTATCATCTGTTCCTTCTTCCTCGCATCCACCGTTGGCTCCACAGGGGTAAGTACTACAGCAGCACACGAGACTATCGACTGGTATGAGTCTTCCCGGCAAACTGCAAAGATAAAAAAATCTCAGTTTTAAAGAGTGATATCTGATATATTGACTAATGTTTTCCATTAATACAAATTATTAATGTATTACTGTGCTGGATGGTATGACTCGGATGATATACAGAGCTGGAAGAATGATCGTGTATTTCAGCTGAGCATCTGGCTCAATCAGCACGAACACATAAATACACAAAAGTTCCCAACCTCCAGACAATCATATTTGTTACAAGTTACACGTATTCTAAGTTCTAAATTGCAATTATCACTAGTAATTTAGTACTTAGCAGTCACCACTCCTGGTGATTTTGAGGGTATAGATTTCCTTTACAGCCAAGGTGTATCTTTATGAGCCAAATAAAAACTGGAATTAAGAGCGGGCTGTACTGAACAAAGCACGGCAGCTTCTTACATTCTGGATTTATGGAACTATCATATATCATATGTAAACAAGAAGAAATGTGGTGACCTATCTTTCAAGCAGAAACTCACACAGTATTTTATATGTAGAACATATACAACTATTTTACATAGTGTACACATGCACATACACAGCCAATACATAGCCCGTAAAACAAGGATGACAGCTATGAATTCTCAGCAACTGGAAGCCAGAAAGAACATATTTTACAAGTACATATAGTTATGCAAGATTGTGACAGCTGGGAACATTGAACTGCGACATTTATCAGTGGAAGACTTGCTTCTGAAGACTTACGCACCTTCCATCCTCCACAACCATGTGCCTCCTCCTCATTGCCCACAGAAAACATGTTTTTGCATAACCTCTGCTCCTCTTAGAAGAGAAGCAGAACTGGAGTAAAACTCCCTGCATATTGCCTTGACTGGGTCAAGAACAACTGCGCTGGTTTACCCTGAGCACTCGCATTCCATTCAACATCAATTCACACATCAAGATCCCCTCTGGATCAGTAACTGCTGCTTTAAGGCAGCCGGAAAATAGATTTTAAGGAACGAGTCAGAACAGGGTTGGGTATTTCTACAAAGGTTGAAAAAGTGCAAAGGTCTATTTTGTTTTCAGAGCAATTCTGAGCCATTCGACAAGCAGCACGAACAGCTCGAGTGCGAGCAGATTCTGGCAGGAAGAAAATCTTTTTGTGGAGTACATGTAATTACATTTAATGCATTTGATGTTCTCCAGCATTGCTTATGCTTGTATGTTTAAATATTAACATGCACATTGCACTAAGTGACTAAGACACAGTACCGAAACCTTACCCCAATTTTTCTTTGGGACAAGAGCTACTCAAAACTTTGTCACGACAATCAACACTCACCTCCAAACCATGGTCATACCCAAAGAGAACTTGCTGTATTGCCTACAGGTACTTAAGGAGGAGACACCTTGTAGCTTCATGCAGAACAAATTATCGAGGGAACTAATGCAAAACACATTGAACTAGAAAGACGACATAAGAAAACAAAAAAATTGGTGATTTTTATCCTACTGTGTTACCTGCAACTAGCAGGCAGTCTACTAGCAAAGTGCAATACAAAATAGTGCCTCCTCACTGCAACGAGTGACTGAGCATGAACATTTATGTCTATTTGACTCTTACTTACAGTCAAGGATTGTAAAAAACAGGTTTGTAGAAGAGTGATACTGACATTCAGTGCCTGAATTTTAACCTGAAACACTGATTAAAAAAAGGGAGACTAAAGGATGAAACAAATACGTATTTTTCTTTAAAAGAGGTGGGGTACCACTTGTATATGTAGTTATTACTTCAGAACTTGTGAAAGGTCTGGTGACTACAAAAGCAACACAGGGCAGGATTTTCCCTGGATCACCCTCCATCCATCAGGGAAGTTACAAAGAAAGAGAAAATAGGAAACCACAAGTAACACAGATGACACTGCTGGTCTCCTGCCCTTTACAGAAATTTCACAAGTGAATAAAACTGTGAAATTGCTTTTATTTAGTAATTAATGCTATATAGGAGTTGTATAATCCCCTCAATTCCAGCTAAAGACAAATCTGGCGGTCACCCAGTGATCTGGACTCACTGAATTCAGTGTCCTCCCCTCCCAGACAGCGATAGCTTTGCTCTGGCCTTTGAAAAATCACTGCAACTCCTCCTTTTCATCTCCAGCCTCCGTGCACACAGTTATAAGCCATTATGGGACATTATAATTAACTAAAATGTCATGAAATAGCGACAGCACAGCAGCAAGTAATTTTCACCTACTGGAGTGTATTCTCTTATTATCAGTTCATAGCTTGCATTAAAATAATAAGAATGTGCTCTCAACTTTAACACTGATGGGGATGGGGACAGTTTTACTGAAGGAGACTTGCTTTCATTTTACACTTCAATCTTCTCTTAAGTTTAGCTTCTTTTCTACACCTTCATTTTTATGTACAAGTGGTTTACATCACTCCAAAAAAAGCCCATTAGTGATGTCCACATCTCATACTCTTCATGAATCCAAATCTCTCAAAATATTACAGACCTCAGAATACCAAACCAACACACTAAGGGATTATCCCTTTTAACCATGAAACCTCTCCTGTCGAATTTGCAGTTCCTTTAAGAGATTGATATTTAGTATCTCTGAATGTGTTATACACTGAATACCTTCAAAAAAAAGAAACAAGTAGTTCAATAGAAGTGAGATGGTCTTTTTCACTATCATTGCATCTACTTTCTCCACAATTCATTCATTATGTGAACCAGCTAACAATTGCAGTGAAATAATACAAATGGAGGAACATCTTTGCTATTATTAAAAAAAAACAATGTTTTTGTTAGTGAAATAAAAGACACTACATACCGAATACAGTCATGTAAAGGACAGCTCTACAGAAAGAGAAAACAGTCTGCCTTCATTTAATACTATTAAAAAAGAGCTGCATGGCTTTTGAAGTTGGATCATTTCTCCCCAGATTTTCAATTTATACTTTAATGACACATCTGGTTTGTTCTCTTTCATTGCCAAGTGTTTTCCAAGCACCCCACATTCTGATCAGTGGGAGCGCTGGTTTGGATTGACCCTCGTTGGTGTAAGCAGTGCCACATCATTCACTACCTAAACAGATCTCTACATCTGCAGAAGAAAAACACTCACTATTTTTTATTTCCCCTTTCCTCTTTCTTTCAAGAACAATGAGAATGACTAATTAAACAGTTTTCTTCTAGTTTGAACCAACCACCAAAACATCTTTAATTCCCTAAATAGGACAGTAGGAAGCCTTCAACAGCTACTGAATAGAACGTGTCTCTCTGGAGACTAAAAAGATTTTTGAGCTCTAGGGGTGTCATTTACAATGTCTATTGTTAATTGTACACATTTTTTCCCTTTTTTTTTTAATAAAGGATAGAGCAAAATCTGGTTATCATCACTATCAAAAAACAAAGTCTCCCTTGACACAGATGCAAATTGTGGGGAGATGAAATGAGCAAGTACTACCTGCTCCAAGAAAACAGAAGGGAAATGTTCAGCTGCCGTGTGCAATGAAGCATAAGGGATTCATGACACGGGGAGACAAAACAGTGAAGGATTTTTGGATTTTAAAAAGCCGGGCACTTATTCTGACAACTCCAAATATTTACACTTCTGCCTGTGCAGTTTAATCAACAATCAGCGTTCAATAGACAGATCAAGGCTGGAAACAACTGCTAAAAAACCTTCTGCTTTGGTAAAAAAGCAGGTGACCCCCACAAGGGTGGAAGGCGCTAAATACTCTCCCCATTTCAGTTCCATACCCTTTCTCAGCCCCAGAAGCACAACAAAATCTTTTAATACTTTGTTATTAGACTCTAAAGCCCAAGGAGACTTTCAGACTCTTTAAAGCAACACAAAAGGTCAAGGTAATTTGGGTAAATGACATTTTTGACCATCAACTTTAAAAAGGCCTAATATTAAAAACTAAAAATAGCCTAATTTTCCTGTTGCCTGATTCTAGATTTGATGATGATCTCCAGGAAAAACAGAGAACTAAATGGATCTTTTTTATTATTAGTTCAACAGTTATTCTAGGGCCTCTTGTCCCTTCAAAACACCAACATTTCACAATATTGGCCAAATGCATACTTCAGAGAATGAGACTACATGCTCGCAGTCCCCAAAGGGTTTGCTGTAATAATTCTGCAATAAAACCACAGGCTCAATTCTTAAACACAGTATAGTCCCAACCAGAAATTTTGTAATAGCAACAATTACAGACCCATTACAGGCAAACAAATTACTTTCTATCAGGTTCTTATGTTTCCTGGCTCTTTGGTAATATTCCTGAAGGCTGCCCACACCAGTACATTATGTGGCGCTGAGGAGTCAGGGAATTCTTCTCACATTCGCAGTTCTGTAGCGATTACCTGCACCCTTGCTTTTGCAATCTACGTTTGTTTGCTGTTACAAGCCACTGTGATAATATAGTAACAGCCACATGTGAAATTTGGTTCTGCTGACCTGTGCTCCACGCATAAGGAATTAAACTGTAAGAAGCAGTAACGCTGCTTGTTGTAATGTTAATGCTTAACGGGATGCTGCCCTTGGTGTTGATAGCAAATGGGAGGGCATGGCTGTCACCTAAGGATCCTGCGGAGATGGGAAGTGATGGAGACACATTCTTAAAATAATCACCTAGATACTGATGCTGCTGCTGGCCCACTTCTAGCACACCTTCTCTTAAGCACCGACAGAACAACAGGACGGGCAGCACCACAACTGCTGCTCACTCTTCTCAAGCATCCTCCCCCAGTTTACGAGATCTTGCAGACTTGCTGGAATAGAGGGACTGTGTCTGTATTTACTAATCCCCCATGGATTTTATGAATTTGTTCAATTACTTCTGTGCTTGCACAAATTTGTAGCATCTACATCCTGCAGAGTTCAAAGCAGAACCATAGGTTATGTGAAGAAATATTTATATGAGCCCATTTTACACTTACTACTAACTAGTTTCATTTGACTCCCCCAGCTTCAGTATTGGAAAAGACAACGTGCGATCCCCCCTTCACTTTCCACTCCGGATTTTACAGACTTCTTTCGGATGCTTTGCTGTAGAATCTGCGTTTGTACCTGTACAAACCCTGTTCCGCACCTCCGCCCTCTCCACGAAGAACCACTCCAGACTGCAGTTCCCACAGTGATGGATCACCGTAGTAACACCAGGAGAAACTACAACCGCATTGTTGTTAAGTAGGTTAGCTTTTCAGCTGGAACTACTGCGCTCCTAAAACATTCTAAGTATATCTATTTATGCTTGAGGCTGCCTCTAAAATATTTTCCTACACAGTGAACTACTTAAAGCAAATATTGTTCTAAGCAGCCTACACAGGAAATGAAAAAAACAACCTTCAAAAATAAAAGCATATTCTATATCCAGTAGGTAGGTATTGCTTCTCAATATCAAAAAAGCACTGTTGCAGTGTTAACATTGGGGCTTTTAAAGTATCAGCTAATTTTCATTAGCTTTTAGCAACATTATCAGTCAGGGTGATGTCACAGGCTTGAATTTTTAGCACTGTGGTCTGTGACTTGTTCTGTGACACGGACATGAATAAAACCCACATACATAAAAGGAGAGAAAGGTTGTGATGAAAGACTAACGATGTGAGCCCCAACAGGAATGTCTAATTCTGCCAAATAGCAGGAAGTCTCATAACAGTACAGCATGAATATCCATTAGAATAAAAAGTAGAGGCTTAGTCATTCCATCTAGGATGCATGGTAACAAACACCATGTGGCCCAAATAAGTGCGTGCACAACTTTTGCTTTACTTATTAAACTGTCTTTATCTCAACCCATGAGTTTTCTCTTCCAATTTGTTCTTCCTACTTTCTCCCCAGCCCATCACAGGGGAGTGAGCGAGCGGCTGCGTGGTGCTCAGCTGCCGTCTGGGCTTAAACCACGACGGTCCCAGCTGCTTGTGCACCTGGCACGGCGTGAGAACCTGAGAAGTCCTTCCTGTGACTGAAACATCAGCGTATTATCAACATTATTCTCGTTCTATATCCAAAGCACAGCACTATATCAGCTACTAGATAGAAAATTAACTCTATCCCAGCCAAAACCAGGACAACAAGGAGAAAATCCCAACAGGGATTTCAGCAGCCACAAGAGGCGGCTGCCCTCAAGTTCCATTTTCAGCCAAGAGAAGAATAACAGTTTTAGTTCTGGTTTTGATCACGTTTGGTTTTCTATTTAAGCTGCATGTTGCCTTCAAGAAAAGGAGAGAAACAGGAGTGACTGTGAAACTGGCATCTTAAAAGGAGGAATATAAAAAGACCTGCAGGGCATTTCTGTAGGCACAATACAAGCCCCTGAAGGAATGACTACTCTAACAACAATATCCTCCACTGTCATTCACCGAAAGTAAAACTGTCAAAACTCAATTGCAAGCATTTGCAGGAGCATAGTCTCTTGGCTTCAACTATTATTCTTGGCTTAGCTGAAATAAAGACTGACTGGCAAGCCAGATTAATTTATTGTTGTTCTTACTGAATAGCTGTAGTCACAAGAAATTAATTTAAACAATTAATACACGATAAACCGCCAAAAGCAGGGTTTCCCAAGAGAAATTATTAAAGAAAATCAGAATGTCAGCTCTCCTTGCAGTTTGTAACAACAAAAGCTCACCAGGAAAATTACGTGAGGTATTTTTGGTTTGGAGTACGAGGCTGTTTGGCTTTCTGCTCTAACCTACTGGCACCTGGCAGCAGGAGCACCGGGCCCAGTGGAGCTGTGTGTCTTCTCCGTCACAGAATGAGCCCTTTCCAGCCTCGGTGACGAGCAAACCAGCGAGCAGTCCCTGCAGCAGCACACTGGACACGGTTATTCCTGACTCGTTCCTTCTTTCACACAAGTCACTCATAGGCTGTGTATTAGAAATTGACTGCAGACACTGAAAAGATTAGAGGATTTGCAAAGATTTCTCAAAGAACACATCCCCCATATGTATTAAAAAATGCGAACAATATATTTCACACCTTTGCCCTCTCTAACATGGGTGGCTTCATTTTTTTCTTTCAAACTCTTGTGGGAGTTTTGTTGTCATTGTTTTTGTTTAGCAATTAAAATTGCCCCAGCTCTGGAACCTTGCTAAGTTAATAACTCAGATAGGTCCAATATTTGCACATTTCCCTTGAGAATCTTCCAGATCACTATGTGCTAAACCAGTATTGAGGCTTTGGTTTGTTTTTCTCAGGGCTAAAACAGTCCAAATTTTATAAAATCAGTTTTCCGGTACTGTTTAATAAATCTAACACCACATACCAAATAAAAATCAGTCTCCTTGGGAAATGACAACAAATGCATATTAGGGAAAGTTAATTGCACGTTATTCCTCAGAGGCACCGCTGGCCAAGGCTGAGCCCAGCGCCCATTTACACAGCTTGTGGATTTTGTGATACGTTGTGTTTGTTGCCTGTCATTAGCTAGATTTCAACGCCAAATGAAACTTGGCCATCTGATGTGGCGTGGCACAGGTACACGCTGCGGTTCTTCTGAAAGTTCAATAGTACAGTATTCCTGATGCAAAATCTGGAAGAGCAGAGCCCGCTGCTGTGCCAGGTTCATCCGCCATCTGCCAAGTTCTTCCAATTAATGGTCAAAAAGCAGCATCATTTTTCCCATTGATTTTCAGAAGTAGGGACTGCTAGCCAACCATCTATGCTGGAGATAAAGGATATGCCAAGCAAAATATACGCATCTGTCTTAAAAGCAATAAAACAGTGATCGTTACACTGATGCCTTTTCACACTTCCTCTAAAAGTGTCAAATAGTAGAAAAAAATCACTAAGGCTTTAAATCTGAGTTTTGAGAGCCATGTATTTTAATTTAAAGCTAAATAAATTGAAATAGCAATAGATTATGCTTGGCAAAAAGGATCAGGGTCAAACTGACACAAAGGTCAGGCAAGCTCAGCAGCCTTAAGGAGCCATTAAACTGGACAATATTAAGAGTATCTGAATGCAGCCCAATGGAGGATTATAGCCCGAGAGACACAGAGCGCAGACTGTCACTGCACCTCTGCAGTGGGGTTTTGGTTCACAGCAAACTAGCGACTCAATGTGCTTCCTTTGCAAAAATGGCCAACACAAGCCTTGGCTGTACAAATACTGAATTGGTGACGCTGGCTCAACTCAGTTACCATCTCATATCCCAAAAGGATGCGTTCGTCATGCTGTATGTGATCCTGTGTGGAATCCAACTCCAGACCTCCCTAAACAAGGTATATCACAAGTTAAACTGAAGCTTTAAGAGCAATTAAACTATTGGCGGGGGAAACCCAGAACTTAAAACGGTGGCTGTCTGTGTTTAGACATTCAAAATCAACCAATAACTTTCTGGTACTGAGGAGACTGGACTTGATGAACTGAGGCCCCGTCTAACTGGGAAAGTCACACAAGCTGGTTGCTCAAGGCCACGCTACAAGGGTGCAAGACAGATCCTGCAGTTATCCTGACCTGTCAAGCAGTGGGTTTAATTATACAAGTGGTCATGACAAGCAAAATAACATTAGTATGGAGAAATGTTTTTGAGACCATTTTCCTTAAGAAAGTTATCCAAATCTTATTCCTTTTCCTGTAATTTTCAAATCTGGTACTGACATTTCACATTGCAGCCCCACAGAGCTAACAGAGGGAAAGATGAATCATGTATCAGAAAAATCCATATAAAACTACACAGTTTTAATTTCTGCCAAAAATATTTTCCTCTGCACAGGGCAGAACTCTGGAGAACACGCAGATGTCTGTTAACCGGCCGTGTGCTTGGCAACCACGGGTAAATACATCTGAAAATCCTCAGAACCTAACTTGTGAAGAAATTCAGTTGCTTCTCATTTTGTGGTACACGCGAAGCTGTTCACAGAACACACAAACCTACGAACCAATGCGACACCTCAACCCAAGGCACTGAGAATTCAGCACGGGCTGTTCAGATTCTGTCAGTCATAAAAACTGCACAGCAAAGAACAAATAAATAAGTCACTTTTATTTTATTGGCAACCAACGATTTGGAGAGTAGATAATAACAAAACATTTGTGTATTAGCCCTCTACCTTGATTTAAGCACCTTTATCCTGGTTTTGGCTCTAAAAAGGAAAGAGTGCCATTTAGTGGTCAGGTAGCTTTACTGCGCCAGTTAAACTAAATGCAATACTGTACACCGATAATATTAGTAAGAGGATAGCATTGTTATTGATACTGTTGGTTTTACTTGATGAAATACCATAAACGCTATTTTGAAGAGGAAAGCTTACCTTTTATTTAAAGCATGATTTGGAACCTGCACCGAACCTTGTTGTGTTTCATCTCCCCCAACAGCAAAAAGCTACCTGCCCTTTCTCCTGCACTCTAGCCCATCATAATCTAGGCTATAAACTTTACGAATACAGAAGAGGATACAGGGAAATTCTTTAGGTGCTGGCAGAAAGATATCGCAAAAATCTATTCCAGAGAAAAAGTCACTATGTTCTAAAACAGCAGAAGATGCATAGAAACTAAGAGTAAAACACACATTACTGGTTTTCATAGGATAAGTCTCCATCTGAAGTCAAAAAGTAAATGGCCAAATTCACCTGGAGATTTCTTTGGATTCATCAGCCTCAGGATTTCTGAACCCAAGGTGGACTGGCTAAATAGAAGCAGAAAGAGGAAAACTCAATTCTCAGATTATAGCATTTGTCAAAGCAGATGAAGAGCATTCATGAATATGGAAGACTGGTTTGTGCATCTGTGAACACAGCAGAATCTGGCCAAATGACTATTTAAATAGCGAGAACACAGGCAAAGGCCCACGTTCCATCTTCCCTAGGGAAATCTTTGATCTTCCCCTTCAGATGTCACGCCAGAGGCAGCCCAGGAAGCAGTCAAGTCCAACACAGCCTTGCCAAGGTTAGCAGAGGGCAAACGGCCCAGATTTCAAGAGGTACCTAAAAATGAAGGGAAACCACTGTTTTCTAATCCACAGTGAATCCAGAAACATCTTTTACCTACAGCTACACACCAAGGAATCCAGTCTTACTTGAAATCAGCTATATCCACCAGTATCCACTGCTTGTTTCCAAGGGACACTACTCCCCTTTCCTATGTATTTCTGCAGCTTGCTCCTAAAGGGTGGCATGCACAAACAACACATGCACACAGAAACCCAGGCTCTAGCAAAAATATAACCCACATAACAAAGCTGAAAAACTGAGTTCAAGTTTCTAGAATGTAACGCATCTAAAGGCACCGCTCCGTTCCCATCCAAACGTCAACAGCTGATACCTCCACCACCCCACTGAAAATCCCAAGTCCCACTAACTCCAAAAGCTCTCCGGATTATCCTCGTCTCTTCAGAGGGATAATGCACAGAGCATCACCTTGCGGTGCACGACCACCCATCTGGGAACCTTCTCCCCACAGTTCTTTAAGCCGCTGTGTATAATAAGGTCATTTACTTCACTCTCTAGTGAACAATTATGCTTTTAGCTGATTGGAATTTAAGAGCAGGCCTAAGATTAACACTTGACATTTCTTGAAAGCCCTCCATTTTAAAAACAAGAATTATTTGGAATTTACCCAATATTTTAAACATCATATGAATTAATCAAAATAAAACTTTGCTGCTGATAAAATCTTACATACGAATGTTACGTACTGCATTTAATCTACAGTTAAGAAAATATTCAAAAATACAAAGATCCAACAATTGAAGGAAACCTACTTAATGCACCATCCTCCTTAAAAATACCTCTCAAAATTGTTCTATGTAATGACTTTGTGTCTGTCAGTGGCATTTGAACCATCATCTAAAGTAATGTTACTGTATTTGAAAGAGTAACTCCTGTTTCAGTTGAAATTTAGTTCTATAGCTCTGCAATAAATATATATAAAGAAGCACAATTCAGATGTGAGATGCCACTCTCAAAATGTGCTAAAGTTACTGCGCTGAGGCCATCAGCACCCACTTAGATTTAAAAAGCAGGCAACACATTTTCTACTCAAAGATTTCTCACTGTCTGCTTTTAGTTTCCTTTCCTAGGTTCTGTTTCTCTTTAGTAGATTTGATTTCAGAGGTACTTGTCTAGTGTAACAATATAAAGCATAAAATACTGCTATGAGGCAGCTGCAATCCCCTGGGATTAAACACTCAACCAAGGGCTCACTGCACTCCCATTCCCTGTCTGCCTTTGTACAACCTCACAAGCCATGTGGATGGTAATGATTATATACAGAACTGCTACCCACAGATGAGAAATGCTATGAAAGAGCAATACATTAACATTTGATATAGACGCTACTTCTGAATTCTGAGCGTCTATTTTGATATTTAGATCTACTAATGGGTTTGTTGCTGCAATGTGTTTTTAATATGAAGTGCTATATTGAACATTTTGCAACCTGTCAATGCTGAGACAGCAGAGAGACTGTTCAATCTAACGAGCAAATGATTCCCAGAGCGGCACTGTCACTATTAATGATGTCAGGCCACAAACATGAAAGAAAGGAATGATTGCTTACTTTACAGAACCATGACTCCTTGTGATAGAGGAAGAAGCAAAGATTGCGCGGTAGGGGACAGTTCACTGCAGCTGCAGATAGGACGTACGTGGGCTCTGCGCCTCCACGGAAGGACCAGCATTATCCCCCTCAGCCCCTTCAAACTCAAAGATCTAACAAGTAGCTGAAGACTGAAAACTAAGTTTGAGAGCCAGGATGATTTTGCCATCAAGATTGAACATGAAAATCTTAAAGACATGCATTTACTGTGGGGTACGTGAAACTTCCCTTCCCCAGATAACTATTCTAAGTGTTTTATTTATTAGAAAGCCAGACGACAAGAGCTGTGTGTTCACGGTTTCTGGCTGTAGCAGCCAGCCCTCAGCATGGTGCCTGCCCTAGGAAGCTGTAACCAGCTCTGTGGGCCCCACTTGTGTCACTCTTTGCCATTTTCTCCTGCCGGCACAGTCCTGAAGGAGCCAGAGGAGGTGGCTTGTCTGCTACTTGTAACAATATGTGGAGAGCAAGAGAAATATTAGTAAAGCAGAAAGAAACTGAGATAACACAGAGTCTTCAGTACTCTTTGTGCAGAAACAGCTTAATGTTAAAGCCATCCAGCTATGCCTCTAAATAAAAAGAAAATGCACTGATGCACTCCTGGTGGGAATGCTTTGGCCATTTGTTTCCTTTCAGTATGTATTTCTATATATGCAAGAAGGAGACGGGCAATTCCTGCTGCTTCTCTATCTACTGAACAGAAGAGCTTCTCCCCGCCCAGTTACACAATGTCTCTGCTCTTGATTTTTAGGAAAACGTGACTGCCTCTTTAAAACAAGTTTTCAGAGTTTTCACTGCACAAAACAACAAAAACAAGTGCTGAAATCAATTTAGATGGAATAATTTCTATAGAGAAAATAAAAACACTTATTACATTAGCAGCTCTATTTGCAGGTGAACTATTACTGTGCTGTTAAACAGGTATTTCACAGCTTTGACTACGCAACTACATTCCCTTGAGAGGTATTTCCAAAGTTTAGTTACTATTACTACAATACATGAATGCTGAAGTCCAATATAACGGGAATTACCCTTGCAAATAATTCGCAGGAATGCTTCATCATGTACCTAAGTTAGTTATCATTTCAGTTGGAAGAGACCCTCAGGATCATCGAGTCCAACCATAACGTAACCCAACTCTGTCACTAAACCATGTCCCTAAGAACCTTGTCTAAACACCTCTTAAACCCCTCCAGGGATGGTGACTCCACCAGTTCCCTGGGCAGCCTGTTCCAATGCCCGACAAACTTCTCTGGGAAGAATTTTTTCCTAATATCCAACCTAAACCTCCCCTTAGGTTTTGCTTGGGAACAGCTCCTCCAACACCTGAGAAAGTGGGCCCCGTAACACCATAAGGAGCAGAACATTCAACTACAGCAGTCAGCTTTAAAAACTTCACATAGTAAAATTTACATTAACACAGCACTAACTTGGCATTTTTAATAACCTACTAATCAGCGATGAGTAAGTAAGCAATGCATTTCAGTGGCTCGTACTCTGGGTACACGTTCAAGTGGGCAGTTATTTCAGAGTTCCCGGTCAAATCAAATGCCAAATGTTAGAAACATCAGAGAGGAAAAAGCACGGAGAACATGCACGCGCTGCATCATATACTGGATCAAAACAGGCAAACTAATCCTCATTTCTGTGGAGATTAACCTTTATTAACTAGGTGCTGGATAGAGAGGGATAACCATTAACTGCTCAGTAACCCGATGGGTTCACAGTGCCATGACTAGATCTGTGCTTGCTCTAAATGCAATACTCTGCTTGGATTTTGGTTTCTTTTCTAGGGGTACTAATAAAACATTCACTTAAAACCCATAGCCTCTGTAGACATAATTAGCTTGTTACCACGCTGCTAATTACTGCTGAAATTAACAGTAGCATATAAGATTTTAAAATAATTATATAAGATGCTGGTAAAGATTAAACTTACTGACACATAAGCAAACAAACACAATCGAGGACACAAACTGTCCCATTTACACCTTTTGGACTTTGCTGACTTCAGGTTCACAAAACGACTTTGAAGGAGGCTCTGGGGAGACGGTAGAGATGAAGACACACATGGATACCATACAACTGCTCCACATTTTGTAATATATCAGATAATCGGATCATGCAAGTTTTCCCTAATGCTTAAGAATACAATCGGAGTACAGAAAGTTATATGACGGATGAATTTGGTCTTTTGTGCTGTTATCTTCAGCGTGATTTTGAGTACAATTTTTGAGCATAAGCTATATTACAAAGGAAATACATTAAGTCCTGCAAGATCATTTCTACAAAAAGATGAGTTTCTCTTCTCTATTCATAAGGTCTCCAAGGTAAAGACGGAAGAATGGATAAGAACAGTCACAGCTCTAATCCAGAACAGAAACTCCCAGGTTACCACGTTATTCTGGCCTTTTTATTATAATGTCTATATATAGGAATTCCCTGTACTTACAAAACAATTTTTATGAAATGAATTATCACTTCTTTAATGAATTATAGATATTTAACTCCTTATTATCCCAAATGTAGGCAGATTGCAGTCATAGGTACAGTAAGAAATTAATTAAAAATTCCCAACTTCTACAGCAATTTTCCTTGTGGCCTTAATTCAAATATTTCACACCCTTTATAGGCACTGAATTGCTGCTTTCCTTAATTCACATATTCCATTCAAGCACTTTATAGCCACTGAATCACAGCTTTCCTTGATGTCTTCAAATTTCCACGCAATGCTTGTAGTTGGAACTCCGTATTTGCAGGATCATAAAAGCATATTCCTTTGCAAAGTAAAAAAAAAAGTTTCCAAAGATTATTTTACACTATAAGGATTTTTAAAAGAACTTAAGCATACAACACGTCACATTTAAACTGAAACTGCATTTTGAGTGAACCTTGAACTAACCTTTTCCAGACAACACTGGAGTGCAGATGAAGAGACCAGATGTGATAGAAAACGCCCATCATTTCTAAACCCATCACTGATACAGAACAACTCCAGTACGCAGAAACAGCCCAAGCAGCCTGCTAAACAGATACGTACAGAAATGCAGTCCCTGCACAGGATGGACACCTCTTCATGGACATATAAAATGGGAGGGGGGTCGCTCTTGCTCCCAGTGATCCCCTCAGCACTAGGAGGTTTTTTGGAGTAAACGTTAATTTGAAGTAACACCCTCTGAAGCCACCGTTTATTACCCAGCTCTGTAAGGGACAGCTGACACCTTCGAATGCCACAGCATTAATCACGCATATAAATCACTACACAGTTAATTTTTTTCTTTAATTAATTGTTTGCTGGTTTTGTTACAAAGACTCAGGGCTTAATTAAGTACCACAGGAATAGTCCTTCATGTTTTCTGACAGATGCTGTCATAGTCAAAAGTGTTCAGAGACTTTCTTCTCCCTCCCAGTTATCCTGATGCCCTCTGCAGTCACCCTACCCATGCAGGGCACTGTCACAGAACCATACATGAGTTTGGGTTGGAAAATTTCAGAGACTATCCGAGTTTGATATGGTTCGTGCTGCTGTTACAGTTAAAATTCCCCTGACTTTGGAGACGGATGCGCTGCCAGAATCTCACCCACAGTGCTGTTCAGTAACTTATTAGAAGATGTTGCAACTTCTTTTGCTAAAGAGTAAGAAAGATAAAACTGTGCAGATAGCTATATATGAAAAACAGCTCCAATGACAGAGTGGCAATTAATTAAAATTGAAACAACGAAGCACCAAGGTAAGAGTGTGTCCATGTATGACAGCAGTTACGCTCCACCACTTTCTAAACCGATATACTTAAGCTGGTAAAATTCGTCATCCAAGCAGTATGATAAAGTCGCAGATAAAATGTTTGCCATCTAACTAAAAACTTAATATAAGCAGATAATAGATACAACTCTCTTGGCTCTGGACCATCTGGAAGGAATCTTACTTCACTGTGTTGCTAGAATTAACTTTTCCGCACTTTAGTTGTCAAGGCAAATCCTTCAGCTGCATCTCAGTTCTTTCTTAAAACAAAGATTATAAAAACAGACACATGTAAAACAGAGGGAGTTTTTTCCTTCCTTCAAAATATTATTCATTTATTATTTCTCAGCAGTAACATTCATCCAGAGCAGTTGATATCAAACAGCGGATGCTAAGGATTCCGGCAAACAAATCAAAATGAGGATTTCTACCACAAAGAGGCTACCAAGCCAAAAGCCCATTAACGAATAGAGTGTTGCACAAAGAATAAGCCGAGGAATGTGTGATCCTGACACGCGCGGGCACGGCAGAGGGGTTCACACCGCTGAGCTGCTCATCTTCAGCAGCAAGGCTAAGAACAACATGAGCACCAAAACTATTGAACCTGGTACTACTACAGTTCATATTCAGGCACTAGTAAGCATTCAGGGAAGGCTGAGCATATAAAAGCCAAGTCTGACTGCTGATCTGAAAATCTAAGTGCAAATCTAACTAAGCAAAGCCAAACCATTCACCTTCTTCAACAGTTCTATGTAAACACCAGAAGATATAAGAATATATTTTGGGGACCGATGTCCATATTTACTGAAAGCATTACCTCAGCATGACCCCATATGGGAGAGTCTCAGGAGCCCTGCATTTATTCTCAGAATTATTCTAGAACAAATATGCTCCATTTATTACTATAACCTTTTTCTTTTCCCTCGTGGCAACAATAGAATGCTTAATGTAGCCTCTGGCTTTCTTTTTAGTCTAATGAATCAACACTAATAAAAATCAGAGGCAGCTCATAGTTCTGCTGATTAAGAAACCTGTTGATTAAGACCAAGAAAAGAAAAACACTCTACTTCCTTCTTTTTACACTCTTTCTTCCACTAGCGATGTAACAGATGATACAACATTTTAAAAGTGAGTGGATTAGAAGCAGAAGATGCAGCAGAAGCTAACTTACTGAAAATGATGGTTTTCTACTGGAATGTTTTCCTTATTACAATGGAGAAACCATGTTGCTTCACACAAGTCGTGAATAGAAACAAATACAACGTGGTAATTGCTGGTATTTATAGCCATGTGTGTATTAAATGTAAGAGACTGAACTGGACCTCTGTGGCAATGAGGTTTAAACTGTCAGTTGATATGGCATTTTCAAGATTCCCCTCTAGCTATTTCACGTGACATAAAGAACAGTTTAAAAAATGATTTTGCCTACATCAGAAAACAAAAAGTGTTTCCTATTTTTCTTACCCACATCATAAAAAATAAAAACCAGATTTGCATCTTAGATCAGTATCTGTTAGGTTTAAAATAGAGTCTGTTACAGAAAAGGTCATATGAAAAAAAAAAAGGTCTATTTTGATTAAGAATCTGGGACAGAGGTAAGAAACACAACAGTGGAACT
This sequence comes from Columba livia, assembly GCF_036013475.1. Taxonomy (NCBI): domain Eukaryota; kingdom Metazoa; phylum Chordata; class Aves; order Columbiformes; family Columbidae; genus Columba; species Columba livia. Next base: position 76,262,432 of record NC_088605.1, on the reverse strand, counting down.
CCAGGCACATCTGTTCAATCCCCTTATCTCACTGTCTGTTTTACCTCCACATCACTTCAGGCATCACTCGGGTCTATAAATGACAGATACTAATCAACATTTTTTTAAAAAGCTGAAACACTGGAAGCTCTCGAGGCGACTGGAAACCGCGGTGATGCCAAACGGAGGGGAACACACCAGAAAGCCCCTGTTTTGGTAGGAAACCGGAAGGAGCAAAACAATCAAACAAGAACAGGCCAGATGAGGTAACTGGCTCTTTTCTTCTCTAACCTGTGCGTTACTAAACCCCACCAGTGAACTGAATGCTTCTGGGGATGAGCAGTGAAACAGGGAAAGTTGACATGGAAAATTTCAATGATAGGCTTTAGAGTTGTTTGCCCACTGCTGCCAATGGGCACTTCATACTAGTCGGAGCAATCATGACAAATCGTTTTTCAGATACATTGGTTTTCACTGCACGGATCTGGAAACAGCTCAGTAAAACAGGGCTTGTTAGGTATAGCTGAAGATGATCTCATATTTAGCAGGTCATCTGTATAGCTGTTGAAATTAGCAACTTAATTTGCTTTGAATTTAAAAATGAAAATTAATGGCAGCAGAAGAAAACAATTTTCAGCTCAATTTCAGCATAACGAACAGGAGCTGCACAACCAACCAAAGTGGCGTGCATTTTAGGATTACATAGTGAATGTGATTCTCCAGCAGTTCTACAAATATAATTCCCATTTCAGTCAATTATAGACTGTTTACTCCATTGTTTTTTGAGCCTTCAAACACCACTGGGTTTAATTAATTAAACAAATAAGCAACAGTTTGATTAATCAAGTGCACACAAAATAAACCCTGAAAAATCAGGATCGAGGAAGCTTTCCCAGCAACTTCAAGAGGCTTTTGATCAGGTGCTGCAAGAACACACCAATAATGGTCCACCAGGAAATTAATAAAAGGGTTCTGCGCAGGGGCGCAGGCTTAACAACTGGGCAGTTCTCAATATTAACTGAACCACAGAGGAGAACCATGATTCTAATTAAGCATCAATAGTGAAACATATAGAGAAAGGTGTGTTTCTATATGCTTCAAAGTCTTCAAACATGGGAAACCACTGCAAGTCATGCACAACCAAAGTAGACTATGTGGGCAGATACATGAAGAAGAATCAAACTCGTGTGTGTTTCTCTAGTAGAAGGAAGATTGCAATTACATATGACCAAAAAATGACCTGAAATAATTTTAGAATACTGAGTCCAACCCATGGCGTAATTGACATGGCAGGAAAAAAAAAACACCCCACACCACACAAAAACCCCACACCAAACTCCCAAAATTACAGTTCACCTAAATGACTGAAATTAATTATGATAATGACATGAAACTACAATGCATGAGGAAATTTTCATCCTACAAAAATGTTTCACATTAATATAATTAGGCTACATTCATATATCAGTAATTGACAACAGCTAAGTGGCTTTAAATAACTTCATATGAAATACAATGAATGCAGGTTACTATGGTGATTGGTATAATTCAGGAATAATTGGTTTATATTTTAAACAAACACATTTGATTCTTCAGCCTGAGGCCCAGAAAACATTCAGTAGCTGCTTTGAACTTGAGTTTTCCTGCTTAAAGCCCATGACATACAGAGGAAACTACGACCTTCTCAAAGCGAGTAACGCATTCAATTAGGTGTGCTTCCAAAGTTTATCTATTTTCTTCTAGTTTTGAAAGTATTTTCTCCAGTTCTGCAAACAAACAGATGTTGGCAATGTTGTAATCAATAATTTGTATAGCAGAAGCATCTCAACTCTCAATACCGGTGGATGACAGGAAAGAGCACGGAGGAGGAGGTCGTATAACCACAGAAAACTATCCAATCTGTGAATGTGTACAGGACACACATATGTGTAAATTACAACAAATGGCTCAGGTTTGGCATCTTGGTGGTTGGGAGGGTTGTTTTTTTCCCTCATTGTATGTTGTTTTCCACATTGGGTTTTAAACGAATAACACAGTTAGAGATACAATCCCATTAACGTTGCTTGTGATGCCATAAAGTGCTTTGAGATACTTCAGGATTAAGAGCTTCAATCAAAACACGGGTGCATATACAGAACAAATACTTGTGAACTGAATACATTTCCCGTGTTGGTACAATTGGTATGAGGAAAGTACAACCACAGATTGGCACCAGAGCCCCTGGACCAGCCCAGGCCGGTCCTCCCAGCCTGGGGATGCAGCTCTTGATGATCCTTACTCCCAGTATTCCACATCACAACCTCCCGTGCACTTCCATGCGCTGGTAATCGAGAGACCGAGTTCCCTGAAGAGCATTTTGTTTCACCATTGTCAATTTTAAAGCTATTACTTTCTCTTTTGTTAGGAGTAAACATCACTTGCAAAATCACAGAAAAAAAAAAAAAGCCTAACAAAACATTTCTCAAACAATCAGGTTGGTATCAGAATGTTATTTGCAAAACACTACATGTTATTAAATTGCAGGATATATTACAGCACTTGGTATCCCAGTGTATAAGCACCTATGAAATAAAGAAGGCTTCCCAACTGGATCCTTATGTGAGAAATAAACACTTCTGAGCAAATACAGTAAGTATCCTGCAAAGGATTCTATAGACCAGCTGTGGCACAGAGAGAAGCAGATCTCAACTTTCCTGAATTGAGACTGCACGTTTTTCCTGTAAACGGTTTGATTTATTTCTGCTTGTCCAGAGTAGGGCTGTAATTCCATTATGGTTTATGGGAAGACCACAAAAAATACCAGAAAAAGCAGCTGTCCAGAATACAGAAGACTAGCATATAAATGGAAAGTTCATGCTGGTTTAATTTAGCATATTTATCAAGTAAAACTAGTTTAAAAATATATTCATTCTTATTTGTTAATGTTTACACATCCTCTACCTGTAATCAGTTTAAAAAAAAAAAAATAATCTATTAAGAGAACTATTTCTCCCCTTGTCTCCTACTGTCTTCTTTTTCCTCCTCAAAATCCAGAAATCCAACAACCAAACCTGTAATATTTTTGTGTCAGCATAATTACTGCTTTCTGGACCAGAACTACAACAGGGACTCCACAAATCTGCTCGATGTCCTTGACTGCTGGATGCACCATTAGGATCTTTCTGAAGTATGTGAACGATGTATAAGAGCTCACATTTCCAGACAGCTCCCTACTGGGTACAAATGTGAAGAGGAACACGAATCAAAGCCATTCTTGCTGAAATCACTGCAAGTAAATTCTTTCATCTGATTCAATAGCCACCTATTTAATATGACAGTACGTGACAAAACTGTATCTCCCAATGGTATTTTACACCCTTTTGTTTTAGTGTATCGGCCACACTACATCCTATATGCTAAGTCACAGATATAAGCCTGTGAAATTCAGGTTGTCCTTGAACCTGCCCCGTTTCATTAGAGATGACCCGACTCTAACATCAGAAAGCACCAGGCAAAAGACCAAGGCCAGTCTGATACAATAATACAATTAAGCTATTTTGCATTTTATAACTGGAGGAAAATAATGTCTTTACCAATATATTTGCTAAGGATATTGTCAATAGCAAAGCACAGTTCTGCAAACATTTGGAAACTGGAACCAAGTACCTAATATAAATACTTACTTAAAGTAGATCTGTTTATAAAATTATAGAGAGAACACAAAACATTTGTTGCCATTCTCAATGCCAACACACATCTAAACATTTATCACCACCTTATCAATGCAAGGTTTTCTTGTACCAAAAAAGTTGAAAAAAATCATCTGTCATAAAGAATGCATTGAATTTTATGTTCCCTTCCAAACTGCTCTTTAAATCCCCAGCCAGTGCTACAGGGGACACAGATCCCCAGATCACAACCACAACAGTCCAAAGCTGCGCAATGAATACAGTGTAAATCTCTCTATGGTATTTGCTATGGAAAAAATGCAATTAGACCTTTTCCCAGCTACTCTGTTAAATTCTAAGGTGAAAGACCTGCAAAAAACTCCCCAGAGAAAATATTTCTCAATCCTGATCCCTGCTCAGACAGCACACTGGCTGTTGTTTATAAAATACTTAGGTTCACTAAAAGGAGTGTAAAGTTATAAGCTTATTCTTGCAATCTGGACAGCTACACTATACAGAATGATGCATATGAATAAACAGTAGTCTATATCTAATATTTCTGCAGCCATACATATCCTATTTGCTTCATGTATGCACTGATAAAGAAAATATGGACAGTATTTTGATTTTTATTAAATCAGAACATCTGATTCTTGAACAGCGAGTGCTCCATAACTCCATAAAACCACGTTATTTGGTGTGTGATGCCTCTATCAGTGATTTGGTTACTTGAGAGCCAAGCACAGGGTAAGGAGTCGAGGCTCAAGCACCGAATGGACAGACCACAGCCGCACTCAACAAAACCAAATGGACAGACCACAGCCGCACTCAACAAAACTGCTTTTCCAGAAATTGTGATGCAACTCTACAACGCACGAGCTTTTTCAAAATAAACTCCTTTAAGACTTTCACTGGATTTCGACCCATTTTTCCCAGTGGAGGTTTTCTAGATGTTCATATAGGTCATGTCAGAGACAGAAAAACCTCTCAAAATCCTGTGCTCAAAAAACGTTTTGAAAAGAAGTGTGGAAGACAAAGCGGGAGTACAGTTTGAGTCACCTACTGGGAAAACTTACTGGAAAATACACACTCAAGATACAAAATTCAGAAATGAAACTGTGGGATCATGCTCCTTAGTTTATATAAGAAAAAAAAAAAATATCCTCATTAAGCATCCCCGATTCAGAATAATTTAGTTATGTAGAAGCCTAGATATGTGAACAAGGCTGCCAAGAAGGACAAAGCTGCTGTTCAGGAGAAACCCAGACTGCAGCCATTTCTAGGCTGATTTGAAGCAATTTCTACTAAGAAATTACTACAAAAATAACTGACATAGGGCCCAACAATTTCTTCTGTTAGATGAAGAATATTTAAGCACTATATTCATGCAAGAGAAACAAAATGCATTTGTTTAAGAAGGGAGATAGTGAGGGACCCACACTGATTCTAATGAGCTTCTCCTTTATTAGCGAACCAACCTTACTTCTCGAACAGGAGTCCAGTGAGTTAAAAGGCATGCTGAGATTTTAAATGAACCTCATCTAAATGTACCTTGAATAAGTTATTTTTGCTGTGGGTTTTCTTTCCTCCTCTACATAATTGTGTTCAAGGTCTCCTTGGAATACCAAGTGTATAAAACTACGAGTTATTAAAAAAAATCTGTTCCAATAAAATATTAGAATTAAAGCCTTCACATTATCTATTTCTACACTGCTTGGATGACTAAGAATGTGTCAGGAATGAGGCCTCATTGTTTTGGGGCAATAGCAGAGCTTGTATGGGCTGAGCCTCACTAGAGAAGAGCACTTTCTGAAGGATTTGTTTCTTGGCAAGATATTAACATTTCCATTTAAATAAGCATACTGTGCTTTGCTACCAGCTCTAATTTTCCTTGCAATATAAACAAAAAACTTTGTGGTATCTTCAAATCTTTTTCTTCCATATCCACACCTAGAAAACACATGAAATTAAACAGCTTAGACAGCATTCCCAAATTTATTTTAGGAAAAATAACCCTTATTCATTTAATGTTCATTTGTTCCTCTAAACCACGCTGCTATTGGTACCGCAACTCAGAAGGAATCAGCCCATCCGTGAGCTGTCTGGAACCCCACGTGGCCTCCGCTGGGCTCTACAGCTTAGTCTGTACTTGCATATACTTTTAGCCACAACATAATTATATTTAAGGCAAATTACGGCAACTGAATAGCTATAAAAATTCAGTCTCACAGGGGGTAATACTATATAAACTGAGTCTAAGCCCTTAGGACCAAGGTCACTTATGAATGAGCTTAAATCTGAAGTCTGTGATCCTGCTGACTTCGGTGGAGATAGCGATGCGCCTTAGGCAAGATACATGTTTAATGCCCCACTGAGATGCTTCACAGCCATTTCTTGAAGCACCAAACAATTCCTGCTTCCCAAAGGAAAGATGTCTTTTTTCTAATTACTCTTTGATATGCTAGTAATGTATTTCCCACAAACTAGCGAACATGCATATATACAAATGAATAAGGACACAGAAGAGATCTGAATCTATAATCAACTTAAAAAAAAGAAATCAAAAGGATAAGTGGTAAATGTAAAACATGCTGAATCATCCTCGATGCAGATAGGAATTAGAATAGAACAGTAAGCAGTGACCTACATCCTGATGAGATATCAAAATTTCAAGTATACTTTTGCAGCAACTAATATAGGGACAATTCATCCCCACACGTAATTACTAAGTAGGTCCGTCTCCAAGGAGTTCTGCTGACTCCAGAACAACTAACCTATCATTTATAAACACAACTAGCATTATTAAATAATCATGGTGATTCTATACTACAACATAAGAAACAAAACAGTCTATTGCAAGACAGTATTCTGCTTTCTTATGTCTGGCAAACTTAAAAGTCCACACAACTGAGGCCTTAGTCAAGCTTGGAGGCAAGCAAGGCTTACCATCTTTGACCTACAGTCTCAAAATACAGTTAGCTGAATATATTGTTACCTGAAACCAAGAACTGAAGGCTGGAAAGATACAGGCTATATGCATTGTACCTCAATATGAGACTTGAACAGGAATGTAAAACAGAAAGCCCAACAAAATACATTTATTTAATAGAAAGGAAACAGAACTAGGTCAAGAGAAGAATTTAAAGATGAACAAGATCTTTTTTTTTCATGACACCCCATAAATGAGCTGAATCTGGGCAAGAACTGATTGTATAGTCTTGGATTGCAATCATAACCCAATTGGTACCTAAGATTACACAGACTCCTGCATATTCCAGAAGAGTGCAGAAAGTTTGTTAGGAAAGAAGAGGAGACAAGCTAAACGTGACGGGGGGGGCAGGGAAGCAAAACCACCTCACTCATGTTTAAGAAGAAAGTTCCAAACTCTGGGAAATATCAATTGTCCCAGTGCAAGCAAGCAGAGCCGTTTCTGCCGTCCGGCCGGCCTCACCGCATTGCCTCTGTCACCACCCAGCGCCTGCCGCTGAGCTGATCGAACGGCTCATTAATCCTGGATGCCAAGAGAAGGCACCCTCAGGCACTTCTCTTGCAGGTTCGATACAAGCGCTGGCTGTGGGGAGAGCAGATATGGCACAGAAGGTACCTCCGCATCGCTCCTGCCCGCAGCCGCGCTCACAGCTTGCTGGAGGACGGCGAGGATCCCGCAGCCCGGGTGTCATTCACCCTGCTCATTCCTTTTCAGAACAGAGGGACAGAATAATACTTCTGCTGGGTGAGTTTGAAAAATTATTTTCAGCTTCTTGGCATCTATCACTCTAAACCAAATTTAAAGCAACCTCATTCCCAAATATGTTATTTTTCCCAGAAGCTAAAAATGAGATTTTCTCGCTCTGTTTTACTTTCTCAGCTGTATTCATTTTTTTCCCCCTGTAATGACTCAGGGTTCCAAGGGTCACAGTGCAAGACTCAATAATAACACAGTCCAAGGCGATGCCTGTGCCCGCTGGATGTCCTCCCCCAGCCCAAACCGCCTCTTCTGCAGGCCCGGGGACTGTCCCCAGGTTCTTCATGAGCAACCTCACCCAGCCCGTCTGACAAAACACACCTGTTCTATGTGCAAACTCAGAGGCTTTGATTGAAAACCCTCAGAAACAGCAGCTATTTGCATTTCATCTAATACACACCAACAATGAGAAGGTTGTACAAATTCTTTATGTCATTCTAGCCTAGAAACCATCATTTACAACAATTATATCATGTCAGTAATGTTATACTAAGAAGCATAAAGAATACTTTTTCCTGGATCCCCAATTCTGCAAAAATCTCCAAACATAGTCAAAAAATTAAAGACTGAGCAGGGAAGAAAACAATGCAACTGAATCTTAGAAATAGAGTTATTCCATGTTTTATTCATGGAGGAAATGTATTAGAAATAGAGAGGCTTGTCAAAACTATTTTCTGTGAAATTAACTGTTTTGGGAAAAAGCACAAAATAATATTACAACACAACTGTACTTTCATTTTATCTACTGCCTGCCTGCTTTTCAACCTCCAAATAAGTGCATTTTTACACTAAATTGCTTTTTTATAAAGAAAACCTTCCGTGAGGAAAAAATTGGTCAAGTCAGGAAGATCTTCAACAGGTTAATCATGTTGCCTGGGCTTTTGAGAGTCAGCAAAATCATAATCATTATAATAAAGAAGAGTTTACTACCAACACTTATGCTTTTTTTTTTTTTTCCCATAAGAGTTTCTGGGGTCCTGGCCCCCCCGGCTTCCTTAACCTTTGCAAACACAACACTAATCCTTTTCTTTCTCAAAAATATGTGAACTGTGTTTGCAGGGCTGGAAATATTTCTATATGCTGCAACCAGAAAGCGCTACACTCATTTCCTCCCCGTCTTCTGTTTCATTTCTCACCCTTCCAGATTCAGCAGCTACCGCACCACCAACAAAACCTGCATATGAGGAATTAAAGCATTTAAAACCCTGAAACAGCTCAAAGAAATGCCTTTGGTTGGTCAGGTACGTTTTAGGTATGAACTACCAGAGGTACAAACGTTTACATAAACGTTATTATACTTTCATCAGCAATCAGCTTTTCACAGATTAACGCACGGTTCAGTGGCTCTTTACCTATCGAACTGATCAATGCTTAGTTCTGTGAAAACAAGGAAAACGATACAGATATCCACAGATTCAATTTAATATAAATGTGTGTATACCTTGGCGCCTGCAGACCCATCAGTATCTATGATATCCATCCTACAATAGACTACTTGGAGCTTGTTCTCCAAAGTGCATTCCTAAAGATTTTGAACTGCAACCACACTTGCCTTTAGATCTCCAAAGGAAACAGACTCTCTCCTAAAGATGTTCCAACACTATGGAAATAGGGGAAACAAAACAAGAACCAAACACAGTAATACAGGTGTTATCCCTGTAGGCCTAATGAATGCACTGGCTTTTGCAGAAGCCTCTGCAGCGATGGCAAGAAGGTGCTTCGACAAACTTTCATTTTAGAGCTGTTCCCTACAGTGTAAGTTCCGTGGAGGAAACCGGCCATGAGGTGTGTTAGAAGACGGCCAGGCATTATTCACTCTGGGTCAGGTTGAAAAATACAAAAACAAGTACGGAAGGTAAAACCAGACCACTTCTTCAAGGTCAGCTTTCAGAGTTGATCTCAAATTGTTCCTTTGGCAAAGGCAGGTGTATGAACTCCTCCTTACAATATACTACAGAAAACTAGCGAAACCATACCATCCAAAGCACAGATTTGTTCTGGGGCTCTCTGAGAGGACAAAACATTTTCATGAAGCCCATGTACCCCTGAGCTACCTCTGAAGCATTTGTTAGCTATTGACCCCCCCATCAAAGCCGAACTAGGCTGCAACAAATCTCAGGCCTTAATTACCTACATGGCACTTATTGGTGAATTCCCCTTAAGGGAAACTGGAGGTAAAAACAAAAACAAAAAGCCCAAAGGAAACTACAAAATTTACACAATATTAAGGATTTGACAGAGTCCTCACAGAAATAAAAGAAGGGACACAAGAGACTCAAGTACAAGACATGCAACAACAAATTCAACTCATCATTTCAAACACTACAGCAGATTTCACCCCGTCTTTGAGTAATGATGGATGGTAGGTATCACACAATTCTGGAATGATTTAAAAGTCATTTATTTAGTTGATGAGAATGATAGGCTCCTGCAGTGTTTTTTTTCTTCCTGTTACAAAGAAACTTGTGTTTTGCTTTGGCATTTCTTCAGCAAAAGGAAAGACAAAAATAACAGGAGCAGTAAGAGGAGCAGATGCACCAGCAATGGCAGCGTCTGAGTGTCTGCTCCACTTCCTGCAATGACAGATGAAGAGGCACAAAATATAGCATAATTGGCCTCTAAAGACTGTAATGACTCTAGTTATTAATGCAGCTCCATCCCAACAGTATCTTGATTATCTCTCAAACTTTAATGCCAAATCCCCCTGACTACAGGAGCACCACTTTCTCCATCCGACAAGTAAATTAAGTCACGAGCCCACGGTAACACTGGAAATCTGCATCAAAGAGCTCAGCTCAACCCAGGAGACCCAGACTCACATTTTAACTACCAGAATACCCTGCCTTGATTTACCTAAGAGCGGAGCTACACAGATCCCAGAGAGAAATACTTCAAAACACCAAAAGGCATCACTAACTCAGACTCTCCAGACACACACAGTTGCAGTCTGACCTCAGAGTAGGATCATTGCAGAAGTTGTACGAAAGGTGCACTTGTTTCTATATAAACTGACTTATGCCTGTTCTGCAGAATAATTATGAGCTTGTAGTTGTTCCTTTTAGTTCCTAAATCCCTGGGTTGTACTCACAGAAAACTAAGAAACAGCGTGCTTCTCTCGAGTTATCGTCACATTGTCATTTGGGCAAGACATGCAGTCCAGATCTTTGTAAACTAACTCGCCAAGCAGGACAGAAAAGCAGCACCTGGCACCCTGCTTCAACTTTGCCACTTAAAAATGCAGAATTGCTTTAAATAGGACAGCATGCTTCGATTTGTTTATTATTGCATTTATTTTCTGCCTGCAGATATTATTAAAGATGATGTTTCAGCTCAATGAATGTATAAAAATCAAAGGAATTAAGAAAGGCAGGATGCCTAATTTAATTACTGTCCTGGTTCTTTCAGTAAATGATGGCTGAGCAACCAATCTGAACAAGGATTTGTAACTAAATGTCACACTACCATTATGAAAGAGCAGGAAATTGAGATACAGACTGATTCTAATTGATCCATGATAATCATACAAACGCATCTCACACAAAGTATTCTCTCATGACCCTGGAATTCAGGATTGTGCTCTTTTGCCCTTCTTGTCTATTTATGAAGGAAAAACCTCTTGGCTTCTAAATTATGGCTGTGATGTTGAACTCCATTTAACCGAATAGAATTTACAAGTACATATCTTTCATAAAATCTGTATCAGCCAGAAAGGAACCCAACTTATACCCATCATTTGAGCACATCAGGCCTTTACCCCTCCGCACACACACACAAAAAAGAGGTAAAAATACTAATTTGCTAAGGAAACCGCGTATTTTCCTTGATCCACTGAGCACAAGCCAATTACGTATGATATCTCAGCCACGTTTTATTCTGAGGGAAGCACAGCTAGGGTTACATGCCTCCTGTGGGCCCCCAACCAAGCTCATTCACAACTCAACCTTGCAGATACAATACACTAAAAGAGTTTTAGGATAAAGTTAAATTTGTAGCAGCTCTGGGTTGTGGATGTTTTTCCTCAATTGAAAGTGGAATAAGATTACACCAGACGTTTACATAAATAACAGAACAGAAACAGGAATCTGAATTCAGATCTACTTTTCCAGAATACTGACCTATGCTCCATTATTGTGTCAGATTTATTAAACAATGCTTCAAGGGAAAACACAGAGCTTAGTGGAACAGGACATTCTGAAAACACAAAAATCCATCTAGCTTTTCTATCTATGGAGAAACTAGTTGCATGAACTTCCACTTTTAATTGTCACCAGGATATCCACATAGTGGTTTAATTAATGAAGTCATACATCAGGTTTTGTTATGTTCATCATTAGCACTCCTTTTTATTAACTTATTGTCCAAACAATGTGCTACTGAGCTAAAAAAGACATGCACCTCCTTTTTGGCAGAGACTCAGAGCCCTGTGATTTTACCATCATAATCTTTATTTTGTTCAAAACCCATAAATACAAGCTGAAATGTCATTACACATTTCAAGCAGAAGACTGAAGGGATGCAGCCCTAGTTTGACCTGATCTGTAACCCATCTCAAACGGTGGCATTTGGGAATGGTGAAGCTGTTAAAAGAGCTGAAGGAGTTGGATGCCCAGCCCCAATTAAAAATCAAAATATGTCATTGTTTTTAAACACAGAGACAATTTCCTGCCAACAACACATTCGCGAATAAAGCAATACATTCCAATTACTTAAGTATCTCTTCTCCGGTTCTTCACAGTTGTCTGACAAAGATACATACTTAAGATCTTTTTTTTTTCCTCCTCTTTAAAGGCAAATTAAGAACACTGAAAAATCTGCTTTCCTTGCAAGGAGGAGCTGGCATGCAGTATTTTGCTGCCAAGACAAGTAGTGTAACTTGTAAATACATCATATTTTTTTCTATTCCCTTATTACATGTAGAATGTATTTCACATTTAAAAAGCAAGCAAATGTATTTCTGTTTTACAGGTTGTAACTACCTGTGCTAATGACTCAGTACCAGCAGGGAATTTCTCTGTACTTTCTCTTTAATACCATGGGCATTTCTCTGCAGCCTGGGCAAAGAAAACGAAAACCCCACAAACAGACCAAAACATACACCACATACACAAAAGCGGTTTCATCTCAGCGCTCCTACTCTCCATTAAAAAATTAATACAAATAATCAGTACATTTAATTAACAGACACAGGAGGAGCTCCAAACCACCACGGAATTTGCACACAGCTTGTTCATCACTTTCAAAATAACTCAGCAACTACCTAATTAATATCACTGGGTCATTACACCAACGCTTCCGTTTGGCTGGGCACTGATGGCAATTGATCCGCAGGCTATCCGAATTTAAAAGAAACACAAGAAAAGTACACGACTCGTACTTGCTGAAAAACAAGCACACTGCGTTTTTCATGGTGAGTTTGCTAATACCTAATGGGATTATGTTACTGAAAGATCATAATCTGATATGATGACTGTCATTTGACATCTAAATAAGCATGTCCAAGTTGCCAATCCATCTCAAAAGCCAAAATGCTATTTCTCACCCTACCCGTGGAAGTCTGCAAACCCATTCAGTGATCTGTCAAATACCTGTGTTGTGCGTTACGTTTCTGTTGGATCACTGCTTTACAGATGAGGCTGAGGCATTAAAGCCCAAGATGTAGGGGCCCTGGTTTTAAGACATCTGCGGCAAACAGTTAATAAATTACAAAAGACCTTGGATAGCGAAGCGCTTGGGAACTTTTAGAAACTGCTGTTTACTGTTGGCATGATTTACTGCCAACACTAACCATACAAAACCAGATAGTTTTTTACCATAGCACAACTCCAACACACAACTCACCCACATTGATGTGCATTACTAGAAAGATTCCCCACTGCTTATCCCACCCAATATAAAGATCTTCTTGATACATTTGAATAATCAATACTTGGACTCAAATAAGTCATGTTTTACCAGAAAAGAGGAAAATGAATGAGGTTAAATTAATGCTGCCACTTTCTATAAACCAGCAATGGTTTCCCGCTACAGAAACCACTAACTTCATTATTTTACAACAAGAAATCAACTCTGTAGCATATTTTAAAAGTCTAATTTACTTAGAGTAGTAAAAACACACCCTCAAGACTCATCATGTATGTCACATTATGCTTAGTTTTAAATATTCCAGCCTAAGAAGAGTATGCAAAAATCCCAGTGACCCAAGTTGATTAATCTGTTCTGTTTGTATGCAGTAGTGCTCTCCACTCACCAAGTACTATGTAAATACTATTTTATTAAATTTCAAAGCAATTGTGTTCGGTGGGATAATAAAATGTCTGTGTCTTACATTTTTATCTCAGCGACACAGCCTTTACAAGAGAAACAAAACAAGTAAATTAATGCAGTAAACTCACTTCTGAAGAGCAGATCAGAAATGAGGGAATTCCAGCCTTGTAAAGCCATGTTCAGACTAGCAGGGAACAGAAATCTACATTCCAAGTAGAAGCATCTATATGAGGTTTGCAGCTATCTCCTTATCTTCACTTGTACGGTTAGAGAAAAGGTTAGGGATATTTTTTAAATGTGTGGTATTGATCAGGGTTCACGGCTCCTTTTTGCAGGAACCCCATCTAGTGAGGGTGCTGCTGGAAGGGAACCAGCACCGCTGGGGAAAAGCTGAGGGGGGCAGAACGAGAACACACAAAATGTGTCTGAATAATAAATTTAAGAATAAATAAATAAAATGGCAAACAATGAAAGCAGTAACAGGCCTTTGTCTCTTTCCCATTTCTAGCTCTATTTTAATTAATACAGAGTTCCACTTTCGGGAACAAGGTCTCCTTGCCTGCCAGCTGGCTCCCTACTCAATATCTATTTCTTCCAGAAATCATTCCAATAGCATCTTATTTTTTATGCATAAATGGTCACTAAAATTACGGTAGATCAATAAATACAATTATTTTGTTAAATTATTATTATATGGTCAACTTCAGTAGGAACTAAACCAGACATATCCTCACCCTAAAAAATCATATTCATTTCAACCACAGCAGATAAAGAGAGAAGTTGCTGTAGATCTAACTAACCAGGGTCTCTCAAAATCTGGAGCTCCTAATGGCAGTTCAGAGACTCTTAATTTGACATTAAATAACCAGCAAGCCTATTTATTGCCGTGACACCCTCCATAACAACTGCAGAAAGAGCAATTCTTTTCCAACTGCACTTTTTCATATTTCAACTGTTTTGTTAAAATACTGACTGGAGTTTCTCTTGGAACATCTCCTCCGTAATAATTCTGCATAGAATTGCTTATAAAGAGCCAAAGTGGGGCACAAAGAAATTGTAATATGGCTCTAGGACTGATGGCCTTAACCAAATAAACACTATCATCAGAATATCTATATAGAAGAACATCGACAGGATCTTTATTGTACTACAAACAGTCACCTGACTGAATGACTCAAAAACAAAAGGGACAAATAGGCAAATCCTTTTTTTTTTGCAGCTAGATCGAACAAATAAAGAGCAAATATTAATAAGATAAACATATTCTTATTTAAAGACAATGTGTGTACTTCAATATGTGTCCCCACATTACTGCTCAGAATAGAAATGGTCACCATTCTTCAAAGGGCAACTCAGATCTTTCTGTTTTAAAAGCATCTCATTTATTCTGGATAATGAGCCAAGGGTAGAAAGATCATGTGTCATATCACATCTCCATCTTAATTGCTTTTCCATCAAGTGTAATGTCATTTAGGCATTATCATCTTAGCTGCTCCAGAAGCTGCTACAAATCTTGATAATAATATACTGGACATAACTTTTCCATCACTACTCACTCTGTGCTGCATAAATATAAAAAAGGAGGAAAACACAGGTGAGGCAAAGTGCAATGTGTCAGGGGAGGTTTTTATAGAAAATTGTTCTGCCAGTTCATTTGTTTCCAACAGGTCCAGGGGATGAACAAGTCTAAACACTATGATTTCTTATAAAAAGTAACAGCTGGGTTTGAAGCTTTTTGACCCACGTTTCTTCACAGTTTCCTTAACCACTTCATAGGATTATTCAGTGCAGGTTAAAAAGGGCCTTTTTGTGCCGTTCATTTGTTGCATCCTAGCTCCCAGGAATGTAGGGAACTATGATCACACACATATTGCTGCTGTAATCCTCCACACTCTCTGGTTACTTTGCTTTCTACCAAATAGAATGGAACAGATGATTTGTCCTATAAGTATTAACAGATATGCAAACAAGGCAATGCAGGATTCCCCCCCACAGGTGCCACGACTTGCCAAGACCTTGTGGAATCCTGTTATAAAATCATTCTGAGCACACCACTGACATTCCACACCGTGCCTTAACCAACCAACGTCTCCAGTCAATGCTTCTTTATCTCAAGTATATTACTCCAGCATACACAAAACAAGATAACAATTATATCAGTAATGGTTGTCTTAGGAACTCCTTGGTGGGCAGGAGTCATTTGTAGCATCTAGAAAACTAAATGTGTCCACCCTTGGGGCTGGAATTCTTCTGTAGCTGGAAAAACCACTTCCATTTTGTAACTGACCACATGAAGCTCAAACACAGCGTAAAGAGCATCTTCCTGATAAATGGCAAATGCACTCACAAACAATGTTGCAAAACACATACTGCTCTTCCAAGAAAAAGCCTTGTTTATTTCCCAGTAATTGGACATTGACATCACATTTCTAGAATAATAATGCCTTGCTGAAGATATTCGGTATTTAGCTGACTTACCAGAACGATGGTGATGTTGCTCTTCTAGGAACTCCAAGTCAAGCATCAGGTCATCTTCATCCAACTCACAGGAACCCAAGTTATTTAAAACATCCTATTAAAAACAAACAAACAAACAAACAGCATTTAGACAGATGTGTTGGCCAAACTGCTCTGCACAAAATAATGAGCAATCAGACTGAGGAAATAAGTTTAAGTGGGACCTACAAAAAATTTTTCTACCAACACTGGACCAGTGAGAAGTTGTATGGAGCAACTGTCCAAGTAGAAATTAATTTGTCACCGTTCTGCTTTCACAGTATCTCGATTATTTAACAAAAAACAACACAACAGAAGTACAAATCATACAATCTATGTAACTCCAACTTCTGTATCGTTCAATGCTGGGTTTGTGCCTTTCCCAGTTCAACCATAACTCCCAGCAGGGCTGGTGGCACCGCTCCAGTGCGCACCCACAGCCTCCGCTCAGCATCCCTCAGTCCTTCCATGTCAGGACAGTTAGTAGCCATTGTCATTTCTTTCTAAGTTTAACATCTCTTGGCCATTTCTCCATTCTCCCCCTCACCACTGCTACATTCCTTGAAGAATAACACAAACTTAAATATGAAAATGAGATCAAGCCCTAACAAGCATTCCAAGTGAATCGTTTCAAGGCTTTACTATATAGAGAAAAATAAATCAGTGCTTCCATCAAGGACCCAAACATACATTAATTGTCTATTTATGGTGGCATATTCTATTTATTCCAGGAGGCAAACCATTTAGTTAGGGCAGAAGCTCTGTAGCAAAAACCTTTATATGGACTCTGTAATAGCCCCTTAGAAGCCTTAAGACGAATTTCCTGCTTCTGGTGGCTGCTTCCCACTTCAGCCACCCTTTTGCCATTATCATTGACCTGAAATTAACCTGACAGTGCTTTTTTCTCGCAGCTGATCTGGAAGCTGATGATAATCTGTGAGCAGATGGACTCTGTCCATCACTTGCCCACGTGTCCGTTCTTCCTGCTCAGGACATCTTGCAGCCCTAGTTTGCCTACCATTCTTTGCCCTTGGACTTGCTGGAATCCCACCATTATTTAAACAAGTTTCTATTTAATCAAGAGTTTAACAGTGATATTTTACATGTTATTAGTTCAGAATAAAATGCAGTAAAGCGCACATAGGTTCAGGCTGCTACTAATAACAGGAAATGGCTGCAGCAGAACAGGATGATATTCCACGATTACTTCAAGGCTTCAATAGCACTTTCAATATCTAAAATTCTTTCAACAACAAGAGGTATAAACTGCTCGTTTTCATCTAACCTCTCCGTATCTTACTCAAAGTTCAATGAACTCAATGCTACTCAATTTACTTGTGATTGGCCCTTGATGTTCTTAATATACTTAAGAAATGCGATGAAAGAACTATTTTATTATTGAAAGACACAGTGATGTGCATGGATATAGTTCAGAAACAGCGAAATGTTGCAGAGATACAGATGGATTAGACACAGAGATCCTCCCAGACAGACTGTGTGTATCTGGATAGTAAGTTTCCTCAGTGTTGCTGAAGGGGCTTCATTCCTACCTTAGTTCCCTCCCCATCTCCATCTTTCTCTCTCCCCACTTCCTATCATCACTCAAAGAAAATCTAATGCATAACACATTAATTTTCAGTCCTTTTCCAGGATAGTCAAGTATTTCAATTATTTTTAGCCCTGTTCCAACTCAGAGTCTATGACTCTCTAAAATGAGTTTGAAAGAAAGAATAAATAAGAACAGCTTTAGAAGTAAATACATATCAAGTGCTGAACCTAACAGGTCTCAAATCTGCTATTAGATTTCAACAACAAAACACAAATAACATTTCTTTATGAAGGTCCCTTTTCTACGTGGGGTTTTTGAATTATTATTCCAAGTAACCAAGTTACACATCTAAACACCAAGTGATGTTACTGCTTATGGAATTACAGTATACTTAATAAAACACGGGCTACTCTGGTATTCAAAAATGACAATAAAACATGCATATGGATATCCAAATACACTAAAGCATATTATTTCATTAAATAATGCAATTTAATTCCAAAATAGACTTAGTAAAATCAAATCAATTGCACAATATATAAATGAAGCAGGGTAAATCCATGCAGAGCTGAATATTCACTACTAATACGCAAAACCAAGATGAATAATTTGGTTGAGGTGACAAATCTGCCAATTTGAAACAGCCACCAACCATTGGCATAAATCAACAGGCTCATTTCTTGATGTCTTCACAAGTTTTTATTCCGGACTTCTTGCTCCCATGCCATTGAAATAGTGAAGTACCAAGGTCCTTAAGGCAGCAGACACAGGTTTTCTATCATTAACAGCATCTTTAGAGACTTGTATAAATTATTTTGTAATTTTATTCTAATTAACACGCAGTCCCCCATCAATATGATGTTCGATGGCTTCTATTCCTTTCTCATTTTGGATGCTGCTATCCTGAGGGAGACTCAGCCCTGACAAATGTTGTTTTCCTAAGCAAGGGGATGCAGGTTTTTCCCGTGTAACCACGCACAGGTTACCACTGGGACCTGGTGCTTTCCAGTGCTTTTCAGGGTTCCCTTACACAACTGACACACATTTCCATTTCATTACAGTTTACTGATACTGCAACAAAATCTGACAGTTAAATCAGGTTATACTCACATTGATAGAACCTTACGATCGAGAACTTGAACATATTGACTGCATTTTAACCTTTCATTTATCTTCTGACCAAACTCCGTGCCTGTGCTCAGCAAACTCGCTGTTTTTCCTGGAGAGGTTTTGGCCACGGGCATCTCTGTTTTCATCAGCACTTACATGGGATAGAAAAGCTTTTCTCCTCAAGAATCTCTAGTCCTATTTCCCTGCTGCTTTAGACTGGATCAGGAAAGCCCTAAAACCAGGGGAAGAGTGTTTTAAAGCTTTTTTTCCCCCGACATAATAGCCTGTATCTCATTTGAATATGGGATTATGCAGGGATCACCGCATTTTCAAATGTATTTTTAGAACTACAAGGATAAAATTTTTAAAACTCAAGTTTTCAAAAGCATCCTTTGGGTTGTGTTCTGCTTTCCTTTCTCCCCATGTTGGCCTCCAGACATCTTTCCGATCATCTTCCCCTCTGGTGTTGTCCTTAACTGTTTTCTGAATACAAATTTTCATCTCTCATTGTTTTTTTCCCAAATATAAGGAGTTAATGTTCATGCCACCCTATTGCAATGAGATACTAAATGCGGCTTATAAAATTAATATCAGAGAAAAGCAGCCTAATATTGCATGTAAAGCAGCACGTTACTATTTAAGATTACAAACTGGTTTTTTCATCACTGTAGAAATATACGTGGCGGGTTATTTGAGATCAATGCTTATGAAAGAGCACACTGAAAACACACTCCAGGGAGAATAATTTGCTTCTTTCCTAAAGTCATATGTATGACTATTCACCTGTATCTACTCAGGATCACTGCATATCTAATGCTGGAAAAGATCAGAATCGCATACTTATTTCAAGTCTGAAATGATTTCTAGAAATTGCCAAAAGACAGTACTTCATCAAAATTGTATTCGGCCAAAGAGCACTGCACAAGAATGAAAACGGAGCTACACTCAGGGAAAAAGAAAGACCTTGAGCTATTTAAAGAATGTTAACTCCTAGAACTGTACCTGAATAATTCATGGACATAATGAAGTGTTTCCCCTTCTGCACTCTCCCGCACACTTCAAAAGGAAAATGCAAGTACATGAAACCCGGCAAACAGAAAAACCTTTAAAAACACAGAATCCCTGCCAACAGCCAAAAAAACCTCTGTAGCAAATGGAAAGACTATGGCTGCCTTTCACATACCAAGAGCAGCTGAAAAGCTGCCCTTCTTCTTCAATAGCATCACCCAAGACAAACCACAGACTACAGAAAGGAAAAAAAATAAGTCTTGTAATATTTGGTAAGAACACTGACTGTAGCTAACATGTGGAGATCTATTTCTATTATAAATCAACGTGCCCTTAAGACCCAAAGGCAGTGGATATGGTTTTTGTAACACAGCAATGCCACCAACAGCGCAAACGGTAACACAGAAGAGTGTTATAACTCCGCTAAGCACAGGTATATAAATAACATGCAGCTGCAAAGACTCAGAGTCATGACCTATTTGCCATATTTACCAATGTAAACCCCACATTTCAGATATGCACAAGCTCATTTATATCAGAAAGCTTGAGATCTCAGTCTGTGAATAAAACAATATTGTTTCAGACAGAGGCACTTCAGTGACTGTTGGCCATTCTTCAAATAATTCTGGAGCACTCACATTCGCTTTGGTTGTAGAAGAAACCGAAGCAACTGGATTTTTTGTGCTCAACAAGAAAAAGGTGTGTATGTTTTTCATACATTAATCTATAATTTCCTTATCATAATCCTAGAAAAAAAATCTTCTGTTAAGAAAATAGTCAAAGAATTGCAATAAAGCTTAAAATGACCAAATAAAGCCTCCTTTAATAGATTTTCCCCCCTCACTCATACACATGTATGCTTTCCTGACAGCAGAGGGATACAGCTGCAACATGTAATTTGTTTAGTGAGTGAGTTAATGTTTTTACAGCTTTTGCAATAGGCGAAGCGCTATGCAAGCGTTGGAGCGCACTCGTGATCATCAGCTGGCTTTGGGAAAGTTTGCTGTGCGCCCTGTGCCAGGGTTTTGTGCCAAACACAGAAAGAGCTCCTTGAGCATTTCTACCCTGCATTTATATAGGATGTAATGCAGAGCATTCTGCAAAAGCTTATTTGTAGATACCTTCGAGATGTGAGCACTACAGGTTATTCAACACGGGGACTGGTCAGGTAATTCTTTCAAAACCACTCAAACACATAACTTACAGGGAAACCTTTTGGCAATTGAAACTTTGGCAACCAGGATCTTCTGGCTGTGTCCTGACAGCACCAAGTCAATGCTTCAGCCAACATCTAAAGAAGCAAAAATTGCTTTATGACACCTAATCAAGCTTCATTTTTTGCCTTTTCTTGCCCAGTCGTACACACAGAGAAAAGAAGAAAAACATACTTCTAGCAAATGACCTCTCCCCAAACCGTCCCAGTCCCAGCTGTATCATCTCTGCTGCTGGAGTCAGCACCTTTGGATGCCAAAGACAACGTATTTTATGCTCTGAGCATTATTTTATTCCTAAGAAAAGATTAAGAGATTGCTCCATATGAAAAACTCAAAACTCTCCTAGACATATGATTAAATAAATAAAATATTTTTGTCTAGTAATAGGAAAATCTAATACTTTTTCCCTCCCAATGTTGTTATAAGCCAATTCAAGGCTGAACCTTCTATTCCTAATTCAGATTTGTAGCCTGTAGTATTGGTGATAAATCACTAAAAAGTGAGCCCCGTAAATGAAACCACAAGTGACCCTTTACTATAGCATTGTTAAGGCAATATCATAATAGATAGGCTATTGCTAATATTATTTGAATTCTTTCTGTTTCCATGGCAACTCTGGCCTACAGCTGCTCTGGTAAACAGGGGTTTAAATCATTTTTGAGAAAGGCTTCTGCTCAAACATCATTCTTCCACGACTGCATACTTGTCTCCAATTGCTTTGGTTTGTTCTTTTTTTAAAAAGAAAAACAGTAATGGTAATTACTGGTCAAAAAAAAAACAGATTTTGGTTGTTGTTATTGCAATTGAGTGGGCAGTGGACTTGGGAATTTGGGGAAGCAAGGCAACCTGTAATAAGCTTTGAGTAACATCAGCAATACAAAATCCAACAGTACCTCCTGGAGAGGTATTTACATCTCGCAGAGAGTGAAGAACAACAATCCCTTGCTGGAAATCCTGTAATGGATAAATCTCACAGGCTTTGTTACTTCTCCCCTGTACTTTACAAACTCTTTGAAGCTTTCAGTACCCACACGCACATTTTCTTCTAACAAATATTTAGCCCCCTAGACAACAGAATGCAAGAACTGCATGAGTATCTACAGAACAGCATCAATTCTTCCCCGTGATTATAATCTGTCGAAGAAGTCAGTGCACTATGAAGGGGATAATCTGCCTGTGGAAGCAAAGTGGAAATATCTGAACACGACACTCTTGGAGAGGAATAACACCCCTTGGACTAAGGCCAGGGAAGATAATGAGGTTGATCCTTAGGCTTTTGGGCACCCCCGTCGGTCCAGCCCACCCCAACAAGAACACTGGTTTTATTCCTGCTGCAGAGGCCCAAGGAGCTAAAGATGATTCCCTTTGTAAGGCAATGAACTCGCAGCCCATGTTCAGCACAGCACAACCCTCAGCACTGTTAATATACCACAGCCCGCTACTTGCTGGCAGGACATCCAGTCCTTCAGTCATCGGAGTCAATATAGCTGTTTGCAAATCAGCACACGGGGAAAATTTAATTGCTGATGCACTCAAACCAGTGAAAGCTCAAATAATAATGTATAAAATATATATATAGTAGATAATAATATATATGTATTATTAATAATCATATATATAACCTATGTATTATACATATATATGAAGCCCAAGTAGTGTTATACACCAATAACAGAGAATGAATCAATGTGTGGTTCTTCAGAAGAAAACAGTATCTCAAAAGCTATGTACTGGATTTGCCACAAAGTAAAGCACAAAACCTGTTCTTCACTCTGCTTACATGTTTTTTTACCCCCAATTCTGTTTGCATTTATTTCTGTTCACGGTGTGGCTCTGCAATTTGAATGACATCTATATTATTTCTTTGAAAATTCCCATTTTTCTTATAAATTTACCTGAAACAATGTGCATATAATAAAGAATAGCAAAGAAATAGCACATTTTCTGTTTAAAAGGACAATGACTGAAAATACACACTCACTTAATCAGCAACTTACCCATTAAAGACTCTCTGGTTTGCCATTAAATATCATCTATCAAGTCACAGAATTCCTTATCCTGAGCTATTAGAATAAATGGGGACGAGCAGCTTATTACAGTGACAAGTCAGAGCTCGGACAGGCAGGAAAGGCTGAGCTCTGCTAGACTGGACTCCCAAGACCTTTTCACTAATCAACATTTATGCATCTTCAGTACAGAGAGCAACTTAAACTCTTTGAGGTCATGGTGACACTGTCAGAAACTCTCTCAAATCCTTACCAAAAAAGACTCATTATAATGATTTTCACTTGCCATTAATTCCCAGCTGCCTAATTTAGTGGGGTAGGAAGCAGTCCCCCCACTACTAATTGGAATAAATTTTTAATTTAGTAGTCTAATGTGCTCCAGTTTGGGGCTTTTTAGGTTCCCTAATCAATTATCAATAATGCTCTCATTATTTGTTAACGGCCAGGCACTCAGGGCACACTGGTAAAAGGCCTAATATAAGACAGGCTCATGGTCAAAGGTCTGTGTTTAAAAAGAATCAGCAATACGGATTACACACGGTAGATTTCTTTATTGCAGTTATTATTTTCATTCAGAAAGAAGTAAAACACTAGTCTTTTGTGTTGTCTAGGATAGCAATATTTATATGCTGACTTTTAAGATGTTGCTGTTTCATTCCCACTCTGAACAGGCAACACCACAAAAACCCAGTCTGGCTCAGGACAGGTTTTAATCCCACAATGTGAATAAACCAGTTGCTCACGGACTAATCTTCAGTAGGGCCACCCCAATAAATCAATTCAGGGAACACCCACCATGAAATGTTATTCAGCATATAACAACACATAACCTTACTGCTCAAGTTAATGCAGAGAAGAATTTAGACTCTTAAATGAGCTGAGCCCTCAATGTCTGTGTAGTCAGGACCTTACAGAACGTGCTGAAGTATTACACAGTAAATACATATAATCTACCAGAGATGGCAGATTACCATTATTTTCAGATGTTTACTAGAATGAGGAAGCACTTGTACCATACTTTTGAGTAAAATAGTTCTATAGTACTTGTACTATATCAACATTAGTGACATTAAAACTACTTGATTTTCTCTTGTGCCTTGATTTACACCCAAATTCAGACTTTACTTCAGTCAACAGATTCTAATAACACTTTTCACAAGGACTAGCAGACATCTTCCCATATCCAAAACAGAGTGTCACGTTCTTTCTTGGTCAGATTCGGATTTACACCTTTGAGTATTTCCCAGTGGAAGACATGCTTGTATTGACAAAAGTATTATAGCATCCTTCTCCTGCTCCACTCACTGCACGGGCTGGGGTCAGTGCCCAAGGAAAAGTAAGTTTCATGCCTTCTGAAAAAAAAAAAAAAAGCAGGTGATATTCTGCTTTACTTACCAATGCTCTGCTTTAAAAAAGGCGCTTGCAGGGGAATTGGAGCTAGTATATGATTTGCTTTGTTACACACCTTGCAAAAGCTTTCTGACTTATTATAACTAATATTAAACTCATCTTTTTATCCTGTTTGGATATGAAACGAGAGGAAAAACTTGTATTTTGCCTTTTTTTTTTTTCTTTTTTTTTCTTTTTATTTTTTTTCTTTTTTTTCTTTTTTTTTTTTTTTAGTTTGACAAAGCTATAAATCTACGGAGGCTCAAACATTACACCTGTAAGGCAGCATAACCTAAAGGAACATCAGTCAACTGTGAAACCGAGAGCTCTGATACACTTTCCACTTCATTAGATCAAGTCATCTCTTCAAGCTGGAAGTACCATCTCCAGTCCTTCTCCACGTCTCCCTAGCTTATTCAAACTGGAAGTCTCAGAACAAACTACTCCAAGTGATTTTTTTCCACTCATATTCAGCAGGGAGAGCTATAAGGAGATCTCCAACCCCAGCTCTCTGCTCCATCCCTCCCCTACTTTATTGCAATCTTATAAGGACACAAGGAACAAGTATTCAGTTCTGAACTTCCACAAGTTACCCCTGCAAGTGTCAAAATAACTGTATTTCAGGTAATTTATCTTAACGGTCTGCGCTGTAAACTTTTGTGACGCAGGAGCAGTCACACATCATGGTGTGCTTTCCCAGCCAGGTGAAAGTGGAGAGCTGGATCTGTCCGAGCCCAACAGCTGCTTTCCCTCACAGCACCCTATGCCTATGCAGAACGCCAAGTGTGTCTTTTGATCAGTGCCTCCATCCCAGAGTTCATATACCAAATACACAGCAGTAATGACAATTTAGTGCAATATTAAAAAAGAAAATTTGCAAGATATCTTTACTTCTTTTTTGTACGGCATCATATCACATGGAATTTAGTTCTTTCATTTGTGTATGACATCTGTATGGTGTTCAGCCACTTTTCTGAAATGTCTTGAGGCAATATACAGTAAAAAGGAAACCAAGCTTAACCTCCGCTATGCAGCAATGTTGTGTTTTCCCCTCCATGTAGTACTTGCACTGCTACCAAGCAACAGCTCTGAACAACTGGATGTTCTCTCTCTGCTATTCAGAAAGCTGCAGATTCCTTTGCCAGCTTCTTGCTGCTCACAGAGGCAGCTGACAGTGTGTGCTGAGCCAGCCCAGCACCCGGAGCATCTCTCAGCACAACAAGGAGAGCCGCCTACCCAAAACCTGCCCGCTGCCTTGGGGCAGCTCTTCCCAGAACACAGCGCGCGGCTCTCCAGTTGAAGGCTGGAGTCTGACTGTGCGGAGCTACAACCTAAGGATTTGACCCGCCACGGTCATTTATCTGTCAGGCTGCTTTACTTCTGAGTGATCTCAGATACTTGCAATTCCAATGACGACATGCTGCCAATTTCACAGCATGGCAGGGTTGCTGCTCCCTGGCTGTGACAATGGTGTCATCAGAAATAAAAGCTCTAAGAGGTTTCCTCGTCACGGGCCTCACCTGCCGGGAAACCCGAGCGCCTGGCTCGCTGCCCTCCCCGTGGTTTTACACTGCAGAGTGGCATACTGCTAAAAGCTTCCAAAACATTATCACACCGTTATTTCCATAAAATAAGGAAAACATAAATTATGTTTTAATCAAAAGGCCTTGGCATCGTAGCACACAAGAAACGGAGCAGAAGCTCAGGCAGGTTTTCCATGAGCGTTGCCCATTGCAAAGCCGCCTGCTGCCACCGAGTGGCTACGGGAAAAACCACCCTGCTCTGAAATGCAGAGTCTGCAGAAAGCCTGCTCGTCCCTGTCTTGATGCATTTCCCAGAAGAGTGACTTGGAATTGCAGTCGGCAGCTTATTTGTGTGAAGAAAATAAGGTAATCAAAAATTAATTTCTAGGCACAACAATCACCTGACATCTTCCTGGGTCTCTGAAAGAGACAAATGGTGTATTGATATCACAGCGCAATTGCCTTCCATTTTTGCCTCAGGGTTCTGTATCATAAATTTAAACTATAATGGAAAGGTATACAAATTTAAATATTAATGCTCCCCAGAATTTAAGCAGTACATAATTATTGCTGTTATCAGCAGCAGCCCTGGGAGCTCTCTGGCGTGCTTTAAATTAACCTCACGTGCAGGAGCTCCAACCGCATTCTGTTACTTGGATTCCAACCAAACACACACGCGCTTGCTTTTCAAACTAAAAGTAACAGGATGATATGGTACTGCCTTCTGCCTTTTATATCTACACTTTATATGTCAAGTTTTCACCTGAGGAAAAAAAAAAAAAAAGGCTTTCAAAAAGTGAGTTTAAAAAATTATACCAAAAGGATTTTTAAAATCCTTAGAACAAAGTTCCACTTAAAAACACAAAAAGCACCTAACTGGTGATTAACAATCACTTGTCTTGCTGTTTATTTCTCCATGAGAGCTCTCAAACGGGGCGTGATCTTGTCAAGGGACTGTGGCCCCCTCCTGGGGATTTCAAAGTACTGAGAAATCAGATGCTGTGCAAGTTCTTCAGGTAGGATTTGTCATTTTCTCTCACTGATATTAAAAACAACCAAGTCTAACAATCGCAGCAACATTCTGTATATCCGTATACGTTATATCACACGGTTATGCATTATACTACATAGATACTCTAAATTTCTCTGTTCCATTATCAACAAATTAATTCTTCAGAATAGCAAACACTGTCTTTAGTACAAACACTGATAGTTTCTCCTACTAGCTGATGGGTTCAAATCAAGCACAAAGCAGAAGCTAAAATCACCACGTCATTTCTGTGAAATATACTTTCTTTTAAACCCAAAAAACCCCAGGACCTTCCGATCCCCGTTTCACTTCAGCCGGATGTTCAGCCCTTGTTTTCCAAAATCCCTGATGTTCTGATACAAGCACCAGCATATGCTTTTCTTTCCTTACTAACACTAGGACATTTGCCATACTGGGTTTCTTGGTTTGGTTTTTGTTGTTTTTTGCAGTTTTGTTAGTGGTGGTTTGGTTTTGGTCTGTGAAGAAGTGAAAATGCAGGCACACCAGTCAAATCCTACACGAACACAAAGTGGTTCCGTATCATTGGGAATCAGATCTTGTGCCTTTTTAAAAAAAAAAAATGTGTAAGGTTATTATAAAGAGGTCACAGCTGCTTCACCATTCCCACAACAAGCGTAATTTGACCATATGGAATCATCTGAAAAGGTTGCAGCTTTGACTCGGCTGGTTTGATTACCAGTCAGTCCCAATACTACCAATAGTCTCGACCAAAGGAAAGCTCAGCAAGCATCGGGATTTTGTGCTGCTTCCATTTTTCATCTCAGGATCCAGATAATTCGGGATATGTACTACAATAACAAGGAGGCAGAAATATTGTTTTTACTCAAGACTCCCAAGGTCTCTGCTCCTGTGTTTCAGCAAATTCTCCCCATGAAGCCAGTTCTGTAAAAATAGGCCTCTCGCCAAGTTTTGATTTGAGTAAAAAACCTTCAAGTATCATGTTACTACTAGTTCTACAGCATTTGGCTTCAGACCACGATGTATTTCCCAGTGAAGATACAGCATTAGTGAAAAACAGCTACACTTCTATCAGAAATCATCGCAGACATCAAAAGAAGCCAAGGACTACCTTGTTGCACAGTAGTTGTTTAGGGGGGAGGCAACAAATGCCCCACATATGGTAGTACAGTAGCACATCATTAAAGCAAAGTGCTGAGCTGAAATTAATCGCGTTCTCCTAAGGTGGCACATTGACTAATAAGAACAAGTATTTGCTGGAAGCTGCAATTTTTTCCTGTTAGGAATGCTTCTGCTCATCTCAATTATCTTCATGGACGCCACAGCACAGTATTTAATCAAGGGCAGAAAGAGAAGGGGAATAGAAATTGAAGTGGTAAATGGAGGAGATAACCAGACATCCTTAGCAGAGCTCTCTCCCATCTTCAAATACTGGAAATTTTTCTTCTAAACTGCAGATAATATATTGAGTGAATACTGCTGGTACACTATAATAGCGTACCTTGGTATGTGTAACTGAAGGGAGTTTGTAAAATGTCACCATTGGAAAGTTTATAAAAATACACTGCTTGCTAAAGTTAAAAAAAATCTCTACGGCATTTCTAATGTAGTTTTCCTGAGTGTCTACGTTGCAAAGACATGGACTATGACAGCTGTTATTTCTGGACATCTGAACTCATGACAAATGTACAGAATCAAATTATACTTACACGCACATAAGCTAATATAAAATTTTAACTTCACCCAGAAATACGCACCCCAGAATCTCTCTCAGAGAGAAGATATGGGTTCAATGGCTTAGCAGCAATGGCTGCTACCAAACAGGAAAGATACTTTCAGGTCACAGTGATCTAACAGTGCTTTCAACGAGGATTTCATGTTCTTGCTGATATGTTGGTGTTGGCTCCTCTGATAACAGGTTTTTCTTCCTGCCCTGCTCCTGTGGCACATGCAGAGATGAAATGAATTGCCTGTTGAACATCCTGCCTGTTCCGACTTTGTGCCTTGTCCATCCACCACCCTCACCTGCCAGCAAGTCCTGCTGAAGCTGCACAGCCACCCACAAGGTGCACAGCACACAACTCAGAGCCATGGGAACTTGTAGAAAGACTAAAGTGGTTAATGAGTCAACTCTGCTGGCCTGAGGCAGTAGGAAATACATATATATATTTTTTATCCAATGCTTATCCAATTTGTTCTTAGAAAATACTACCCTTAGTCAAACTTCATTTCTTCATACACATAGTGGACCCTTCTTCAAGGAACTGAAGATAAAGAATTCTTGTCCTAATCATTTTGAATACAGAGAATAGAATATTTCCTCCATCTTTCCAGCAGATTTTAATGTATTTGAAAGTCATTACTTCCTCCTCAAATCTCTCTTCTTAGGCTATTTGACCTCAAATCTTTCAAATATTGCCCAGAGCTTCCTTTGATCACTCCTATTGCTTGTGTTTCCCCCACACTTCTCAAACGTTAGAGATACGTACGGGTGCCCAAACAGAACACAGTGCTCTGCGTTGCAAACTGAGTACCTGCTTCTACATCCCAGAATTAAGGAGGATCTCTGCCAAAAATAAAGGGTTTTCCAGTAACAGCTATTCAGAGTCATACAACTTCCAAGTCCACATTGAAGTACCAGTGGGTGAACAGGCACAGTTTTCAATACGTTTTTTACCATCAGTGCTTCCCAACCCCAGCATTGAAGTTATTTCTGTGTTAGCAGCAGAACAGAGGAGAACACACAACACACACACAGACAAGAAACTACACAAAATAATTAATAACATTAAAAAGAAATCCATCAAGAAACACAAAGGCACCAGCAAACCAGATGTGGTAGAGCACACATAAGCTAAAGAACGGAGGTGTTAAGATAAAAGGGATGATAAAGAGAAAAGCCATGGGAGGGTGGCCAGTTGGGCTTCTGCTGGGTATTCACCTCTGAATCTGTATCAGGACTGTAACTCCAGTGACATTAGACAAAGTTGTAACTATTTCCATTTTAAAACCTTTTCTCCTGTCACTAGTAACTTGCCCACGCTTTTCACAGCCATAGTTCTCCCCAAGCTCACCTGCA
Source organism: Columba livia (assembly GCF_036013475.1). NCBI lineage: Eukaryota > Metazoa > Chordata > Aves > Columbiformes > Columbidae > Columba > Columba livia. The sequence goes on along the minus strand of NC_088605.1, from coordinate 76,232,414 downwards.
CTTCGGCATAACATTTTGCCAAACAAAAATAAATAAGTTCTGGAAAAATGCTGGCACCAGTGAAAATAAATGAGTAGCTAAAAACTACAGATACATATTTCAATACAAAAGGAGACTCTAGATGGGCTGTGGGAGGATGTACCAGCAGATGTATTTCCCCTGCCATGAGCACAGGGTTAGGCCTAGCTTTTCATATTCACAGCGACTCTTCTCAATATAAGCGCAGGATTTACAGCCTCCAAGGGCTCACATTGCCCACCAGCCATGTACTTTTCTCTGCTAGACCAAGCTTAATGTAACTGAAAAAGTGTTTTAAAACACACTATTTCATTATTTGCATCCAAAGCATTAATATTTTTATAGCATTTTATTTACCTGTGACAGGCTATAAGGAGCTCAGCATCGGTATCTCTTAATCTATAAAAGTGTGTTTTATTATGATACTGGTGAGTGAAAAACTAGCTACCTCACGGTCTAATACACTGTCAGTACTGCAAATCCAGCCTCGGGTTTCTCATCTGCTTTTCTATAGCTTAGAGCAGAGCCCAGCCAGAGAAGATTGCTCCCCTGGTGATAGGGTTTCCTTAACGTGAGCAAGGGTTGTATTACAGCATTAAGAAAAACCTTAAATCACCGCCTGTTGCAGCTCTTGCACAGACACTCACCTGGAACTTATTAGTATGGGCAACCATATTGATAAAAACAACATATGAGCACACAACAGCAAGTACATGCATATAAAACTGCAAGTTAGAATGGGTCCTGCACTTCTCAGTAAGCATGCAGAATTAACAGTAGATTATTCTCCATCCTCCAGGGAGAAATTTAAGGGGGTTTTTTAATCTTTTTTTAACATTCTCTCCGCTTTCATTTTATAAATAAATACATAAAAGGCAAGAAAACTAACCCCTGCGGATCTATACACTGCAGCGAGAAATTCAAATGCTTCATTCTGCCTATCTGTCCTTTTAGAACAACTTCAATACTGTTGTTTCATGTCCATAGGTTAAATTACCTAGAGAAACAAATTCAATTTATCATTGCAATGGGAAAAAGCAAAACTCATCACACCTACTTGCCACTGAAGTGCTGCTTGCAACAGCATTGCTACTGAGCTCAACTCAAGTGGGGAAAACAGTTTGATCCAGTAATCTGGAGAAAAAGAATAAATGACTCTTCCACTTTGAGCATCCAAAAGCAATAAAAAAACTCAGCACTCGTCACACAGGCTTCTCACCAGTCCAAAAGCAGGGCGCGGACTGCGGATTTGTGTTTGGTTTTCAGTTATATTAATAAAACCATAGAGTTTTGGTCATCTACCATGGAGAGCCACTTCCCTACTCATATTTGATACGTAGCCAAATAAACACCCCAAGGTTTCCAGAAAAAACAAAAAAGCATATTATAATACTTAACCAACTTCAAGTGAACGTTCCCAATGATTCCACTGAACGCCACAGTCCCTGATGTCCCAGCAGGATGCACCGTCAAACCACAGCTCAAGTACGAAATGCAATATGCTCCAGATGCCTCCTTCAATAGTCTCTTTGGAGGCCCCATTCAGACAACCTCACATCGAGGTTTTTTACATCCAAATTGTTGCATGTTCTAAGGTGACTATGATACGTTTCAATAGAGCACGTGCAAGACTAATGGGAAATTTTATTATATTTATAGGGAGGAAAGGAAATGCAAAACCTAATAGAAGATAATTCCAAAAACCAACGAAACTGGTGCACTCACAAACTGTACCTCTGACACCAGTGTGAAAGCCTCTAATTGCCCAAGAAATAGACTATCCTGGTATTTTGCTACATTTCTCTTCCGGCTCCGCGTTACCAAGTTTGTTCTGCAAACATGTAATTTTCTGTTCCAGATAAACAGCCCGGGTTCATCGTGGCGGTTCCACCGAGCCCAAGATTGGATGCGCTTGGCCAGTCAAGGCTCCACCGCATTTTTTAACTCTAGTAACACAAACGCAATAAACCCAGTCAAGTTAATGGAGGATTGAACTACGGTAAGAACTAGACCAGGATTGGCTGGGGAGATAACTGATTGGGTTTTAAATGCAACAGGAAGGACATACAAATATATTTTTCTTATCAGATTAAAGAAATCTAAGCTTTTCCTTATAGAACTCACCCATGAGAACATTAACACTTGAAATAAATGTTTTACTGAAATAAAAAGGAGATTTCTGTTTATTGCTTGCAAGGCGCACAAGAAAAAAATTGCTTTGCTGTTGACAGATGCCTTTGGGATGAAATGTCAGTAGTCTCATTAAACAAATTGATACCTATAAATTAGCTATGACCTTTTAATGAATGGAAAATGAGTTCTGAACAACATAACAGAAACTTCACTGTTGAATCAACATTGTGAAGTTTATTTCCAGTCTCAAAACCACCAGAAATCTGCAGAACTGAATTGATAATAAACTGAAGAATATAACATGAGGTAGCTGCCTCAGAATTACAAGCATAAATCTTGGTTTTTCTTTCCTTGGTCACGCATGTAGACACAGCTGCTTCTGAATTTATTGGTTACAGCAAAATGCAGAGCTCATCCAGGCCTTCAGCTCTCACATACATTCAGACACTAAACTGAAAAGGACACATTAAGAGAGAGCAAAACCCTCCAGTAAAACTTCTGAGAAACTAAGGTGATAAAAGAAGATAATCCCTCATTACATCAGGATCTTCACAGCCAGCAAGATGACTGTGTTATTCTTTTTTTCACAGGGGGAACTCAGCTGGAGCTGTGCAGCAAGCCCAGGGGAGATGGCAAGGGAGAGCCCACAGGCAACCGCTCCCCATCTTCCACACACTACAGTCCCAGGCATCCAAACCAAAGCCTGGCCCAAGAAACAGGAACTCAAATCTGTGCAGGTTTTAGCACTATGCCCTCACCATGCTATCTCAAAAAAACAAAGACATTCATGCTCCATGCATATGTACACAGAGTATAACTAGCATTGTTATAACTACATTCTTTCTGGTTTGGTAAATAAACCTGTACTACCCAAAATCCAGATGGAATTACAACAAATATTTTTGTGCAGATACAAAGGCAATGCTGTGACTGTAACAAGTCTGCCAGTTAAACAGAACAGGTAAATGGAGCTCTCCATCATTCCTGGACACAGAACACAGAAATGGAACACAAACTGACAATATTCCATTAATGACCGCCATGGAGAGTCTCAAGTGAGAGAACAGTGAGCAAGGAGAATTTAAGGACACAGTGATTACAGGATTTTCCAAAAGGGAATGCAATAATTTAATAGCCAGGCTATACCTTTCTTCTTACAATGTTTATCTTTCTGTTTATAATGTATGTATTTCTGGCAAAGGAGCCAAACATCTGCATCATATTCTCAGCGAACTGTAACTGTATGTAATGCTATGAGTATTACAGGGGTAGACAACTATGCAGAATGACCAACGTACTGGGGTTTTTAAAAGAACATTTTTATTTGTAATTAAAATTAACTGTTGATCCTTCTTCTCACGCAGTGCTTATACCATGGCAAGGAAGGACAGAAGGCAGGAGCTTCTAATTCCTAAAGGTCCTGTTTATGAGTTGTTGACTTGCAAAGACCTACAACCATTTGTCTTTCTTGAGAAAGGAATGGAATGGGTGAAATATAGCATATCAAGCCCAAAACAGATTTCACCCTGGAATCAGTAAGCAGGAACACTGAAGTACATGATATAGTGCTAAACAATATGCATGTATTCAGAAATAAATCCCAAAGGCAGCAGCAAACCAAATGACCCTCACACATCGATCAAGAGAGGGAAGCAGGTAATGAAAGAGTAATATCTGCTCCCTAAATACTAAGCTCTTACCTCTATCTGCTACTCCCATATTCTTCCTTTTTACCTCCACCTGTACTTTCACCTTATTGGCTAAATCCAGGTAAAATTTGGTCTGCCAAATTTAATAGCTGCTTGCAATCCCAATCTCCTCTCTGTTCCCATTGCCCCCTTTTCCAACCCCTGCCATAGGCCAATGACTCAGCAAGTGGTTTTCAGACCAGATTGTTTTCCAGCAGCAGAAGCATTTACCATAACAAGTTCTTGTCAGTCTTTCTGCAAAAATGAGAACAGAAAATTCTTGTACTGCCCCAGGCATTTTGGAGAGCAATGCTACTTTTTGCTTTTCCTGACCCTTTTTTCCTAGAGTTTCTTAAGAAAAAAGGGGCTTGAAGAACTGTTTTGAACATATTTTTTTACTTTCTCAGGCAAGAAGGAATCTGCTTTTCTAGTGACTGACACATCTAAGTTTAGGACATTAAAGGTTTATTTACACACCATGAAGATCTAGTATGCTCTTCCACTCATTTCTCGCATCTTCAATTCCAGGATGGTACAGGAAGAGGGTACAGCTTTCACTTCAGTTTGTGTAAGAATTGAGAAAAATATAACCTCATTAAAAAGAGGCTTTTGACTAAATTTATACTATTTCCTTTCTGGAATTGAAATAAAAAAAACATACTGAGAAAGAGGATTAAATGGAGCATAAAGTAAGTAATCTACACTGCAGGTGTTTTCCAGTATTTGGCAATGCAACTTGTATTTGAATGTCAGAAAGAATAATGGTGTGATCCTTGGCTACAGCCAACCTTTTACACCCCGTCTTACCTCATGCAAAAATGCAATTGATTCCGTTAGGAGTTCCCCAATACCCTATTTCTGTCCAAATAGAAAACACAATCCTAAGACAAAATATCATCTGCTCTGTTTACTATGATGCTGTAGGAAATAAAAAGGGAGGGTATATTTTTTCCAAGGTTACAGAACCTTATTTCAGATAACATCAACAACCAGCCCTCCTTGACATGCAGTCTGAAGCATTATTAAAAAATGCTAATCGATCCATGAATTTCAGAGCAACAACTGTCCAAGTCAGTCCTAGTTTCTTCCTGCAAATCTGCAATGAAATATTTATGTGTGTGATAGATACCAGACTCCAGATGGACTGAGATGGCAAGGCCAGGATGCCCAGTACGTAAGCATGCAGTAACTGTACACTTTTTAGATTGGTAATTCAAATGCATTTTTGAGTACAAATATGGCCTTCTGACTTCAAGGATGACAGACCAAAGGGAGTGAAAGTGTCCTGAAAAAAACCTGCTGTGCTTTGGTGGTTTATTTCACAACTGATGGTATTTGCGCTGGTAGTTAATCAAAATACTGTTGCTACCGCATCTACTAATGATGAATACCACCTAGAGCAGAACACTGGGATTTATGGATGACACCTACTGTTCAATAAAATAGGCTTCCATCTCCTCTCCATGAGATTATTTTCACTAGCTTGTTGCGACTGTTTGTGATGCCCTCTGATACCCTTTGAGGCAGGATTTTAGGATAATTTTTTGCAAACAGTTAGCACCAAGGCTAAGACCACCATAGGATGGAAAAGCTCCTGGCAAATCAGAACAAAACAAAGAAACACATTTCCAGAGAAAACACGGATCCAAAGCGGGACACCAGGGCCAACCAAAGCAAGTGCCAGCTCACTGCAGCTCCCAACAGGAACAACTCCACTCATCCTCCTCACATTCCTCTTTAAGGGAAACAATGGCAGCCAAGTGCTGTTAAGAAATTCAGTAGATCATGTTTTTCCTCTCTAAAGAAGCAATCAGAAACAGCACAATAAAACCAAATAGCCCACAGGTTCTCAACAACATCTGGTGCAGAAAGCTTCATCTCCAGGAGCCATAAAAGGTTTATCTTGCCATCCTTTTATATGCAATGTTATAAGCTTTCTACCATTGTGGTCTCTTCTTGGCATTTATTCCTGTAGATATCTATTTTTTCTACTGTTACTAAATAAAAGGAATGCTTTTAAAACATAGTCCTGCAGCCATTGCATCCACAGCTGGAATATAAGGCTGAAGGTTGTATTTGGATGTTTAATCACGACTGACGCGCCTGTGATTAGCAGAGAATCTTGCACTCAACCCGGCTCGATCGCATACCTGCTCCATTGTTCTCTCCAAACATTGGTAATTACAACACAAAGCACAAGTCCCTGAGTTTGTCACTTCCATTACGTTCTAATGAGATTTTCTGTTACCATGAACACCTTCTATTAGCTTATGTCACCTCCTGCAACTCCTCGCATGCAAATGTTATAAGAGCACTTTATAGGTTGACAGCTCGAGTTAACAAATGTAGAGAAAAATAACATGACAAGCATGGAGAAGTGACACAAGTATCCCCCTTGTGAGCTTAGAGCTTAGTCCCTAATAAAGCTTGGCAGCTCTCACCTAAAAATGTAAATTATGAAAACTGCCAAATTAAGAAAGGCACCAGCTTTTTTGTTTTTCTAATGAACAAAATACATATGATGAAATAGGAGTTTGCAGTGAACAGCTGCAGCAGGAGAGGAGCAACAGCATCACCTCTGTCAAAAGCAGCCGTATATAAAAGTTATTAGCCAGGTATATTTTTGATTTTTCTGATGTAGTGTTTATTTTGCAGACTGTTACATGTGTGAAAAGTAGATCACTGCCATTCTGCTTGCGTTGGCTGAACGCAAAGAAAAGCAGAGAGAGAAGAAACCAAGAGCTGCTGAAGAAATACATTACCAGAAGTGTTGCAACCATGATTGACCGAAGATGTAGGAGAGGCAAGAAGAAATAATCTCTTTTACTGGATCAATTTTATAGCTAGAAAACACAGACACATTCCCTGGACACAAACACTTCCAGGAAAATTACTTATTACCTAAGGAACAGGCCCCAAAAAGCATTTTATGTGCCAAAAGCTCGCTCATTTTTAGTTCTATTTTTTAATTAGACTAATAAAATCTATTACCTGCACTGTTCGTATCTTTCTGCACAGTGGTGCAGAACATCTTTTGACAAGAACAAATATCTCTTCACAACATCTGTGGAATTCAACGCAAGTGGATGATAGAGGAATGAACTGATGAAGAATATTCACTGGAAGGCTGACACACAAGTGGTTATGATGAGCAGCTCTTCCAGAAGACATACACACAGCCCTCAGACAAATAAAAACCCTGCACAACAGCTGCAACAAAGAAAATCCAAAGTCAATTATTTCCCATAACACTAGAATAATTTCATATGTCATCCCACTGAGCTACAACAGGACTTCTGCTTCACTGAATACAACCGATAACACAAAATGCGTGTTACTGCTTGCGCTCTATTTTCTTTAACGCACAAATAGTTGTGTTGGCTTTACAGGAAAGAGCACAGTGGAAAATTGCCAACTAGGAACTGATTTAGAGCGAGTTACTCTCCTCACTGAGCAATATGCTTCCTGAGGGACTCCACGCTCATATCGTTTGCATGAGGAAGGTCTAAGTGAAGTCAATAGACTTTCCAGCAAATAATTCATCTTCTTGGGAGGTGTTGTGTATTTTATCCTGCAGAATTATTCACTTCTGTTGTAGCTATCAAATAAACATACAACAAGACAGGAATGAGGTGGGATTTCCGTCTTTCTGTATCAGTTGTTTTCACAAATGCTTGATACAGTATTATTATTATTTTGTTGCAATCAAACAGTAGAAAGTCTCAAAATATTCTGCAAAGTAAGATATGTGAAGACCTAAACCAATTTAGGACTTAGGAATGTTTTTTTCAAATAGTTGGGTTTTTTTTAAAAAAAATACTTTTTGGCTTTTGTTTGTTCTTTAAAACCAACAAAACGCCAACCACACCATCTCTTCATCCACACCCAGCTCTTCATATTACAATATCTTTACTCCAATCAAACACATTGCCTTTGACCCAGTGGTAACTGGTAGGGTTTTATGACGTGTCCTATACAAAAGGTCCAGCCAAAGCATCCAATGGCCCTTTCCAGCTCTAGAGATCTATTAATGTTTTTTTTTCCCCCTGTTGAAACCTGTGGCTACAAGCGTACCAGGAATTCGTTTGATATCACCTCTTGAGCGCATCTTAAATGCAATCCTAATTCACACTGGGATCTGCTAATCCTTTCTGCTCCCCTTGAATAGGAAAATAACTTGCAGTACTTCTGTACAACAATATTGCCTCAAGCTGCATCTTCCTACCTTTGAAATACGTTGAATGAATAAAAAGGGAAATATGCCTTGTCGCTTGCCAAACAACTCTAAGCTTGAACGAAGTTCTCAACAGAATGTGAGCGTTTGTTGTAGCTTGGGTAAACAAATACTGTTTGTCATCACAGCACAGATCAGACTAATGAGAATGAGTCTGTTCATCAACTATTAAAACATGTAATCATGATGAAAGCACCCAATCATAAGTTTTCACTCACCCATAGGACCATTGGCTTCTCTTTCGTAACAACAACCAGACTCTCAAACCATTTCGTTTTGGCAACTTCATGTTTGCTTCAAAAAGGAAAGCTCCATTAAACAAACTGAAATGTGCATTACAGGGAGAACAGAGGATCCTAAACCCTTTTATCAGACACCCTGCTGCACAGAATTTTTAAAAAATAAATATTGAACAACAACGAGTATCTTTTGAACTTCTCTAGTTAATAGACCTTACAGACCTCCTACAGTGCAGCAACAAATATGCCTCGAGAAATCAGTGTATCACTTCATACCGTTTAATAACCCCACAATTGCCTTTGTTATGCAGACTGTATAGAAGGGTGAATGCTATCTGTGAGCAAATCCACGCATTACTGCTGCCTTTCTTTCCTGTGTCAGTGTGCATGGCATCCCCACTCCGCTTCTATTCTCTTCCACCTGTAGGTCCTCCCCATAGTCAGTGAGTCCACTTAAAGCATCAACTTCAGAACTGTTTGGCATCCAGTTTTCCAACTCCAGTTATTAAAACAAGAACTGCTGTGATTTGTGAACCATGCCTGAATGGCTGACTATTTCTTTCACTTAAGCTCAAGATTTTTATTCATGTATCTGGATCTCTTTGAAATAAAAATCTCACAAAGACACCAACATGCTGAGATTCAATGTCTCATCTTACCAATGCTTAATACAGTTGATCAAGAATCTGACATCCACAAACCCCCATCCCAAATCTGTCTGTTCTCAAGATTTCATTTGCACTAATAAGCTTTGTAGGTCGCTACTTACTCCTCAGTGGGTTATTTTACTCCTGATTTTGCAGCTGGGCACAGAAAAGTAAGAACTGCATTTCATTCTTCCGGTATTTGCTTACTTTAGAAATACTAAGACAAAAATATATACACATATTTATGAATATACATATTTGCGAGAAATCAGGAACACTCTATTTCATGTGTATGTACCAGTCCTGACCATAGCTTGTTACTAAACCATACTATTTTTAAGAATCAACTTCTGCTTCTCTTCTGCTCTTAGAAACCCGAAAAGCAGTGCAAATAGCTCCACAGTTTGTCTCTGAAGTAGAGGGAGTTCTCAGTCATTCATGAGGATTTTTGTTTAAAAGACAGACAAGTTTTCCCACTGTGATCAAATCACAGAAAAGTCCTTATGAAACCTCTTCTTCCACCAGTAAACTTTAGAAATGATTCAGTGTAAAACCAAGTTAACCTACACATTACTTTGGAGCTGATCAAGAACTAATTTACAGTAAGTAGACATTGTGTTCCATGAAACATGCATCCTTAACATGTGCCTGGGAGCAAGCAGCAGCTCAAGTCAAGTCAGGACTCTGTCTTAACTTCCATGACTAATTTTTCTTCCCATAATCTGTAATGATTGCCCACACACTTCCTCTGGCATAGGAAAGGGGAACACAAAGAACAACATCCCAAGCTGTGGGGAAAGCAGAAGTCTCCCAAAAAGTGACCGGCTGTCTGACACAGTGGGGACAAAAGTAATGGCCTGGTATGAATGAACAGGTAACACCACATCTATTCATAATTCCCTTAGAAATAAATGCATCAGACAAACAGAACTCATTTCAGAAGCTTACGTTTCCATCCATATGCTCTCCAGGATGCAATTCTGCCCATAAAACAGTTTGTGGTCCTACTGACTGCTTGTTTTCTCCCTCTTTGTCTAAATCCACTTAATACAGCCGCAGTCTTGTTCCAAAACTGTCCATAAATTAGTTTTAATGTGTCATATGTATTTTTAGATATTGTCCTGAAGAATACCGAATCATTTAAGGAAACAACTCATCACATAAGCCTTAACCACAGTTTTATGCCTGCAAAATAAGGAACACAAGGCTGAAGTCTAAACAACAGCTGTGAAAAAGAAATATTGTGGTCTAGAGCAAAAAAAAAACCACCACATAATTGTCACATCAGAAAGGAGAAAATACATCTTGTATAAAGACTTGAATTAGCAAATTAGGGAAGATGTCAGTGCTGGGGATACTTTGTGATTTAACTTTGATCAGAGCTAACATGAATGGAAGTTATAGGCATAAATCTCTAGGAATCAAGATGAAAAAATATTCCTTTTCTTTTTCTTTCCCCTTTTACTGGCTCAGGGAAGGGAAAGTGTTTCCAAACAAAAGCGCTTTGATACCAAGATCAAATTACTTTCCGTGTCACATCTGTTCTTAAACAACAGAGACAAAAATGACAATTTCTTATTCTCATCTGGGGGCAAGAACTCTGTTCAAATGTGCCCAGTGAAAACACACCAAGACTCACAGTACTGAGCACACTGCCACTCCTGTCCTCTCCAGTGCTTCATCACTTCCTTTTCCATCCCAGTTCTTACCTTCAACCCTTCCCCTCTTATCAGCGCTTCATAATCCTCCCTGTTTTCCAATGGGAACACAGCCCATCCTCCAGTACATCCTGCCCTTTCTGTATCCTCCTCGCTCCTCTCTGGATCAGGTCCTCACTTTGCCCACTCTAGTAAGGAGCCAGATTCCAAAAATCGGCAAATTTATGAAGACAAACACCTGCCAGAATAACAGTCTGCCAAGCCTGCAGATTTATAAAGACCGTTTCATTTAACTAAGCATCCCCTCCCACTATTTACTTGTTTTACTTCACACAACACAAGTTTCACAATGCTTATTTTGGGATAATTTCTTCAAAATATATTCCAAACACTTAAAATATGATAATTTGCAGTTAGAGTAACTAAGTCAAAACTGGTGGGTTTTACTTTTATCAACTAAGACGTGCCAAAAAAAAAAAGAAAAAGATGGCAGGAGTCTTCTTATGCAAATGCCAACTTGTGATTTGTAGAGCAGTCAGAACTAACCCCATTTCCAAAAGTTATCCAGTGAGCAATCTCATAGGAATCATTTTTCGGAGTTCTGGTACAGTGCTGCTTGTTTTACAGGCTCAGACATCACAGGGTGGGTATGTGGGAGTAACTTCAAACACATATGAATAAAAAGCAGTTAAGTAAGAAAAGCTGAAGCTCTTCTTTTTGTCCAAGATGTCTGTCTGAGCAACAGAAACAGGCTTTGGCAAACGACTTTCCATTAGCCTCGGATGGATTAAAACTCCTCAGCCCATTGCAGATGTTCAAGACACAGGCTGTTACTAAACATTTTAACTCCCCTCCCAAGATGTCTTTAGTCTCGAACACTGCATTTTAACTACGTGTTGTGCACTGAATTCCTCCAGCTAATACTAACTCCTGCTTCTCAAGTACCAATGCTCTTCTCCTAACAGCTCTCCGGACTGTTCATGCAGTTTTCAATCCTGCCCAGTTATCTGACACTAATATTCTTCAAAACCAAGAAAGCTTCTCAAACTACCAAAATGCAAAAATGTTTGTTTCTTTATCAAGAATTAAAAGACAAAAATACACATTCCTGTCTTGAATTTAAAGTGTATTAATTTCAGAAAGGTTTGTGTTGTTTCAGGGGTTGTGGTTTTTTTAATGAAAACATCTATTCAGTGAATTTTGAAATTTGCAAAAGAAAGAAATTGAGCTATTCACCGGGCTTATGTTATTACAATGAATTTTATTAGTTCTCCTGAACGAATGCTATGAATACAGAAAACGACCTCTGAGGTAACAGAATGTTTTCTAACGCCTCATTCCTTTCCTGAATATTTTTGCCTACTTCTCCATTAAAAGGTGAATTAACCTAGACAGGCATTCCCAAATCTATTGTCTAGATATCAATCAGTAATACAGCATGCACAAAGTGATTCTGAGCCCTTAATGGGCCAGCGTGCACTTGACTCCAGACCAGCAGACACTGTTGCTGTGAACAGCAAGCTCTGGGGTCTGCAGACCACCTTCCGGCCACTGGCACATCCCTGACCCTGGGTGCACCTAGTGCTGCCTCCAGCAACACATTAGAAAGACTGCAAATATCATGACTTGAATGACACAACAGCATCTCCATTTCTCACTCCATTACCTTCTTTGTATCAATCAAAGGGATCAAAGGTCTGGAAAGAGCACCCTACCTTGAGCCGCTATAGCCTGAGGCAAAAAAACACTGTATTTATTCTGAGTTGATTCCCACATGAGCAAAAGAACACAAATAAGCAGCTCACAGGAAAGCACTGTAGAGCTCTGACCACAGGACCACTCTTGGTCCTGCTGTCTGAAGGACCCACCCAGCAGGCAATGACTTGCACAAGAAACAGCAGGAGCTTGTCACTCTATCAACAAGATGGGCAATTTTCAATTGTTATTTTCATAAAAAACAAATGAGTACAAACTACCTGTGACTCACCTGACCTACATGATGAAAAACCCAATACACTTCTGACCACGGGATGTTTTATTCAACAACACTGTATAATGCATTACCAGATATTTCTGTGTAGAAAGAAATCTTTCCCTTCATGTGGAGAAAAAGAATCCTTAAAAATAACATCAACCCTAAAGAAGAACAGCTTTGGAACAAACTTTCTCTTACCATCAACTGCCAAAAACATTTAGGGACTGTAGTGATACTCGCACACAAGTGTGTTTTGTTAGAAAAGATCTAGTTCACCCTTTTTGGGGCTATAGTGACTATGTCCTTAAAAAAGTCCACACAACACTATAACACAACTATTAAGTCACACCTAAATGAATTTTGCTAGTTACTTGATCTCAAGAATTAACTCAAAGCATCTTACTACAGCAATCTGATTTTTATAAGCTCTTAATAAGTTAAGAGAAGTATATTACACCACAGAGATTAATTTCCCACAGGGTATGTAGCTGAAAAGCTTCTAGTTGACTTGACCTAAACATCACAGACAAAACACTTAAATCTCAATTTGCCATTTCCATTTTTTTAATGCTAATAGTACGTGAAAGGCACTTTCTCCATGCTAAATTAAGAATATAAGGCCCAAATTACTACTTACCTATGATCCACAGTTCATTCATATTTAGGTAGCACTTTTCAGCCTTATACTATCAAAGTAGTCCTGACGGTTCTTGCTTTAAGCAGCTTGCAGTTTCTTTCCACGAAGGAGCAAAACGCCAAATTCATTGCAAAAGGAGAATTTTTGTTACATTAGTACAAAGCTCATTACAAATGAACTCTGCCAAGTCCACTTCACATGTGGGGTGAACTGCTGCCTTCCAGGATTTACTTGAACAGTTCCATAAGAACTGATGTTCCTAAATACTCTCCCCTGAGAAGCCCAGCGTAACAAAGAGGAATTTGAATTAAGCAGAGATCCCAGAATTCAGTGACAAAATGTAACGTCTATTTTAACTATGAAAATGCTTTCATGAACACTACAGATATCAGAGATATTGTATGTACAGCAAATTAACCACAGGTCACGGGCATTCAGAGAAAACATAACCTCGTTAGTTCTAAAGAAGGCTGTGCAGAGGACATTGAAAGATTATGTGCGTTTTGCTTACCCGCTTCATATTTTTATAACAGTTTTGGTATATCTGGAAAAGGCTGATTTATTTGTGGGTTTGCTTTTGGTTTTTACCTGAACAGAAACTCTGAGCACCCAAATGCTCACCATAACCTTTCATTCACTCCTGTCCAGCAGCTCATCTGCTGTTCAGACATTAATCATTGATGTTCTGCAGCCTGTAGCTGGGGAGTGTGTCCCATACAGTTTGCCCAAACCTCTACAAGTCACATTGACAGGTCACAAAAACAAATGCCTTCAATTCCACTTCCAGGTCTAGCAATCACCCACTGTAGTTCATAAACCATTCAACTCATATTTTCAATAGCATCTGCCACCTAATGTGTTGGAGACATATTGCATAAAAATCTCATCTTCCCAAGGGTCTCAGTGTAGACTGTCAGAAAGTATGATGCACAAGGTCAAGTCCATTCTCAAGGAGAAAAGAGCAGGAGAAAATAATGTTAAGACAACCTAGAGCAAATAAAAAAATCATCTCAATCTTCTCTAGACTAGCAGTCAACCTCCTTTCAACCATGCTCGGTGCTTCATCAGACACCAGTAAAATATCGTGCTATTTAGCACAGAGAAGAGAAACATGAAAAAATTTAGCCCTAATTCACGTCCATTCAGTGAAGTCCAATGGAGAAAGGATCCTGTTGCTTCTCATGGGATGTACCAACAAGGTCAGAAGTGGTGCTTAACACTACTCAGGAAACATTAAAAACTAAGTCACCTGCGAGAAGCACTGATCACACTTTCACGAGTTGCAGATCTCTCACGAACAGGAGGATAGATTTGAACACAGTGGTTTGGATAATTGCTCCATCATCACAAATACCATTTCTAAAGTACACTGGAAACCTGACTTTTAATTGCTAAGTCACCCCAAATCACCTCGGTAACAAAGCCTGGGTACAGTGACAGTACAGTGCACAGAATGTCCAGGACACCTAAAGTCTAGACACCAGCTGCTAATTAGATAATTATCACAAACAGGCATTCCAAGCAGGGGCCATAACACATTTCCACTGAAGTGACCTATGTTTTGCCTTTCTGCTCCCTCCAGACACACAATGAGAATCTCAAATACTCATAGTTTGTATGTCTTTTTTCCCCCGCTGTTTTGTGTCTTTAACCTCTTATTCAACTGGGAATCAGATCCTATTTTTTTGCAATGCGTTTATTCTAATTTTCTCTTAGATTTCAACTACTCAGGTTTACATTCTTTTCAATGGTCTCGATATTTCAGACCAGTCAGGTCTCTTACCATGCTGCTTTGCATTTTTCTTTCTTTTGGCCTGTTGTACACACTGGCAATGCAAACCCACCTAGCTGGAGAACAGCGAGGTCAGCCACAGCTCCCATCAATCTTCTAAGACATACTTAACTAGTCTATACATTATGTCTAAATATTTAAAGTTGTAACTGATGACTTGATGGTTGGAACATTTGTACACAGCCATACAAACCTCTTTAAATAGCATCAGTATCAACCATGTTCATTTGAAAAGGGTCTATTATACTGCACAGGCTAATCAACATTAAACTGTTCCAAAACGTGTCCTGAATTACAGTTTTCGCTTTTCAAAAAAAAAAAAACCAAACTATGTAATGCTAAAACTTAAAACCATTTTTAGTGAAATGGTGCCACCTTGTGGCAAAAATCGGTCACTGCAAGAACGATGGCTTAGAAACTATTGTGATGAAAAACACACATTAGTAATGTGAGTAGTTAATTTCAAGTGTCTGTTTATGTTCATTATTTACACTACTATGGAACTGTCATGTTTGTAAACTTCTTTTTAAAAAAAAAAAAAACAAACCTTTTTTCTCTCTCTAAACGTCCTTTCTGAGCAGCATCTCTCTTGCCCAGATTAAAAACCCCTTTCAGCATCTCCCAAGTGAGTCAATGCCACTCTGGGGACCATCTTTGGAGGTACCCATGTCACCATGTCCTGCAATCCACAGCAGCATTTGCAAGCCCAGCCACAAAGGAGACTTTGGATGACACATGGAGACACGTGGGTGACATTTACCAAAACAAGACACAGATTTCACATCCTCTTGAGAAAGTCCCAAACCCCAGTTTCCCAACCCAGCTTCCATTAAGGGGATTTCACACTAAATCAAATCCTTCTCTGGGGACCTATTTGAAATGAGCAACCAGGTACTAGTATAGGCGAATCTCAGATAGGAAGACAATTTTAGCCCTCCTTGGCCTCTCAGGCCAGAGAGATGTTACGTCCAGTGGCAGCCAAAGGAACACAAAGTCAAACTTTGGCTTGGGAATGATAGGAGTTGTTGAGTTTTGGTATGAGCCTGTAAAACCACACCAGAAGAGCACAGAACTGGAAATCTAACATCGGTTTTTACCCATCTGTTTCACAACTCTGATAAACTGAAAAAATTCTCTCTTACAAAAGGCAGTTGTGTTCACACCTGAATCTCTCAGGGATGTGTTTGGTCCTGCATCACTGTGACATAACAGCTATTGGGTAAACCTGAAAAAGGAAAAGCCCCTTTATTTATGTAGTTAGTTTAGCAACTCTAGGCATGGCTAAGAAACTTGGAGCCTTTTGCTTTCTATGGAAAGCTGTTTTCAGATACAAGTACAAAACAAATCCTTTTTTTCAGCTAGCATGTTGAATACAATACTTCAGACTAATAACAGCCATAAAACTTGTTTTAGTGATACCCATAAGCTGAAGAGCAGATGCCATTGCTGTAGATGTTCAATCTTAGCATCTTTATTTCTCTCACTGAGACATACATGTGCAAGTATAAATTACGCTCATCCTCAAATGTTTATTCTTACTAGCTGTAGGAAACCACAACCTTGTCAGCTAGTCAGTTCTTCCTATTCTTTCACTAAAGAGGTTTCCAAAGTACTCTGCTGCAGTTATTCTGATCTATCTCAGCTCTTCCAGTCCTCAGGACCCTCAGGTGTTCCCAGAAGAGATTCTTTCCTCTTCTCCTCACCTTGTACTCAGAGCAAAACCATCCAGACTTGCCACCAGTTTCGAAAGAGATCCCTCAGACCTTTCAAACAAGCCTCCTTACAGACAACTTCATCTCTGTACAACTCCTGAATCTCATCTCGCTCCTACCAGACATACAGGTCCATGAAATAACTCACACAGTAACCAAAACATGTTGCCAGAGTAGCCCACTGTACTTAACCTCAGAAACAGTCCTACTGAATTTTGTGGCAGTTCTCTCTCCCAGTATTTTTCTTCCAGACAAATCAGCAAAGCCTGACAAGAAGAATCTCTTCACAAAAAGTACACAGACACTTTCATAATGCCACACCCTGAAAAAACACTTTTAATATCTGTAGCTGAGCCTGTATCATATTTTGGAAGTCTGAGACAGCTGCTTTTTTTTTTCCCTCCCCTTTATTACCATCTACTACTCATAAACTTGCTGCTTCTCATTATAGTTACATCAATCACAGAAAATCAAAAACCGGTGCATATGAGAATAAAACTTACCATGCTGTTCATTTTTGAGGAGGACGAGCTTGCTCTCTGCTTCCGCAGGCTGTTCAGCTCTTCTGTATTTGCATCCCTGGGTTTTATGATCAGCCGGCTGCCTCCAGCAGTACCTTCTGAAGAGGATCTCAGGCGCTTCTCAACAAATCTGCCTTCTCTGTACGGACTGAAGCTATTGGCAAGATCAACTACAAACAGAGAAACAATCAGGAGTCAATACAGAGAATTAACCTCTACAAATATTTTCTTAATAAGAACACTACTTTGCTTGACATGATTGAATTGAAAGGCAGTTGCACAAGATGTTCCGTAGAAAGCAGACTCTGCTTAACCAGATAGTGTCACACAGAATTTGCTATTCAGCCCCAATGACCACCACACTCAGCACACTACAGCCCACAGCTCCTCATGGAATCCAGAAGGACCTTTGCTCCATCCTTTCCTTTCTCCCCTCCTCCTAGGACACTTCCAAACCACTGTCCAGTAAAATCCCCCAGAGAAGCCATCGCTGGTCCACCGGTGTCAAAACCCAACCTGCCTTATTCTGCACCCAGAGGCAAGGCCAAGTTTTGTCGGGACAGGGCACAGCTTCATTAGTACCACACAGGACGGGGGTGCACACTGGGTTTGGTTTCTGTCTGACCTTCCTAGCTCAGCTGTGCATCCGCACCCTCCAAACAAATCTTGCAGAAGAACCGAGGCCGAAAAAACCCACCGAATCCAACACCGAAAAGACCACAAGACATACCTTTAGAACGGTTTGTTTCACAACCCCGTTGTGTTCTGAAGGACTGAGGTTCAGAACGTGGGACGATCTTCGCCTCTGTGACAGGAATCGCCTCTCTCGTGTGCGTGGTTTCAGCTCTGGTCCCACTCAACTGTTGTGCTTTTGGAGACAGCATCACCGGTTCTTCTCTACACTGTAATGCAAAGGTTTCTACATGTGCATTTGCAGAGTTCATTTCTCCTATGTGCCTGGCATCGTTACTATGTAGTTCATTGGCTTGCAACAATACTTCTGCCTGATTAGCAGCTGAGGTTTTGAATAAGGTATTAGATTCAACACTACACGAGCTTGCGTGACTCACAGGAGATACACCAGCAGAATGACCAGTACTTTCCACAACATCCACCTCCCTCACAGGAGCAGCAGCAGGATTCAAGAAGACCTGAGAGGCAGAGACATTGTGGCCAAAATCCTCTGCGAGCAGCACCCCAGTACCACTGCTGGGCAGAGCATCAACCTCCGAAACAGAATCCTCCGTCAGGGCAACAAAATCCGAGGGGGTCTGCGCAGCCGTGAGGTCGGCTGAGAGCAGCGGGGACTGCAAGGAGCTCCCCAGGCCCTGCGGCGTCTCGGCCGAACACGGAGGAGAGGACTTGGTGATCACAGATTCGCTTTCCGTGTACGATTTAACCTCCAGCGAGCACCGGGATTGCTGCACAGAGGAAACGGACTGACTTTCCGGAACAGGTTTGGAAAACTTGTAGTGCGATGAAAAAGACTTAGTGAGAAGCTTTCGTGTGGATTGTTTGACGGAGTATCGGCTCTGCTCCTCCGCAAAGCCCGAATCATCACCCTCATTCTTCCCAGAGCTTATGCAATTTATAAAGACATTCTTATTAGCCGAGGGCTCCTTTCCCTTTTCAAAATCGTCTGTCAAAGACCTCGTTATCTTCTTGCTTCGTGAGCTGCCAAAGCCAACCGAATGCCTTCCTCTGCTTTTAATGTGTTCCTCTAAGCTCAGTTTTTGCAAAGTGCTGAGAGGGGACTGGGCACCATTTGAGATGTTCACATTTTGGCTGGTAGAGTCAGGCTTCTGCTCGCTCCCCTTCCTGTTATGGAAGCTAATGGAAGGAGTGCGGAAAATACTGCGGCGCTTGCCTGTGCTCCCTGAGCTGGAGTTGGTGCTGGAGGGGGAGGACGTGTGGACACCAATGGCATTCGCAGATGAAGGTGAGGAAGGAAGGGAGTCGTGTCTCCGGCTAATACTCCTCCTGAATATTGGCAACCGAGATACTAGAGTCGATCGTCTGGATCCTGAGTCCCCCATCAGGGCACAAAGTGTCTGTGGCTCTTTGCAGACAATAAACAAATCTGAGAGGAGGAGAAAAAGAAAAGAGAAAAAATATAAATGATTCAGCCTCAAAGTGCACTTAAACAGGCTTTAAGTCAGCCTAAACATGAGATGCCAACATCAGTTTTATGTACAGTTGCAAGCTGTTGCATATTGAAGGTGTTTAGAATTTCAAAGTGATGTTCAGTAGGTGGTGCTGAAAAGACAGCAGCTGAGCAAAGATGTGGCTCAAAACATTCTATGGTGTTATGATATATTATACAATGCAAATCACACTGGGTAACAATATAAAATCTACCTGCCAAAAGATATACCAACGTGTTGCCCAAATGCCTTTGTTTTTTTAAGTTCTTAGAATAAGTCATCTTGCAAACTGTAAGCTTGCTTAGAAGAGACGTGATCTTTCACCACCTGAGTAGAACAAAGTATTATTTTGTGTTCCTATATATTCAGATCTTTGCAAGAAAACAAGAGGATTTAAATTTTCAAATTTCCACCTAACTTTCAGTTGGAATTTTCATTCCTTGACGTGCTCCTGCTCCAGAGGCTGTCGGCATCACCTCACAACAGAGAAAACGCTGGCATTGCGGTCAAGCTAAAATATGCACCAGCAAAAATTCTTCATAAGGAACTATAAGTTCTAGGAATTTGTTAAAATATGGGATCCTGCTTCTAGGTTTGAACTTTAAGGTTTTCTTTGCACACTTCTCTCTAATTGTCTTGCAGCCCACTTGCGTATAGTTAGCTATTTCTGCAACAGTCACTTGTCATTTTTTGTAAATGTTTAAGCATTGAAAGCTTATTTTGATCAGCACAGCAGATCTACTAAAAGAAAATTAATCTTTATGAAACACATACAACTTCTGTCTCCTTTTTGTTCTTGTTATAATAAATTGCCACTGTGAGAGACAGGATCACAGAGGGAACAATGAAAACATGTGATATGGAATCCCAAGAGAGGCTGGAGGTGTAATGCCCAAGTGCAGCTTCGTGAGCTGCAGGTGTTCAGCAGGTAGGAATAAAATCAGATCATTTATCTAGTAATGCTTGTACCTCAAGTGCAAAAACATACACATTCACCTAACGAGCTATTTAACACACGTTACACAGGTACAACGAATTTATACAGTGTGTATATATACATATACACACACATAGGTAAAAATAGAAATGGAAACAGAATATTTAAGGAGTAATGAAAGTACTTGAAAGAAAGGGTAATGAGTAAGTTCAGAGACTATTACTGTTTAGAAACTGGACTGTACTTTCCATGTTAACTTCTTTTTTTAGATGAAAAAGCCAGCAGAGCTGCAGGCTGCGCGAGCACTGCCGAGAGCCACAGCGCCCACGAGCACAGGAATCAACAAGCAATTCTGTACTCCCAGGTGAGAGAAATGGCTTGGGAACGGCCACTAATTCCCACAAACCATCCGTGATGTCTGATGACACACTAAAATCCAACCTAGACAATACCCAGGTCCTGCAATTGTAATCGGTATTATTTTTGCTGGACCCATGAATACACTCAGCGTTGGCTTTCCAGGGCAACAATTTTTAATAGAATATATTGCCTCTAACTGTAGATAATAAATACGTATTTTTTCAGTCATTTTTCCTTCCTTGCCCCTTGGAGGAAGGGCACAAATAATCAGACAACTTTTCTCTTATTGTCTAAGCATCAGGAGGAATTAACTACACTGTTCTTGTAAGGTCTACAACAGCTATCAGAGGATATTTCTTAAAACACATACATCCATGTACACATACATGTCTATACAAATGCTTGTGTGCATATACAGTTTGAATACTTCAAATATTGTGAATAATTTGTTAACATATTGAATATTAATTGCATATACCATTTATTTTCTTATATATGCACACACACACACATCTTGCAGTGTAGAAATGCCAAAGTTAAGCACTGAGATAAAGGGCAAAATCTTCCAGATTTAAACAGGACAACAATTCTGATCCTAGACAGTCAATCTAGGACCTGATACAAAGCTCCATGTACCTTAAAATAAATTATTGCATTTTTAGAATACTAACAAGAAAATAAGTAAACAAGAAGGATCAAGGACAAGTGACACTCCAGGAAGGTTTTAAATTAGATCAAGCTCCTTCTTTAGGATAACATATATTTTGCATCATTATCACATAATGTGACCTGTCCAGTAATAGCCTGCACAGTGTTCTGTATGGCAGCCTTAATCTCGGTCAAACACACAAACCATCACTTTGTAATAGCTTTTCATTCTAAAATCCAGTTCTTGCTGAAACTGACATTTACCCCATGCTGCAGTAGACACATAAACATTTTTCTTTTTATGGAATGGATGTTTGGTGCACATTTTTGCACCTGGTATTACATGAGACAAAATGGTATACTAAAGGCAGATAAACTATTTTCAAAACACTTAATTGAATCTGACACCAGCAGATGGGGCCATGGATCCACTTGTTCAGCGACCACCCGTGTAAAAAGCTGCTGCATTTGTCATTATTAATTTTGAGGCGCAAGTTAGGACTTCAAATGATTTGTGAATTTTACCATTATCATAATTGCACATACATACCAAAAGCTAATATATGCTTATTCAACAGAGAACTGTCATGAGTGGGCCCGTACCAATGCTCCCTTTATAAATAACCAACCTGCTGCTACCTCTCAGCATTTTTTAAGCAAAGCTTTCTAAATATGTTCTCCTTAAAGATCCACCTCCTAGAAACATCAAACAATATCTCCCACACAAAGAACCATCTGAATTAGGCACCCACATTTAAAATGGGAAATAACTTGACACCCAACCTGATCTTAAATAGGAACAGAACAGCAATGCTCATCCGCTCCCTTCCTCTCCCCTACACAGCCATATGATTTTTAGGCTGCAATCATAATTTAAGGAAGACTATATATTTTCTTCAATGCTTTCAGTCAAGAACCATAAAATAAAGCAAAACACACAGGACTAACATGTGAATCTTAAACTGTGAATATACTCCATCCCCCACGTGCACAATACCATAGAGCAGAAGGCAAGGACCACAAGACAGACAGACTATAGACTACCTGGCTCCAGACTTACACATAAATTAAATTTACCCCAGGGTACTACAAATACCCACAAAAAGACATGAAAATAACAATTTCTAATTGTTGGTGACTCAACAGAAGTCCTACTGCAGCTGATGCACTGGTCAGGAACAGTCCTTTAGCCCAACTTCGCAGCCTGTGGCTCCCACCCGCATCATTGAACTTCCATAAGATTCCAGCCCTACATTGTCCTCAGCATTTCAGCATTACCATTTTCAATATTCTTCCAATTTTATCCCAATATTACTTGTCCCTCAAGTATATTTGGGACTTGTTTTTATCTGCACAGCTCCGAGAGGTCACTATGTGTGTGAAATCCTGTACGCAAGGAGAACATAAGAGCCTAAAAAAGCCATTAAAATATTGTTTTACATTTAAAACAAGAGCAAACACCTGCACATAAACAGTCAGGGCTTTAGCAGTTCTCAACGGTAATGCAGTTGGATTAATGGGGCCTTACTGAAAACACAAGCACAGCCAAATGCCTGTATAATAGAAGGCACTAACTAAGAAACAGCATTGTTAATATGAAGCAATTTGATTTTGCAAATGAAACTAGTGAAATTACTTCAAATACAGACCAGCTCCATTTGCTTTTGTGAATAACACTCTTCCCTTCCGCTCCTTTGTGCGTGTAACCCCCAAGCACGGTACAGACCTCAAGGACGGATTTTGTGCAACAGTGGCCACAGCTGCATTCCGATGTGAAATTTTATAAGCTACTACTATGTCTGAACTTGCTTGAAGTTGAATTTTTATAAACAGTGTTTATAAACAAAAGAACACCCAACCTAGGCAGCTAGACCTTTAAAAAATTATGTGTGTCTACACGTGCATACGTATAAAACTCCACACACTGTCCCTCGGGACTGAAAACTGACCGCGCAAAATAAATAGAAGCTGTTTTCAGATTTATGAAAGCTATCTGGAAAACAAGAACACGGGATCCAAGCACTGAGCTATCCTAAGGCAAGACATGACATTTCATGGGTCCTGCAGCCCAGCACTATCTTCATTTGCAAATGTTCCGATGCTTTCAGGAAACAAGAGAGGAAGCAGCATATAAACATGCAATAAATAAATTTGAAGCCCCACACACATCAGAACCTTATCTCCCATTTTGACTGGTCTTGTACCAGTTGAATACAGCTGTTTCATCACTCCTTAACTGCTATTCCCAGTGCTGGAATGTATTTAAAAGTGTAACAAACATTCAAAGAAAACTGGAGATAAGTTATCTATATATACTCTTTTGTCTTTGCCAGAAGGCACATGTTAGCATGAGACAGGGCACATGTCACTCATTCTTTCATTCATTATCACTAGGTATGTAATTCCGCCCCACCCGAACCAGGTGAACTGCAGGTTTACCAGGAGAAGCAGGGAAACTGATGTCTAGAAAGCTAGAGGTCACTCTTTCCTCCTATCTGCATTTAAATCATCCCGTTCTGTATCGCATGCAAGGCTCTCTCAAAGCACTCCAGTGTAATATACAGAGGACAGGGACAGAAATGAACCATTCTCACTGGGAGTCTTCACATCCACCCAGCAGCCAGTTACTCTCCAGTAAGAGCTAGGATCATCTACTTGCAAAAACGTGACTGTGTGAAGATGACAAACAACTGACTTTCACCTCTTCAACAATCAGATACAAACAGTCCGAAACAGGGCAAGGACCATGCCACAGTGAAGCCACAGTCATATTTGTGTGACTGGGTTTTGGTGTGTGTGTTCTCTTTTTAACAGAGGAGAAACGGTCTCTCTCACCTCTATCACTTATCTGGTTTCTGGAAAAGCATACAATGCATTTCTTTAAACCTCTGGCATTCACAATACTTACAGTTTAATTAGAAACAGTTACAAGTACAAATAATAACCTGGAAATAGAAATATCAAAGAGTACCTGTTTGCTTAGTAATTCAAACGTCATGGCATCCACTCCCATGATTTCCTTTCTAACATGTTTGTAAGCAATGAATTATTCACTTTTAACAAGTGAAGGGGTCTTACACAGATCCCTGAGTGCAGACAGAAGTTAAAACAGAAAGGGACAAAAAGATATTGACTAATGCTGAGCCATGTCAGGTTGACACAAGCTGGCAGTGTGGTGACGGGGCAGGATTCAGCAGGATCAAGCGGCATCCTTCTGCCCTCACCTCCACTCATGATGCACATGGCAGCCTTTTACGAGGCTTAGAAACAGCAGAAAATATTGTTCAATTAAGGCTTTAAGGAAAATGATTGTTTGGACTTCACAGTAAATACTAGGACTTAGTCACAAACATGGCGTGTGTTCATTTATAGACAGCAATTTGACTTTGAGTTGTATTTTATTTTAACAGAATAGGAAAATCAACCTAGAAAGAATAAAGGAGCTTCTTTTTTCTCTCCATTCAGGAAAACAACATGTAACATGCCCACTAGAGCACCAACTCTTTTGCACATCAGCAAACAGCAAATCTAGCATTTGCCTCAGCCCAGGACATTCAGAGCGGGTGAGACTCCTTGCCAGCCATTTGCTCTGGAATTCAAGTGGAACAGATCGCTGCTGTGCAGGCTGGCTGCTGTTCTCACAGGGAAAATACCAGGAATAACACGGCGCTAGCTCTGCGCTCATGGTATACTGGTCACTGCAGAAAATTGGTTGGTAGCATGAAACGAAGCACCAATATTGGCTACATCTCCCACAGGCATTCAACGCATCTCTATTAAAAAAAAACAAACACACACAAATACACATGCCACCACTTCCTTATAATATTCTGCTGGCTCATAAGGCATCATAAAGTGTCTCTAAAGCATGATCTGGATTATTTGCACAGTCAGTAGTGAATTCAAGTTTTGCTTCAATGTGCTCCTTGTAAAATCTGTCTTTCCATGTATTCCAAATGCATACCTCTAGCTCGCTCCAAGAAACCATCAGAACTGCCTCAGCACTACGCAGTGCCAACAGAACGGCGAGTCTTTGTTCCGTGCTCTCCCATGTCTATTCCTCTTGTCTTCCAGAATCACAGCTTCAGTGTCAGCAGCAATTTATTTTTTATGCTAAAGCTTCCTGCACGTTTTCCAGCCTGGCTGCTTTTCCATCTCCAGTGCTGCCTGTTCCTGCTGCATGTATGGCAACCACAGTGACAACAAGGGCTGGGGTCATTTATTACCTCTGTCACCGGCTGAACGCGTGACCTTAACTGCATTAAAACGGACCAAATCCTCATCTGTTGTAAATTCATGGGGCTCCACTGAAGTGAAACATGCTGATTTAAACCACTTGGCTTTTCATCCCTATAAGCCTCAGTCACCCCATCTGTGATTCTTTTTTAAATCCTGCAAAAGTGACATTTGGACATGTATGATCTAATCACTCCTAGTACACCGATTCCCAGTTTAAGTGGATAGAAGCAGACTGTGTTTGCGTCTTTTTTATGCTGACCAAGTACAGAATCTCTTAATGGATTATAATGAAGATAGATAAAACCCTCACAGATTAATCATGCAGTTCTGAAGGTCCATACATCTGTGCTCCATTCCTACTTGTCCAAGCTGAAAAGAGAGTACTGAGATAGAGGGACCCATGTCCACCTCACATCCTCACACTGAAAAGGTCTGGGCAACAAGAACTCTTCCAGGGGATCCATAGTAGTGGAAAGATTTTACAAACTAAAACAACATAAATCAATGTGGCTAATAGTATTCATGAAAGCAAACCATGAAAGCTTTGCCTAACACTGGGCACACTAATTTCCAGATCCGTCTTTGATTAATAAGGTACCTGTAGCACATCACTGTACAGCTGTTGACTATGTTTAGCACAGGATCTATCTCAAGGCAGAGGAATAGAGAGGAGGACTAAGGCAGCATCCTCACAGGAGAGATGCCTACTGAAATACAGAATTGCTCAGAATATCAAGGAATTAATTCAACTCACCTCTCAACCTAGGGAGAAGACAAATATCTAGAACAAACAGTTGGAAGAAAAAACAAAGGAGAGCTGACTGACACTGCTTAATGACATTATCTCTGAGGTGGTCAAACTCAACTGGAATTTACAAAAAAGACCTTCTGAACAAAGCTGCTAGAAGCTTCGTTTTCCCTTGTGCTAACTCAGAGATGCTAATTCAATTCTACCAAGCACTTAAGCACATGCTTGACTTTAAGAATGAGAATAATCTCATTCCCATTCGGTAAAACACTTCAAAGCACATACTTTCAAACCATGAGTGGTCCCATTGACTTCAATGGGACGTAAGCACAATGCGAGTGCTTTGCTGATCCGTGCTCAAGGATGCAGTTGAGCCCCTGCATTGGAGGAGCTGGACATCCTGTGTCTGGCCACTCCATAGCCAAAGACAGAATAGTAAAACCAACCTGAGAGGCCAAAATGAACTATGTAGTAACTGTGAACCAAATTGCCCTATTCTGAATGCTTTTTAGGATTATTGTAAAAGCTGAAATGAATTCTCCGTATATTTTATACAATAAAAACAAATGAATATATTATTTTCTTAAATTTATGCACAAGCCTAATTGCTATGCAGGCACAATTAAGAAGATCTAAGAAATGCAAAACCAAGATACCACATGGTTCTCAGTTCCAAAAAATCAGAGACATAAAAGCAGATTTCACACACTTGTGTGTGAACACAAAACTCTGATTAAAAGACAGCTGACTATAGCAGGACTCCATGCTTCCCGAGTGTTTTAAACACAGTTCTGAATGCATAAAAGAAGTATCAAAAAACAAGCTTGGGCATTTCAGGATTTCTTAGGTCTTCTGTGGTCAAGCAAAAGGCTTAACAAAATACAGGCAATGTCTCTTGGTTATCACACCTCTTGGTCTGTATTTTCCTATCTGCATTCACCTCAAGTCAGTGGAATACAAATAAATTCTCTGTTTCTTGCCCTCACTGACTTTTGCCATTCCCTACCAACTCCTCTGTGCAGACCACAGCCCCCGAGAGATTCCAGAAACATCCCTTTGGAAAAGCTTTTAAAGCCTTTGATTGTCCATGTTGCTTCTTGGTTAATGTCTATTTGTCAAAGCAATAAAAAAAACTTTGTAGTTGTTTTACATACACGAAATACGAATTTTTGATGCACGTTTCTGAAAGCTCGTGCATCTTTGTTTCTCTGTCTTTAACCTAGCTGGAAAGCAGATGGAGTCTTTTAACTCGCATCATATGCTGAAAATTACGCTATTGTGGTATTGCTTTTCCCATATTGTCATTAATCAAATTAACACCTCTGCTTTTGTCCTGAATTCCTGTCAAGCAGGGCAGAGATTGCCCTCCATGTTACCTCTTAAGCCCATTACTACTCTAATAATTACATCCAGGTTTACAACATTTTTTGCCTGTGGGCCCAAGGCCATTCTATAAAATATTACAATGCATTTTCTTTCAGTCTGTTCTTTCGATCCTATCACAAACTATTTTAGAAGAAGTGGATAGCTGAAAAAAATAGTTGTAGCTCCAGGAAAGTCAACTAACAGCACCCTGATCTTCAGGAGTTACTTTCCCTTTGTTACATACACACCATAAACACAAAATACTTCACTCCGCTACATTATTAAATATGGTCAGGTCTCATTTTCTCTCAGATGTATCTATGTCTCAGAGCAACAGGACACGATGTGGGGTTTCTCACGTCAGGACTAGCTGACTGCTTTTATGCTCTTCCTCATCCCTAATGCAGAACTCTTCAAGTGCTTCACGACAAAAAGTCAAGTAAAATGGACACGCACACAATATTTTTACAAGAACAACTGGAAATAAGATCATGGGAAATATTTTACTAACTCTTTCTTCCAATTAGACTTTTGTTATATTACTGTACATATTGCAGCAGGGTGCCAAAAGGCACAGGGAGGTGGCTGGGTTGTACCAGATGGCACTGATATCCAGATGCTCAGACTCTCCATTCTTGCTTTGCCCTTCCTCGTTCAGTGGGTGCCAGGCAAAGGCGTTGTGACGTCGCAGGGAACTTGGTGACAGCTGACGCCGTCAGCCTCTCACCATGCAGACGCCGGCCCCGATGGCTGAGCCTGGCTCAGGGTGACAGCAAGAGCTTGTCAGTGCAGAGAGCACAGCTGAGCAGGGAGCGGCACGATGCTCAGGCCGGGGCTGTCCCTGCTCCTGGCTCTTTGCATGGCTTCTCTCTGCCCCGGCAGCCTTGGCCGTCTCAGCCGTCCCTCCTGGGCCACGCTCATGTGGGATGTGCCCGACCAGGACCTGCAGCAGCAGCGCACTGGCCTGGGGAGCCAGCGCTCCTACCGGCCCTTACCAGCAGGGCGGCTCCAACACATCCCTGCCGGGCTGGGTCCGGCACTGGTGTCCCCAGAGGTGGCCTGTTTGAGCTGCTCAGCCCTGTGCCTGCTGCTCAGTGGGGCTTTGCTTGTATGCTACCTCTGCAGAAAAGCCAAGAGACACCTGAGAGAGGTGAGCTATGGGGGTCAGGCAGGTGGGATGGTGTCAGCTGGCTGGGCCAGAGAGGTCTCAGTGCTCCTTTCACCGTGCTCTCTGCCCTGTCCTTTCCAGTAGACGTGCCAGGAACCCTCAGCTTCTCCAGAGACCTGCTGCCAGGGTCACTGCTCCTGCAAGAACTATGAGCTGATCCACCGGCTGAAGGAAAATCCTGACCTGCTGAAGAGGTACCTGCGGCACCTGCGCAACTGCTACGTGTAGGAGGATGTCCTCCAGAGACAAGAGAAGAAGAAAATGTGGGAAGACTTGGAAGAGGAGGAGACACTTCTGCACTTGCTCATAGAGCCACAGCTCCAGCAAGGCTCTGGGAGGGACAGGGTATGGCAAGGGATGCAGTGAGTAATGTGACATCTCTGGCAATAAACGTTCTATAGGAAACTGGCTCCAAGCTAATGTAACATCAATTGAATGTTCAATGATACACAGGCAAGTTACTCTACACAGGGATGCTGCCAAGTGCCTCCCAACCAAAGAGAAATCACATTCATGCCAATTGTTCAGGGCTCTCCAAAGAAAAAGCAGAAAGCAAGGATGACTGCAACATCGGCAGCTAAAGCACAGTCACAAAAATCAGACCCCCCCTGTACTGCCTGTGAAAAAGATAAGGGATAGATATCAAACATCTGCAGCCTGCAAGATTACTACCAAGAAAAAATTTGACAATTATTGATTGGCTTAAGCAGAATTAAAGGGACAAAACAAAAAAAAAAACTGTGGACTTATAACGCACTCTAAATAAACTGTAAAAAGAGACAATAACATTTTGTAGGGAATAGATCAAAGTTTCACACTTGACAGAATTGCTTGAAGAGTTT
The DNA here is from genome assembly GCF_036013475.1 of Columba livia. Lineage (NCBI taxonomy): Eukaryota > Metazoa > Chordata > Aves > Columbiformes > Columbidae > Columba > Columba livia. Next base: position 76,202,709 of record NC_088605.1, on the reverse strand, counting down.
TTACAGTTGGGTTGGTTTTTTTATAGGGGAAAAAAAAGACAATCTTTTGCCTTTTCTTACAGCTTTAGTATCATTTTCGATAATTGAAGAATCAAAAGCCCATAAGAATACATATATCTCTAGCAAAGGGCTATGTAAGAAAGTACTAAGATCATCAGTTTTCTGCTAAAGGAAATATGATGCACATTTTTACACATTATATACATTTGGACATTTTGCCATAGAACTGCAAGGCTGAACTGGGAAAAAGGAAATTAATCACTACCTTCCTCAGAAGGCTATAAAGCCTAACATACTATTCACAACAAACAGTACAAGTTTCCTCTTAGAGAACATGACAAGACAGGAACAATTTTAACTGACACTTTTAAATATATATCCTATTACAGCCAGTCAGTCCCATTCCGCTTCCCACACCAAGGCTGATTCGAGCAGATTTTCATTCCGATTACCTTCCTCAGCATGCTCTGAGCCTGAGCTGATCCATGGGCACGGCCTGTAAGGTGGTACCGTGCCCTTGAGCAGACGCTACACCCTGGGCAGCTCCCCAAAGCTGCAGCTCTGCTGCCTCTGCAGAAACATCGGTCTGCAAGACACCTGTGGCGTCCCCTCACATCTGTACAGCGCCTTGTGTTATCTTGGGGAAGCCACCTAGTCATTCAGGCATTAAAACGGATAATGCTTTCTGGGTTATTGAAAAGATTTAATGCAGTGTCTATTTAAGACCTCTAAAATGTTGAAGTGGCAAACCCTTCTGAAACACGAATAGGCACAGCAAGCAGTGGGGACAAGTAGCACCAAAAACTGCCTTAGGAATGAAACACAAATTAATTATGAATTATTTTAGTATTATCCCAAACCCTCAAGTGGGAAAGTTGTGCTGGTAATTGCTAGACTGTACATCTGCTGTTTGCCAAGAACATATGGTGCAATTGTAACAGGAACTGCTGACTAAGGGAATACATCACTTTGTTTGGATAATAAAGCAAAACTTGAGAAGCACTTGCATTGTTCATCATCCTGCCCTAACCACACACAAGTTTCTAGCATTGAGTATCAAGATTTGGGCAAATGTTTGCATGACTCTGTTTTGAACTGTTCACTCCATCTCTGTATTTTTTCCTTTCTGAATATGTAGCTGCGACCCAAAGTCGCTCAATGGACCGATACAGGAGGAAAGGACAGCTCTCATTCCATGGGTTACTTAGCAATAGTGTGCTAATCTCTAGAGAAGTAAATATTTTCAGAATTGTCTTTGTTCTGATTGTTTTTTTAAGTCTCTCGGCAACAGCACCGGACTTATGATCTCTCCTGAAAGTCTGTACCGAACTCCACAACCAAAATATGCCCATCAAAAATCTGCTAGTTTGAGTGTGCTAATCAATTTGAAGTATGTGAATGGGTATAAATGATTTCATATTTATGTAAACATTATTACTCCAGCCCTCTAGCACCACCCATTCTTCAGCATGCAAGACACTCCTGTGTTTACTTGTGCAGATGAATCATCTAATTTGACACAAAGGAAGTGGATATATTGGATGCTATGGATTACTCCTACTGTTTCATTTGCTTTGAACAGGAAAAAAAGGATATTCAAGCATCTTACTACTCCTTTTACTACGGCTTTTTTCCTTACATTCTTGCAGTGAATTACAAACCACACGTTTTCCTCTTGTTCAGCTTGGACAGATGAGCACAGGAAGCCAGCGTGCCACGATTTACTGAAGGAGGAAACCATGAGCAGGTCAAAGCTCAAATACTGGGCTGCCTGGTTAAAGTTCTTCTCATTCTTACACAAACTCTTGGCAGGCATGCAACATACATGGCACTTCCACACACTTGCTCCTGTCTGATTGAGGAAACTGTATGCAAGGAAAGACTTGCAATATTCAGGCCAATAGGTCACATTAACTGTTATGGTCTCATCTTTACCCATTATGACTGCAGCTTTAAGAATCTCTCTTTGTATACAGAGGATCTGAAGAAAATTAGAAACAAAAGGCAGACACACCTATGAAACAGAAATCAGTCAACTACTCAGACTTTGAACTTTGCTCAGCAAGATGGCTATTAGAATACAAGAAACAAAATGCACGGGAATTTTAAATGAAAAGTAAAGGGAAAGTGAGGTTTAGGAACAAGGCTACTAAAAGCAGAGGTGGAGCCAAATGTATTCCTAAAGATACACAGGAGATACGGTTGGATAGGCAACTCAGATTGTACTGAAAATGTAACTAAAAGTTATTTAATATGATAGAGTGTTATAGTGTAATACAACACAAAACTTTCAGCCCATAAAAATAAAGCATTGCTGGAAATTTCCACATCAAAGATGCTTGTAAAACTCCAGAAGCTTAACTCCAGCCTTTCTGTAGCTAATTTTAAGCTGTCACGTCTATCTGCACTTCCAAAACGTGTAACTCCATTGCTTTAATGCAGCCCAGCTGAAGTGACATGGCAATAGCAAACCGAGTGCCAACCCTCAGTCAATTCATACACGTCATCTGCAGTAACGAGAGGTGCCGGGAAAGAATAAACTGTTGTTTGAAAGAAGAGATTAATCTACGGGTTTATTCCTCTCTGTTCCCACAACTGCTGCTCCGATAATCTTCTTTTCAGGCTACTTTATGTTGGGTGACACTTCCAAGTAGTTTCAACAATTCAGTCAGAACTGCCTGAGGTGCAGCAGGACACGCAGTAACAGAGCGAGCAACTCATCCCACTTTTTACAAGGAAGGGTGAATTATACCCAATTAGACCTTGCTTGCCCATCTGCCCACATCGTTTAATGTTAATGTGTTATTACATCATTTCAAAACAGACGCTTTGTTTTGTGCCCACACTTGACAAGTTCAGGCACGCTGACAATACCCAATAGTTTGGCTCTTTCTGTTACACAGAAGACAATAAAAGACACCAACATGTTTTGACCCAAACCCAGTACTTGCTGGCTATGACTATCACCATATTCAGGATGGAGTCAAAGACCAAGTCGAGCTAAAAGCAAGGATTACTTTGGAGCAATTCCTTTCGCTGCAGTTTAGTCTGGCGAGCCATGCAGAAATCTACTTCTTCCACATATGGAATCTAAAGCACACACTGGCGGCTGCACTCACTAGAGGTAACTCCCTTACTCTGCTGCACACAGACTCTAAACATTTGAATCCATTAAGTTTGATGAGTAAGACGTGACAGCCAAACTGGTTTAATAAATTAAAAACCTTCCCAGTCTCATAGATCATCACTGGCATCTCAAAATGAACATTTTGAAATAACTGAGATATTTGACCTAGAAGTACTGAAACAAATTGAGAGACCTATTCTACTATTTTTCTTGCTGCGATCCAGCACGGAAGAACAAGAAATTTTGTCCCACCACATTACCACAATAGCTTGTCTGCTGGTTAAGCGACAGAGGCGGGTTTGTGTAACATCTTTGTTTGGCGTTGGTTTTATCATAAGCTTCAAAGAGCAGCCACAGCACCACACACATCAATCCATGGCAAACACAGGAACACTAACACCAGTGTCCAGCAGTTGCCTGTAAGCGGTTGCAGAGGGCAGCGCAGCTTTTACTTCTATGTCTCTGTCTGAACTGTAATTTTGGTGATATCAGTGTCAGCACTAGAAATGACTGACTGCTATCAAATTGAGCTGTGCACTCTCTCACACCTAAAAATCAATATTGCCGTGTAGGTTAGCAACAATGAACTCCATACAGTGCTCCTAGTGCTAGAATCCATCTATTGACACAGTTTTCCTGCTGGCTTTTACAACAGCATCAAAGCAGCTGCAAGTCAAAGGCAGCTGACTCCAACTTCAGAGGGTTTCTCAACAACTTCACCTGAAGAAGCAGCTGGCCATGGGAATGCAAGCCACAGGCTTTGGCTTCACCCTTAAATCTTCATTAAGCATTTTCCAGTCATTTTTCCCCCCAAATGAACATTAGCAGGAGAGGACGTCCAGTAGCATCAAAACCAGATACTGGCATTTGTCTTCATTTATAACATCAAAGAGACTTTGCATTATTTGACATTACAGTCATGCTTATCAATCCACCTGCAAAAAACAGCTTGTTCCTTTCATCTCTAAGAAAGCCAAACAAATTGAACTATGTTTCAGCTAGTACTTAACTGCTTCCTTTCAGGAAAAAGAAATGGCTCATTTTTACAAATAAAGTAATTCTAATTAAAACCCTATAATTAGTAAGTACCAAATAAAACTGTTGGTGTTCTTTTATATTGGTGAAAACTTCTCCATTTTCCCTGACACTACATCAATTGAAAAATAAAACAAGTTAATTTTATACACGACTATTTATCCAAAATACTCTGATAATGTAATGGATCAATGCTTGAGGCACACGACATGTCTCAGTAGCACTGAAGCGATCAATACCATCGGCTGAACAGCCATCAGAAAAGCTGTTATTTTTCAGAAGGTTAGCTCCTCAAAGACACACAAACACCATCATAACTGTTATCTCAAATGCTCCATTTACTACACAAAATGATTCTAAAAACATACTTTTTCATCCCCATATTGAAACTATTTTTTGAAAATCACAGGCAAACACAGAAGATGTTTTTTGCAGCAACCTTTCCTTTTTCCTACTCCAAAAGTCTTGTTGCAGATGAGACTGACAGTTAAAGCTCACTTAGATCAATTCTGAGATGGACAATGACAAGAGAGGTTTCATCACTAACCCAAAAAGACACATTTTTAGAAACAAAGAAATATAATAGCTAGCTATCACATACCGAAGTGCCAGTTGTTCACACATGCATTTCTGAGTGCTAGCAAATCTGATTAAATACCCACGCTAAGATGGCTGGTTTGGCATTATCAGGTATTACACTGGCAATGTGTTCAGGACCAGTTCCTAGAGACTGAAAATTTTAACACTGCTAATTCTTTCTCAATTGCCTAGAATGCCACTGGCTTCTATCTAGCCTAAGAATAACATAGTTTATCTCGCAAGAGAGCAGAGAGAACTGCAAATGGGTTAAGTACACCTGCAGCCAATGCAAGTTACCCTTGAACGGCATTACACCACATTTCCATTCCGAAAGGGATTTCTGTGAGCCTGGATTCGACAGCTGACACAGCAGCTCAGCAAACCTGGGTGCTACCTTATTATTACAGGTTCAATTAGAATCACAGCAATTAAGAAACTGTCAGCACTTTAATTACAAATTATTTTCCTGGGATTAATAACTAAGCTGTAAAATTTGCTTTGGGATGGGATTGTGCAGCTGGGTGTGAATCCTTTTTTCAGTGCAAGAAAAAGAAGGCACTAGGTTTTTCCTCTCTTATCCGAACAATCACAATGCTTAAAAACATCTGAAAGTATTCTGAAACACAGCGCCTGTAACAACGGAGCAGCACTTTCCGAGTTTTTAATAAAATAATTACATACGAAGGTCTTATTGTGATTCTGTGGACAGAACATGGACAAGAGATTGAGGAGATGTGGAGCCAGTTCCTGCCAAGAGACTCTCTCGTGATTTCAGGCAGATAGGTTAATGTCCCTGTGCTTCCCCTTCCCCGTCCCTGGGAGCAGGATAATTGGCGTAATGTTCTCCACACGCAGTGCCCTCACCGAAACCCAGGGAATAAAGCCCCTGGGTAACTGACGTGTCCTTTTCAGTCTAACACGAGGCTGTTGACCCTTGCACATCTGCAGACTTTACATGCTTCACAGGCACATAGTTGCCACACGTATGACAAGGCAGGCCACCTACCGACATTTAGTGTCGGCTTCATAAATATACCTGTCCCATAGAATCAATGAGATCCCAAATAGCAAAGTTTCAGCATCCTGATTTACAACTGAATGTTGGAGGCTCAACCATGGGAATCTAGAGAGCTTAACAGTCATATTACAATAACCTAACCATTTGTTACTACCCAGAGCTTTGAGGTTTAATCCTCTGACACAATATTCGCAATCACTTAATACTTGCAATGCTTCTCTAAGAGGCTGCTCAATAAGGCACAAAGTAAATGACAGCAGAAATCAGAACAACAGTGAAATAGTTGAAATTAACACATCATTGTACTAGTACCACTGACAATGTACATACTTTATTACCTCAGATAAAAAGAATAATCTTTGCCTATAATTATACAAAGCCTCCTGAGCACTTGATCCAACCAGTGGGAAGCGCAGCCCCCAAGCTCTTGTCCATAAGGAGCCAGTGGCACCGTAAAGCAGAGTTGGCTTCTACAGTTTACCAAACACTACACTACAACATGACCCAGCAACTTACAGGAACAAACCAAGGCCTCATGTTTTACAGCTGGAGTCAGATTCAGCTGACAAACAGAAGGAACTTTGCAATCAATAAAGAAACTCCAATTAAAAAAACACCAAAAAAACACTAAACAACAACACACTTAGAAAAGCTGCACGAGGCCAGACAAATAAATTTGATTACAATTCTAAACAATGCTTCAGGAGGAGTTAAAAAAAAAAACAAACAAACAACACACACCCCACCAAACACCACAAACCACAACACTCCAATCTCCAAGGGGTATTTTACAAACTATCCTGGAAAATCATCATGCATTCCAAGAGTTCTCAGAACTTTTTCACCTAAATGTCCGGGGTGTTTTGCAGGTGTTACCCAAGTCACACACCCACCTTACAGATAATGACATTACAGAAAGCTAAACTGATACCAAGGATACAAGGTTGAAAGCAGTTTCCACCTTGGAATTTTGAGGAAGATTTCACAAACTTGCCATTTTTTGGAATCAAATTCATTTACTGTTAAAAATTAAACTTTAACAACTGGTCGTATGTGTCTATGTGTATACCTCCTGAGTTAAATTTGCTTCCTGTACAGCAAAGTACATCAAGATCTCAATTTTTCAGTCTTTCATTTCTTCTAAAAACTAGAAAAAAGCTTGGTGAAGCTTATTTGGGAAGCCCAAAGTTCGGACAGCTCATTTAGTCCATTACAAACTTCACTACCAAATGACAGCTGTAGCTGGAATGGGTCAATATATACTGTTTGGCCTCTTCCATAGGCAAATAAGAGATCTATCTCCCCAAAATCAATATTGATAAAGAAAACCCATACTGACAAAGAAAGTCAATACACTGTGGATTTAACCAGGTGAAAAATTACTCTGTCTTCATTTTGTACCTAAAATAAACCAATTATTTGCAGAACAGGTTGTCTGTAATTGCCGTTAGTCAGCTGCTGAATTTTGTAGGCTGCTTCACTCTCTCTCAGCAATATGGAGATGCATCTACTGAATACTCTTAAAAGTGATAACAACTCAACTCACAAAGAAGCCAATTTCCTAAAGCAAAACCATATTCTACTTTACACAAAGGCCAAAGCAGCTCAAAGTTTTATTGAAAATACCATCATATGATACTCATTCAAGTTACAGAATCTTATAAAGGAAGAAATAACTTTTGAACTACATGGCCTTATCTGTATTTCTCTTAAGGTAGCTGTCTGTCGTAAGAGTTACTATAGAATTAACAGAACAGGACAGTAAATGAAGAAATAAAGTAGTGAAGTTCAAATTTTAAAAAAGTAATGGAAAAAACCTTCCTAGAAGCAGAGTTTAAAATTTAAACATAAATAAAGCAGTAGGGTATGGGAGATTATACTGCTGCATGTCTAGTCCACATAAATTGGTGTCCACACAATTATTGAGGTGGGTTTTGTGGGTTTATTTGTTTGTTTTGGGGCTGGTTTTGGTTTAGGGTTTTTGTTTGTATATTTTGAGGTTTGGTTGGGTTTCTTTTTATGGTTGTCTGGGGTTATTCTCAATTACAAACAGTGTTTCTTAAACGAGTTCAAGCTATGCTCTCTTTCTGGCCGCTCCAAGGCAAACAGGCTACGAAGCGTCCATCTGGGTTTCCACCCCAGGCATTCAAAGGTGCTTCTGAGGGGTGCCAGGTGCCTTTATAGAAATTCCTGAGTACTCCTCAGAAGCACAGACGCCCAGCAAAACCAGCAGAGGTTACAGGTCCAAATCCTACAACAACCCTGAGGAAACAAAGACAACTGAAAAGATAGTCAAAGTGGGTTTTTTTCCACAAAAGCTGGAAACAAAGATTTTTTTCACACATCAAGAAGCAGGAAACAGATATTGTTAAGTGTATCATTGTTAAGTGTATCGTTTTAATCCATGAGTAAAGGCGTTGCTTTAGTATTCTCTTTAATGATTGGCGTAAGAATTATTCTCGTGCTTAAAACACGATGTTAAGAGTTTTGTGTGTCCACTTATGGGATTTTTTACATATTTTCCAAATCCTATTTTTCCCCATGCCTTGCACCGTCCACGCATCCAGAAAAATGCTTTACGAGTTTTAATTTGGAATCTGTAATAAGGTTCAAACAAGGGACTCTGACTGTAATTTATCAATTAACATTTATCATAGCAAATCATAATGGAGCTGTGTTTCAGAGAGAAAGCATTTTTAACCAAAAAAAAAATCGTATGTATGCTTTAAGAATGCAATTAGAATGATCATAAGCACACAATAGGTCTGAACTACTGAACTGTAATTAGCAAAACCCTTGACAAATGTGCTGTATGGACAGAACAGGATACAGAATGCATACCAGGTTTAGAAATGGACAGTGTAGTTGTGCTTAGCAAATTACTAAATTAACCAGGAAAAACATATGAGCTAGCTCAAGGGCTTGTTTACTAAGTGTTAAATACATTTTACACAACCTCTCTGTTCCTTGTTTTCAGTACTGAAGCACATTAACCACTTTTGTTTATTTTCCTTCTGAAATATTTCCTTTCTGAACAGCAGGAACAACACACAAAATTTGTTTTCCTTTTTTGACTGTTTGTTTTCAGGCCCGTCAAATCCTCCAGAGAACAGTTGTGAGACGTTTCAACCCACCCTCTCCTCTTCCCCCTCAGCCGGCTCTAACTGCCCCATCCTCTCCTGCTGGCACGGGTGCTATTAGGGCACAGAATGAATGAAAGCAGAGAGCTTAACTGGTTGAAAAGCAAACAGATAAAAGCAAAATTCATTTTCCACAGGGTTAGTTATGATGCAGCTCTGGTGATGAACAGCCACACGATGCTAATGTCTGGGACAACCGTAGGACCATCACTCTGGTCACAACGTGGACATGCGAGGAATTAAAGTACCTCTGACTACGGCTGCAACATGTAAGAACCTCCAACAGCCAACAGTCAAGTGGCAGTACACTATCTTGTTATAATTTTGCTCAGTTTAATTTTAAAATGTCTCAAATGGTTTGTTCATTTTCATGCTCTCACAGATGACTTAAGTAAGGCTTTGTCAAAAGCACTAAAGATCAATATTCTTTGCTGCTAGTTTGATATCCTTATGAAAAGCATCCATGTCCACCTTTGCACACTGTATCCAAGAAAGGCTTTGTAAGAAAATGAGTAACACTGGTGTCAGAAATAATCAGTGTGCACTGTGGCTGAAAAGCTGCTCATTACTTCAACTGTAAGCCTAAGAAAATCTCATTCATCTATTTGGCTCCAGAGATACGCAAAACTATACGCTAATATATGGATATATTGCATTCTATCCAGGAAACACCTGTGTACATGGTAAGGGAACTCTACCATTTCCGTATAGTTACAAACAAATTATTCCTTCCTTCCTTTCAGAGCAAAAGGCTAAAACTTGCTCTCTAGCGAGCTGAGTAAAGGGTAACATTTGAACTTGTAGACATTCCCAAATTCCTGCAGGAAGCTTTCACGCTGCTGCCACCGTGTCTTTCCTGGAACTGCAAGGCTGCACGAAGAGCTTTCTCTCCTTCACGTGCATTGTGCAGCACAGACCTTTGCAAGCTAATCCATGCTGGTTTGCAAATTGAACAGGGGAAGGCTGCCCTGTCACCACTAATTGCATTCCACATCAAATCACTGTGCAGCCAGCACCAGCCAAACCTGGGATACACAGATCCCTGCACTTACCAAGCAGCAGAATGTGAGTGGCTGTCATATCTTATCCTACATTTACCTTACACCCTCCGTAGCACTGTGAGTAGTTCCAAGTTGGGGGGGAAGGGAAAGAACTAGGTAATTTTTCACATCATTTCCTATCTAGGCTAGTATCTCTCGAGAAAACAGTATTTATCCCCTTCAACATAGTGTTAAGAACCAACATATGAAGTTTTGTGATACTTATTGCAAGCCTTCCATACTTTAGCCATGAACACTTGCATCTCTCAGCTCCAATTTTGTGACTCACTTCTTGTGTTCCCCCTACAGAAGGGACTAAAGAACTGCCCAGGGCAGTTCTGTTCCCAGTTTCTGAAGGAAAGAAGTGCTTTTTGTTTAATGCTCAGACATCATTTCACAGAAAGAATAAACTCCTGGAAAGCTACTCAATTCCTCTATCACATCTAATTTTGTTGTGCATAGTATTCTTTTTACATCGCAGAAACAAAATTTCCATTAGCCAGCATGGATAAACAGACCTATTACATAGCTCTCATTAATAAGACAGAGGTTCATTACATTTGAAGACATTTTCCTTTGAACACAGAATTCAGGAAGGTACCAGTTGTCAGAATACTGAAATAAGGCCCACGAATGCCTTTGAAAATAGGCATCAATTAAAAGGAGTGTTTTAAATACCAGATGAATAATACTCCAGCCCCAAGATTTTGTATAGAAAAGCTGCATCTACTCATGACAGTGCCTTTAATTTTAATATTTGCCTTCTATCTGAAGGAGGGTTAGGAGCCCCATGACTGAAGTGTCTGTCACAACCGCATGTTTTGGAAAGTTGGAAACAGAATTGGTTTAACCCCACCAAAGCATTACAGGGAATTGGAGGATCTTGTTTTCAAACACATGCCTTCTAATCGCACCAAGAGATTTCAGTGAAATACAAATATTATAGCGACGCTGGAGAAGGCTGGTGTTCCCACCAGCTGGCGATCAGATTTGTATCAGGAGCTACACTTGATCAACCCCCACACCTCAGTGTATCGTTGCAAGGAGAAGTCACACTGTTGGACGCAAATGCTTCCTGAGGGGGAAGGAATCCTGCAAAGGAGCGGGTTTGGAGTCACAGAGCAACGAACTAAATATTGAACACAAGCTGCGCTCTGCGGGGGAACGTCTTGACCATGACAGCGCAGTAATTGGTAAGCTCGGACCCTAGCTTTCTATGGTCTCTGTGTCGAAACACAACGCAGCTAAACGACAAGAACTGAACCTGATTTTTATTGATTCTGCACTAGTTCATCATCGCTTCTCTGTGTTCAGATGGCATTTTAAATATGTATTTGATACAACATATACATCTTTGTGATTGATTCTGAGCACTAAACAAAAAGCTAGAAGGTCACAATGTGACATTGAGTTTTCACTTACTCTTAAGAAGCCAAGAAGCTGTGAAAATACATTTGAAGAAAAGGCAGCTTAATTTAACACACACAGCTTTAAACTAAATGAATATGAGAAAAATAACTGAGAAATAAGCTCCAATGAGGGGATTACAAATGGCTCTCAACTGCATTTTGAGAGTTCTCTCCACCTCAATAGTGGCTCCACATGCTTACAGCTGTCATCTGATACACCACTTCAAGGAGAGGACAGATTTCCTCAGGGTTCAACATTCACACCAAGTGTCATTCAGGCTCTCTCAGCGCACAGCTATTGCTCTGAGAACGCCTGGGCTTGCACTGCATAGAGAACATGCTGGTCTAAGTGGACTCATCTTGCTCCTTGTCCCTCTGCTGTGCAGTTCAGAGGATTTACCAGGCACCTTGTAAAGGCACACAGGGCAAAAAGAGATTAAAACACTTCCATGGGAGAGGAAACTCTCATTAAACAACTCATAAAAATGGACTAAAAAGACACAATACTAGATATGATCACCCAGTTAGGTTTAACTAAACCTGGTATTCACCAGCTTTTTACAAAAGCAGTACCTGTACTTGCACAGAGTAACAGTAAACTGGACATGCCCAATTCTTATTGACATCTAATCCATCACAAAATAAAAATCCTATGCATAGTGCTGAGAACAGCCATACGGTCCTTCCAGTGACTATGAGGATTTCTATACATGGCAAGATCCATGAATACTTTCTTATAAATTGTGGGACTTTCACAAAGAAAAAACAATCAACTTCTCAAAACTCTGCTATCTCCAAATGCAAAGCAGCCAAAAGCTTGCACAATTTCCACCCTCCCTGCCAGCCGGTGCTTTTGCTTTTAGAGTCACTTCAGACAGAATCAGTGAGACACTCAAGTGATTCTGCAACACTTTCTCTCAGGATTTTTTTAAAATTTCCCAAGTATCTCTAGCACATATTTGATATTTCTAAGCAAATGTATCTTTATTGAGTGCAATGAGATGTATGTACAACAGCTTGAGTTTTACATTTGCAAATGCAAGTGTATGTGGATGAGTAAGCACAAGAGACTATAATTAGCCCTGTCACTACCCTGGTGTGTCTTAACAGATTGGTGCAAAATGAGGAGCAGTGCACAGAATTGAATCTTATATAGACTGACTAGTTTTGCAAATAATGAACAGAAAACAATATTCCACAGATGTGGGATGAAAATTTCTATTTAAACGTGCTCAAAGCAATACATTTCCAAGTCAAAATGTGATTATTTGCAGAAAAAAACCTGTTCCCAAGAAGATATGAGTGTTTTAAATCTGAAGACAAAAAGGACTGCTAATCTGCCTTTGCTTCTCTAATAAGTAAGTAAAATAAATAATTTCAACCTAAAATAATTATTTTTCAAGTAAGAGATGAAAGTATCCATAAAAGTGTCTGGAAAAAAAAGAAAAAAATAAACCTACCACCACACAACATATTGTGTGAAAGTGTTCTGCAAAAACCTCATGCAATGCCAACCTATGCCCTGTTCCATGACCTGAGCCAGCAGACTGTCCTAGCGAGTCACTTAAAAGAACTGTGTAACACGCTGTCCTTCTAAACAAAACTCACCTTAGCCATATCCAAAATGGATACTTAGAAATTAAACAGCTTGCCAACTTGCTTTAATGGTCTCCTACTAATCTCTGCTTATGTACTAAGCATCGTAAGTAAGTACACACTTGTACCTCCACAAATGGCACCAAAAATGATTATGTGTGAGGTCATATATTGCCAGTAGGAGTATCTCAGTATTTTAAGGAGGAATATCTCTGTTTGTAGACATTTTTCAGCCTTATACACCTCAGTTTGTTGCTGTAAAGCATTTCGCAGATTGGAAGGAAGCAAAGAATAAAGCCAGAGCCTGTGCAGTCTACAGTTCACTCAATATTGTCAGCAAGACAGTGGACTTCTTGGTTTGAATTCTCTAACTTGGCAGATTTGTGCTTCTAACAACAGGACAGCTCCTAAAATCAGTCACTCAGACACGTTCAGATAAGTATTCTTATCTCCACATATGTATGTATGTATTACCCTCTGAAGGGATGAAGCCTTGAAAGTCCACTGAGCTCACTATCTTAGCATCATGCAAATTATTCCAAGAATATTTTATTTATGTTTGCCTCTATTGTAAACCCCAATATTGCCAGGAAAGAGTTACAGTTCATTAAAATATTTTTCTATTTTATGTCCTTCCTGACAAGCCACACTTGTCAACTGAACGTACCACTCTCTGATTTACAGATTTGACTTTACTTTTATTATGGGATTATAAAGAGATAAGTCCATATTTCAAACAGACTACATAGCCTTCTAAACGTTTTTTTCATTGAATACTGTTGTCCCATCTCGGGCAAAGTGTCTCTGGCCATTCTGCCGCTCTCCATGGCACATTTATGTTGCACAGAAACACCAGCTGTTTGATCCAGAGCACTACAGAACATGCTACTGCAAAAGGCAGGAGCAACACACAGCATAAACATAGTCAACTTGGGACTAATTTTTCATGTCTTATTTCATATGACAAAAAATCACTGAAGCAATAAGTTCCAAGAATGCATTTTTACATTTCACTATGTTTTGTTTCAGCGGAGCAAGCCATTCTTTTGCTACACCAAAATAAGTGAATCAAGATGCATATATGCTTCACTTGAGTCACTCTGCTGCTCCTGCAGGACCTTTGGGCTCCCTGGCCACTGAACTCCACCTCCCATCAGGTCCCTGGGGCGGGGAACTTGCTGCTTGGACTACAGGCAACATGGTACAATCTGAAATACACTACTAGCAAACGCCTGACACTGAGGTGACCTCCTTCAGTCTAAAAAAAGGGAAAAATAAAAACAGTACATGTCCCTCTTAAATTGGAAATCATAGAAAGACTGAAAAAACAGGTTATGATAAATTGAGATGGGATCCGTTGAGGAAGTGAACCATTGACCCTGATCCAACCAAGCGCTTCACCAATTATTAACTTCAAGTACACAAAGCGATCCTGCACAATACACCAGAACTCTTAAAAAAATTGTGCTTAACCGTCAGCTGGGGAGAAAGCCTGACTACTTGCAATTATTCTTGCAGTTGTGTGCCAATTCTGCAGGTCGACAACGGAGACCCCAAAGCAATACTTCCCCTATACAATGCGAATGTTGCCATTTTAATATGTTAGTGAGCCAGACAAACCCAAAAACTTGTACATGCATCCTTAAAACCTGCACAGTAGAGAAGTTTGACTCATCAGCCACATAATTACTTTATATATTAAAAAGTACTCATGTAATAGTTTCAAAAAGTGTCTCTGGCCATTCCTCTCTCAACTGCAAAATAAGACTGAAATGCATGTGTCACAGACAGCATTAAGACTATTTTTGCAGAGACACAATCACATATTCCTTACAACTGTCTAAGTTCATTTTGCCCCTCTTATCATAATAAATATTTTCAAGCACGTAGCACAATAGTGTTTTTATTATCACATCTTGAATGAGTCATCTTGACCTCTGATCAGGTTAGCAGAGAACTCTCTAGCCCCTCTGCCACCAGCATCATCTCCAAGGGATGAGCTTTTTTGCATAGAAATCTTAGTAACCCTTGGTTCATTTTACTGCAAGGACAATATACAGTAAACAATAACTCATCACTTTCAATATTCCTTCACTTTCCCATTAATTAGGGAAATGAACAAAAAATGAAATGTAAAGAAGTAAACAGACTCACAACAAAATGCAGGAGGAAGCCACAATGTAATATATAGAGGGAAACAGACTAGGAAAGCAAATATTTTGAGTGACAAGGTAATTATATTTGAGGTTAACAGCTCCCCCCTCAGCATTAAAAATATAACTATAATGAAATCTTCTATATACCCAGCCTGGTTATCAGAATATAATACATTTCAGCACATATTCAGCTGCTGAATCAGTGTGTTTGAGCATCAGCTAATAATCGCTCAAAAAAACATGGTACCTTCTGTTCAATATTCATTCATAAAGTCCGGATCAACAGAGAACATACTTGAAACTGCAGCAAGTCTGAACAAACAGATACTAAGAAGCAGATTTTTTTCTTCCTAGTTGACTGTATCTGGCTAATGTACTCTGCCATCTTCTCTCACATCACTAATTGACTGCAAATTTTATTATAAAAAGTATGCTAAATCAACAAATAAGAAACATTTTACCCATTCTTCAATTCCATTTTTATTCCGTTTCCTTATGTGTAGTCTTTCAGCAGTAAACAAACAGATTTAAGCTGTTCAGCTCTGATTAGCTCTTGTAATAGTCTCACTATGGCAGTCCTACACATCTCTTCCCAAAAGCTTAGCAGATTCTCTCTATCAAGGTGTCCATCTGTACTGACATGGAGATTAAGCGTTCCTAATCCACTTCTAAATTTTCTAACTCCTATGAAGCTGCTTTTATTACTTTACCCTAATAACATTTTGGGCAGGAGAAGCAGACACAGCACTTCATCTCCCCACAGTGATGCCCCAGACGTCACGTAACACCTCTGAGTTGCAAGCATCTCATTGGTATAGATGCAGCGATGCAACATTCACTATATCAGTTAGGTCCACTGAACCTTAAAGGCCACTATCTTTCTTTTTACAAAGATAATTCGCCTGCAAGAAAACCTTTTTATCCCTTTAATGCCTCTACCTCTTCCGCTGTTCTAAAGTGAACAGAGGAGGGAAGAGGCACCACAGGTCCCCACAGCAATCAGCTTACAGAGCAAAGCAAGATAACCTTTATCTTAGATGCATAACTACTAGTGCTGTTACGGGTTATTAAATTATCTGGCCCTGTTAGAATCCAGCTCCAATATTTAACTCTCTGACCTCCAGCAGGCAGTCTGCTGTGCCATTTGCTGACAGAATACATGCCACAATACATGCAATTGCAGAAATCGCTTGGGTATACAGCGCTTACATTCAATGGTTCCACAAAGACTGTTCCAATACAGATGAAAAACACCCATCTCAGCATTATCCTGATAGAAACAGCCAGATGGTTAGAAAAAATGGGCTGTTCCTATCACTCATCTTTCTATATTCATTCAAGTTTGATCATTTAACATGGATTTCAACATCCTTAATAAAGCCAAACATTTTTCAGGTCAATGGTCTCCAGTCTTTTTCTTTTATTCAGCTAATTGGATGATAATCTGTTTGGATATAAACATAGAGTAACCCTGCTGTCCTTGGCAGAGTTACTGCAGACTCACGCTAGCCTAAATCCAAGAGCAACATTCTACCCATTATTAGTCTTCCCACTACCCGAGGTGTTCCCAGTGACCCCGACTGACCAGTGACAGACACCGTGAATACTGGAAAGCATAACCTGATTTGCACATGCAACAGCCCAAGCATGTTTTGGGAGATCTCTAATACTCTGCTACTCCGGAATATGTTTTCTTGGGTGCACAGATGTGTTAACTTCTGAAAAGCTGCTAGGGCTACCCTTCATATCACTACTTAGACAATTTTCTAAAAAAAAAAAAAAAAAAAAAAAAAAAAAAAAAAAAATGTACAAACAAATCAGACATGATATTGAAACAATTAAAAACTCTGGGCTAGTAATTAAGAGATCCTAGCATTATGCCACTTTCTTGAAATCCTAGCTAATAAGGAAATTCAGCTTTCTTAATAAGCAGCAATCAGGACCGCGCATTTTCAAAACAATTTCAGCCTTCCAGCTCTGATCACAGAATTTACCATTCCTGCAAGATGTAAGCTGCCAAGAAAAGATAAAATCCTACATTTCCAAGCTAAGTTTCTCAGTAGGAGTAGAAAGAAAACAAAGCGTTTTTCACTGTATAAAGAAAAGACGAAAAATATAGGCGTATACGTGAAACTGAATTGCTAGTATTCATATAAACAAGGCACTAATTTAGCTTTGATTTTTTTTAATTCACCTGCAAAATGGGAAAACGCCAACTTCATTAGATTGCTCAAGATGACTATTTGAAAAGTACCACACAAATGCCAATCACTCCTAGTTTCAGGCATATCAAGAGAATATAGTTATATTAGCTTTTTCCAGTGAAAACCTCAGTAAGCCTATAAGTATATAGGAGGCAAAAACTTCATAGTGTATTGTCAGAGAAGAGATTTGTTAAGAAATACAAAGGGTGGACACCTCAGGGTAAGAGCCATCAAGAGAGAGATGCACCCAGCCACATTCTGCACTCTGCAGCTTTTTCAACCTCAGGAAACAATTAATTAATATTTGTAGAGTGCTTTTGGAAAGGTCAAGCACTGTCTAAGTAATAAATGTTATTGGTATGAAAGGGAGATGGAAAAGGTTTTAAAGTAGTTGAAAAATAGATGCTCTTAGTTTCAAAAGACATTATATATTCTTATAGCAGAACAGATATTTGTTCTTAAGTTTTTACCCATCTTACTTTTACTCATAACTCAGTTTACAAGGAAAAAAAAACTTAAATAATCAAAATGTAAACCAATATTTAAGATTGTCACTGCAGTGGAAATCTCTCAACAAAACCACTAGTCAAACGGAACACACAATGACTTTCACCGGGCAGTAGCAAACACCTTTATCATAGAAATCATGTATGCAAAAGAACTGAAGTTTATGTAAATATGTACGTTTTACACAGCATATAAGCACAAACACAGCACGTGTTACATTTGCTCAGAATCTTTTTCAGAAAAAGAGAAGCAAGTCTACATTCAGTGTCAGACTGTCCATTTATTAACAACAGTGGTGCTGCTGTCTTTTCTCCAAACCCTCTCCTGGTGCACAGCCAAACAGGTTCATCCTGAAGAGCTGCAGCTGCCCAACTGTCATATGGCCACAGGAGCATCACTCCAGGCCAACAGTCCTATCGTCATCCTCTGACGCACTGTCAAGCTCCCAGCACACAACCCACAGACATACCCACAAAACATCACTCGGTCCTTGACACCAGATTTCTGCCTCCGCTCCCCGCAGGCCCTTAGTGCTGTCCCTTGACCTATATCACTCGCTGGCTATGTGCTTCTATGAGGGCGTATTTCCATTGCTGATGCAGGCACTGAGTCCTGAGGATCCCTTTGATCTTTTGCTATAACCAAAAGTGGAACACAGTATTGATGCATTTGATAAAAACCATCCCAGGAGTTTGTCTGCTATACCTGAGTGGGCACAAACAAGGACAGTCCTTAGAACAGGGCACCCTCATCCAACTCCTTCAGGCATCACGACACAACCAGCCTCTCAGTCAGCAACTAGTGCTCCCACTACAGCCTGTTCCAGTAGTTGAAGCTGATGGACACAGTACAGACTTCAAACACACCCTTTCCTTGCAATACACTAGATATCGAAGGTTCAGCTTCTCCATAGATGGAATATTTTGTGGTTTCATTTTTGTCATATTTCATTAGCATGGATTTTCATGTGATTAGGTATTAAATAACATTTTTGATAAAGAAACAATCATGAGGGGATGGGGAGTTTTATGCCTCCAAGTCATTAAAATATTAAACTTCCCACTACGTCATTAGCTGTGCATGTCTGCTGAGTCTTTAATCATATGTTGAAGAACAAGAAATTGCAGACATGAAAACCACATGAAAGAAATGGCATCAGTCCAAAAGGAAATAATTTATCATCCTAAACTATATAACTCAGTAGTAGTTTAATTATAGCTTGCCTAATTATGCCTTATGACACTAATCTATGACACTGTAGTATAAAGTCAACTGTCATACACACAAAGCCTGTATTAAAAAAAGGTTATGCCTGTGCTATACACAAGAATATTAGAAGTGCATTGTCAGCAAAGACACATGTCATATGTCCTCCATACGCTTCACCTCACGGAATGCTACCACGACAATCTTCTGAGGAATGCAGCTGCAGCAAAGTGACAGACACCACACAGTACACCTCAACTACCTACAAACATTTTTAGTTTGTTTTTCTCTCAATATGTTTATGTGCTTGAATATAACTCTTGGCATAAAGATTTTCTTGGAAACAGTGCTTTCCCCAGAAAAAATATTGCACACTACGCTACTAAAAATACAAAGCACTGTATTATGAGAGAATCATAGTGGAAATAAACAAACCTGGTTAAATTAAGATCTTTGTACGGAACACCTCAGATAAAAGACTAGTAAAGTTCACTCTTCCTCTGTGGGTTCAAATGTATGGGTAAAGCATTTAGATAACCACTAGAGTCCAAGAAAACATCCTTATGGAAACGTGTTCATAACTGTTTCAAGCCATGTAATGCACGCATAAAGCATCTTATAAAACTCCAGGTCAGCATGTAACCCCTATAGAAATACTAGGCAAATAGACTAAGATACAGGAAAGCAAAAATATTTCCCCCTTTAATCTCCAGATGATGATGGACTTTATTAAACAGATGCCGCCCATCTTTCATTTCAGTTAGCTGAAAGAACAAATTAGATGCACATTTTCACACTGAAAATGTGAATTCAATGCAAAGCTTTGTTTAACAACAGGCTTGTAGAGCAAAGCCTAAGCAGAGCTAAGCCATGGTCTCTGAGGGCTCCTCCTGGCACAGGCTCCTGTAGGACAGGGAGAGTCGGGAAGTGCATGCACCCTCGGATGGGAAGAACGGAAAGCCAGCAGATAGCAAGGAAAGCCGCTGCAGTGGTAGCTGGGGGTTGGACAGGAAGAAACATAAGTTTCCAGTTAGCAAAATCAATAATCCCTCAGCTTCTGAATTAGAAAAATGCCTGATTTTTTTTCATTCAGCATCCTCAAAAAAAACCTCAAGACTTGAAGCGTAGCCTTGCACAACGGAATTGCCAGCATTTAGAAAACCCACTTACGCTAGCGGGAGAAGCCTACCATGAGAGCTATGAACACTAGCTAGCCACGTGGACCATCCAGAGGACAGCCTGTGGGCCATACTGGGAACATGGGACACTTCCATCTGGCGCATCAGCCGGAGGAGATGCAGAACAGCTGCTCCAGCAGTGATCACAGCCCCAGCGGCTGCACACCTCTCGAACACAGTCCGGCACACAACATCAACACCGCTTCTGCAGCAGCCCGGGGGATGACGTGTGCTGCCAAGGATGCAAGGAAGCGCTTTTCAGGTCCTGGATCCCCCTTTTTACCCCAAAACCTGAGCCATCCTAGCCCTTAGGCCACATCAAAATAAGTTCCTCTAACATGGCTTCATTAAGGGCAAGTCATGTCTGACATAACCGGTGGGTTTCTATAACAGGGTTATGGTGTTAGTAGATACGGGAAGAGCACCTGGTATCTCCTACATGGACTTGTGCGAAGCATTTGACAGCGTCCCACATTACATTGTTGTTTGTAAACTGGAGAGACGCACATTCAATGGATGGGCCACTTGATGGATAATTGGCTAGATGGTCACACTCAAAGGCTTGTGGGCAACAGCTCGATGTCCCAGTGGAGGACAGTGACAAGGGGCATTTCTCAGGGTTGGTATGGGGAGCAGCGCGGTTTAACATCTTCATCAGTGATACGGACAGTGGGCTTAAGTTGCACCCTGAGCAAGTTTGCCAAAGCAGCACGCTGTGGAGGGGAGGGATGCCATCCAGAGGGACTTGAACAGACTTGAGAGGTGGGTCCATGCGAACATCATGAAACAGATTCTAAGCCAAATTTAATTCATTATACAGGCTTACAGAAAACAGCCTTCTAAGAGAAAGGGACGTGTATCCATATTTATTTTGTTAAGTCCCATGGAAACCAATTAAATTAATTAACCTCTCTCCATCAACTTTCTTATTAAGTCTGTCCTAGTGCACAACAACATTCAGATGGAAGGGGCTAGATCATTTTCCTGCTCTAAGCTGTAAAAAAATTAATGGGCAGAGTAATCAGCATGAGTAGTGAAATATGCTTCCATATTAATTATTATTTACTGTTAAACAGAACATACCTTGACTGTGGACCCTTAAAAACAGTCACTTCTTTAGTCCATCCATCATAGGCTCTTAAAATAAAATTTACCATGGGAAAGTGTGCATCCCAGGAATAACTGTATTATCCTCAGATTTTAGGGACAGAGCAACCAGGATGAGCATAGCTTCAGATCCCCCGTATAACAGTCTATACAAATTACTCCCTTCAAATTCCAAATTTTACGGATGTGCTTCTTGTACTTCCAACTGCTAAACTATAACTAAACACCACCCTATTTCACTAAGTGTCCTCTAACCTTCACTTGTATTTCCATATTTCTTTTATCTAGTTCCCTTTTTTTTTTCTGTTAACTCGAACAAGCAGACCTTGTTTAACCCCTTAGGGTAAAACATTTTCCAATTCTTGAATTAGCTTCCATCATTTTCTTTAAACCATCCACAAGCTGAGATGATATTTTTCAATGTAAGACACCAAATGGACTCACTCCAGCAAGCAGTCTTACTAACGACATTTCCAGCAGGAAAAACACCTCCTATAGTTGTGTTCCATACTCCCCCGAGCAGAGACATGTTGTGGCCTCATCCCCTGTATGAAATGGTTACACACTACTTCTGTAAGCCACTGGTTTTATAATGTAGTTTAAGGGTGACCTAAATCTTTGCTTCCCATTCATGCAATGTTTCATTTAGCTTATTAAAATGAACCCTGTACAAGTGAGTTCATCTTATTATGCAGTGCGGATCACTCTTTGAAATCTAATTCCTGTTATTATGTATACATTAACAATATTTTTGTTCATCTAGAATCTGAAAGTTTACAAACTGATTTTTGAAAAAGAAGTGATGCTAGTCACAGCCACAGTGCTTTTCACACCATTATCTGCTAAAGGGTCAAACTGTGACACACAGATGCTATGTAAGAAAGGGGAGATCAGATTGAAAACACAAATACCTCCGAGAGAAGATTTTTTTCTTCCTGTGAATAGAGCTGAGGGGCTAAAATACCATTAGCTGTAAGAAATCTCATGTTAATGTCAAGTCATGTTACAGAATCTGAAATTAATTCAGCTGCCTATCAATTGTTGCCATCATTTGAAACATGGAAGACAAGATCTCTCCTGTTTGGCCGCTTGGGACAGTGGATTATCCAAGTTCAACACACAAAAAGCAGCTCAGCAGCATTCCCCCAGCTCATGGAATGAGACTGTCAGCTCATGCAATTTGCATTATCCTGGGCACTGCACACATAACCAGCTCCCACCAAGACTTTCAGGTCTTAATTTCCACAACTGTAAACACTTAATTTGAGGATGCTTTGTGAATGCAGAACACTGACCAGGTGTGGCACAGCCATCGCACAAGTGCATCCAGACTGCACGCCTGCCTCAGGCACGGACAAGATCCAGTGTCCAGGAAGAACACAGATACAGCCCCTCAAAAATACTGCATCTCACTTCCAGTTTGTTCTGCACTCCCTTCAAAACATACAGACTTTTAACCTTCACCACATACTTAGGCATGAAATTTCAAGTTTACATACCCATTGCACAAAGAGCATGTTAGAAAATATGTATTTTTTTTAAACCAGTTACACTTAATTTCATTTGTCACAGCCTATGACAATCAATAAACACAGATAATACTTGATAATTACATTTTCTGAGCACTCATTCTTTCCATCAAGTTGTGTGAATAATTCAAATTAAGTACAGCCTTCTCTCTTAAATCCACAATGTGACTTTAAGGGATTTCCAACATGAGATTTAAAATCTTTTAGGTACCTATGCCTTACTGTACCTAAGCAGCGACATCACCAAATTCATCTCTTGATCTAATACTTCATTCCAATACAGCCTACAGGGCGGGGGTGGGGGGGGAGGGCGAATAAAAGCATACTTCAAACCTATATCATGAACCGAAAGAATTAGAAAGAAAAATCCAAAGAAGCAAGAGTTGCTGAAATGGTGTATTAAATTGACTTTAAATATTTAAAATATTTAAAATATTTTAATAAATTATTCATTGAATATTTAAAAATACAAAATCTGAGGACTAATCCCTGTATCTGTAGATTATTTTCTTGCTCTCCATCACTTGTCTGGTCTGTGCCTTCTAGGGAAGGGTGCCGAAAACACAGTAACAGCCTGCATTACTTATGGATTTCGGGAGAGATTAACCCAGCTTTTCAGTAATGATAGTATTTTCTCAAAAGCCCGCGGAGGTCATGACTAACTTTAATGACATATTATTTATTACATTCAGGACATTGACGAAGTGTGACTTAGATGAATGAGGTACTTCAGCACACAAAACATAGTTGGGAATTGTACACCTCACTTCAGAAGATGTCAGCTTGTTCCTCCACAGTAATCACAAGTTATCATATTCCTTTCAACCCGGCTAACCCCTGCACACCACAAAGCAGGCCAGGACCTGCCAGAGAGCTGTTGTCTTGCTGGAGGTGTGTGCCGTCTCCCCCGTCCTGTGCTTTCAAACCCAGCAACATCTCCCCAACATTCAGAAACAGTGAAATGCCAGATGCAGCTCAAGGCTGAGCACACTCCAGAAAAATGGCTAAGGGTCCAGCCGTTTACACCGTATAGATTTGGAGAGGCAGTCGGCTAACACAGGTACAACCAGCCCCTGAGCACTGAGATGCCAAGGATGAATGAGCTGGACATCAGGCGGTTCCTCTTGCTGGAACAGACCTAGGAGACCCATTCCTTGTGAAAACTTCACTGTGCAAGCTGCTGTTTGCTGGGCTGAGCAAGCAAAGCAAAGGATCTGAAGATCTGCATCCTTCTGGTGAAACAGAACACCCACATGCTGCTCCATTTGAGCAGACAAAGCCCAAAAGAGAGACATAAGGTAAAAACAGCATAAAAGGCTGTAATATACAGGGAGCCTGTCAAGCTGCTCACAATATATCCTTACGGGGAACGAAGGGTAAGCACCAGGACAGATGGCAGAAACTTTTAAAGCCTACCGGTGGTTTGGTTTTTTTTTTTTCCTTCTGTAATCAGATGTAGCTGTAGAGATTAGCACAACATAGTAAACAGTTTGAGGATTACACTGAAATTCATCTCTGTATATATCTACTCCTCAACAAAAAAATAAACAAATACGAAATATACTCTGTTTCATCCCCAGCCAGGATAAGATTTAAATTTCCATCAAATCTGACTTCTCTAGCAAATGCCACTCAGTAGGAAAACCCTCGGGGCATTAAACAGCCAAGGCGAGGCACGTAACCACTCCATCCTAGCACCGCACAGTCCCCGTGGGTCTGCAATTGATTCTGAAAACATTGCACCCTTTAGAAAATTCTTCCCAGAATGACATGACAGGCTATGACCTGGCATTCATTACAGGAAAAACACCTGTTCATTCTTCAGGTATTGATTAACTAATGGCAAAATTCTAGTTAACAGAAGGAAAAGTATAAAAGGAAATTAAAAAAAAACACACACACACAGAACTTATGGCAAAATATCTGGCATCTTTCCCTTAATACCACTAATGTATGTATAATATTACTTTATTCAGTTATATTGACCTCACTAGGAGAATACTTTTGAGTAAAGATTGTAGTACAGGGAATAAAGAGAATTACATTTTGTTCATAATACCTTTTGGCTTGGGAATCCCAAAGACATCTAAGCAGCATATTCTGGTTAATTTACTTTGATATGTAAAGATTAACTCCAGGGAAATAAAAATAATACATTCAAGGATTCTTTCCACCACCCCTGTAATTGTTTCTATTGTCAGAGTTTCATTAAATCCTTCTGGTAAAACCCTAAGTATTATAGGTCTGCAGTATTCAAGATAATGAAGTAGCCCATGAAAAACTTGCCTGAATAACAATCATTCATAATTGATAAATTACAAAAGGTCTTTCTAATACACATACACAGTAACCAGGGTGCAACTGAAGAGCAACATGAACAAGGCAAAACTATCCCAGTGCCAAGGCAAGAATCCCAGCTTTGAAAGACACTTCACCCTTGGGTCACTTTGTTGGACCCTGCAAGCCAGTTTATCTCAGCTGAAATTTTCATTCCAATAAACAGGTGCATTTTCTGCACACAAGCTCAGCAAATCATTTGACAGGAGCACAGCAATGCACACCCCTCTGACAGAGCAAACCAACCTCATTCATGTATAAACACGCGCTTGAATTATCACTACAGTGCCCTGCCCAAATTGTTTTCCAAAATAAATAACCACACAAGGAGGTTTTTGCTGTTGTTACTGTGCCAAACACTCACAACATATCATTATTTTTCATGGTCACTCTCTTCAATATTTATTCTGCCTGTTGTCTACCATAAACTGTGATCATCTACAGCTCTGAAACACAATATGCTTTCTAAATCTTAGCGCAGACTGAAGTACTGAAACTTACTGCTCCATATGTCTGTTAAGCTTCTCTTGACACAAAGACTCCCTTGATTTATTTCTAAGCTCATTTTCTACTACAGCAACAAACCACTTAAAACACTTTGGTAGGATTGCACATTATTTGAATACAAATATTTGGATTTTGCATTCACCCCTAATTGGTGTTTTGCTATTGCACAGGAAAACAGATGCCTCTACCTGAAGTTTTCTCCTACTTCTCTTCTTTTAACACACCTCCTTAAACCAGAGATACCACAAAGATGTTGAATGGGAACAAGAGCGTAGTTTCCTAGTTTTCCATCTTCAGCTGGGTATCTGTAACTGGGCTCTTTACTTCAGTTATTTACACTATATGGCCAGCCCCATACACAGTACACTATGTTGGCATGGTTTCTGTTCTACCAAGTACTTAGGTGCATTAGTTTAAAGAAAATCCAATTAATCTGCACCTTCTGGACTGTAGGGTTTGTTTGGGCTTTCCCCATCCTTCTCTGACAACAGACAACAAAAATAAGTCGAGTCTGGCCTTCTTGATTGTGTTGACATGTTTGCTGAACATCCGCGAAAACAGACTAACTTAAAAACACAATACCTGTTACCTTCTCAGTCAAAAGCTGAGTTTAACAAAAGCTTCATACCTGAAACATACTTCCTTGAGGACTTCAGGGAGGTAAGTATTAAAACCAAAACCAAAGCCAAATCTTCAAGTTGTGTAAACAGATCCAGCATGCGGGCTTAAACAAATCAATTCTCATCAGGCAGGCATCAGTCCAACACCCTGAAGGAGTGCTCCACCCTGCGCTTTTTGAAAAGCCAATATAAAAAATAACCCGGGGGAGGGAGGAACACCATAACCAAAAAAAATAAATCATACTAATAATTAAAAAAAAATAATCAACCTTAGGAAAGCCACTGAGGTTTTCTTCTCACATATCATTATAAGCACCAGATCTAACAAGGCGTAGTTACCTACAGATTTGCATGCTGTGGTTAGTTCATTTTAGTGTCTAAGAAGCTCCCAGCAGCCAGGGCACATCCACGACTCCTCTCAGGTTGACTGATAATGATCACAACAGAATGAGCTCGCCAAGCAGCTTTTCTCTCCACCAGAGAACTTACATGAGTCTCTCCCTCTCTCCTCCAGTTTCTCAAGACTTAATAATCCTTTACGCTTTAAGGCTTCTATTCTTTTGTCAAATAATGCTGGAAGGAACCAAAGAGTTCAAAAATAACTAGTGCAGATTAATATACAAACAATACACCAGGACAGTAGGATAGCAAGTATTGCTCCCATATAAAATAAGGATAAGCTATTTTCACCTCTTGAGTTTTCACCTATCCTCTGACGAAAATTTACCAGAGGTTTGCAGGCTTCCTTTTGGATTTCCAGGACAGAAAAGCAGTTTCAAGAGGAACAGAGGAAAACCAACAATATACCAAGGGAGAGGTGCTAAGGGCACTGTAGTTGCAAAGCGATGGCATTGCCTGCCCGCTCAGCCCGTGGGCAGTCCTGCTCAGCACAACAGCAGCTCCAAGAGACAGGGGTGTTGGGCTCCACGGAAGGAAGCAGCACTGTAACACTAGCTGAGGATGCAGACCTATTAGTGTACATCTGTGAACAGCTTTTAACTCCTTCCTCAGTCATTACTAAAAAAAATCTCCATAGATTTCATATACTTACCAGTTTTACTATCTAAATTAGAAAGAAATAGTGGTTTCTGAAAATCAGTAACAAAAACCTGGGCAACAAAAGGAGTTCAAACTCCTGTTTCTTTTGTTTCTTTTTTTCTTTTTCTAATGGGGGGAATTGATCCATCTTCACCGTCCTTTCAAGCCTGCCTCAAATTTTTGACTTGAAATGGTTGTTGAGTTCCTCACAGCTCCTCACAGCTCCTCACACATCTCTCAAGCTGTTCTGTGTCATGTCAAGTCTTGTTTTATTTTAACTATACAAACTCTCTATGACAAGGACTTAGTCTATATTTAGAAAACGCTGCATAAAGATATAGTGCTGTGTAAGTGTTTTACCATTTCTCTGGTGTTCAACATTTTGGAAGTCATATGCAAACTATAAGGAATAAAGAATCATTAACGTGAGTAGAGGATTGCTTCCTTTATGCATATTTTTTTCTTCTGACTATTTTCAAAGCTTACAGAATCACAGTAAAATAGCTACACTGCTGGACCTCAGTCAAATTCAAATGAAAGGATGAGTAGACAGAAACTCTAAAATTCTCACTCTTTTTCAATAGCAACTTCTTGCTTACCTTCTTCAATGAACAGTATCATCCTAAAGCCCTCTTACACTAAGGATACAAATAATGTGTGTACCGTTAATACACAGCTTTCACAAACATCTTGCTCACAACACATTAAACTCCTTAAAACCAGTATGAGCAGTATTTCTCCTTTTATTTTCTCCCCCTCGGTTATTACGTGTTTAGAGACCTGAAAGTACATTTCAAAAACTGTTGAACTTATGTTTGGATTTCACTGTACTAGAGCAAGTAAATAAAAGAAATCCTTTTATTCCAAAGCATTTGTTACTCCACATCTAGAGCAGAGTGTGACTTTCAACAGAAAGCACTACAGTTTACCTTCTTTGGCAAAGAATGTTTGTATTATATATATACGCATGCATGCAGTATTTACCCCAGAAAATTGACTCCTATGGTGACCAGGGAGTATTCTATTTCTCTGCAAGCAACTCACATGTTGGGTTAGCTAAAAACTTTATTCGAGTCTTATTAATGCCCTAGTCTTCACCTGCTAACACTCTCAAATTGAACTATTCTAGATATAAATTATATGTGTCTCTTGACAAAGAAGATTCGGATACATAATCAAGTTACTAGGCCCTAAGCTATGCCACATAAGGTGCTGTTGACATGCTCTTAGCTCATATCACACACTCAATGAAGGAAGTTCAAACTAACTTTTCTGCACAATAAAATACACACAAGCACAGTAGAGCTGCAGATCTGACAGCCTAAACCAGCCTTGTAGCTTCTGCTTCCCATGCCTGCCTGTTAAAAATTTACTCTGTAACAAACCCCATCATTAACAGACAATTGTATATTGCTTCCTTATTAAGGGCCATGAGCAAGTACCAAAGATGGGTGTGAAATTGGCCGACACCCCGCCACAGACAATCAGCTACCAAAAACATATTTATCCAAGATCAAGATCTTAAGATGAGAGCTTAGAGAGGATAGAGGTTACCTGGTGGCTAATGTGACTAATCCCTGAACTTCTTCCAACAGCCTTTCTGCGGTCAGCTGGAACAGAGGCACAGAGCTGGGAGAACCTAACAGCCCGTTTCTCTTTCATTCTCCACCAACTCTCCTCTACATCTTTTTTTTCCCCTCATCTCAGCAGATGCCCCAGAGTTCACTAGCTATAAAACAGATTAGCAGATAAAAAGAAGCCATTTGTGGTGTCAGTTCTTAGCAGCTGAAAAACTAATTTCTCTGTATTCTTTTTACCTCCTCCTCATCTACTCCACATGCACACTTAGCACAGCTCTCTTCTCAACTTCATTTTGAATCAGGGTTTTTCCAAATCTTAGATTCTTCCTCCTACTTTCCCATTATCCATCAACTTCTGAATATTTAAAATCCATGTAACTATTATAACATTCCTGATCTTTTTAGCCTCTGCTCCAGCTGGACTTAATAAAAACTCTAAATGCCTTATTTTCTACCTGATATTGTGCCCTTGCGTAACTGCCATTAATATAGAATAGGTACCTATAGGTACAGTACCGTTGATTTTCGGACACACTGAACTTGTATCAATTGTATTTGCAGAGTCTTGACCATTCTGGAATTCCTATTCCTACTCTTCTGGATTCCCAACTCCTTGTAAGAAAAAATTTTTATAGCCTAATTTTTAGAAGTAGTAAGAATTAATTATGTAACCAAAAACACCAAAACCATAACATGCATGCTAAGTTTTGAAAAATAAGTCCTTCACAAAAATAAATGCTGTACAAAGCCAACTAACAGACACTTATAATACTATTTAAGGGTATAATCAAGGCCTCATTAAAATCAGTAGCAGTTTGGCTAATACGGCCAACATTTCTCACAGAGCTTATAGCTACTATTTAAAAAACAGGTTCAAAACACTAACAAATTAGGATGCTTTAGTCTTCTACCCACAGTAGAGTCACTGCACTAACTATAGTTACAAAACACTAGAGAATTGACACAAAACAAAACCACACCATTTTACACCTCAGAGTGAGGGCAGAGCCTGTCATCACCTGTGAACCTGAAAGAACTTTGAGCAAGTTGAAATCACTTCACTTTAAGTACGGATATAGCCTATTACCATTTTCTGACAGTCACCTCCCTTCATCAATATACAGAGAAAAACACACTATTGTATCATTGGAGGAATCTGTTTACCAAGGCAGTTTATTAATATTTCTGAATCCTGCAAGTGAAATTAGCTTGTTAGCACTTTTATCTTTACAATATATAGGTTAAGTTCTTATTTAAAGCTTCTGTGTTAACAGCAGAATAAATACTATTTTTCTTGCACAGACTGAAGTAGTAAGTACGATGGCAATTAATACAGAAAATGAAAGGCGGTCTTATTCTTGCCATGACTGTTATTCTATTTCCATTTTACCTGAGCCATAACACATTCAGTTAGTCATCAAGAATTCAGCCTGCAGACTTTGAAGTTATAAAACCTGTTAAAACAGTCACCAAGGCTCTCATTCAAATAAGTAGCAGTTCTGCCACTGGCTTAAATGGCCAAAACTTCTTTGAGAACCAATAGCAAAACTTTTCTCTTCCTCTCTCCACACCACTAATACAGCAATAAAAGAAAAGAAGGAGCAGGAAAGAGGCCCAAAACCCAAAATAACACAAGTAAAAACAGATAAACAGAAAGCCAGAGCTAGAAATGCACTAGAATCAATGTATTTTCAGAAGCAACATTTTGTACTACAAAAACATATAAGCAAAGAGTGTTTTTTCAAGCTTCCCAGCAGTCTGTCACAACTGGTTCTTCACACTGGAAGGAGCTGTGACCCTCAGAGCGTTACTGACTGAGCTGGAGCTCAAATTCCTGATATGCTAGAGCATTATAAAAAATTAAGTGGTATTTTCTTTAATAATGTAAAAGTGTCGTTACATTCTAGGAGTACTGACCTGCTTTCTCTCCAACTCAACAACAAAACGAAATCCAGGAAAAGCTGCTTCTCCTAGACTGAAAAAATAATTTGCTAGTAACTCATCTCCATAGAGAAAATGCTGCATAACTTTACACACAAATCCTATGGCAGGATCTGTAAGAAGTTTCAACACCTATGCCAAATTACCAAAAAAAACCCTATAGTAATACAGTCAATTCATTCAGATAAGACTGTGGGATTTCCACTTCAAATGTCTTTGTCACTTTATCTACTATTAAGTTTATTTTGACAAAATACTTTTCTCAGTGACTTGTATCTGTGTAATTCACATAAAAACCATACATTGACCTTATGCAAGCCTGGCCTTCTAACTACTCCAGATGGTTTAATCCAACAAAGCCATAGTATTTTCCATGAACCATCATGAAAGAGTAGGAATTGGTCCAGACTGAGCAACATCTCTTGTAGTTTATGAAACACTCCATCTAGTGAACACAAACATTGCTAAATTCGAGTTGTTCAACCTCCAGCCATTAACTACAAAGGCATTAAGCTTGAATGTGGAGGCTCAAATGTGAGGCGCTAGGCTTGAGTCAGGAAGAAGTCCAACCATCTACGTACGGCTTACGCAGCACGAGAGATCGTGCTCTCACACAACCATATGCTGAGGACACAAGATGCTTTTTCAGCATCTTCTGTGACTAACAGACTTGAACGCCAAACACTATTTCTTGTAACACAGACACAGGCCATACCCTACATGCTGATCCAGGTCATCCTTCTGGTCCGGCTCTCTACTCAGGCCCGCAGCAAGCTATCCAAAAGGCAGGCCCTGCTCAGGCCAACAGGCACCAGCTATTCCAAAAAGTCCTGCCAGGGACTACAGCCAAGGCTACAGGACTTGAGCCTGCGGGTTGACAGACAACCTGCCATTGAACTAAACACCCCCACCCAACTGCCCAAGGAAGCTGCTGCACGCCATGTCCCTCCAAGCCCAACCGGGGAAGTTCTTCAAACTACAGGAACTGTTGCACTCCCGACTTCAAGGTGTAAAGGAAGCCCAATTTGCAGCAAGTATCTCTTGTTTGTATGACACACTTTCAACAGACCCTGGACAGCCATATATCACCTTTCTCCTGAAACAGTGCTGCCTATTCAGGGGATGTTGCTCTGAGTAATAACTTCAGGGTGAAAAGAGTCATCATCACATCTGCAGGAAGGCTTTCTAAGGCTAGCAATTCCTCAGGGTTATTCCAGGACTGAGTCAGCCCTTTCCATTTCCACTTCTAAGAAAACATTCTTGCAATATTTTTACTGTTTCTGCAATAACTCTCTGTCCTACTGCAGCCTCAAAAAACACAGCTAAAGCAAGCCTCTGCCGAGATGATCACCAATCCTAAATATGTCTATGTACTGTTATTACTTTCAGCTACATAAACACAAATATTGCTCTCCTTTACACCAATTGCATTTGTACTACAGAGACACAATGAGAAGTTGTAAAGAGGACGAGAACCCTCCTGAAGGATTAGGCACAATGTCTTCGCTATCTAAGCTTTTCCACTTCATTAATATTTCACTTTTATATATTCCTCAGCTGCTTTACAAGATGTTCCTTTCTCTCCTTCTTAAGTATGAGCAAGGAGAATTGTTTGAAGTAACTGGTAGACCGTGCCTCACATCCCCACCTCCATACCCCCTGAGAGTTTAACACTTCAAGTGCAGTATATACTAGATAGAAAAACACAGCTGGCATAGGAAAAGATTAGAGGCAATTCTGAGTCTTCCTTCTAGTTACACTCAACTATAAAGGTGTGCAACAAGAAAACGTGTACGCCAGTTTGTCTCTATGCCAAGACACTGTTGTCAATTTCAAACATGAAACAGAGACATGAAGCTGGGGGGGTGTGCCTTCTCTGAACTACTCCATTCCTTTGCAAGACAACTCACTGCAACTTTATTTTCCTTGCAAAAAAAAAAAAAAATGGACAGTAACCTCTTTCAGCCAGGAGAAACGACACAAAAATCTATCTGGAGGAAACGTGGGATTTTCACAAACCTCTTCCATAATAAGCACTACCACCACCATCTGCTCCACCTTTTCAGCATGCCATGCGGTTTTGGAAACACTGGCAGCATCCTCCGGCTGTGCCTCCCAATCCAAACCCAAAGCAAAGGCCACACATAACCAGCCCTACCCCACAGGTGAACTGCAGGTTGCTTAATAAAAACAGGCGGGGAAGAGAGAGGGGGAAATGATTTTAAGAAAAAAGCACACGCTAAAAGCCAACAAAAAAGCGTTCTGATCTTTTTCCCGTTCACCTGCAGCAGCGAGGCCAGGACCGACTCCCGGAGCGAGGTGCGGCGGCAGATGCTTCCCCACAACGCCCCGGGCCTCCCCCTCCCCGCCGCCCCCGCGGCCCCGGCCCGGGCACCTGCGGCCGCCCCGCCACAAAGGCGCTCACGCCGCTGTCCCCGTGCCGCTAATCCCCGCCGACACCGGCTCCCAGAGATGCGCTGCAGCGCGGGCAGCCGCACTCCTGCTCCTCCTCCTCCTCCTCCGCCGCCGCGGCAGCCGCGCCACGGGTCGGCGCAGGGCGGCCGGGAGCCGCCGCCCCGCCAGCGGGGAAGGCGAGCCCAGGCTCGGGGGGGCCGCCCGCGGCACCTCCGCACCCACCGCCGCGCTGCCCTCCCCGCCAACCGCCACCCCGGGGTGCCGCACACCCGCTGCCCGGGCCGGCTCAGCGCGGCGGGACCGCCCCGGGGGGGAACGCGTTACCTGGCTGGGCTCCTGCAGCGCCCGGGGCGCTCGGGGAATGGGGATCGTCCGAGCCCCCTGCGGCGCTGCCACCGCCCCTCTCGGCTGGCTGGGCGGGCGTCTTCCTCCGTCGCCCCCCCGCGGGGTGAATAACCCGTCCGGAGCGGCGGCGCCCCGGTCGGTCGGTCGGTCAGCCCTTCATGCTGCGGCCGGGCGGGTGCTCGCGGATGTGCGCGCGGGTGGCGGTTGGGCGGCGCGAGGGGCGGGCGGTTGGGCGGTGCTTCCGCGCGGGCGGTGGGGAGCGCGTGTGCCCGCGCGCGTGTGCGCGTGTCCGTGTGTGCGTGCGGTGAGCGCGTGTGCCCGCGTGCGGTGTGCGCGTGTGCCCGCGTGCGGTGAGCGCGTGCGGTGAGCGCGTGTGCTCGCGTGCGGTGAGCGCGTGCGGTGAGCGCGTGTGCCCGCGTGCGTTGAGCGCGCGCGGTGAGCGCGTGCGGTGAGCGCGTGTGCCCGCGCGCGTGCCCATTTGCGCGTGTCTCTTTAGTTTGCAGATGAGGAGGCTGAGGGGTGACCTTATTAATGTTTACAAATATGGAAAGGGGGAGTGTCAGGAGGATGGAGCCAGGCTCTTCTCGGTGACAACCAGTGACAGGACAAGGGGCAATGGGTTCAAACTGGAACACAGGAGGTTCCACTTAAATATGAGAAGAAACTTCTTCTCAGTGAGGGTGGCAGAGCCTGGCCCAGGCTGCCCAGGGGGGTTGTGGAGTCTCCTTCTGTGCAGACATTCCAACCCGCCTGGACACCTTCCTGTGTAACCTCATCTGGGTGTTCCTGCTCCATGGGGGGATTGCACTGGATGAGCTTTACAGGTCCCTTCAACCCCTGACACTCTGGGATTCTGTGTCCTCGCAAACCCTGCACCCCCAAAACCTGCAACCACAAGTCTGTCCCCCAAACCCTGTACCCCAAACCCCACCCTACCCAACCCTTCACCCCAAACACCTGCGCCCCAAGATCGTGCTACCCTAAACACTGCAGCTCCAAATCCTTCACCCTGAGACGCTTCTTTCACAAACTCTGCACCCCAAAACTCTGCACCCCAAATCCTTTCCCCCAAACAATGCGCACCCAAACCTTGAACCTGCAAACCCTGCACCCCACTGCCCTGAACACCTGAACCCTGCACCCCCAATCAATGCACTTACAAACGCTGCACCCCCAGGTCCCGAACACGCAAAGTGTCTGTGTGTGCGTGTCTGTGAGAGCGGGGAAGGCCCGCGTGTCCCCGGGAGCAGCTCAGGGCCACCCCGCTGTGTTCACACTCGCCAGCTGCTCGGGGATTTTCATTTTTTTCCCTTTCCTGTCTGATTTCACTTCCTCATCCTCTTTTCGGATGCCTGTTTTGTAATTACTCTGCAGTTGCTGGTCTCGGCTGCACCAGTTGCAGGGCAGGAATGACTCCCCTGAAATATTGGGTCAGGGCAGAGGTCAATTATGTGGCATTTAAGTGTAATTAATTAAGTTCTTCAATAAATTCAGAAAGAAAAGGTGAAACACAGGAATAGCTATGTTCTCTACAACTAATACTTAAAGAATATCATTGAGTTTTTCTTTCCGATTTATATAGAATCCTTCCTCCATGATTTACCAAAGCAAACTCAGTAAGGACACCATTTGACTAAAATGAGTGACAATACATGAGTGACAAACTGTAAATACGTGCCCTGTCCCCTCATAGTGCAAAAATTAACATGCCTAATTCAGTGAACGGAAGAAACATGTTGGCTTTGCAGACTGAAGTCTCCACAGAAGTGTGTTCTTCATTCTGCAACATCGTTATCCTGAAATTGAAGAACCCAGAGAAATTTTAATTATTAGGCTTATACAGAGAAATGCAGATCAGAATGGAGTCAATGGCAGTTTTGAAGAATTTTAAATAAAACACATTTCACCAAATACAGCTGCAACTTGATGGCGAGGAGGTTCTCCTGATGTTCTGAACAAGAATGGTGTGAGAGTGCAGAAAAATGCCAGGAAACTAAATGTTTAGAAACACACCTTGACAAAAGCTAAACTTTCAAACAAGTGTGTTCACCATATCTAATTATATTTCAATGTAACTCGGTCAATCTGTTCAGCATGTTTACAAGACTGTTGTATGGAATGGAATAACCAAAGCTAAAGGCGTTTCTTTCTTCTTGGGCCAGATAGTAAACATAAACCAGACAAAATATTCCACAGTCACAGGAAAGCGTGATGTGAGCAGCACACAGTAGTACCACAGCAGTGCTAAAGGGAGAGAAACAAATTTTGGTAACCTGTCATCCACATTTAAAAGGCAAAAATATTTCCCGTGATACAACCTCAAGAGTAGATGTTCATTACGGAAAGTACCTCCCTTCGCAGTCTGGGAATTTCAAAGAAGAGCCTGTGGTAACCAGTGTTCTACTGAGAGCTCGTTCAAAACCCAGCAAAGAACCTAAGCGTGTGCTGGATTCTGTGTGCGTGAGTCGTCTCCATGAAAACAAGGGTATCTGCCATCATTAAAATTATGGGTCTGCTTGGCCGCCCTATTAAGCTCAGCCAGCCTTGAAGTCAGAGGCAGGAGAATCCATGTTTTGCTGAGTCAAGGCTCTCCCAAGAGTCTTGAATCAGTTTTTGAACTCCACCTCTCACCCTCCTTGTCCTTGTATTCAGCAGACGATTCCCAGAACCTTCTGGTGGTTGACCCCGTCTCCCCAGCACATCTCTATAAACTGTTTCTGCCATTGCCCCGGAAGGTGAGTCTGTGATAGAGTGGCACTTCCAGACGCACAAGTGATGCTTCCAGCTTTGATCAGCCCAGTGACACGAGGAGACAAAAGCCCGCAGCCAGAGGTTGGGCAGAATAACGGCAGCTTTTCCTACTCCAGGTTTCACTCCAGTGCATTGAAAGGGAAAAAGAAATAAAAAAAAAAGCACAAAACATTGTAATAAGCTTAAGCATCAAGCAGCACCTGTTTAAAGTAGATTTGCCAGCTGAGACCCCAGCAAATAGCCCTGAGAACTACAGGAGGAACACTCATGGTCACCACACCCCAGGCCTGCCCAAGCACACATAACCTGATTCTCTTCTCTCACCAGTTTCGCACTGGTTTGGCCCCAGTGACTTCAGCAGGAATGCTCTCTGTATGACAAGGTATTTCACCAACATTTTCATTAGGTTTCGGTAGCACAATGAAGCCTTAAGAGGAAATTCCAGATTCAGAGATACGCGGATTCACCAGGACTGACATTCCCATTGCCTGAGAAACCAATGTCCTCAAAGTCACCACAACTGATATGTCTGATTCGCTTGCATTGTCTGTCTGCTTTTTCCATTCCCCCTCAGTCTCTGTTTATTCCTCGTTGCCTGATTTCACATGATGCCCCATGTTTGGTGCTGCCTCCTTCCTAATAGGAAGGATGTATTTTTTTTCAACACCTTTATAACTTTCTTCCCCCCAGGGTGGGCACAGAGAGAGATCAAATCAGACCTTCACAGGTGACCCTCGCAGCATGGAGTTTGGGGTTGGTCATAGCTATAAACAGTCCTTTTGGGGCAAACAAGATCCCTCTCTGTTTTATAGGAGCATTTTATGAGACTGAAAGGAACCGGTTCTGGGAGGACAGGTACGTATATCGAGCAGTGACTCACAACCCCAGGCAGAGGAGGCCTCCTGCACCCAATTGCTTCCACTCTTGAGAAACATCTGCTCAGTGGAGCATTGTCAGGCTAATCAATATGTATTGGTTTTGTATTGCATGCAATCATATCCGCTTACACCTTTGCAGCAAGGATTAATCAAGCGACCTTCCACTCGCCATATAGTGCCACGTATGTGCGATGTGCTGAATAAATACCATCACTGAAATCAGGCTGTTTGTTGAAAGCAATGAATTTTATCACGCTAACAATGAAATCTCAAAGGAGGCTGAGGTTCACTTAATCATAAGAGAATAGTAATCTGAAGCAGTTTTTAAACTAATGTTAATGGGTTTTGTTGCCTGCTTTTAAACAGGCTGTAAATTGATTTCTAGTGTGTCACGGGGCTCCCGCAGTGCCAACAGCCCCATGGCACCACTTTTTAGGAAGATAACCACCTTCACTACTGAGCCCAGAAAGAACAATTACAATTACAAATGGAGAATTTCTTATTAATTCAAAAAGATATATGCTTCTTATGCTTTCAAGATTTAGTTTATTAAAGGTTATTGAAAGGTTATTTGACTGTCTCTGTGGTGAGATAACTAACACGAACTTACCTTTGATGAAAAATCTCCAGTTTGGCATTAAAACAGATGAATCCCCCTGCCCTTGCTTTACTCCTTGTTTAGTCTTTTAAAACAGCTCACATTTAGCTATTAATATTTCAGACAGTTAATACAGGTATTGTGATTGTCCATTGCTGGGAACTGTGGTGCCAGTGGATCTATAACTGTACCATAGAACGGCAACAGAAAGATTTCTGTTTAACAAACCAGCTTTGTGAATACATTTTTTTAGCTGGTCCAATTTCAAGCACTGCAGACATGCAAGCTTTGTGCTTTACTGTTATTAGTATTATCAAAACAGCTTTAATATTCGTATAAATTAACTTAGTGGTATAATTTGTTTACATTTCCGTATAGAAACATGCCATAACTGGAGAACGCAGTTTTGCATAAGATTAAACATATTTATTTCAATGTTTAACTGGCAAAACTTGGTGAAAAAAATCAAACTCCTAACTAAGAGGGATATTTCCCCAGTAAAACTTGTGCACAGCAGCTGAGGATCCAATCCTGCAGCAAGTGTGGGAACTCCTGCTTCTCCATTGCAATGCCTGAAGCTCCACATGGACACACAAATCCACAGGACTCCAAAGGACTTGGGGTTTGTGTTTTCAAACAGCAGCTAATAAAAGCATCCAATGGCTGCCCTGTGTGTTACACGCCTTTTCATTTGGACAAGACTCCGCACAAAGTCAGTTCCACTGAGCTCTTTCACTTGTGGTACCCCCATGGCATAATATTTTGGTTCTCCAGGCTACAGGGGTTTATTTGTTTGTAATGTGGCTGTTGAGCTTTGTATTCTTTGTACTTAAATTGTGGAAATATTTTGGTTTGTCTGGGGATTTTTAAAAGGTTATTTTTATAACATTTACATGTTTGGTAAAATTGAAGTTGACAAGCATTCTTTTGAGCCTTGTTATTTAGCCATTGTACAAAATGGGAAGAGGAAGGAAACCTGCTGAAAGGGAAAACTGTGTTTCTATTTGAAATAGATTGAGTGCTAGTAGAGAAAACATAGTCTGAAGGTGGTATTTTGCACCAGAAAATAGAGGATTAAAAAAGAATAATGTATGCCTCATTTTATCATAACTGCGGCTCTAATGCATCATCACAGCAGGAGCTTTCCCCAGTACCACTGAACCTGGGGGTGCTGAGCAAATTCTGCATTTAAGTCTCATTAATTAGGTTTGCCTTAGGCCTAAATAGCACCCAAAGTTGTTCAGTTAGCATGGAATTATGAAAGTTTTCCTCAGACGTTTAATGAGCAGCAACTTTTCCGCTTCGCAGACAAAAGGCCATACATGAGACAAAGAGAGGGGTAGATACATCTGAGACTGTGCAGAGCAAGGGAGAATGTTTGGGTGTATACATTAGTACATGGAAATGTATAAAGTGCATCTGTATATGCAGTGTAACACTTAAGAGACCAGTTAAAGGCTCACAATTGATAGTGACCTTATAGAGAACACATTTGGTTCTCTACTTCTTTAGCTTAGTATATTTAAAAAAAAAATCTGCTAGTAAGAACATCTAGTTAAATTTTAAATACTGGTCCAAGAATTAGTATTAAAACCAGAAAAATAATGTCACATATTATTCAACTGGTTTGTACAGTCTACAGCCAGCATCTTGGAAACACTCAGAAAAATGTATAAGCTCATTCAGTTACTGATGTCCTTCCATGCAGCCTTTCAAGTTTGAACATTGGTTAGAAGGGTCTATCCAGAAAAAAATACATAATAACTTGTGAGTCCCCTCAGTGCATTATTTCTGTATATCCACTATGTAACAGTCACACAGGGAAGAATTTGGAAAGCTGTACATGGATGATAGCTGGTGGTTTTTCAGGAAGGGAAAGGACATGGTCTTATAAAACATCAGTTCCATATTCCCTCGAGCACAGGGAAAAGTACATTAGTTTTCAGATCTTTAGCAGTCACACCGACATGTACCAGACCTTGAATGCATGCAGAACAGTGATATACTCAAGTAAAAATTAAAGCATTTAGGCTTAACTACCCATTTGAATGTTTTTAATCCTGGAGGCAGACTCTTTATGGGCTACTACAATATGTTGTGCCTGAACACTCAACAAGCACATTCCTGTGCCCTGAGGCTGCAGCTGGAGGGTGGACATCAGAGCCTAAATGAACCGATAGTGTCCCATTGGAAACCCCTTGCTCAGCTGGGGTTAGAAGAGAGCTTTCTCAATCTGATCCTCTTACCTTTTCCACAGCAACGGCCTCTGTATTTGTTACCACCTGCAATACACTCTCAGGCAGGCACGTGTAAATTTTACAGGTTTTATAGAGTAACACTTGCATGGAAATGTACAAATTTCGTACCAAAGTCTGCAAGAGGTTGCTGCCTTGGCTTTTCACTTCAGTCTGCTCATGGTACCACGAGGCTCCAGCACAGAAGGCATCAAACCACGAGCTCTCACAACACGCAATCCAACCAAAATGCGAAGAAATACTAAGATGCATCCATCTTCTACCATGCCTATATCCATACGTGGTATTTATTAAAGAGATTGCATTGCATTTTCTTCATTCAAACATCTTACTTTAAAGTCAGACTCCCAAACTCTTCTGGTCTCTCTTAGAGAAGGACAGTCACTGAACTTGTGTTGTGATTCTGATTTAAGTGCAAGGTCTGCTGCTAGCGGCTGGCAATCTACTCTGCTTAATTAATTTACTGGGCTTTGGCTCACATCCTAAAGGATATTTATTACTCCATTACATACTCTATTATTACACTGTGTTATTGCTATGAACACCATGAATACCCGTGATGCACAGCTCTATCGCAGTATGAGAAAAAAATCAGCCTGCTTCCCCTAATATAGAAATGCTCCGTGTCGCCTCATGCACTGAATATTTGAAGAGGCTCATATTTTGGCTCAGGTCCATGAAGCACGTATCCCTTTCTAGGGAACATACATCTGGAGGAGAGGATCTATGGAAACAGGACAATCTGTTATTCAGCAAAAGGCACCAGTCCCTGCAACTGCTCTTCTCCTGGCGACGTTTCTTTCCCGGTTGACAACCGGTGTAAGTGACCTGAAGGATGACACTAGAAAGGTTTGTTAGCTTCATCCTGGGTAATTATTTATGCTATTTATAGTCACATAAATGTGATAACTTGCATTAAACAGCCACATTTCCAGCAGTGTGGGTTTCAAAAGCGCTAGAAAGCACAGAAGCGCAGAGGATTTGGGCAGAAAGGCACCAGGAATTTGGGAGGTTCAGAAGTGCCCAAACATTGCCAAATACGTACATTTCACAAACAAGTCAATAAGAACAACTATTCAAAATACAGAACTTTATATATAGTGATAATAATTCACACATCACAACATTTCCTGACTTCTATATCCCTATTTACTCTTCCCCTGAGTATCATTTTATATTTATCATGACAATCTTTGAATCATATACAGATAATTGGCTCCTCCTAAAATATATGTACAGACTAGCCATGAAATAAACACAGACATTTGTTACCACCTCTGATGTTGAGGGTTTCAGATTACTTTAACTCATCTGTGCCTGGACCATGGACAATTAAGTGCCATTGGAACGGACATGAAATAAAAATGGAAATCAAAACCTGAGTCTTGTAGCAAGTAAAACGTGGCAGTAGATTAAATGTGTTCCTAAGGACACACACAAATGCAGCAGTAAGTTATGCCTCAACAAGCAGCATGGATTTATGTCCCTCGATGCATCTCTCCTCAATAAATATATTTGATAACTCTATTCATTAAATTATGATATTCATTAAATTATTTATTTTCTTTGACTGGATCTTATATCTGAAGTTATTATATCTAGGTTTATTTCTGGCAGAAATTGTCACTTAGCCTGTGTTTTAGCCCAGGTCATCTTTGAAAAATTTGGAGAGTACAGAAGTCAGATATTCTGGAGAATACATAGGAACTAGGGACTTAAATCCTATTAAAACACTGGAAATTATATACTAGCTCCCACAGGCTTCCTCACATGTTCCAGGGATGTGCTCTTTAAGACCACATTTTCTTTCGAGTCTATATGAAAGATTTATTTTATAAATAGTAGGACCTCTGAACAATACCAACTGATGCCAACGTATTTTATTTAGAAATTATAACTATTATCAGCCTTATATAAGACCACCAGATTTCAGCCCTTCTAGAGAATATACTGACTTGGTAAAAGAGAAAGCCTGCTATGGAAGCCAATGGGCAAATATATGTATATTTTGCTAATACTTGAGAGAAGAACACAAACTTGTATCTGCTGAACTTGATGGCAAAGGTCCCAGTCATTTTAATGAGAGGAGCACTGGAGTCGTCTCAGTGGGTGAATTATCTATAAGCACAGCACTAAACATCCCCAGTGTATAGATGCTGCTTATATTGAGAGTCCCATGAGTTTCTTCCTACCTCTACCATAAAGAGGATTCAGGCATTAGCTGTTAGGAACAGAGCAGGGCTTGGAGGTGTGTATTTTAAAGCATCTATTGCATTAATTGCTGGAACATAAAATCCAGATGGAAGGACTACTAGTCTATAATTGCTTCAAAAAGAGAATCACACATGTTTGCGCCCTGATTTAAACACTTAAAAGCAGCTCAAGAAAACAAGCATTGTCTGCAGAAAGCACCTAAAGTTACCAAACTGCCATTTCTTAGAAGTGCTGCTGCAGTGGTAGAAGTAGCAATAAAGATGAAATACTAAAATTTGTTCTTCTACAATAAAGGCTTTTTAACAAAAAGAAGATACAAATTGATTTTTCCAAATTGTACATATTCTAAACCTACAAACACATAGAGCAGAGGGAGAATTTCATCCTATTTCAGCTTTCACCACCCAGCTTTTCCACAGAGACACGACCTCAGGAGCATCAAACAGAACAAATGATTTCTTATTTACACATGGAGAAATGTGTCTTTAAAAATTACTTAAACTTGCCTTCAAAACGCATGCAGAAATCTCTGAATTATCATCGATATTACTTGCTGTGTCTAAATAAAACTCGCTGCTAGGCTCAACTATCAACACCACTCTGCTTTAGCTTTTAAATATGTGTGAAAAAGAGAAGAAAGACAGCAGAAGTGCGAATGTAATTGTTTGGTGCGTGTGAGAGGCAGAGAGGAGGCGGCAGGCGGGCGGCAATGGGATCGCTGGGCTTTATACAGCTCTCTTTCCCACACCCTTTATAGCAGAGAACAATTACAGATGTACATAAAGTCATACTGTTGATTGTATTGGTCTAATATTGCTGTTACATCTCTACTGAACACTATTTTCACTATATTTTTCCCTGTCCCCAATGAGGAGAGCTGTGGATGTGTCTGGCCCCACACCACCCAGTATGGCAGTTTGCCAGTGGAGAATGACTGACTTCACTTCAAAACATTTTCTGTTTAATTAGCATGAAGGAAAAAAAAACCCCAACATACACATCACACACCAACAACCCAATTATCTAAAAGGACCATGCTGGTTCTCTTCACT
The DNA here is from genome assembly GCF_036013475.1 of Columba livia. NCBI lineage: Eukaryota > Metazoa > Chordata > Aves > Columbiformes > Columbidae > Columba > Columba livia. The sequence continues at coordinate 76,159,347 of NC_088605.1, read as the reverse complement.
GTGAGCAAAATAATGCCACCGACATCCTCTAGTGTAGGAAGATCTGGGTTGTTTTATCAGAAGACTGATCAGATATTTAACAGCTTGTTCTTAGAATAACAGGTTTGGCTATAAAACCCTGAGTTCTGTAACTAGGGGTATGCTGTATTAGAGTTTGAACCCTGAAACCCTGGGTTTGGTCACTTCTCCTGCAATCTTAGTCCCAAGGCTGCTGCCCGCACCTTCCCTGAGCCCCACATGGCTCCCCAAACCCTCAGCATGGCCCAGGCAAAACCCCTTGAAGGAATCAGGACTTGAGAGCCAGCAAATAGGTAGAGAAATCCAAAGGGGGTTTATCCTGAACACAATGCTAATAATAGAAACACAGGTTTTTGGGAATCCTTCTTGGCTCCAACATCCTGTATCAAAAAATCAATTTGAAAATTACCTTTGACTTCGATGTTGGGTCCTCTGCAATCTTTTTGTTTCTTGAACTTGAACTCACTTCATTTCCACTTACATGAACCTAAGTACACATAGAAGTTAGACTGAGGTCTGAAACTTTTTGCGGAATAGTTCCTTCCATTCTAATAAAATGCCTAAAAATACTATTTCTACATGTCATATATAAGCTAGTCCATTGATTTATGATTAGTGTATAATTTGAAATGCACACTGAAATGTTTTACTTCTACAAGCCAGAGGCAAAAAAATTCATTTATTTGCAACAGAAAGCTTTTTACATCAATAGAATATTATGTGTTGCACATGTGTAGAAGTCCATATCTCTTACACTGGTCTATTCCATCTACAGGCAAGTGCAGTAGCTCATGGAGCCAGCATCCAGTTGTCTCTTTGTCAAGATTCCTTCCAGTGAACACATCCAGAAGAAACTGAGGGAGACCTCAGCCCTGCCAGCATGTTTGTCAGAACAATTTCTCTGAGGAGTAAATCATAGGGAGTCATATTTTTGTGAAACAGGCAGGACAGGAACATGATGCTTTAATCACAAGCCATTGGAAACCTCCACCCAGTCCCCACTGGGCAGGAATCATTGAGGTCAGAAGGGATCTCAGGAGGCCATCTGGTCCAAGCCCCGCTCTAAACCGAAACCTCAGCTAAGAGCTGCTCCTCTGGAAACAGACTCAAAATCCTATTAATATGCAAATTATTATTCCAATAAAGAAAATGCAGGACAGAACATCAGTGAAGATGATTATGATAAAAAAAATATAGGCACAATAAAAAAGAGCATGACTCAATACCAGACACCCCAACACACAACAGAGCTTGTGATGTGGTAGAGCTTGGAGGGAAAAGCTGTGACTAACCAACCTCCTTCCAAGCTGCCAAAAATTCGGAGGAAAGAAAGAAAAAGGATCCAGGGGGAAGTTTATGTGGAAGTTAAACTTCCCTTTTCCCTTCAGTCACAGAGCTCAACTCCACAGTGGCCAGTGACTAAGGGGTGGCGACTCACCAGTCACACCTACAGCCAGACGGAGCTTCAACTCTGAGCCGAATCAAACTGCTTCACGGCGTTACCTTAGATGAGTCAGCTCATCATCTGGTTTCACAACTATTCCACCTGGATGCCTGAAAATCTGAGGTTATTTGATACGTAATGCAGTTGTCAAAAATAAATATTCAAGAGAATTTGTTGTGTCTGATCATTACAAACTAATTAATAGGGAAAGCTGGTCCGGTAGCTAAAAGGCTGTTTTCCCAAAAGGGACAATGAGTAGTGCTGAAGTTTTGGCATGGCTTCGGTGAATGGGCTGGTCAGAGAGCTCTGCTGACATACAGCCACGGGAATCTGTGCCGTCTTCTGCCAGAAATAAACGTGCTTTGATCTCTTCAGTGAATAGACCATGTGAAGCACCGGAGAACCAGATATTCGAGTTTGTCCACCTCCTGGGAAACCAAACACCATCTCTTTGACCCAAGCAGCTCCTCTCCCTGTGGGAGAGGCCAGACGTGGTGTACAAACAAGTGCTCGGGTGGAGAGGAGGGTCCTGGCCAGCACATGGGCTACACAGCTGCCTTGCCAGCACTTGCCACCTCCTACCAGCACCTCCCTGATGTGCGAGTGTCCAAGCACAGTTTCCGACCATCCCGCTCCTTCCTTCACCCCAGGGTGTGGGTTGAAGCCAGAATCTGGGGCAAAGACTCAAAACATAGACTTTCAAAACTTTGTGTTGGCCCTTTGCAGCATTTTCATGCCTGAAAAAACAACAAATACATCCACAGATAAGACCTATTAAGCAACACTCGCAAGACAAGCAACCAGCAGGTAACTAACACCCAAATAATTTTATATCATCAGAGAAAAGAGGTGCACATACAACACAAAGCTCAATGTTTCCATTCACATTATGACAGCAGTGTGTTGGCTAATCATCTTCTATAGAATTTTGCAGTTGCTTCCCAGCCCCTCCGCAGCTGAGGAATAAAGACAGTCCAAGAGCTGGACATCAGCCCCCCAACCCTGCCCCACACAAGGTCTTTTTGTCACCAAACCCAAAGGAGGAGCCTCTAAGAAACAGTTCAGGCTTACCTTTTACAGAATCACAGAATCGACTGGGTTGGAAAAGACCTCAGAGATCATCGAGTCCAACCCTTGGTCCAACTCTAGTCCGTTTACTAGATCATGGCACTAAGTGCCATGTCCAATCTCAGTTTAAAAACCTCTAGGGACGGCGAGTCCAGCACCTCCCTGGGCAGCCATTCCAATGCCTGATCACTCTCTCTGTAAAGAATTTCTTTCTAATATCCAGCCTAAATTTCCCCTGGTAGAGTTTAAGCCCATGCCCCCTTGTCCTATTGCTAACTGCCTGGGAGAAGAGACCAATCCCCACCTGGCTATAACTTCCCTTCAGGTAGTTATAGAGAGTGATGAGGTCACCTCTAAGCCTCCTCTTCTCTAGACTAAACAACCCCAGCTCCCTCAGCCTCTCCTCATAGGTCTTATGTTCAAGTCCCTAAGTGAGTTAAGACTTGGACGTGACCTTTTCAGAATATCTCCTCATGCAAACCCATCTTTATAAGTAACAGCTAGTAATAACATTGCACATGTGAGGTGTTTGCTTCTGTCTCTTTCTATACAGACATGTGAAATGATGTTCTGGGATACAAACCAGGAATACCCCAGGAAAATAAAGCCTTTGTATTGAATTATTCTTTACCACCATACATTCAATCAAATCTTCTTCATAGTTGATAAGGCCAACTTCACACCTTCCTGTTGTTTTGTCATAGAAAACCAGGATGTCATTTCACTGTGGAAAATAATTATCAACAATAAAGAGGTGGTTTCTTTGATGTTTGCTAAATTATCACTGAAAAAATCTCTTTAGTGTGAATCACTTTACCTCGCTGAGTAGGAGAACCGACTGAAAACTGAGCTCTAAAGCCTGATGCCTACCATTGTGCCTACTGTGAAGATGCAGTAGCTACATTTTCTTAATTGCATGAGAAAAATCGTACTATACACTATGAAGCATATGGTGACATAGTTTGTCAATGGTTATCTGATAACATATGACAACTCACAGTGATTTTCTGCGGAGCTGAACACTTGCAGTATCATCAGAATTAGTTGCTGAGGTTTTGACATGCAAATGAAGAAGCATGAAGAAAATTAAAAAATATACTGTATTTTTTATATTTTTAAGAATATTCACACAGTTGCATCTTGGAATGGTGTTTCATCTTCTCCCTTTTTTAAAACCAACAGCATGATCATATTATATATGGACCTTCTCAGTCTGCACATCGTTAACTTAGATAACTGAGATACTATCTCTCAGTGCCTCCAATACAGGACCAGTTGGGCTGAGGCAGCTGGTGCTCAGAGGAGCAAGTGGATGCCATCCCCTCCTCCAGACTGCCCTGGGCTTGCAGGTTGGCAGAGCCAAACCCGTCCTTGGCTTCTGCTGCAGGTCATGGGATACAGCAATGGGTTGGGACTCTGCGTGGTTTCCACCCAGAACAATTCTGCTTCACAAGCAGGAATAACTGCAGGAAAACCAGCCCTGGTTTCTCCTCCCATTCCTGGGCAAAGCAGGAGCTGCTTTGTGTTCTGACTTCCAAATCATTGAAGGTGCATGTTTTACTTTTGTTTGCTGTCATCTTTTTCAATTTGTTGCTTCTTCAGTGCTTGCCCCTGCACTTAAAATAGTTGCCTCATTAACTAAGGCCAAGTACCAGCCCTATTTCCTTTAGTGCTTAAAGTCTCACCTTTTTCCAGAGAACCTCATTGCTCAGCTAACCTTAAATAATCTTAAATAGCTGCTGCTTCTACGTACTGCTTTGTCCACATTAAAACAAGTTTTGCAGGTACTGGTTCATGAAATTCAGCATTTACTAGAGTACAAGCAGGGCCAGACCCTGTACCAGGTATCTCCTTTAAAGCCACATGTATGTTAAACAGCCAAGTGTGACATACATCACTGCAGATTATTAACAAAAGTGTTTCCATTATTCCTTTCAAGTCACTCCGTTGAAAGTTGTTGGTTTTTTGTTGTTGTTGGTTATGGGGTTTTTTTGCAAACTACCCATCTATGTATATTTATTGTAAATGCCTGCAGTATGCAGAAAGCTGGTACAAAATGAGTGGTAATTAATTGTGGAACTTAATTTCTGTGGAATAGAAGAAACATAATAGTGATGTGTGCATTAAAATACACTACTAATAGCTGTGTGCATTAAAGCACTCCAACAGCAGCAGGTATTTCTTGTAGCTGTAGAGGAGTTTACCACCTAAGCAATTCACAGGATGTGTGAATTCATGGCAAACTATTTTAATAGCGCAGCAATTGATGCCACTCAGTAATTGCACAGCACAATACAGCCGGTGTCCATGTAAGCACTGGGGGAAAAGATTATATTCGTCAGTACTATTTCAGAACCATATCATTAATTCAGAAGGGAGACAATTATTGTCTTATATATGATTTGTCTTATATATGATTTAGATACAGAACTCACAACAAATGGATGCTTACCCTCGGAATTCATTCTACTCAATACTCTGCTTTTCATAAAGCCCACAACTTGGCTTCATTCACAAACTACTCCAGCGTAAATCAGAAATGCCCTGTAAGTGTTATCTATATTTCCTCTTTTCAGTGAAACAGAGCATCAATTGCCCAAGATCACCGAGTCAATACAAGAATGTACATTAAGGTGGAACAAGCGTATCTGCAGAAAATGCGGTCAACTGCTTCTATTGTTATTTCCAGCATGTGAGGAGGCAGACCTGTATTTCACTTCACTCATTTACACTCTATTTTATATTTACAGAATGGAGCTGATGGGTGTAGATGGCTGCAGGGTGATTTGTGGTTATGATGTTCCACATGCAGATGTTCCCCAGCGCTGGCAGCACCTCATGTGCACCCTAGTTCAAACTGGACATAGACAATGCCCCATCCTGGCAAAGCTTTTTGTGTTTTCAGTTAAACAAGACATAATATATATTTAAATCAGTACCATAACTGGTAATTTTGCATCGACTGGATTAAAGCAGCAGTAAAAATTAAAATCCCTGTGATTTTCTTCTTGATCTGCTATGTGTCTAGAAGGCAGCATAGAAAATATTGAGTCAAGGATCAGATCATCATGTTATTAACTCAGTCCCACACACTAAGGGGTTGAAAATATCCCAACATACAGACTGAACAAGTTGAAGTAAAGGCACAAAAAGCTTGGAAAGTTTTACCAGGGGTTAGAAAATAAGAAATTGAGTCTAGCTTTTTTTTTTTTCCCCCCCAAGTCCATTTTTTTCCTCTCACTGGCTACCAGGCAGTTTGACTTGTATCTGCCACAGTAAGCTGTCAGATGCACAGAGGGTCTGGAAGTCCCTATACCTGTTAGGAAGCCCGTAACAGACATATCTGGATGTGCCCACTCTGCATCTGCTCTGTGACCACTGCAAGACGGTTTGGCAAGGAAAAGCAAAGCAAACAACTGCGGTGTAAAGCAAAGAGCCCCGGTTAAAGCACAGATCCATGTGAGCGTGCTCACTGCAAGCCATCAGAGCTTTCCAGCTCTGAACTGAATCAAGAGCAGCCTGGGAGCAGCACAGTGAGCCCGGGAGCCCTCACAAGTTTCTTCCTCAAGTATTGCCAGTCGCTCCTGGAGCAAGCTGGCTCCCAGCACTCCACCTGGAGCAGAAAAATAGCTATTAAAAGTTGCATCTTTACCACCACATCGGGCTTCCCCAAGGCTCTCCCAGAGACCAAACTTGGAGACTGTACAACATCAGAGCCTCGAGCACGGCCCCAAGCATAGCCAGAGGCCATCCCTCAGATCTCTGTATCAGGAGGTGGCTTAAAACAGACACAGACAGACACTTGCAGACAGACCATTGGCATCATGGTGCCAGGAAGCCCTGCACATGGGAGGAGCTTGGAAATGGAAGGTGCAAGTCTACAAGATGCAAGTCTTGCTTCTTCCAGTGACCTCCATACCTATACATGGCTGATGTGGGTTATCCAAAGCATGTGTTTGCAGAAGCATTAGCAATAATAAAATCCCTCAGTACCAGCAATCCACAGACAGTTACGAGAGAGGGAAGGGTCTGTTACCAGTCTTGCCACCTTTCTGCTGAGCTCTACCCTCATTTTTGTGAGCAGCACAGGGTTGTAACTACAGTCTGCATTAGCAAGAGTTACTGTGCACTGACATATTACAAGGAAAACTGAACCCTTTATCTTCTGAGCACTCCTGTTTAATTTTCTTCCATGATGAAGCACAGATTTTGCATAGCCTACATTATAAAGCTAATTTTTAAGCAATTTATTCTAATACTTTCTTTTCAGAGTCTTGGGAATCTTGGGCAATGAGTAGTTAGCAACAGTAAAGCACATATTTTTATTTGCTTTACAGAAATGATGTTTGTATTAGAGACTGAAGCAGGGAGAGATTGGCTTTGGGAAGCTCTTTGTCTGCAGCTGAAATGGGCAGGGTGGGGGATGAACTACGTTTTTAATAAATACTTGGGTCCAGTTGCAAGGTGCTTCCTAAGTGGGGCTCCGCATTGCAGTTGCGACAATTACCTGCTACAGGGAATGGTATCAAAGAGGAAGAAGGCTCTATGCACTTGCTGCTTCTGCCCAAGTACACTTGGCTCCTTCCTTAGCCTGCTTCAGCCTGGAGTATATGAGTAGGAACAATCGCATAGCTCTCACTGAGTGTGCATTTAGATGCATATTGGGTTTATTTCGCTCTTCCCTTATACATTCAGGAATCACTTCAGCCTAGCAGTCAATAGAGGACATCAGCCCTAACCATAGAGGTTATCGCCTAAGCACCTGATAAACCAAAAACTCCCTTAATACAGTTCTTCCCATAGCAGACAGTATTCAGTGTTGAAAAAAAAAAAGCATAAAAATAATTACCCCAAGCCTGACTGTATTGCTGGATAGAAGTGTGCAGGGCTACTGTAGGGCTACACAAAGAAAGCTTTAAATCATTTTTGTGTCCTGAAGCTCTAGACGGACTCCCCAGCCCCACACTTGATGTGACTGTCACAGCACAACTCAAACCAATGGACATGGGCGATGTCAACGCTGCACCTCCTCAGCCTTCTCTCAGAGAGGTCAACGGCACATGAAACAGCCCAGTGACAACATGACATATGGCAGTGCCGTTGACACAAAGGAGGTTTTGCATCTCATTCTACAGGGACGTGCAAACACCGAATATCTTAAATGGCCCTCAGTCCACCTGAGCTGTCAAATACCTGCTGATGAGCAGGGTCGCATAACAGTAATAAAAATATTTGCCAGATAATACCTAGGGATAGTAAAATGTTTCAACTAGGCAATATAGTTAAGTCATCCTTTCTAAACAGCATAACATTTCTGAGTATGACGCCCCTAGTTCCTGAGCTCAGGAAACTCGTGCACTAACCAAAGTCGCCTCACATGACACTTTTTCCTAAGTATTGCTGAATATTTAGTTCAGACAACCAGCTCTTACAACATGTTCTTACTGACAACAGTAGATGACTCCACCTTTCTGAGAACTGCTGCAGCCACAACAGCAAAGAGCATTTAATCCTCTGCAATCTGCTGGCTCCCTTCACATAAAGAATAAAATGTTACCTCTGACATTTTGAAGTTTACAAGTTAAAAGGCATTGTGTCTTGTATGAACTCATGTACTTACTATTAAAACCTAATCTAGAAATATCCACATTAAACTAGCTTTTGCTTGAGCAATAAATTACTTTGAAAAATACACCCAGATACAAGGATGTCAAATGAAGGAAAATCCATTATTCTTTTCTCCAGGCATTTTTATTCCAATGGTTAATTGCTCTTAAAAGCAAATATTAAATTTTCTAATTAGCTTTCTTAATTACTCAGAATAATTTGACTCCTGTGCTATTCATTTTTCCTGTTGCTTTAAATAAACAGGCAGGGGCTGTGGAGGGGAAGCAATCTGTGTTTTCTGTAGGAAGAGGGGGCTGGAAATGAGAAGACCCCACTAAAACACAGATCCACCACTCAAAGGCAAAATTCTCACAATATGAAAACCTAGAGAGCTCCACTGAGCTCACTAATTGCATCAATTAATACTAGTTGATAACCAGACTTTATTTTCTGTGCTTAAGTCTATGTTAACTTACTTGAGTTTCCATAATTACCTATCAACAGGCAAAATAGGTGAGCAGAATCTATAAACAGGTTTGCAGTCTTTCCATCAATAATTTTGTAGCTTGCAGAGATACTCTCCCAAGAACCACTTGAATTCACTCCAGGTCTAACTTTTACATTTAGATCTGCAGAGAACTCTCATCCTAATATATAGAATATAGACGCTCACCCAAGATACCGTCATAACCATAATTCAAGTCAGCTTGCAGAGCTTCAAAAATGCAATTTAAATCTTGAGAGATGTGACTTCACAGGTTTGAAATCTTGTACTATTGAACAGTAATTTGCTCTCTCCACCTGTCCTATATAATTAAGCCATACACTGCTGTAGGACCTGAAGGCTGCAGGGAGATTGAATGCAATATTTACCTCCCTCCAGCAAGAAGCCTGTGGAGGAGCAGGGAAGGGATCAGCATCTTAATCACTTGCTGAAATAGAGGTATCTGCAATAATTAGCAGATGGATATTCTCCAGCTTGAGCAGACTTTCACAAGCCAGCCATTAGATATATATATATTTACAGGTGTCTGTCTGCATATACACTCAGAGACATGTTTTAACATGTGCTCACTAAAATATAGACAAATAGATCCTGTTTTCAAAACAGGAATAATATTTTTGCAGCAGCACCAGCAGGAGATAGCAAGTGATTTATCATTCTTGAAGTGACCTGTCTTCACAGAATTAGCAGAAAATAGTAAATTCAGGCCCAGCAAGTTAGTGGCATATTCGGTTTTGGCATCTCAGAGTGACATGACATAGTAGAAAAGTTAAGGTACTTTTTTATTGGCTACAGAAATAATGTGTTTTCCCATATTAGCTCAACAGTTCAAGGGGGTTTTGTTTATTTGCTTAACTCTTCACCCCCACCCCACCCCACCATGAAGCTGCCATTTCCCAAAATTTACCTTAAAACAGTGGGACCAAATAATCATACCAACATATACATATTTCATTATGTAGAAAGCACAGGGATCAAATATTTGTTAGGCTGAAGAAACTTCTGTGGAAAGCAGATTGTAGCACAACAAGTACAAGCGGACATCACATACAGTATGTTGCTCAGGATTTATAGACTTAGTGTTTTCTTAAGGAGCTCAGAAGCCAAAATGGAAATCACTAGAAAAACAAGTCCCAGTGTGCCTGCCTCACAGTCTAGTGCAGCCCTGCAGTGACAAGGGGGCTGCTACAACACAACAACACGGTAGTTCTGAGAAGTCCTCGGCAGAATATAGGATGATAAACAGTAAACAAAGTATTTATTTTTCTAGATCTAGCCTTTTGAATCTACAGTATTAATAGTATTAACATAGCAGGAAAGACTTTGTAACTACTTCAACAGAGAAAGGATAGCTAGCTCTTCATGCACAGCTGTTCTCTAAGCTGACTTTCCAATACCTTTATTTATCTATTGTATTTCAAAAGCACTTTCAATCAATAGGATATTAAGGGGCATTACTTTTCACTATATCTTTCTCTAGCTTTCTTCTGTATTCTCATTTTGGTCCCTCTAGAGAAGAATGCATTTTAATTTCACATTCTCTTAATTAGCTATTATCATAACTGGAATATGATGGATCAAGTTCAGACTTGTGTAAAACTTCACATCTCCCCAGCATACAATTAGACAATATAAGCACAAGAGTGCACAGCAACTACATATATACAACAAAACAAATGCAAAAACTGGCTTTAGGAAAGGGTGATTATTCACTGTTCTTTAGTCATTTTGCTGCAGTTAGAAGTCCATGCAAAACAGGAGGACGCACCATCTCTTCCTCGCTCTCTTCCTGCCCAACTGAAAAAGCTCCTTTTTTGTTCATTGTTCTTCAGATTTACCTTCAGCCATTCGGGGTGTTCCAGGAGCGCTTGGCTGCTTGTAGTTGTCCTTTCAGGATGCTCAGAGCAGCCACGGGACCCTCTCCCCAGCTCTCTCAGGTCTCCTTGTGCCTTGCTTGCACAGTTGTATCTATGGGCCAAAGCAAAGTCTGCTCTGACTGTTCTGTCCCATGGCAGATGAAGACACTTGTCCTGCACAGCAATTTACAAGCAATGAAGAAAAGTAAGATCTCTTTCAGCTGGCAGACACTGTTACTAAAACACTCATGATGTAGCCATGTGTTGATGGTAAAGATAGCAATCAAAACATTAGAGCCCCTTGAAGAAACAAACTCAATTGCCATTAAAAACAATCTAAAGCAAAACAAATGTTTTTTCTAAGTTGGAATTAAACTGGTCTTCTGACTTTTTGCAGGCATCATAAACCAGAAAAAAAAAGTGCTATATTTCCTTCCACCTCAGATTTGTCACAGCTCTTAACTAGCACAGGACCATAACAGCCAGAGCCAGCTCACTTAGCCAGGCCTTTTCTCCACAAAATAAGTGGAAGGAACAGTACAGATACACCTGCTAAGAATAAAATAAGCCTGTTCTCATCCTCTTTTTATCAGTGATAAAATAGAAACCCTCCTATATGAGATAGTGTGGGGGATGCACTCAGTCCCCAGCCAAACCAGAGCAGTTTGGTTCAGGCTCCAGAGAAGGGAAAGGTCTGAGCTTCAACCAGGCCAAGAACTTATTTTAGGAAACCCACAAAGAAGCAGAATGGCAACTAAACCCCATAACTTGTGGGTGCAGGGAGTCTCATTTCCCACTATATGCAATTTGGCAGCAAGCCAACCATTTTATTCTATAAATATGACAGGATGAGCCCACTTTGAGCTCTCTGTTAAACAACAGGGCTGTATGGCAATGGTTTTACTACTCACAGGCCAGCGGATGAGCCCAGTTTAATATTAATCATTTAGCTTAAGTAGATGCACACTAAATATAATGAATTATTTAGAGATACAAGGTTGTGTGATTCTTAATATACTCTTTGCTTCATGTTACTTAGTAAGCTGGTTTTACTGAAATTTTAAGCTGTAAAGCTCTGCTCATTTACCAAAAGCAACTACAAACTACACTGAAGACCTGCAAGATGAGGCCTAGTTCACACTTTGCTGGGGAAAACAAAGGACACACCACAAAAAAAAACTGCAAAATGTGGCTTCTTTTGCTGAGAAGAAAGGATTTAGTCAGCCAAAACAGTATCCACAAGGCCATGGACCATAAACAATGTCTAAACCTGAACAAAACAAAGGCCCATGTGGAATCAGAAAGAGATCCAGTGAGAAGCAAGAAGGCCCCAAAGTGAAATATTGCTATTGGCCTGAATCATGGTGTGAATGATCTATAAAAATGTAAGAGTCTGTGGTTTCTATGCTTGGGTTAGACCTCTGCACAGGTACTCCATTAAGGCTGGGGTGTTTTTCTCATAACAATTTTGTCTCCTGAAGGTCTGCTCTGCATATGGCTATCAGGCCTCCCCTGAAAGCTTGGCTCTGGAGTTCTAAAACACAGACTGAGGAGCAAACAGTTATCAGGGAGAAAAGAATCCTGAAAGTCTGCTTTGTGAATGAGCACAGGCTCTTGGAGACAACACAAGCAGCGTTTGGCTTGGCATATTTCCCCATGCAGTAAGTAATAGAGTAAACCCAACACCGAACTCCAAAGTCACATTTCTCTTTGAGAAATCTAAACATTGTTCTGCAGTGATCATAACCCTAAACTACACCCACAACAGGTAGCCCTAAAGCAAGACCCAAAGGCTTCTTCTCACCCAAAGCAGGACCCTGTTTAAATCTCTTGGCTAAACTGGTTCACAGCACCCAAGGCTTATTTGGTTACAGAGCAGGCCTAGGTACTCAACTGTGGCCATTTTCAGCTTTTTCCAGAAATAAGATGATTTTTTCCCCCCCCAAGTTGAATTTAACAAATTCATTTGCTGTAAAATTGAAGGGGAGGAGAAAAGATAAGTTTCCAGACCATTTTAAATGGATATAACATGTTTATTTCATTCAGAAAAGATGGTTAAATAAGCTGAAAGTGGAAGACTTTATCCTGCAGAGAAGAAATGTTTGATGCTGGATGACTCTTATTCTTGATTTGTCTGGACTTTTGAACAAGTACCTTTTTTTAAAGGAGTGAATGCTAAGGTCAAAAGAGGAAGCAGTAATAAGGAAAGGAATCAGATACTACAGAAAGTTGGAGGGGCTGAGGGCTGGAATTATGCTAATACCTCAGTGTATTCCAAATATTAATTAATTTTCATTGCACTCTTTGTGAGATGAGGGGATGATAGTATCTCTGTTATACAGCAAAGGAACTGGAGCACAAAATACAGAAAAAGACACTTTAAATGTGAGGGTCTCAACTAATGGACATAGTATGTGATTCTTTCAGAGCACACAGTGTTATCTAGCACTTAGTTAATGCCCAGCGTTTACACACTGGTTTCTCTAGAAAAAGAGTAGTACAACACAATGAAATAGCTTTTATAAACAGTGTTCAGACCTTTCTCATGGCAGAGTATGGATTAACAGTTAATACAAGAAGGCTCTGTCTCATTCTCAAAAAAAAGAATCCCTCCTTAGTTTCTGTAATACTTAAGATTATGAAGCACTTAGGAAGACAAAACATCATAAGAAGATACAGAAACTTTCGCAGATAAAGTAGTCTGTATGTGAATTAACCCTGAGTGGTCTTATCAGTGTGAACTGGCCTTCATTTCCTGAGTTCTGTATCTGATGTTACTGCTAACAACAGGAGCTAATTAATGAATAGTCAAGCATGTGCTAGAGAAATCCTACCTTTTTTCCCCCCTACTTTTCACTTAATACTCATGGCCATCTCCCAATAATTGCACTGTATGGATTACTTAAGTGCAAACATAAGCTGCTTGAAAAAGATAACATTAAATTGGGAGTGAAAAGGATCTGACCTTCTTAGTCAAGGCCATTGATAGTGTAATTATTCTGATAAGCTAGGCATAATGATCTCGTGCGATGTGCTATCGAGACACTCAGGTTATTCAGTTCAGCAAAAATACATTCCATTTTCCAGTACACAATCCATGCATATGCTTTTAACACGTGTATAATAGGTTAAAACTCCCCACACTGCCCTGCCTAAACACAGGACTGTGATCCAGGATGATGCTGCCAATGGAAGAAAAAGGGTTTGGAAAGGGTTGTTACAACTATTTTTGCTCTTTGTGGCTGGTTTAAGAGTTTAGATTCAACAGCTCACAGATAACACCAGAGAGACATTTTTATCTTATTCTCAGGTCTAGTTCATCATGAGTCTGAGGCAAGAAAATTCCAACAAGCACTGTGAAACAATGAGATTTGGCAAAAAAACCCCAACATATTGACCATTTATTTTTCACTTAACTGCAGTCCCAAAAGATGAGATGGAACACGTGCGTTTTCCTCAGGGACCTAACCACTTTAATCCTTGGCTGCAGTCTACCAGCTATTCTTTTCAATCCTAGGATATTTGTTCTTCAAAATGAAATATTCTCTCATCTGACTCTACACAGGTTCACCCTTTCTTCCTGATTTCAGGTCAAGGAAGGTGCTAACTGCACTCTACACAATACAAGTCTCCAATTGCTGTGTAAGCTGTTAGGAAAATTAATGTATTCAAGTCTCTGCAAAACTCATCCTTCCTTAATCCTCATTTCAGGGTGGGCAAATCTTGTTCTTCATGACTCTACCTCTCCAGTGGAAGACTTATCTTTATGTTTCATTATACGTAATCTAAACCATCCTATGTCATGCATGTGACAACTCAGAAAATGACTTCACAGCTAGAGTGGTAGTTAAGCTGCAGCAAGGCTGCCAGGAATACAAAGAAATACTGTGTGTTTCCTGCATTTTGAAATATTCAAGAGTCACAGGCAAATCCAAAACAAAAATCTGAAATGTTTCACATTTCACCCGTTCCACATAGTTATGTTCACATGATAAGGAATAAAAAGCAGCAAAAGAGACTTTGTATTTACTGAGAAACTTGCCTTGAAATTGCTTTCTCTCTAGATTTCTAGAGATCACTTTTCACCTGCTTTGCTTCTCAGAGAGAAAGCTTTCCCTGCAGAATAAATGTCTTTTGCTACATGTCTGCACAGCATACTTCACAAGGTCCGCAGCAACTGGGACCTTTCAGTGCTGTGGAAAAACAAGAGTTAAAGCCTATTACTTTAACAGGAAAAACACACTCTGTGGGCTTTCATGCAGCAATCATCCACCAGGACTAATTTGAATATATGAGAAAACAAATGGCTTCTGAGAGCTGCAGCAGCAATCAAAGGAATTGCCTGTGTTGGATAAGGAATGAAAAGTGATGACATACGCTACGTGATGGAACACCACTCACACAGGCCAAAGTTGCTTTTACAACTGCTAAGAGAATTAAAACAAAAAAGATATTCCTAAACTAAATTTTCAAAAACATTAGCCAAAATTATTTGAAAAGTAAATCCCTGTTAGAATTACATTGGCAGTGCCAGACATTTTCAGAGCTGCCTTCGGTCCTATATGCCATTAAAACATTTGATGGGTTGTCACTTAATTATGGTCCTCCTGTTATAGTGACTGCTGCTGTGTTTCTTCTCTAAATTATTAAGCAAGAGATTCCTTTTTTCCCCTCATCTTTACTAAATAAGACTCTGCTCGCATTAATCTGCTCCATATGGTCATTAGCTGAGTTGTATTTCATACGCAGGATAATAAGATAGGATTGATTGTAGACATCCCACAACTCCAGATGTGGCTGCATGGTCATGGGTTGAAAAAGTCAATTCCCACTTAATTCCTGTGACATGTCACTTTGAGTAGCCAAGGAATACAACCAGTGCCGTCTGAGAGGGCACAGAAGAATGCACACCACAAATGCCAAATGAATAGAATTGGGGGGTTTCTCTGATGAAAAGCACTGTAAGCTTATTTTCAGCTACAGGGAAACAAATACAGTGCAAGTGAACAATAGATATGGATGGAAGGATTACAAAATTTCTCAGTTCCAAACAAATTATCTTAATTAAACAAGTCTTTCTTCTCCCTTCATCTCTCCTTTTATTTCTGCAGCTATTTTGCTCAACAATGAGTACTACGCTCGCTCTGCTACAGAGAAACAAAAAAAGAACAGCTGTGTGTCTGTTTTTCCACAGCAATTGAAGAAAAAGGCAAATCTTTTCTTTTGCAATCATGCACTTCTGATACGAATGGTGGGTTTCGGGCATCTAGCCCAGTGGATGCCAAGTATGCTACACTGATTAAATGTTACCTTGTCACATCTGTTTAGAAGCAACATACAAGTCTTAAAATCTAGGTCATGATAGCAAGAGTTGGTAATGACAGATCTGCAAGGAAATTTGTGTTTGCAAACAGAGATCCCCCTTGTCAAATGCAGCGTTCCAGCTGGCAAGGGACTGGGTCTTCTGAAACAAGAAAGCAAGGAAGGGGAAGAAAAAGGATAAAATAAGCATCACAGTTAGAGGATTGAGTGATGATCCTGTTAGAAGCAGCACCCATAATATGTTTTATGGTACTTTCCAGAAAAATTAAGAGAGCAAGACATCTCTGGTAAGAGTCAGAGTGTGCGAACTGTAAGATCTTACATCCAGACAGTTCTTCCATAGAGCAGATACAGTGAGCTTTTCTGTATATGTTTGATGTCTACTCACAAGACTGCACAAAACGAAATTGCCTGGTCCTGATGGATATGTGTCAAGTGGCATATATCATTACGAAACTTAATTTGCTAGGAATGGGTGCTGGAATATATTTCCCCATGACAACTAATGTGCATGCATTAATGAGCTGTCTGCGTATTCCAGATTACCCCAATCATTTCACTCTGTGAGCAACAAATACAAGTATGATGGAACCATCAGCTTCGCAGTGGTCTGGAGTTTTGAGAGGGGGTTAGTATTCTCTCTTTTGCAGCAGCCCTGCGTTCAAGGGGCAGATGGGCAGTTATTCCTGTGAAAACAAGAGAACTCCAGGGCTGATGAGCTTTTAAGAGCTTTCAAATATCTCAGGTCCTTATTTCCAGCTGTCAGTATGGAAACACTTCGAAGAGACAGATTATGGTAAGGAGAAAGTTATTGTGTTTCCTATGCTGGATGATCCCTTGTTTTGTACAATCCGTATATCCACGGATCAGGTAAATCTGTGCTTGCCAATAATTTCCTGGAAAGGGTTTTCTGGAATGAGATGCCAGCTGGAAATCAATGGAGCATCCTTACATAAGTTTACACAACCAATATTTGTTTATTTATTATTAATCCTGACCACTAAATTAAGTTTTTTAGCTGATGTTTGTCAAAGCCTCTTGTAGTCTTCCCTCAGCTTAAGTCGTGCATTCTTATTTAGTTGTGTGGCACCCTGCACATGTTTTGGATCTTGGGGGTCTTGCCAAAGAAAAAAACAGCAGAAAGTAGAATAAATACTTTGGAAGGGGTAAACTCATTTTTACAAGAGTTATAGGAACAGGCATTTCCTTACTTGGTATTTATCCAGTAATTCCATTGAGAGTAACTCTCTGAATAAGCACGACACTCCAATCTTTGCCAGTGATACACACTGAAGCAGAAGAGGCTGACACAGATCCAGCTGATACAGCCACATGCTTGCAAGTTTTTCTTCCATTTCAGTTGGGGGGAGTTTGTCTTATTTTGCTCTTTTGTGATTTTTCTCTTCTCCAGCCAACAGTTTGAGAAATTGGAAGGTTTTAACATGAGGACTCTAGGGAAGTAAGCAATAGAATCACTTATGCCATTTCTGTTGGAACTACTTCAGTGTTTTTACTCTAATCCTAGTGTTTTGGTTGCGTAAATAGAGATTATATGAAAGAACACAAAAGATGTTAAGCTACAGAATTTCCACCCTCCTGTGAGCATAGACCAGCAGAACCTTGGCTGGAAATCTCTTGTATGTAGGAGATCCGTGTGTTCAGCAGCACCCACCACCAGTATTGATTAAAAACATATTGGAAGACGAAAACTCAACCATGCGCTTACCAGAAGAGGTGTGCTCAGTAACAGAGGGTAGGAGGACGGACCCTGCACCCAGTTGCTGGTGCGGAGGTCTGCAGAGAAACATGGTCAGGGCACACCTTGAATCTTCTCTGTACTTTCATAGTTGCCCAAAGAAAGGGAAAGAACCACCATACCACAGGTGACTGGCATAAGAGACGCACATACCATTGCTTCAGAGAGAGCTGGAAGGTAGAGGGGAAAAAATAAGAACAAAGCAGAAAATAACCAGCAGTGGACAGGAGAAGGTAGAGAAACACTAGAGAAACACACTTAGCTAACAAAGCTAAGGGTGATAATAAAAGCCTGTTTAATGGAATGGGCATAAAAGGAGAACTGAGAAAATGCAGGTCCCATGACAAATGAGAAGGATAATCAAATTAACATGAATTTAATAATGTTAAGTTGCTCATAGTTAGGCATGTGCTTTGCTCCACCTAGGCCTGATTGCTCTGCAGTTTTCAGGACTGACACCATCTGAATTTGTTATTCACCTCTTGCCAAGCTCTGCAGTCCAGACTCTACAGCAGCTGATACACAGGAGCTGCAACATTCTGCAATACACCCCTCCCAAAAGGGAAGGAGAAAACTAGGTCCAGAAATTGTTAGAGAGAAGAATTCAATTAAGAGTTATTTGTTTTGCAGAAGATTTATCCTTTCCCCACCAACCCCATTTCCATAGCAGGAGCCATAAGCTTCTGATACAGGTAAAAAAGTAGCAAAAGAAGCAGTGATGTTAACTGGTTCTTTTAACAATACTCTGCAGAACAGCTGGAGTTCTTGATGCACATTGAGTCAACACCCAAACTGCACTTTCTCTAGACATGAGGTTATACCAGTGTTAAAGAAAATGTTGATTTTCACACACAAAGATTTCTGCATTCAAATTTCAAATGCATGAAAAAGAGGAGTGGGAACCACAAGACCACTTTCCAATTTGATACTTATTTTATATATGGAATTGACAGTCAGATTTGTGATTCCTAATCAGGAAGGGGATAATTCCTTAGCTAGGAAGAAGTTTCTATTCAAATTCATGTATTTCCACATTGAAAGAGGATTATGAAATCAACCTTTTTAAGGTTGCAGCTAGCAATCATATTCCATAGCATCTCAACATTTTAATTTAGAAGATTTTTATGCACTGTCTGGAAAATGATTTGTTTAAATAGCTTTTCTTTCATAAACTATATTATAAGCAAGGCAGTCAGACATTCTGCTGCTGGCAAAAGGCAATTCAAATTGTCATCCTCGTGGTCCTTCTAATTCAGTTGTGTGTTTAGAGGAGAAAGCACATGTAGGTACCTTGTGTCTCTGGCAGAGCAAGGCTGCTTGAACCAGAGGGTATTTTGTCTATGGAGTCTGGCTTTTCCTAAAATGAGGATTTTCCTGTAATGCATTCCAGCTGTTCCCCCTTCCCTCTGCCCATTCCCATCCTCTTGGTCAGAATGGGAGCTGGGGACGAACCCCTTTCTCCAGCAGATCAGCTCTACTGCCTGGGCTGTGTTATCTCCTTCTGCTCCAGATGTTGATGTGCAAGGCCTGGGATTCATGACGAGAAGTTTCACTGATCTGCTGTTCCCAGAGTCTGACATGTCTGCGGTGATGAGGGACTTAGTATATAACAGAGACCCTGCAAGCCTGATTTCATCCTTCTCCCCTCTTGTTTCATATCAAGTCATTCATCAGTGGGATAGAACAGCCTTTCTTGCTTCCTGTTTTCAATTACCGTAAAAGAACTTTAAGTAGTAATTAGGTCCGCTGAGGATACATATTACATCTTTGACTAGACTTGAAAGAATATTTTAGGTTGTGCTTACTGGGCTCAAAACCAAACCCAGCCCAACAGCCCCATCTAAGAGGCAGTCACACAAAAAAGCAGAACACTCAAGCAGTTTTATCAAATGCCAGAGAGCTTGCCAGTTTCTCTGAGCAGTAGGACACTGGTGGAAATAGATTTCATCCTAGCAGAAGTCTCAGGTTAGTTTAACATAAGCTTCTCGTTAAATATGAGCTTTCTGGAATTTGACAAATGGATAAACATCACACTTTTTTATTTGTGCCCTTTTAAAAAATAATCTAATGGTTTGACTCTCTGTGCATGTTAAAAATATTGCAAAGCACAAACTCATTCCATCTCAGACTAGGAGAAATGGGCTCATTTAAGTCTGTACTGTTTCAAATGAATGACTGCTCTTCAAAAATATTATCTATGGAGCTATTCCTTCCTGCCCAACATGCCTTTTACTTTTCAGTCTCCTGATAAAATGATTGTATTGTTTCTCTCTATAAAATACTCATTCATTTCTACTGACCTGTCTTTTGTCAGAAGTGCTGTCAAATATAGTCTCACGAATTACTTTCATTACTAGAAGGAGAAAAAAGGGCTTTCACTGGAACATGCTATCATTCTTCCTTGCTCTGAAACCCAAGTGTCACTAGACATTTTTTAAATGAAATTTGAAGGGGATGTATGTATTAGTCTTTTTTCAATATGAACATTGAGTATGGAAGCTTAAGCCTTGATGAAGTAAGTTTATCAGCTCAGGTCAAGGTAAAGGTTTTCAAAGATAAGATGGTTGCATCCACTAGAACTCCCAACTGTGTTTTCCACATCCCTACTCCCAGGCATCACCTTCTGGCCTGATTCTAAAGTATTTGAGCCCTCCTGCTTTGTAACACACTCAGTATATTCAAACACCAAATCTCCTGTTTCTACTTGGAAGTGGAAAAAAACAAAAGCTTAAGTAATATTCTTAAAACAGAAAGACATCTAGTTTTCCATCTCACTCATGATAATTCTTACGCAGATAATTTCGGTAATCATGATTGGGCATTTTATTATTTCAAAATACTTTGAAGGAGTCCTAAACACGGAGTGAAGAATATAAAGGCAAGACCTCTGTGGAGAGATGCTAGTAAGAGGGTGTGTGTAAAATGTTCACCTGGAGACTGTATTGATCATAGAAGATGACCTTAATCATAGATGAAAGAATGCCAATACTAGTTTAATGTGAAGAATGATTGGTAGCAAGCAGGGATGTGCTTATATATATATATTGCAAAAATGTATAAATTAAGATGTCTGGCAATTTTACATTAGGAAAATAACAATTGCAGAACAGCGGTACTGAGCACTTAGCACAAGAACAGTGGTACTGTGATATTGTGCTGCTTCAGAATGGGTTTTGAGCTTCAAGGGGAAAAAGCAAGGCTATGATAACAAAAATACAATAAACCAACAGGGAAATGAAGTTACAGGCCAAGATCAGGACACACTCTTGTTTACAAGTCTTGGATAAGAGCAGCAGGGATGAATGTATAATCCAATATCTGTTCCACTGCTGTCTTGCTAAACGTCTGAACTGGACCTGGCAACAGGATGAAAATACTATTTGGCAAAGGATTTAAGTAGTTCAAAATCTGTCTTGGCTTCAACAGGAGTTACAAAGGAACATGGCAATTTTGAAATCCCCAAGAAATATTCTGGGAAGAAAGTTATTCAAAATAGGGCTTCCAAGTAAAATAAATAAAACAATGCATTCTGAAAATAGTGCATAATACACTAGAGGACTAGACACTGAAAGCAAAGTCATTACACTAATAGTCATTCATTTCACAATATCAAAATGGCACCAAGATTTGATATTCTTAGCATCAGTATTGAAGAACAGAGGGTGCAGAGATTTGGGCAAAGGAGAGAGCACCTCCACTCTAGAGAAGGAACAAACCAAGAGGAACAGAAGGATTAAAGGGCATCTGCCCATGCCAGCAGAAGCAGGCGCCTGGAAGGCTGGTGGTGCACTATCAGAAAAATTAACAGATGAGATCAGTTTTCTTCCCCTAAAAGTCTCTCCCCAGCTGCAGGTCCAGCGCACACGTTGGGCTGCTTTCCCTCACACGCTCTCATTAACCAGATCTTGGGTTCATGCTTGCATCTCTCACTTGGTATAGCCACCATCACCAATAACATATTCCCTTCGATTCCCTTCCTCATTTTCTTCCCTTCACAGCCCTCCAGAAGACACCAGGAAATTTGCATTCCTGTCTTAACAGTGCATGACTTGGGAAGAGCAAAGATAACTCATGACACAAGCAACTGGGAACGGCACCGCAAACAAGTCGTATTTGACGTATATACAGGCAGGTCCTACACAGCTCCTTGGCACAGCACCGCTCCCCTGGCAGCCACATTCTTGTGATCACAGCCTTTTGGTTGAGGTTTTCAAAGCAATCGCTGCACACCTTTACTGAAATAGGAAAAAAAATCAGTACTCCTCCATTCCACCCTTCTCCCATTCCCCAGGAGAGATTTAAAAGGAACAGGGTTTTTTTTTAAATAAGCATCCAAACAGATAAAAAGCACTAGAAACATTAACATGTTTATATTACACGTGTTATCACACACCTCACATCAAAAGCAGTTTCAGGAACACCTATATTATTCTACACAGGACATTTGTGACTTGGAAAGCTAGTCTTCAGTCTCTTCAGGGTTCCTTATTTTTCAAGAGAAAACAGGGGCTTTTGTCTCAACATTTAGTTTCAAAATGCTGCACGAGCGAGTGTTTTATCTCGATACTTTATTTGCTTTGGAAGAGTTTCCAGACTTTGCTGGTTACATCCAAGTGTCTCCTCAGTCTGCCAACATGTGGTGAAAGCAACCAAAGAATTTAGCCACTCCAGGACACTTGCAGGGGTACCCAAAATTAAGCTTGTGCTTTAGGTTTCTTTCATGCCCAAACTGGTAGCAGAGCACCGCCAAGGATTAAAGCCACAATTTCCACATTCAGTCTCTAACAGACATTGCTTCTTGGACTATTCAGAAAAACAGACTCAGCTGCTTTGTTTCTCTGGTGTTTGCTGATGAATTTTTAAAATAAAGATTACTAGAACAGTATTATTGTGCTTCTCAGGCTTATATTAATATAATGGATTGCTTGTCAGCTGAAAGGAGCAATGAATCACAAATGGTGTGACAATGGGGAAAACATGTCAGCTTTACAATGAGGGGATAACATTTGAGGTATGACCGGTTTTGTCATTCAGAAGGATTTTGCAGCAGGTGCCACTCAAATTGAAAATACAACCTTAAAAGAAAGCTAAAGACAACTTGTGCTTAATACAATCTTGACTTCACATGCAGATATCCAGTGTTCAAAAGGTAAAAACCCAGCTCAAACACTGAAGATAATACAGTTGAGCTCAGTGCAAGAGTAAAATGTAATTATATCACCACACATAGATCCCTAAAGAATGACAAAAAGAACTTCTGGCTGATCATACACAATTAGCAGCTGGCTGACGTCCCACAGCAGGAAAACCAGCATCTTTTTTACATTTCATTCTAATGAGCACAACCATGAAAATGGCATTATTATTTATGTAGGCCCCAGTCCAAGACAGCACTTAATCTTATCAGCAGGAATTTTAACTCCGACATACGGCTGAGGCAAATAGGTTAGTACGATTAAAGAGCGATTAGTTGTTCTCAGCCACAGCTCAAGGAAGCATTTGTGCGTGCAAAGAGCACTTTACCATGTGGGTCCTGGAAGCATCAAGCCCAGGTTTCCTCACTGGTGTTTCCCTGGGAAGGAGGGACAGCAGCTACCCCAGGACACCTCTTGAGAGGGGCTGGAGGAGAAATGGGGTAAAACAGCACAGGACAAAGCAGCAAAACCAATTTTGCTCTGCCTTGGCTTGCCCTGCAGAGCCCATCTTGGCCACACTGTACATCAAGAAGTTGTAGATCAGGCTACACAGCATTCACAGCTTTCTCCCAACTTAACCTTCGGAGGCCACGCAGTCATGCAAAGAAATCACTGAGAAAATAAAATTAGGCATTTTACATTTTGGGTATGTAACATTTATTGATCTGAACACTTTGGATATGTGATTTCTGTTTGGTTTTTAGGCGAGAGGCCATTTGGTCAGCAAAGCCTGGTTTTCCCTTCTGTGTGTCAGTATCACCTGGAGCATAGCATCTACCTGTAGCTTCAAAAATTATCTTTGCTTTCATAGCTGTACCTTCCAAGCTGTGCTACAAGTTTCTTATTTTTCCCTTGAAATCATAATCCTTCATATCCACTGCTTGTTTTAATTTACTGCATGGCTACTTTTGCCTGACTGAGGTCCAGCTAAAACAAAAGCTGTGTACACTAATTCCTTACTATTTCTTTTTGGATTTTTATCCTTATATCTTCTTTTTCTAAATGTCTTTTGCAGCAGCAGTATTATATTTTCACAAAACTTCTTAGAAGTCCTTGATTTTGGCCTTGGCAAATTCTTAGCCTTTTATTTTAAGGCTTTATTTGGAGGTATTGTTTCTATTTTTTTATGCAAGGAAGAAACAAATAACACAAATAAGGGGAAAATCTTAAACAAATCATGTGTCTTGCTACTTTAGCCTTCTGATACAGCTCTGCTGTACTACTCAGAGACTTTAATCTGCTTTATGAACACCCATGATTATTTTGGAGCAGTTTAGAGAGTTGCTGCCCAATTACTGCATTGCAGCATCCCAGCTAAGCAGCTTTTCTAGGCTGTGTGAAGGCTTTGAGTCCACTTAGAGAAGTTACCCAGGTTACTCTGAAATGCCTGCCGTGGTGACTCCAATTAATTTGGCCCACTGCCTTGAAACAGGCCATGTTCCTTAAGCCCATCAGGAAGGCTGGTGCCACAGACTGGTAGAACAAACTCCAGTTTAGCTAGAGCATCACATGAAACCATCAGTATTCCCATTCCCAGATCCACCCTGAAATGGGTTTTTTACTGCCGCCTTTGTTTCTTTTGTAACCAGGGACTCTCAGTTCTACATATCAGATTTTCAAATACTGTATGCCAAACAAAGTTTTAGTTGGGTTTAGTTTCTCTCAAGCCAAAGAATCATAGCAAATAACCTGCACAGTTATGTCTAGGTCAAAGCAATATCTCCGAATGGAACTACAAGCCCAGAAAAGCCCAAGGAACATACATAGATCCATAACACAGTGCTCATCACCACAGTAACTTATTTAGAGCTACCTGTTGATTCTACTGTTTCCTCATTAAAATACACTGAAACATCTGTCTGTTTTCCCTTTTAGACACCAGTGAAACCCATAGGCCTGCCCTGGGCTGGTGCCTTCTGCCATGGCTGGGACACAAGCAGAAGGTCACATTTGTGGGGTCCTAAGTACTGGGTGTGCGTTACTTACAGCTGCTGTCACCTGAAGACAAGCCAGATTTTAAAATACATGTACCAAAACATTACTTCTTGCAGAACCAATAGTACTTAAACCTTAGAGATAGTCTATCAGGTTAAAGCTCCTCACTGATAAGAAAAAGCAAAACAGCCAAAGTGGCTGAAGTATTGTGACATAGTTTTTAAAAAAGCGCAAATACAATCTGATTTTTAATCTTTAACTCTAAAAAACAGCATGTTATCTTTTTACCCAAGACTTGAAGAGTATGTGCTGCTCTGTGTTCGGAAAAGGATAAATTGCCATTTTTAAGTCTGCAACATTAGCCCCCTGGTTTTCCTGTCACCTTGAGGACATCTGAAGGTGCACAGAAGCCTTGGCACACCTTCCCATATCCTTGCGGCATTTTACAGCCGGTGTTCTTGACACAGAAAGAACCCAAGTCACATGCTGTAACTGCTTAAAGGATATGACAAGGTGTGCCAAATATGTGGTGTTTCTCAGAGCAAGCCAGCCCAGCCCAAAGGTATTATTGAATGCACTTGGCTGCCTATAGGACCCTTGCAGAGAGGCTACGGTGGGTTAAAGAAGACCTCATGCAAATATCTTGTATAGACTCAAGTTTAGCTCAGGGGAAAACCTGATTCAGTCCCTAAAAGCAGAATTTGGCCTGAAATCAAAACCACAACAGCACAAATTCCCACCTACCCACCTCACTGACCAAGAAACACATTACCTGCTGGTTGAAATACAGACCAATGTCACCTACACTTGTCCTGCCAACAAAGTTATCAACCCAGCTTTGACATTTATTGCTGGTGAATGTAGAAAGTATTAACAACCCAAAGTGATTTTTCTGTCTCAAACTCAATTTGCAGCACAGGCTGCAAAGCTCACAAAACACCACTTTTTCTTCCCTATGGCAAATCGAGCTCCCACTGGATTTCTGACATTTTCTTCCCTCTGCTTCAGAGAAGCAATGGGATGTATCTCCTGCATGGGTTATTTCTACAGAGGTTCTCATCTCCATTAGAGCCCCAGCTCTCCCCTTCTCACCAAAATCCCCTTGAGCCCCAAGTAGGGGACAGCAGAGAAAGCCCTGGTCCAACCTGAATTATCTTCCTCATAGGATCTTCAAAAGGACAAGGGAAAGGATCTCCAAGAGCCTGCATTCAAAAATTCCCACATACATTTCTCTAGGTGGTTGCCCTGGGTGATTTTAAAAGGCAAAGGTGATGCTGAAGAGATAACAGAGCCTTGTGAAGGGAGATTTCTGCTTTCACCATTGTGGTCCACAGAGCAAGGCTTTCATTCAAACCGCAAATGTGAGCTGCTGCAGGCTGAGCCGAAGCACCTGGGGTGATTTGATAAGATTCCTCCCCCCCCCCTTAAGTAGCAGTCAGCAAAGTCTGCAAAACACACACAACACAGGACTAAGAATATTTTGGGCCTTACTCTGAAAGTTACCAAATAAAAATGTATGTGGTACTTCTGTTCATTTTTTAAAGTTATTTCAGATGCTTTTTTTTTTTGCTACAAACATGTTTTACTGCTCATACACATTGATGATTCTTAAAAAATAATCTCAGTTCTCAGATACTTTAAAAAAAAACTGATCTTGATCAAAGTGTGGCAGACGTAAGAAAGATTCATTTTAAGTGACACAGCTCAGAATCAACTCTGAAATTTCAAAGCACATAATGATGTTTTTAAAATGTTTCAGTCAACCTTCACATGGCTCAAAAAATCCATCCATTCTCATTTTGCATAAGCAAGCTTGCCCTGTCCTTACTGATGCTACAATGACTACCAACAAGGTGCTACTCACACATATTTGTGTGAGTAGGCACATAGCTCTTAAAGAATTTGGCTAATCTGACAAGGTCAGTTCAATATAAGCAGCCAAACATCTGCCAGCATGTAATGACTTCTTCTGATCAATAATTACATAGCCAGATTTGAAACTGGCAACCTAGAGGCAGAAGGCTTTGCACCCTGTTACTAATCTCCTGAGCTTTCCAGTCTCCTCTGAGGTGCTGCCTTCTAATGAATACATTCTACATTCAAAATGACAAATGGCTTCAATTAAAAAGATCTTCAGGAAAACATTCCTGTTGTTGAGCAAACAACCCTACAGTATTTATTCTTTTAGGCCACTGGAGTTAATATATCAGTTCGGTAAATTAAATGTTTGTGTGAATCATGAAGAAAGATGCCTGGGAGCCACATTGCTTTGGGACACAAGTTGTTCCTCCTCCACTCATGATGAGATGGGAAGCACGGGCTGGTGAGAGCTGGGATCAATTTAGATATGCCCCTGACAGCATCATAGGTATCCATAGAATTGAAGCCCTACCCCCCCAAAGGCTTTATAACTGTTATAGGTGCCCCTTATAAAACACAGCAAGGATTGCAGACATTGTACCAGTGAGGGAACAGGGAGCTCAGTTCTCATGAACAGGAAAAGCTCACTCTTCCCCTCGTTACTGTGAAGCAGTAGGAATGAGAAAGGCCAGCTTCTGCAAACTGAGCTTTTAACAAGGAGTTTCCCTTGTTTATTCCTCACCCCAGATTATTTTTCATGCTGTTACCTGCAACACAAGCACTTTCAGCCTTGGTTGCTGACAACAGATGGAAAGCTAACACAGGGGTCTAAGTGGACAATAGCATGCTTTGTGTGCCCCACAGACCTTCTGACCATTTCAATGGTGAGCTTCTCAAAGTTAAGCCTCTAATTCAGATATTCAGGGTCTGATCCTGACAATCCTCCTGAAGCCTGAGGTCAGGCGAAAGCTGTGCAGATCATGATATTCCTCACAGATGTACACACCAAGCAGTCCCAACACCACCCGAGTCACAGAACCTCAAGCTTGGAAGTGAAGAGGAGAAACTATGCTAGAAGAACTATAAATCCTTGCCTTGATTTTAAGCAAAATATTTCAGAAACATATAATTGTGGTAGAGAACAAGAAACACAGCAAAGTTTACTGGCTCACATACCTCATTTAAGCTTAAACATTTTTGAAGGAGCTAAACAGGGACAGAGACTCTATAGCAGCGCTGAAGGTTTCTGGCCTGAGCTCATCACTGCTGAAGCTTATGAAGGATTTGCCCCCACCCTGCAGCCCCCAAATCCACAGAGCTCATCAAGCAGTGATCAGCTACCCCAGAATGTCCATCCCACCCTGGTCTCACAGCAGGATGCCACAGGAACAGCTGACAGATCACCCCACATCACTTGGCCTGCGCTGCCCCGAGCTCTGTTGTCCTCATCTTGCTCCCTTGTCCTTGTTACAGCTGCCCTGGGATTGTGCTATCAGGTCACCATTTGAATCTTTAATGGTTCACATTCTATTGCCTGTGCATTAAAACCCACCAGTGTCTCAAACTTGGTCACCAGAGGCAAACTGGGTGTGAAGTGTTACCCTCCAAGCACTGGTAAAATAGTTCACAACTTCTACTGGCATAAAATGGGACAAAGCAGAAGGAAATTAGACCAGAAGTTTTAAAGTGGCTAGAAGCTGATCCAGAAGGTTATGTTGTCTGTAGAAAGAACTCACAGACAGGAAATCACATTACTGCTTTGGAACATCTTCTATTCATGACATCTCTGTGAAATATGAGCTTTTCCTTACATTCTCCAAACTATTGGGAAGACTTCTCCATGACTTGACTTCACTGAAAGGTCACCCAGGTGGCAGAGTCCAGCCATTTCCATCCAACTCTTCTTTGAATTTCAAGTGCTACCAACTCTATACGTGTCTCTGCTCTTTAAAAAGCCTTTAGAGATTATCTTCAAACAAGTGACTTTTCTACCTAATGAGCTCCAACAGAAACAAATTGGGTCTTCATAGGAGCATGAATATGACTCTGGTTGTCAACTGAATATCTGAAAAAAGCCCATCACAGCTGAACCACTGCAGTTCTGGCTCCTCTCCATACTCTTTTCTGTAGAAGCCCAGAGTATAAAACTGTATTGGCAGGTCATAAATGAGACATTACCTACCTCAACTTTCACAGGAAAAGCTGCAGGTACCACGTAATCAAATAGCAAAGATACTAGAAGCCATCGGCTAATAATAGAAGTCCACATGCTGTAGTCCTAGATCGCGTATCATGCCCTGTGGCTTGGAACTCTGACAAGTTAAATGCACAATAAAGCTTTCCATTAACGACCTAAGATACAGCACATCTGGGTAACACCTGGTTTGGCTTTTGGCTAAACTCCTAACAAATTTTTAGGCACACCGTTAGTTTGCTGTACCTTGTACAAACACAGAAGTTCTGTTGTGTACACACAGAGTGATTCTACACTCTACCATTAAGCAAATCCAGGATACCCAGCTCACTACACATCATTCTGCATTTAAAGGAATCCCTTTAAATGAGAAATTCCAAGGTCCATCCAGCATATTATTGCTCCATTGAAAGTCTACTACCCAAACGACACAGCAGGCAGACAGAAAACCTTGGCCTGAGTAGTTTTTTCAGCTCTGACATTGAAGATCCAAAAGCTGAAATCCACCTTAGTAAGACATCTGTGCTATAACTAACTTTAACTTTGTTACAAATTTGAATTCTCTAATTCTTCTACTGTATGAAATACTCCGGAGTCTGTTCAGATTTACAGTTCATTGATCTGTGCTGAAAATATCTTTTTTTTTCTAAGCAGAGAAATAAATGCAAAATCATCCACCAGTGCTCTCAGAGAGGAGAAGTTCAAGAACAGCAATCACAAAAGTTATAAGACAGCTACATTTTGCAAGTGTACATCTGAGAATATTTCCCTATCGGACCCAGTAAATTGCATCATACTTGGGTGCATCTGTCAATATATTAATGTCATTATTAAACATCTGATAGAAAGAGGGTGTTTGCAGGGCCTGAGAGGAATAAACACCAGCAGCAGGACAACAACTCAGGGTTAACACATTCATTTTCATTTGGAAACAACTACACAGAGCAATCCAAACTGTAATTTGGACACATTGGGAGCATTACAAGGGCTTTAACCTGAAGAACCAGCCGATGTCACTACAGTTACTTACATAACAGTCTAAATTGCTGTGCAAGAAGTTATTGAAAGGTTTAAGGTAGTTTAAGGATTTTTCTTGATGCTCACAGCAACATTGCCATGGTGCCTGCTTTATAGTCTGTTACTATTTTGACATCAGTTTATAAGGAGGATTTAAAGCTCTAACCAACAAGTGAAACAAAAGGCCAACCAACAACAAAACCAAAACCAAACAAACACAACAAAAAACCCCAAACAAACAAACCACAAAAAAACCCCAAACCAACAAAACACCAAATAAACATCCTCCCAAAAGCCCCACCACAAACAAAACCTAAAGCACACCACAACTACCGAAACAACACATTACATATCTTCAAAAAACAGCAAGGGCAATCTTTTGTAGCATCTCCAATCGTGTAGTTTTCTAGTTCACATAACTGGCACGGTTAGAAGTACTAAAAGGAAAAGCTCACCTTGTTATCTAGCTTGTCTATCTTCTTGAACACATCCTCAGGCAGGATCCAAAGGGTTGATGCTTTTTGAAACTGCATTTTATTCTTGTATGTGCTTGAAAACTCCCTTAGTAAGTGGAAGCCAAGGAACACTCCTGACTCTCCTATCTCACTAACACTAACCAAGCACCATCTGCAGGACCTTTATGAAGCCTGGGTCTGCACCTCAGCTATCCTTAAGCACCTGGGATCAATGTTATTGGCAACAACTGCTGATTTATTTGATTGTTAACATGCTTTGGGGTAGCAGTGCCTCCTTTTCTGTCTGTCAGCACTTAACAGACCATAATTGTTAATTGTAATTACAAACCATCACTAGGCCTGTGCCAAAACCAAGCTTTGCATTCCTGGCTGCAATACTAGCAGCACGTATATACCGCACACATTTCTTTTCTTGTTCCTCCCCAAATCAGGGAAGCTTTCCGTTCTTCTGAGTAGGATCAGCTGGAGGATCCTGAAGGCTTGTGAGCTGTAATGTGGCGTTAGGTGAACAGAGGAGGACATTAGAATGGTCACTTTGTGACCATTGCCACGTACCTGGTGGCAATCATCAATCAAACATCAAGTGCCAATTTCTCAATGTGCTGCCACCCCCTCTCTTTAGCCTCACCGAGAGCATAAAAGAGAGAACTCCTGTCCACAACCTCCTCATTACGACCCACAGTGTGGTGTCTGTAAATAGCACCTTTTTGTGTGTGTAGGTCTAATTGTCCAATATATAGTAGCTGCGTCTGGCTCCTTTGAGTACTCACACGGCACACTGGGCGTGCACACCTGTAATTTATCATGTCAAACTCATTTTCTTTTATGGGGTATTGTTCCTGCCTTTCTTCTTCCAGAGAGTTATTATTCAGTGTGAATTTCCTTTGTAATTAAGTGGCTTGGTTGCTGCTCCCAGCTCTGGAAAAATGACAAAAGGAAAAAAAGAAATGAAAGAGCCACCACCTCAAACTGGTTTGCATTCAGCGGGGTGTCTTACCATTTGTGAGACCAGCAGATATCAGCCTGAATTGAAAAATGGAAAAGAAATGCTGTATCATAACATTAGCATCTCACATGCTAGATGGGAGCCTCACGCACCATGGCAGGAGCGGGCAGCCAGCAGTGGTTAAAATTCAGCGTTGGAATGAGTGCGGTTACGCTGCACGCACCAGCAGCGTATTTTGATTATAGAACTTAATTGTATCATAGATCAATGATAGTTTAATTTATGAGGATTGATTTTGTTAACTCAGGCAGTTCAAAAGGCACTGTTAAAGCTTCAGTTCATTTAACTGTATCTGACTTGAGCTTTGCTCGTGCTATCAGAAGATAAATGACTGTATATAAACTAACACCATCACCCCCTTATTTGTATATTTATTTCAGCATCTGTCACTAACTGTGAGTTACATTTAAATGCAAAGTGTTAGTTGGGCAGGATACAGCACAGGGCTTTGAATACTTAAGATGGAGCAACAAAAGCATCACGTGATTGTTTGCACATGTACACTTGCTGATTCTTTGGATGCTTTATTATTGCCATATCCCCGAATTTCATAATAGATAATTGTTGCCCTCCTATTAAATAGCAACAGGATAGTCATGAATACTGTGACAGAAGAAAAAAAACTATGAGCAAGTATGTTCAAGACGTGGTTTGACAACAATTTAGCAGCTGTGGTGCACAAACCTGACACCCAGTAAAGCAAACTGAATGTTACGTCTCACAAGGCTCTTTCTTGAAGGTCCAAATCGCAAAGCCAGGGTTTACACAAAAACCTTGATGTTTACTCAAAACTGATATTTCCCACCAATCTACCCCCCCCATTTCTATTTGTAATTTTCCAGTGTCTCCCCTGCTCTAGGTTTGATCTTGCTCACCAGCTGGACTTATTCCCCCTTCCTTGGGAAGATGTCAATCTGTTTGGAAGCATACCTTGAGCCAAGCTTCAGCCCTCTGGAAATCACACAGATCCCACAAATGTAACACACTTTATTTTACCATTCTTAGGAGGCATCTCACACTTCAGCTTGTAATTGTTGTTGTACATTCTCAATGTAGTTTCTCCTTTTCTCTCCCTCCTACTTCCATTTTCTGGTGATATTTCCAGGCTGGGATCCTGCTGGGCAGCCACCTGTCTGGTAGCAGAGAGCAGGAGGCTCTGGGGAACGGGATGTCACATTTATCTGCTTAGAGCTGAGTTGTGGTGGTGGCTGAAGCTCATCACAGCACCAGCACAAATATATTACGCTGGTAGCAACGTTACAAGTGTTTAAGGGGCTCAGATCCTGTAAGAGAGAGCAATGGAAAATCTGAAACAGCCACACCACTACCAGAGGAACATAAGTGAACTATTGACAGTGTCATTATACTCACCAGAGCACTCAAAAATTATTGCTATCCTTAAGAATCAAGTCGCTCATTCTAATCTTAATGGGAAAAACTGTTTTAGATGGTGTTGGTACAAAGGAAAGAGTGGCCAGACAAATCTAGATGCTTTGCTTTGGTTGTCCCTGGGCTTACGTCTTGATTTGTTACCCTTCTGTACACCTGCACAGTATCATAATTAACAAATTAGCTGCAGTAAATCCTGAATTTATTCCATATGGTCAGATAAAAGGACCATGCATGATAAAGATGCTTCGTTTGGAGGATTTTAGGTTTCTAGGAAAACCTGCACATTTGTGTAAAACTGACAACATACAAGTAAATCAGAGTGAGTTCCAAAGCAAAATGTCACTATTTTCTGAAAGATTCTGTCAGTTCGACAATCTGGATAGTTTTGCAGAGGAATTGGGCTCACAGCTCCTGGGACAGCAGGGGAGGCTTTGTGACTTTGAAATGTGCCATTCAGCTCTGCAGCTGCGGGGAGAATTAGTCTTGTAATGCAACAGCATGTGAAAATGAGGGGATTGTTTTAAAGGGTTGCAACTGTTTCTGTGAAAGCATTTTTGTATCTATGTACTTGAGCAAAGCCTCTTTGAATTTTCAAGTGTTTAGCTTCAAATGTTTCGGGGACTCCAGAGGAATACGCAGTTTCAAGCTCACTGTTTGAAATGCCGTGACAAATAGTCCCGCTCCAACAAGAAAGTATCTGACATCAAAGCAATCCCAGGAGGAGAGGGAAACAGAATCAGTCAATGTATTTTAAATTACTTTTCACAATCAAAATGTATAAAGCAGTGTATGACACCAGATTAGGAGACAGGGTTTCTGTAGTTACCAGTAAGCGTAGCTTTACTGAAGTTAGTTTTTATGCTGAGAGATGTAAGATTGTCTCATTTTTCTTTGTCTCTGCCTGTTTGTGGCACTTTCTGGCTCCATGTGACACGCACCATGTAGAAATTGTTCCTGTTCCCACCACTCTCGAGCCAGGTGTCCCCAAATCATGCAGGAAAACCCAGGCTAGTGGGGTGGAAACTGCAATTGTCACAGAATGTGACACAGAAGGGGACACATCTGCAGAGAAGTGGAGAAGGGAAAACTATTCAGGTGCAGCCTCAAAGGGAAAATTCCTCAAAAAGGAGAGTATGTTCACAGACCAGACTCTAAACAAGCTCATGGGAACTCACTCGTGTTAGTAAAATTCATAAGACAAAATGGATCAGAGATCACACAGCACGCACCTTTATAACCAAGTACGGAGCTGTGCTGAGGTGGTAAGGAAAGATGACGTTCCCAAGGCAATTCCTTTTACCCTCCTGGATTACAGGAGTAATAGGATATGAAAGCAAATTCTCACGCATTTGATAGATAAACCAGTGCATCATCAGCATAACAATGATGGTGGGAATTACATTGCATGCTGCACAAGCTCAGGGTGTAAAAACTGAGCCCTCGGGAGATTTCACAGTGTGTTGGGAGTGAACCGGCAGGAAATCAAAAGCAGGTTAAGAGCATGAAACTGTATGGGATTCACTACAGAAATATTGAAATACTGCAGAAGTATTGACCGCTTGAGTGCTGTGAGCAGCTCTGTCAGGTTTGGGAGCCAGGTCCAACACCATCAGCACTTGCAGCATGCTGTTGTCAGCACAGGAGCACACGGCTGGTGCTGGAACTGCAGATGATAGTCAGCGTGCTGGGCAAAGATCAAAACCCAAGCAAAAATTCCTCATTAAAGTTGTTAGCTGGGAAGCGGCTTCACAACCAAGCTGTTGTCACCAGCACTTTTGAAAATAATTGTGGGAAGAAAAGTAGCACATTGGACAGTGATGGAAGATGACTCCAAAGCAGTCCATTGACCACCAACCACCATTATTTTAGTCACTAGTTGAGAAACAA
Organism: Columba livia; assembly: GCF_036013475.1. Lineage (NCBI taxonomy): Eukaryota > Metazoa > Chordata > Aves > Columbiformes > Columbidae > Columba > Columba livia. The sequence continues at coordinate 76,124,809 of NC_088605.1, read as the reverse complement.
GAGCTCTCCAGCTTACAAAGACAGCAGCACCACTGCTTGTAGGCAGCACTCCATGGTGAGATCAGTGATGCACCCCAATGCTCAGTGGCTTGGGAACAAGGTCCCAGCACCCACTAGTTGGGGTCACACACTTCAGAGATGCCAAGCAGGCGTTGCTGTTCATAGTGATCACACTGGATGCAAGATTTGAGGTGCATGGTCATATTTGAGAGTGGCCTGAAGGTGAAAAGGAGCAAGAAAACTCAGCTTGAGCAGGAGCCTGGCTCTTCACCTCTCAATGCTGTCGAGGGCTTCTACTTCTCCGACACTTCAATTTCTTACATGCCTGCTGTAAATGTTAATTTCCTTCTGTCAAACACATTGCTCTTTTCAATATCACTGCAGTAAAGTACATATTGCTCCATATAGCTCTATTCCATCAGACAGCGGGAGTGACACACATGCAGTTTGGTATTTATTCATTGCTATAACTACCTAAGCCTGAGATTTGAAAACTTTGCCATGCTAATATGATCCCTGGCACTGATGTCTGTGTACAGGAAGAACCGTCTACCTCCCTGCTACAAGTAAAATTCAATTAGCACAACTAAAGGGCTACAAAACCAACTCCCCAGTTTTAGCTTCCCTCAATACATATTGAAAAATCATTGGCCATTTTTTGCTATGATTTTTTTAGGTCTATCTTGGGATTTTTTAACTGCAAAATGTAACCTCATTACTTCCTTAAACAATTCTTTTTGAAATATTTATCACAAATTTGATGGAGTGGTTCTCAGTTAGATAAGGATTCAATTTTTTTCCATGGTAAATTATCACAAAAGTGTATTCAAATCTGCATGCAGCTGACATCAAGCCACGTTTGCTGGATTAAAAAAACAACTCGCAGCCTTTTTAATATGTGCTTGTAAAGTACATCAAACAGGCAAAAGGGCAAAAATTTACTTGATGCTTTGCTGTGTACAAACAAGGCCCATGTTATGTCCCTGGCTCATGCATCTGTGCCTTTCCTTCTCCATTATTTAAGCACCTGAACTTCCTTTGGGGAAAACAGCCACATGTACTAGTTATGTCAAAGTCCAAACCTCTGCAAACAAGCCAAGCCCACAGCCCGATGGTAGAGTGGCCCCAGATCTGCGTGTTCTGCTCGAGAAGCTGGGAGTTCCTCACAGCTCTCATTATATTTCTGTTTAGCTCACACAAATGATTCAGCTTGTCAAGGGATGACCTTTAGCTCCTTTTGGTCAAGACAATCTGTCTTTAACACATTGTCGATGGCGTTCTAGTTTCCTTTACTGCCTTTTAACATCTAGTGAGATCTTTCTCCTTTTCTTGTAAGTAGAGTTTCTGCTTTTCCAGAATTAAATGTATTCTAATAGTGTGGACCTATTAGCAGGCTGTAGCAATGCCCAGATGTTGGGGACAAGGTAACAGAGTGACCAACTTAGACCCTAGAAATTATATTTGAGGTCTACTGTGTTCTTTGAGATTGTGTCTAAATGGTGAGCCTGAAAATTGCCTCCTGCTTGTATAAGCTGGTAATGGCACTTTCTTTGTCGGGAAGCAATTGTAAACCATTTTCTCACGTGTATTTTTTCACTTTGGTAAGTAGCAATAAGTAGCCTAGCAATGGATGGCTGAACTTCTTGTTTGTTTGTTTGCTTGTTTGTTCCAAGGCAGTTTACAGAGGAGTCAGAGTAGTCAGAAATGAGGTTATTTCTCTGTCTAAATGTGTCCATCATTTCAGTATTGTTTTTTAATGGTCACTGTTCCTGACTTTGCTATGAGAAAGGAAGGAAGGATGCTCTAGCAAATACGTAGTGACAAATCCATGATTTCCCTTGAGACATATAAGTCTTCACCACCAAATATCCGTGTGAATGTGAGACATACTGGTATCCAATAATGGGTTCAAAGAGTTTTCAAAAGGCTTTTGGTGTTTATAAAGAACTTCAGATCATTTGTACGGTATCTCCCAACTCCTGCGGATCCCAATAGCAAGATTTCTGGAAGCACTTGTACACTGTTTGCAAACAGCCATGGGCTGTTTTAGCTGCAACTTGCATTTTCTAAGATAAGAATCTTCAACAGCAACCACTAGGATAAATATTGTCAGCAACACTCCAGTTTGTTTACTGTAACATGTGAATGCAGAAGACAGTTTTCAGTGAGCAGCCACCACAGATCCGGAGGGTGGGAAGGTCGTTCCAAGCCAGTGTGTTGGTTGTAACATATCTAGAGCTGGTGAGCAGCTTGCTGATCAGGTTTTCTTACCAAGCACTCGAGACTGGAGCCCCATCTAAAGCGAGCATCTCATTCTATCTCGCTCTTGACAACGCTCCTGCCATCACTGCTGTCACAAAAATAGAGAAGAGCGGCTTTGCAGGGAGAAAATGACTTCTACTGTATATTTGAAAAACAAAGTGGTGATAAATACTTGTACTACTAATAGAACTCTACTGAAAACGTAATTACAGCAGGAAGAATTAGTACAAAAACTTCTCCCACAATAACTAAAGTAGATTCCTTCTGCTTTTGATAAGGCTCTAGCATGGGAACAGGAGCCCAGGGCTCAGGCTTTCCAGCAGACACCTGAGCGCAGACAGATGTGTGAATGAATCAAATCAGAACCGGGTCTACATGACCTTGCTAACCCTGTTACACATCTGATGGCCTGAAGGGGTTAATGAAATCCACAGAGCTGCTGGGCAATAGTTCCTGCAGCGCAGCATCAGCCACCAGTGGAAGATGTATAAAGCCACGGTAATAATTCTTTATCCATTGGAAATGTCAAAAGTGTTGGTTTTGTTTTTGTTTTTTCTTCTTTTGTTTTGGATTGTTTTGCACTCTGCTGCTCACCTACCTGAATTTAACTGCTTGGAAGATTCAGCTTTGCAATTGTCTCAATGCGCTTGTTATCCCACCGTCAAAGGTACTTAATTATCAGATACCTGCTGATTTTGGTGGGGTTTAGCCGCAGCATTGCTTCTAATAGATGCTTTCAGGTCAATACCCGAATTCAGAAATAGTGGCTTTCTTCCTGCTTGCTGTCAATGTAAATGAAATTATCTTGGAGGAAAAAAAAAGATAATTGAACAAAAATATCAAAGATGTACAGAGAGACAGCAACACCCATCAGTCAGCATCAGGCAGGCGCGTGTTAATGGGGAAGTCTGGTGTGAGCTGGAGCTGAGCAGGATTGTGCTGGGTGTTCAGCTGGGAAAGGCACATGAGGAAAAGAAAGTGCACATCTCAGCATGAATGCAAAGTGTGCGAGGGGCTGGGGAACGCGCTCAGCAATAACTTGGCTGGTGTAGGTGAGGAAATGATAATGCAAGCTCCAGAGTAAATTGGATGGGCTTGTCAAAGCCCTACCAGACAAAATGTTGCCATGGTTATTGAGTCACCCAACTAAAGAGAACACGGCTCGCTCTGAAGTACAAAGGCCAGGAAGGCTTTGTGGTCCCTCACCAGGGCTGTGGGGAGAGATGAACGTCCAGATTTGCTGCTTGCTGTCATTAGGGAATGCAAATCAGAGCCTGCAATGAAAGCAGAGGGTGACCAGGAGCCTCGGGAACCACCTCTCCTGGTTGATGTGTGAAATGTTCTCCTGGGAGCTCAGGCTGATTGCTCTCTATTCTGCATAATGGCTAGGCCGATTTTATTGATCCTCAGTTATTTTTCAATATTCTTTGCTTCGTTAGACCAGGCAACCCAGGTACATAGTCACAGGCCCATAAATAAGCCTCAGTGGCCAACGCAAACCCATCTTCAGGATGAAGAATCTGCATTTTAGCTTTTAACAATAGATGAAGCCAGTTATACTTAGTTTTAGTACATCCGAGGAAAGATTAGAATGGATTTTTGCACAGTAGAAAAATGAGTATACACTTATTATATATTTTAAATATTATTTCTTCCATGTTTTAAAAAAATGCAATGAGAATTAGCTTCAGACATAGAAAGTATCAGGCTACCAGGGGAAAACAACGTCTGTGAGGATGAGGACCCAGCTTGAAGAATTTAGTGACAAGGACAGAAAGGCCGAGAAAGTCACATTAAAACAGCGATGCAGTCTCTGGTGGGTCATTTGAATTTCATCTGCAGAGTAATTTTCACGCCATTTAGCCATAGGCACAGCAGGAATAAAGAGGACTAAACACATTAAAATACCAAATCGTACAAGGAGGGATTGGGGCTTGTGGTCATTATATTTGATAAAATTCAATGATATGGTAGGCTGACTTAGTGTCATATCAAAGATTGAGTGTTTACAGAAAAATATGGTATGCAACAGGAGAAGGGGCTGTAGCACACTCATTTGGCTTTCATGGTGCATTAAGAATCCATCGAGTACGAAGAAGAAAAGATTTCTGGCCTAAAAAACACCCACAAAACCCAGAAAACAAACAAACCAACCCAAACACACATGGTAAGGGATGCAGTGAAGGGAACAAGCCTGGTCGGTGGCATTAATTGGTGAAGATGTTTATTTTTTCAGCTGGGAGGATAAGGACAGGGAAGGAGACAAACACACAGAGCCGTAAAACCTGATCAATTAGTGTTAACAGAAATAATAACCAGAAACAAAGCTGGCCAGTTGCACCAGCTGATGAAACAGCAAGAAACTGCAGCAACCCAGCACTTTGCAACCAATAAGGATGTAAACCTGAGGTTTATATTTTTCAGGCAGTCATAACATGAACTAAAAATACTTTTTAAAAAAATTGGATCGGTGCTTGGAAATCGTATTCTGGTTTATACAGACTGAAGTTCATTTCATCTTGCCTCGCTAGGTAGTGAATATAATGCAGAAATAAACCAGATCATAGAGTTCTAGAGCTCAACCTTAGAAAGGACTACTAGAATTACCATATAAACTTGTGTACTATTTAAGCAAAACTTCACATGCTAAAATCAATGTGAAGCCAATATAACCACAGAATCAATGTCCTGAGTTGGAAGGGACCCACAAGGGTCATCAAGTCCAACTCCTGTCCCTGAGCAACCACGTTTGCTCAAAAAACATATCACACCTAAGGAGATGTTGCTTCAACATATTCAACTCCACCAAATCCATTATAATGTTTTTGCCATGACTGCTAAAATTCAGCATGTTATTTCTAATCTGAATATATCAACATGCAGGTTCTAAATAGTTCCTCTTGTTTTTTTTCTAAATAAAAACCCAGTATGTTATCGTACTGGTTACATAAAAAATCATGAATCAATTAAACACTGACATATAAAGGCGTGTGGTGGATAACATCAAGTAAAGCCAAAAAGAAATGTATTTTCTTCCAGACAGAATACATACATGATTACCGCTTGATAGAATAAGACCCAGCATCTGCCTCATCAAAATCTATCCATCACCTTTGGTGTGTATGCGAGTTAGAAAGGAATGATCAACACCAGCTCTGATTTATCTTGAGAACTGATTCTCAGCTACCTTTTCTAAGTATGTTCATGCAATAAATGTAGAACATCATCAGCTTCATGCTTCCAGTCATGCTTATAGAGAGAAGATGCTTCTTTTTCCCCCATTCCAAGCCTGGGGGCTCTCTTGGCAGTTGTCTACTCGCCTACAACCAAGCAACTTCTTGGAGAACCATAACTTCAAATGCCACCACGCTCGTTACTCTGAGAAACTTAATGCTGCTAAAGAAATGAAGTGTTTAAAAGCGAAGACAAATTCACATGCAGGTTGCTGTTTACTATATTTACTACTGTTTACTACATTTAGGACTGGCTTAGGTACGATACAACAAGTAACCACTAAATGTAGTTACTGGTGGATACTTGGCTGGTATGGAGCCAGTTGCCAGTCTGAGCCAGACTTCCTGACCATAATTTAACTCTAATAACGCATTTCCAGCAATTACTCTGTCAGTGTACTTGTTACTATTAATATTCTCAGCCTGGAAAGTGAGTTTGTCTACTCCATCAACGACCAGATAGCCTGAGGCACGTGGACTAAACGATTCAATGGTATATTCAAAAACATAGACCCCCAGATACGGAACGTGGAACTTCCCGGTTGCTGGGGCAAATGAAGCTCCGTAGTTGACGTCTAGATTATTAAATTTGATGGTTCCTGGAGTTGTCATTCCATACGTATGAGAGGCAAAAAAAGCCACCATTGGTGCATATCTGTATGATCCTCTTGAAAAATCTGGAAAGGAATAAACGACAATTTCAAGTCACGTTACATTGTATAAAGGCAGTTTGGGCCTGCCAGAAGATCACAAGCAGCTTTTCTAAAGTCACATCATCCAGTAGATTGAGCAACTGAAATACAGCATTTCTGCAAAAACACAGAGATTTTCTGTATTGCATAAAAAGCAGTTTCCTTCACAATTAGTGCTAGGTGGATCCACAAAAGAATAATCTTAGAAACAGCAAGGGAGCTTATGTTTGTCTATACTACATTATCATTACGGGAGCTGCTATTTTTCTTTGCTTTCTTTCTCATCCTGTCCCCCCATGAAGTTTTTGCCACCCCAGGATCTCTTTCATTGTTCATCTGTGTGTGCTGAAGCCAGAATTTTCTCCACAAACCTTAGGCAAACACTGGAAAGGCTTAGCTCTCCTGACGTGAAATGAAGGAAGGAAAGTATATGTTTTCCTCTTCCAGCAGAGCCCACACGCTATGATTCCCTGCCACTGTACAAATTATTTTATTCACTATTCATATGCTGTCATGAGTGAGAATCAGCCAAATGGCTGCTGAAAGCTGCGTATAATTCACATTCCATGTGGCCTGGATGTAAATTATTTTTATTTCTGAAGTGAATAAGCAGAGTTTCCACTTTTATTTTAAAACATCTTTCAAGGGCTGCATCCTTTGCTGATGAAAATCACAGACATGCCTAAAATGACTCCTTGCGGCCATAGTCCCACAAATTATGGTAGCTACACGTATTTATAGTGCATTTATGGCTGTGCTGAAGCTGGTATTCCCCAATGACCTGATTTTACCCCCCACCTCGAAATCCACGATGCCGTGTTCAGTGCATCTCTTGCACACCCTCCCACCCAGCCATTATGGCTGGTCCCAGCCCAATTTCATCCCATTGCCTGGTTGTATTAAAGAAAAAGATTATGAGCCACCCATGGGAATTGATGTCTTCAGTACCAAAGCACAGGCCACTACTACTTGAGCTGGCACTCATTAAAGTGAAATGTGAGACCTTTGACTGGCAAATGCTCTCTAATGAGGCCCTGGGGCAGAGGCCCCATACCGCTACCATATTGCACTACTAAATTCTTGACTTACCAATACTCAGAGAGTTGTCGTTCGTCAGCTTTGTACTGCAGTTGACTCCTCCGAAAGGGTGGCGACAAGCGCAAATGAAGCCCTCTCTGTCGTTGATGCAGGTTCCTCCATTCTGGCATGGGGCACTGACACAAGCTGAGTATTGCTCTGCGATAGAGAGGGAGGAAAACCAGCCACCTCAGTTGCAATGCCATTACAGCGGCGCTTCCCAAGTGTTCAGTGTTTTAGAAAGCTTCTTTGTCCATTCGTAAAGATGTTGGAATTTCTGCTCAGACCGTGTGTGAAGGCCAAATTGAGATCCCATCCAGGCTGTTCAGACCCTTTGCTAGTCCAGCCTCCCTCTTTGCATACCCCCAGCTAACCTCCAAGATACAGAATTACCTATAAATGCTGAGTTCCGTTTGTCTCAGGGGGTGTAGTACGTGTATTAAGATGAGAGATATTAGAAATCTAACTTATTTAGAGCATTTCACTCAACAAACATCATGAGAACCATAAAAAGTTTGAGATATCTGTCCAAATGTGATTGTACAGTCCAACAGACCCTTGTCTCCAAAATACCAACCTTTCCTTGCTTGTTTCTTCCCTCCTGTCCTCCTTTGTTTAATGACCTCCCTCTCTGTGACATGAATGTAAAGCCAGAAAATCCTGGATACAACCAAGCATTAGAAAATTCTCCTTCTGCTGTTCCTTACACAAGTCTTTCCACAATAATCTAAAGCAGGCTGGCTCAGTCTCCTCCTTCCCTTCTTTTACAGTAGCCCTCAGATACTGCAGCAAACCAAAACAAGTGGAAATCAGGCGGTCTGCAATCATGCGATTAAATAAATAAGTTGGATCAGGTAATTAATCTTTACTAAGAATGGGAATGTGCCAAAAGGCTTGGAACCGACCATGCAGCAGGAGCCCTTCAGAAACAAACAGCAAAACTTGGAAGAGGCAATATTGACATATCCAAGTTTATTTCCTTTTGGTGAAATAAAAGAAACAGGTCTTTTCCTCCTGGTTCAGGCAAATCTGTCCCTTGGTTTGGTTTCACTAGTACAGGCACAGAAGGGTGCTCTTTTTGCACAGAGCACACCAAAGCACAGATTTTGGTCCTGTTGGTGTAGAGGTCGGACTGGCCTGTCTATGAGATGACTCGCCCAGATATGTCACAAACACTACAGGACAGTGTGGCTGCTGGTGATGAAAGACCTTAAATGCTATCCAAACCACTCCCAGTACTTGTTCTTGCCCATAAATAACTCAATTCCAGGATATCTACTGAGATTCTTGTAAAAATTTGTAAAAATTTCATATTGCAAGCTATGCAAAGTATACAAAGAGGCATTTTGCAGAGCAGCCCCCCATGTATGAACTGGTGAGATCACATCCAGCTGTGACAGAAATCTGTCAGTCCAGCATCACTGAGCTCTGAGACAGTAGCTACTGAGTGTAATCATATAATGTGTTGTCATAGCAGTTTGGGGGGAAGAACATTCAGGCCACATTAAAAATTAAACATTGCTGTGAAAAATTCTGAACACAAAGCATTCCCAAGCCATACATTTTTCCTTCCTCTTGCTTTGGTCAAATACAAATACCTTTCAGGTGATTAACCTTTTCTTGGCCAGGCACTGTGAGCAGAGCTCTGGAAAGAGAACTCCATACAGTCCTGTGATAGTAAAGCTAGACTGGTGGGTGTGAACTGAAAAAACCCTTTTATGAAAGGGTCTGCTTATTGCCAGGGAAATGCTGAAGTGGATCTTCACATCAATATTTCAATAATGCCCATAGTGACTTTCAGATTCGCACCCAGCCATTTCACAGGCTGCAAACCATCTCTGTAAGAAATCTCAGTTCGGCGAGCAGAGTGCTGAAGCACATTGTGTAGCGCCACTTGAATTTCACAGTATCACGGTATGTTTGGGATTGGAAGGGACCTCAAAAGATCAATTTCCAATGGTGCAGCCTATATACTTGAAAACACAACAGTAATTTTCACAGAAAACAATGTCCATCCCATAATGACCGAAATAAAGCAATTTAGGACTGTCATGACTGGGGTCACAGCACAGGCAGCTGGACATGAGGAAATAACGTTTTTCCTCAGATAACGGTTTTGCCGCACACTTAATTGAAGTTATTTTTCACTTGTATTTACCCAGCATTGACATATTTACCAAGTGTGAAAGGAAAGCAGAAAAGGAAGGAAAACAGCTGATTGTGCTGGCTGTATCGTATTCCCAAAATACAAGAGCTTTGTTTAAGAACACGGCAGCCTCTCTGCTAATTGGCCTCTCCTTATCATAAACAAGAAGGACATCCAAGAAACAGGAAAAAGATCACAAAAAGGGAAATGATATTGAGATTGAGACTAGTGTTTTAAATTGATGAGTAAAAGGAAGTTTATAAGTCAAATTAAAGGCTAACATTACAGCTGTGAGTAGCAAAGAATAAAGTGAATGCAGTTGCTATTTACATCCAGTATGGCAGGAGTGTGGAGAGCCAGTTAATGCTGAGTTTTGCTGCTCTTCAGGAGGGGAAGCAGCCAGAAGCTCTTTTGGGAAATAGCTTGCCATTGCTGTACAAACATCTTCAAACTAATCATGAGCTCTGTCAGGATCTACTGGGGTGTTGTTTAGAAGCAAATCAAATATTTAGCAACTTAATGGTCTCCTTATGGAAAGAAGTGACTCCAGTGAGTCAATTCGGTAATGTCTGAACAGGAAATAACTTAACAACATTTTCTCAATATTTAGTTATCAATTACTGTCTCTCTGGAAGCCCTGGGAGATTTTGAATAAACTGTCAGGTGTGTTCAAAAGGTCAGGTTCTCAGATGAGTGTGTGTGCATGCACATGTGTCTTAAACTGATCAGATGTGAATTTATCAAGGAAAATGAAATGGAGCTTCTAGATGCCTTCGTGCAGAGTCTCCTCACAAGGAAAAGAAATTCTCTTGTAAGGAAGAAGCTCAAGAAACCTCAGGTTCCCCTGAAACGCTCTTTATGGCAGACTGAGGACTTGTTATTCACCCTCAGCCAACCTCTGCCACCTCAGCTCACAATGGTTACATACCTGTATTACAAACCCCCTCATTTTTAGTAGAGTAAAATGCATTACCTGAATCTATAGTATTATCCACGTTTCTCTGACTTCGGCTTGCCAGGCTCACGGTGACATTTGCTGCTCCTTTTTTCACTGGGGCTGATTTCTTTAAAACTGGTTTCACTTGCTTCTGAGATTTGGTGATGTTATTCATTGCACTTGCCACCGATATGTCAACGTGCTGGGTTAAATTTGTCAAGATAGTTCCTGCTTTTATTTCAAGCACAGATTCAACAAGCTCTTGGAGGCCTCTCTGCAGCAGGGGGATATCTGGCTGAGCAAGTTTAATTAGCACAGGTATACTGGCGTTCACTTTTTGGATGCTGCTGTTGGTTTCCTGACACAGCCCCCAGGCCTCGTGAGCCGTCTTGTTCACAACTGGAATGGTGTTTGAGAAACGGATCGACTTGGCTTCCAGGGCCTTGATCCTGGAACTCAGCGTCTGGAGCTGAAGTGAGACCATTTGTTCTTTCTCTGTCGAGGCAGCTTTGTTTTTCTTCAGTGAGACACAGTTGTTTGCCAAAAACTTAGAGATTTTTGACTCCACGTTCAGAAGACGAACCTCATGGTCCTTGGCTTCCTCCAGAGAGTCCAATAGTTTTTCTTCCAGGCGGCCAATATCTTGTTGTTGATTGTCCACTTTCAACGATGTATCATTTAAAATAGAGAAAAGTCTTCTGAAATTGTGAAGGATAATTTTGTCAGACTCATCATATGGAAGATCAGAAAGGGATGGCACTACTTGTGAAGTTAATTCATGCTTGTTCCTAAGGACCAGCATCTGGAGGGATTCATTCAGCTGTTGGAACTGGGGAATGAAAGCCAGGAGGCTGCCCAGTTTCTCAGCTCCGCCACAGCAGACTTCAGTTTCATTTCTTAGAACATGCAGCATATCTTTCAGTACGTAGTTATCTCGAATAGAATCAATAGCGCTGTTTAGTACTATCATGGTCTTGTTTAATCCATCCTCTATTTCCATGGAGCATTCATTAACACGGCTCTCAAACAGCTCCTGATAAGCCTGAGATTCATTTTTAAGTCCTTCCTGAGTTTTGGAAAGTTCCTCAATTACAGAACTCATTCTGTTAATGGAAGTAGTGAGGTTTTCAAGCTTCTCGTTGATTTCTTCAGCTTTGATTTGCTGTTCATATTCTGAAGTCAAACTAAAAGGTATCCCTTGTTCAATCAGGGGTTGCAGGATCTCCATGTCATAGCACAAATCGTTAATTTGTTCATTCATTTTGTCCACCTTGTTGTCCAATGGAAGGAGCAGGTCAGAGACACTTTTGTTTAGGACAAGCATGTTCTCCTGGGTTGCTGCCAGCTGAGTTTGGAAGTCCCTTCTGTTCTCTGACAACATGTCATCGCAGACTCCCAGAACAGAGTCTCTCTGAATTTCCAGTGCAATGCTGAGATTGCTGATCTTGCTGTCTTGGACTCTTAAGTCATCATAGATCTGCAGCACCATCATGCCGTGTTTCTTTACTGTCTCATGCAGTGTGACCATGTACTCTGTAACATTGGACTCGGTGACTTTATCTGCTGAAGGGATGTCCTGGCTTGAAGACCGTTCAGCTGCTAACAGTTGTTCGTGAGCATCTTTCATTTCAGTGAGAGTCCTGTTTAAAGATTCATAATAAATGACACTTCTTGACTGTTGATGCTGCAAGTTATCTTCCAAGGATCTCTGTTTTTCCTGTAAAGCTTTCATAGGCTTGTCACAAGTGAGGGTCATTTCCTCTTTCATCTGTACCATATGGCTCTTCAACTCCAGAATGTCAAGTTTTGTTGGCCCACTGTCTATCTCCTGAGCAAATTTTTGTTGGGTTTCATTCAGATGCTTGATGGATTCTTTTGTATTTTCAAGATCCTCTGACAAACTAGACACAGTCTTAAAAATCTGAGCCATGTTCTCTTGCATTTCATCTTGAAATACTTTAAAGTGTTCCCTGACAATGCCTTTGATTAATTCATTAATACTTCTGGATTTGAGACCTTTGGGGAAAAGGAGAAATATGGAAAAAATCAAACCAATTGTGTTAGCAACATCTTTTTCCAGAGTGGGAGCAAATACAGTGCTGTACAGAAGTGAAACACATGTCCCTGCCCCAATTTACCCATCCATACAGAAAAATCTAAAACCGAGGAATGCAGAGGATGGCTAATAGTGTCTGACAACTCATCCCTGCACATTTTAATTAGCACAGGATGCAGCAAAACACCTCTTGGAATAGCATGAAAATGACAGCTAGAACAAGTGGAATACTAAAAAGAATGAAGAAAAAGCAAAAGGGAAATAGGATATATTCAAAGAGAAATGAAATGTGTGCCCAAGGGTCAAGAATGCCATCTAGCAATATGTGGAGAGGTGAAAGCAGGTCACTGAGTGAGATGGGATAAATGTGATCCAGGGTAGAAGAGAGCCATCTAGCATGCAACAAGAGCAACTCAGGAGACAGACGAGGACTGAAAATACGATAAATAGGACAATACTTGGTAAATTCAAGAGAGATACACAAGCACTTATTGTTTCATTTAGTTTTATCTCCATGGAAGGAGCTCCAGTTCCCTCTTTCTATTTTTAAACAATAGAAAAGTCTTTTGGATTCCAAAGTGTAAAACACAAACACTTTGGGGAAAACCCTTGAAAAATGAGGAAACCATTGCATATCAAAGAAATGAACGCTTAGGTCCCAATCTGTTTGTTAAGCACCATTTGCATTAATAGTTGAGTAACAAACAGATGTTGTGGCAGAGTCACAAAGAATAGGTGTGCAATTCTACTGGTGAGGGCCTGCCCGGCCTCCTGATCCCTGGCCGTGTTCTTCTCATCTGCCGACCATGAATACAGAATATGAGCAGGGGCAGATTATTCAGCAGGACATTTGCCATGTTATAAATATAACCACCATGGAAATCCTTATACATTTCCCCTGTATATGTGAATTATGTACTAAAGAATATTACTTGCACTTAGTAGCAGAGCAAATACTACCTCCTTTAGCAGCTGTGAGATAAAGAAACAAAACATATAAGAATATTTGCAGAAGCTCCAATTAACTGAAAATGCCTTGATAGTGGCTTAAGTTACTATGTAGACAATGTAAATTTTTTTTGTGGCTATAAAAGACACCATAACAAATGTCAAAAGAAACAAATCCTTCTATTATGAAATGAAACTAAAAAAAGAGAATTCTCCCTATAAATGTTGAACAATAGAATAGGCAAGTCTATTAATGTTTTTAGCATTTCTTTTTTTCTGTCACCTTTAACTGGGTGAGTGATTACATTCATTTATTTGTCCTACCTTTTAGGAAAGACTGGAAGTCTCTGCCCTTATCTTCATTGATTTTGCCTTCCAGAGACGAAAGCATCTTGCTCACATCATTCATCGCAGCCGCAATGTTGTCAACCTTCTTCTGTAGGAAAGCCAGTTTCATCTCCTGGCTGCTAATCTTCTCGTTCAGTTTTTGTGTAAGTGCTTGGTCAGAAAACAAAATGAGAAGAAAAAAATAGCGTTAAAACATTGTGACAGGGAACAAAAGAAAGTGTCCTTAACTTCAGAGACATCAGCTGAAAGCCAGGTGAAAAGTTCCTGAATTTTTAGTCTTGAGTGAATCAATTAACATCACTCCATTTTCTTTTACGACCAATGCTGGTCTACATTACTCCTAGATTGGGCTTGGGGTTATTTTGGCTGTGTGGGTTTTTTTTTCCTTTTGTTTGTTTTCCTTTTAATTCATCTATTCTACTTGATAATATAACAGTTTAAGTATTTTTCTGCAGAATGACTTCCCTGTTTTCAGTTCAGTCACAAGTCACTCTATAAATGCTGAGCCACTGGTGCCTTTACATTCCGTTTCTTTTGCCTATCAGAGAATCATACTGCTGGGAACCAACAGTTCGTGCAGGTGCCTCCAGCAGACAGGGACTTTTCTCAGCTCGTTTTTGCAGTGCTCTCAGAGTCACATAGTGAGTGATGGGCTGGAGGTGACCGTCATTCCAACAGCTGACCTGGCTCACCGGGGTCCTGAGCAGCTCCCGGTGTCCTCTCACCCACAGTTGTGCTGCTTTCAGCCTGGTTGCTGTGCATAAGTGACCTTTGTTCTTGAGCTGAAAGAGGGAGAAAAAGGAAAGGATGTGAGTGAAACACTGAGCATGGCAATCAGGATTCCACAACAATTGCTTTCCCTAATCTACACCAACTTTACCAACAGTTGGTGAATCATCTGCAGTGATTTTTGGTGTCTGCTTAGTCCACATGGTGTGGGACCACAGTGAAGAAGCCAGTGAACAGCTTTAGAAATGGCTTTGAGACTGGCGGTGGTTGGTGTTAACACTGAAATGCCAAAACCTGCCCTATAACAAACAGACCTTTGAAATCTCCAGGGCTAAATATTCTAGAGGAACATTTTAAATCAGTATAAAACATCAGTACAAAGACAATGCAAAGATTGTCGGCTGTAAAATTAATGCTTTTTTTATAGCTACAAAATTAGTCGGCTTTGTTGAAACAGATTTTTGACAGATAACACAAATCTTCAGCCATGGAAATTTCCCCACTAAAGGCAGTTGTGATATTATATTGTTCCAGCACCTACAAAGTAAAAACTATTTCAAAACATAATCAAATTCCAACAAACGTCATCTGAGATTTGCAACTGGTATATACATTAAAAAAAACTTCACAAAGCTGATAAGTTTGTAAATATTTTCTCTGGCCGTGGCAGATGAGATTTTCTATGCTTGTTTTACACCTCAGCCCAAAGATCCCAAAGCAATTTGCAAAAAGCTAGACATTATTATTATTTCAGTAATACAGTTGAGGAAACAGAGTTCCAGAAAAGTCAAGCGCCTTGACTCACAAAAAGTACCGAACAACCCATGGAGCTGGGAACTGAACTCAAATTTCCACCTTCCCGACTCATTTCTCTAAGCACTGGGCTTAACTGTGTTGCTTTCATTTAATTATTGTTTAAAATAACGAAATACATACAAAGTAGGTTGTAAACTTGCTGGTCTAAACTCATACCAATTTTTATGTGCTTCCTCAGTTCATGAAGCATTTTGAAGCCGACATTGTTCCAGCTGGAACACATCTACAGGATGCCTTTTATATAGCTCTGATGGGATTTCCAGTCTTCAGTACAGCACAAGCAGAATAACTTGGGTATGGTGACATTATTTTCCAGCTCAAATACTAAAAACTAGTCCGGCCATAATGTGAGTTTCCAAGGAAACACGATAAAATGCTGAATTGAGAAATCCCCTATGTTTCATTAGCCTCTTGGCAGTATATATGAGCATCGATAGATTACATTTAAGCATGATATAAGGTGTCTGAGGCTGTAAATTAAGCAGTGGGAGGTAAGAATTAGGACAGGAACTCAAAAGAAATGATCATACGGACTGAAAGTTTGATAGAAATTATTGAAATTGGTTGATAAGAAATACAAAATCCTCAAATAGTTATAATTTCAATAGCTTCTTTTATCTTTCTGTGGCATGGTTATTGACAGGAGTTAAATACTTGCATTCAGCCAAATTCATTACACAGGATTTATCGGGCTGTGATGTGATGATATTATCTATGACAAGGGAGTCAGTTACTTGCCCATGATAAAGACCCACTGATCGATGTCCTTTTATTCTTTCATTTACCGATCTTTCTGTTGCTCTAAATGTATTCACTGCTACTGTTACTGCTATGGACACCAGATTTTTTCTTTTAATACCATCCATCTTATCCCTTCCAATTTTATTCAATTTTAGACTTTCAAGGATATATATTTATTGCTGTGTGCCTGTTTACTAATGCTTTAAACTGCTCAGATAACTTAAGCTCTGTAAGAAACAGGACATAATATTACTCCGCTGGAACAAACGTGTAACGGAGCAAGGCAACAGTGCATGGTAATGCTTCTAAAAGCAGCAAGGACTGCAGCCACAAAACTCACCCAGAGACAACGCCTCATATTGTACAGTTATTACATTTCATCACTGTAAGGAAAGGCAGCATTAGAAAATCAGGGTTTTCATTTGTGAAAACAAATTCAAAGGAGTCATTTGCAATATATATTCTCCTATACCATCTTTCCAGTGCGGCTCCATCCTTTTCCAAAGGAACCACTCTGACACATCATATGGTGATCAAGCCTTATGTGCTCCTTGGTCCCACACCTGTGATTCCCCATCCCAGATGCTGAAAGGCAGCAGATGTGACGGGAGCACCAGGCAAACTCCAATACATAAACTCCTTAGGCTGGAAAGAGCCATCAAATGATTCGTGTTTGAGACCTTTACAAATTGGACATGTTATGATCTGTTTAAGCTAAAAACATCAAATATAAACTAAAAATCTGACTTCTAGACCCACCTTATAGTGCCATTTACAATAAGAAAGCAACACCAACAAGGAAAAATAAAAAAAGCAGCATTTCAAAATGCTGAGCAATAAGGAACAATTCCAGCTTCTCAAGGAGCTTCAGCACTTCTGAATATCAGGTGACACACATAGGAATCAAACATTAGGCTCCTATCATTGAATATACTAACCTAGATGTATAATTTATTGTCCCATGTATTTTTAAACACAGGGTGCAAAATCATTTCAAGGAATATTAAAAATATGGAAATCGTGTCTTTTTCTCCCGATATATTTTTGATGAAGTGGGAGTTGCTGAAGGGAAATCCCTGCGGGGAGTTGGGGAGTTTCCGCCCCATTCCCCATGTTCCAAGGTGAATTAATCGCTACCTTTTGTGTGTGCAGCTCACCCCATGCAGAGCGGCGCGCTGGCTCCTGTGCAGAACATTTTACAGCCATCTGCTGGAGAAATGACATCGCTGCTGTGCAGGAGAATTCAGCACTGACAATGGTTGTGGCACCGTCAGCAACTCCGAAACCAGCGCCTTGCTCTCAACCACAGCCAGGGACAACAGAAACTCATTCATACACAGTAAGTCATCCGAGCCTCGCTCCTCAGTAAAGGTGAATTCAAACACAGCATGATCAATATTTGAACCTTCTAGCTCTTGAAATCGCTCACGACACATAATAGAGTGTTCAAGGACCATGTGTGCATGAGCTAACAGGGGTTTCTTCCCCTCAGACATTGCTACACGCACGTTGTTTTCTCCAGCTTCAGGGTGAAAAGTTAAAAAAAAGCTGCATGTAGTAAAAATCACGCAATGAACGTGGCGACTCAGAAATTACAAGCCCTTTCATTTTAGTGGTTTTTCTCCCAGTTAAGCATTAGATATTCCCACCCCCCTAAAAAAAAAATTATGTTGAATTCTCTATACTGCATTGTTTCCTGAGACTTGTGAGAAGTTACATATACATATTTCCCTTCTTAAAAAGTTTTTTGTTAAGTTGCATTGCCCATGCTGGACTAGGATCCATGTCTTAACCAATTCAGTCATGTGTTGCCACATGGGAGGTAAAGTCAGAAACAATGACCTGAACATGTGTCTTATCAGAGGCTCTTCTGTCTCACTCACCACACATTACCTTGAGAGCAGTTACAAGGAGACCACCAAATACAGGTTACAGATGTCTAGTAATAACTATCAGATGGTGACAAGTGTTTCCTCCTGCCCAGACTGTGAGACTGAAATAGCTGTGCATGATTTCACTTGGTTTGAGGAAGATGCTAAACCAGAAGGCGTTTTGAATTAGCATTTGCTACAGGCAACCCACATCACACTACCAGTGCCTTCCCAGGATCTAAAACATATTGCCAGAACTCCCCAGTTCCCTTGGCATAGAAACCCTTCAATAGCGGTTCTGTTGTTGAGCAGATCAAGTGCAGAGAGGCCAAGCAGAGGGCTCAGCGGCTCTGGAGACCCCCAGTCAGAGCTTGCACCATCTCTCCCCCCCTCGTTGGAGAAATAAATGCCTGAGGACAAGGCTGTCGGGCTCCCGACTGTTCAAGTTCATTAGCTGACATCCCTTCATGGGAATTGAATAATCCAGGCAGGGCTCGTGCTGGTGGTCTGCTCCTCATGGGAGGCAGCATTCCAGAAGCACAGAAGAAGAGCCTTTCTGACATAACACCTTTCATCCCAATCTCTTTAAGCACTTCTACAAGCGTTAATTAATTAAATATCCCAGCGCCCCCCGTGAGATAAGCGTCATCTCAATTTTCTAGATGGGTAAACGTGGGTATGCAGATTAGAAGTGGCTGCCCCAAGTTATTTAGCAAGTCAGAAGAGGTTTGAAAATAGAACCCAGGAGATGTAATTTCAAACCCGCTCCTGTAACGCTTGACAACACTTTCCTTTATTCTTATTTCTACACAGATGCCACTACAAATTGAGTTATACAGCTATTTTTTCCTGGTCAGTGCTTCCCTGTTGTTTTGATGCCATTTCATTTCGATCAAGTGCAGTGTTACCCTTCAATAAGCATTTTTAATGTATTTTTGCTAATGTTTGCATTTTTTAAAAATGAATCTTTAAGACATCTGACCCATGCTCACTGGACAGCCTGGCTGACTGTGTCCCATGTTAATATCTGACTCCATGCTCAGCTGCACAGGGAGAATTCTGTGTGTGCTGAGGCTCTGGCTCTTCAGCATTGAAATCTCCCTCCTGGATATGAGTAACAGTGATTTCTCTTCATTCCTCTACATTAATTTTTAATCACAGTCTCTACTTTACCGCTGCTGATTGAATTCCCTACCACATCTAATGGCCTTTCTTGTAATATTCATTCATTTAAAATATGAATGCTGATGCCAGATCTTATTTTTCAAGGGCAGCTTGTTTAAGGCCAGTAGGAAAGAAATAGCTGTAATACAGATGTTAAACTACAGTATGTTGCCATACGTTTGATCACCAGGGCAGAGATAAAACACTATTTTAGGAAAAAAAAGAGGAGGGGGGGCACAATTATACAGGGATCCTGTAACACCCAGCAAAATTCAGTTACTGTTGAAACAACCAGAAGTCCTACTCAATTCAGAGGGAAACAAAGTTGATAGCTTATTTAATTGTGTCTAAAATATACTCTTAGAGACTGAAACTGAAAGCCAGAAGAGTCATAGTGCTGTAGATGAATTTTACAACAAGTATTCAATAGAGGATCTGGATTAAATATCCCCAGCATTGCAATACTCCATAACTAAAAGGTCAAAAGTAGAGAAACGCTGAGTGCAAACTCCATAGTTTAGAAAAACTGAATAAGGCTGAGGATTTTATGAGTTTTATTTGGAGTGGAAGAGAGGAAAGGACATTCTGCTTGGCTGCTCTGACAATTCAGGTGCAGGGAATGGACAATATCCCAAACATCTCGCTCACCTCTGGGCTGGCAGCTCTGCCCGCTGTATCCAGGACAGCACCTCCACTCCAGCCGTGTCACTATTTTGTGTTTGATTCTGTATGCTTGCTGCGTGCTTGTCTGGGACCTGGAAAACAAGAACATTTTAAGCCTGTTTTTGGTGGCCAAACAGGAGTTGGACCATACGTGTGTAACTACATTATGTTATCTTACATGTCAAATGTATCCTCTCATTAACTGCTTGAATCTGAAAGCGAAGCCTAATTAGGGTTTGGTGTTTCAGTAGCAATCACAGTTTTAATATTGAAGCCTTTAGATCATCTGCATGGATTTTAAAGGGAACTGACTGGTGTCTGTTTAGTGCTGTCAGACTTCTTCACTAAATATCTCCTTCAGGAGTCAAATACTGCTAACTTTTATGGAAGACATTGCAATTCATATCTGTTAAACTGGACAGAGCGAGCCAGAAATACGATAGCTAAATACTGTTTTCTTTGAGAGCGGTGAAAAATAGCATTCACAACTAATTCATGCCACGTCCGTTCACTTTCAGCTTTTCATTCTGATTATTTTCAATGAGATTATACAAGCATTAATCCAATAAAGCATGAAAATTTCCACTCTGGAAGTAGATGTACGGAGGGTATGGGTATGTAATTGTGATGCCTCAGCTATTACCGTTACAGTATGTAAGTGCAGAGGCAGCAGTGGGTTTGCCTCTCTGTTCCAACACATTCTGCATGTCCTGGCTACCCCCACACCTCCTCTTAGCTTTCTTAACCTCAGACAAGCCAGTTTACAATGAACACAGTGCAGCAGGGCACATAGGAGAAAATAACAGCAAGGCTACTTGCCTCTTTTAATACATTAAATACAAAGTTTGAATAAAAAAGAATATCATGCAGTTTATGAAGAACACCTCAAATCTTGGAAAATACAATGATAAAAAGGTTAGAGAATTGGTTTGGACTCAAAATCCCTGTCTAAATCATCCCAGAAAGGTGGGGAAATTTGAAGACTGTCAAGCCAAAAAACGTTCTCCCAACGAATTAAAAAATGCCACCTTATTTTGCACGGTAGTTAATCTTGTCACCCCTTCACAGGGGATGTAATATTATATATATTAAAATTCATAGCAGCTGGCAGTAGCTTTACATGTGTCCCCAGCCAGCTTTGCCTCTGAGAAATGGCTTTTTTTCAGCAGCAAGAACTCAATAAAGATTAAGGTGAACGGAAATCAAGAGAGTTCTCAGTTCCTTTGCTGTGTGGATGGTCTTATTTTATGATAAAACTACCTTATTCTGCATTAGCATAATCCGTTCCTGAAAGCCCTCATAAAAAATAATGAAGCGTGCATGAAAAGAGTTAATCGGGAATAGCTATTTCAAAAATAAGTCTCCACATAGGCAAGCCACAGAAATGCATGTAGTAGACAATTATTTTACAGCACAAGGAGTTATTTTTCCTACAAAACCAGAAACCAGGGTTATTGTGAATCTTCTAGATTGAATTAGGGGAAAAAATGGCAACATTTCAACCACAGGACCCATTCCACAGTTTTGCAACGCCCTCAACTATAGTTCCGTCACCAAATCCTAACAACCCTCTATTCCCAGTTTCGCCTTGGAGCTTGAAACGCATTCTGCTGTACCACCTAGAGGACAATTCTCACAACACTCCCACTGATGCGTAAGAGCCTTTTGAAATTTTTCAATGGAAAAATGTGTTACAAACTCTGCTTTGCTCGTGCTGATTCAGTTTGTGATTTTCCAGACCCGTGCATTAAAACCCAGTTTCATTTACTATTGAAATCTAACGTTTGAAGAATCGGGCACCCAAAGCACAACCTGAATATGTTGAACAGAGACGTTGTTTACAAGTTTTATCCAGGCCAATTACTTTCCTAAGTTCGTTGTCTGACCAAAGCTGTGCTAGAAATAAATACCCAATAGAGATATAATTAAAAAACCATATTTATACCTCTCATTTATGCCTTTTGCTCCAACAAACTTCTACACCTGTTGATAAAGCACTCACAAATACTTATTGTTCCTATTTCTACGCACCTCTGGGCACAGGATCCAAGCTGCCACGTGCAAGGCTTTGCTCTGGCTGAGGAGAAGGTTTCCAGGTTGTCCACCACCACCGTGGGCAGGAGTCTGGTGTGGACATAGGCACACCAGTTCCTGGAATAGAAGCGAAACGTAATTAAAAGTACAAATATAATTTTCCGCAATATTATGATATATGATACTTAAAGAGGAGAGTTAAACCCGTCATTTAGGGATAGGACTAAGGGATGAAAATTCAGTTTGGTTTCTCTCAGACTGCCAGTGCAGTCTTAGTCTTGGTGTTTCAGCTGCCCATTCACAACATAGAAAACAGACAGTAATTTTTCCATCTCTACATATATTTATATTGCAAATCTGATTTTTTCTTTGTAAACGTTTGTGGAGCACCAAGCATGAAGAAGCTCTTCTAGACTGTAGTAAGACAGGTCTTAAAATACACCTGTATTTCAGATTATAGAAACTGTTTATCCAGAATTCAAGGGATTGTTTAGTAATGATTTTAACCACATGTAACTTTCATGTTATGGGTAAAGATTTCTACTCTTCTTCCCTTTCCCCAGAAATGTGGAGCACACCTGTATACTGCTCTGCAGGAGAAAGAAAAGGTGGGGAGATCAACATGGTATTTCCAGAAACATAAATTGTGCCAGATTGGGAAATCTGGGAAGCCAGAAGGATTTTAAAAAGCAGGTAAATGATTTCACAAAAGCACACGCTGTTGGGTTTGTTTGTTTTGTTGTTGTGGTGTGGGGGGGATTAAACATAAAGTTGTAGCTATAACCTCTATCTCAAAGTCCCCAAGCTGCAGCCTGGAAGGCATCTTGAAAAATATATTATTGCATTTCTGCCAATGGAACAAAGGTATACTTGGTCCAGTATTTTTTTGCCCTCTAATTTAGTACAGCCTTTTTCCAGGTCATATATTGTTCCCTTACCCATGCTGAAACACATTTCATTTTTGACTTGGCAAGTTAGTGACAAGACATTGTTTCAGTTGTATGGCAGCTGAACTTGCAAGTACTTCCAAACCAGTATTTGTATATGAGAACACGGGTCATGTTTTGCTGCTAACCTTTGCTTCCAGTTGTCCTAGTACTCTTAGTGTTTCATAATTCAGTAAGGAAATATATATTTACATTACCCAGCTGGCCCTGAAATCAGTGTCTTGCTATGGGTTCCTTGCAGTAGAAATCAAAAACGGAACAGATTAGTTCCATTTACTTAATTGGCATTAGTACAGATACACACTGCTTCAAACAAGAATAACAGCAGAAAACACACAATAGTATCAGTATCTATTCTTAAGTGATGGCTTTTGTTTTCAGCGATCCTACCAGTGCACTCCTATCACATTCAGTGGTGTTTTGCTTGGAAAATGTTTCCTGAGCAAACAGCAGGATAACCTGGGGAGTGAGATGCCGAGTGAGGCCAACAGATTGAACCTCTCCGTATTTCTATTGCCAGGGTCATATTGTGGTGCTCCCCCACACAACACACATTGTTTAATTGATGAATAATGTTCTTCATAGAAAACGGCTTTTTATCAATTCTCTTTGATCCAGTTTCGCTCACTCAGCCCCCACTTCCTTAAGAATTTTCATTAGGGTAATATTTCTTTTTAATTGAGTATAAAAAGGCTGTGTGTTTTGTTTGATGCTTCTTTTATATTCTGTCTCCTCTAGCTATAGCCTTTTGTCTGTGTGTATAAATTAGAGCCTCCATTAATAAATATTTACTAAAGATTAAATGCAGCTTTCAACCATAAGCTTTAAAAATTAGATACTCATCTCACAACCTCTGTGGAAGCCAGGAGCAACTCTATGCAAGTTGGAGACACATAAAATTGGCAGAATCAAAAGGAGATTGAAATCTTTTGAGTTTTACAGAGAAGTTACTTACACTACCCCTCCGGCTGGGGCATATGGATCCTTTACAGTCTCCTGTAGGCTGAGAACATTGAGTCAAGCAGTTGTAACTGAATCATAATTATAAGGAGAAGGAGCTCAAGCCTGAGTTTAAATGGAACCCATGGGGGTGGGTGGATGTTTTAGGTGGGGTTGCTCAGGGTCATCAAGCCTCGTTAGGTTGCCTGTGGCCCTACCACTGAGCTCCTTTCTTCACTATGGACATGAGATCTCTTCCAGTTCCCAGCTGTAGTGAGGGTTCTGCATTCATACCCCCCATTAAAACATGTTTTTTCCTCTAAAGTGCAGCACAGAGATTTAAAAGCAAAGTCTCTCAGCACGTGGTTGGGATACTGAACACAGGGGTCTGGTCAGGAGGTGTTCTGACTTAGCACTGGGGTTTGCTCATGATTTGCTTGCGGTTTAAACTTGGTATAGACAATGTAAATGTCTAAATTCCCGAATAATCCTTAGCAATTAACTGATGGCAAATAAAGTCTGATCAGAAGACATATGAAGTGATAACACCACCTTAAGCAGCCGTGCAGCACCACAGCTCTTTTACAGTTGCAAGTTGGCTGTCTGGAAAGTGAGGCACTAAGAACTAACACCTTGGGTATAGCTGGGTACTGAGCTTACCACCTCTGCAACCCCACAACTCAAGTATAGGAGTCCAGTTTAAAAATCTAGGCCACAATGGGCCTGTGGTGAGGTTAGGATTTGAGCTCCTGGCTGCCTTGCTTGTGCTCTACCCTCCCATGCAGACCCAAGAGCTCACCAGAGAAATGGATTCAGCAGAAGACATACGGCAGTGTTGGCAGTGTCGACCTTTTCTGTAGTGTATACCGTTGGGGTATAATTTTTGGTAATTGAATTCCAATATACATCTGAGCAAACGTGATCAAAGAAAAGATAAAACAATGAAAACAGGCATAAGAAGCAGTTGTAAAATACATGAAAGCTCTGGAGTACAGAGAGTTTGGTTACAAAAAAAATCTACTTTTTAAAATTCATGAGGTAAATCCACTAATTATCATTATTATTGAGCATGGCCAGCTTCAAGGTAACAGCTCTTGGAACCTTCCCATTTGGAGATGCCCTCCAAAGGAAAACATGGTACAATACATCCCAAATGTATCAGTTAAGGACTGCTCTTGATTTTTAAAGGAAGTCTGAACTCAGTCTCTGGTCTATACCATAAATTTAACTCAACTTGAGCAGATTGTTTCTATCTAAAATATTTAACTCATTCTTAAGCTACACGAGTGCAATGTCTGAAGCTGTGGTTCTCACGTGGCCCAGCAATCTTTGATCAGGCTAAATTGGAGGAAACATTCCCAGCAAAAGAGCCCCTGGTGTGACTCATAATTAGGTTTATGCTACCAATGAAATAAGCTCATTAGGAGATGTTAAGAATGTAAATATAATTTCGAAATCAAATTGTCTGAAAAAATGTAGATTTGGAAATAGAAGCTGAAGCGTGGCAGAAGAACGATGACAGGCTGTGTTAACGCAAAGGCAGAACAGAAGACAACTGATATGCATAACAGGACTTTAAACCTGAAAATCCTCTTTACCCTCCATGGAATAATATATTCCAGATCAGCAACACAGGCTTCTAACATGCAGATTTTGTTGAGAGCTGCAGGACCCTGGTGTTTCTTTTTCATCGAGCCTGATTTCAATCAGAAAAGCTGCATTTAAAAACAAAACAAAATCCTTGCAACATACAAGAGAAGCCCAGCCTGGAGGGAGCGGTGCAAGTCCCCGACTGGCACAAAGCCCGTGTGACAGATTTCATCCTCCTCTTGCATGTATTGGCCAGGAAACCTCACTGGGGGCAAGACATGGGACAGCACCTGGGAGTCCTCAGGACTTTGAAACAGGCTCTTTGTGATATTTGCAGCATATTTCCAGCTCAAATCAAAATATGGCTACCCCAACTCCACATCAAGGGCGGTTCGACCCTATCTGGGAAGCAGAGCACAGTATGAAGAGAAGCATTTGTTTCTTTTGCAGTAAGTGTGCCCTGGGTCTGCTGGGGTTTGTGATCATTGCAAATCCCAACTCCTGAGTAGCTAATGGGCTGTGGAGCAAAGCACCTGGTAGGGCATCAGTGGGACCCAAATGGTGCCTTTAAGCCCGTCTTTAGCTTTTGGGATCCTACACATCCCATACAGCTTATTTAGATCTTCCATTAATACCCTCTTAGAAAAGTTTTCTACTCTTGTTTTTATACCAGTCCTGTTTATTTTTTTCCCATGCAGTGTTTCTTCATTTGCACAATTAGCCAGAAAACAGAAAGGATGCAGCATGTGAAACAGAAGTGGTTTCAAAGCAGTTGTAAGCAAGGACTGCCCAGACTGTGTCCATGGCAAGGAGCCCAATGCCTCGTCTACGCGAGTATGCACCAATAATATGTGTTTCCCTCAGTTTACATTCTGAGAATGTGAGAAAAATTACCATAGTGTTTCCCTGTATTCAGCTGACTTGTCCTCAGCGATGTGCATCAGTCTCACGATATGAAGGTTTATATATGGTGGGAATTACCGAGCAACATCTAGCAACTTCAAAGGGATGTGAATTGCAGCAAAAAGCATCTTCCCCAGGTGCATAATGAAACCACAAAGCCTACCGAAGCCTGCCCTGTCATGCACAGCTAGGAGATGAATAGCAGGTACTGTCTAAGTAGTGATTCATTTATTTTCGTTTAAGCTTTCATAAGAAACAAATACGGTTTCTTAAGTTACTGTGCAGATTTCTGAGGCTGGACTTTATGTGACAAAACCCACCCCATTTGCTTTTATGTACCTGTATAATAAGCATGTGGACTTATACACACCCCTGGCTCCCGATTCAGGGGCCGTGTGCCTGTGGTACGGAGAAGTCAGCAAAAAGACCCTTTAACACTGTTTCAAAGTGTTAAAAAGCAGGCACTTTTATTACAGCCGTGCTGGACGCTCGGAGGATTGCTCCTCTAATCGAGTGTGCATGTGATTTGCACTTCATGGTATTTATTACATATACCAATTGCGTATTCATGTGTCTCCACTGCTTAGTTAATGTATTAAACATAAATTATTTCCATAACCCCGTCATTCACCGGCAGTCCATCTTTGCTATTCCAGAGTCTTCATCAAGGGTCTCTGGTGGTCTTTGCAGCCGGAAAACCGGTGTGCCCCCCCGGTGTCAGCTTCTTGACCTGAATTTTTGAGCATGAATATGGTGGTTTCGTGCTGCCGGGCGGGGCCGGCAGGTGGCGGCCGTTGCCCGTGATTTTGCGCCGGATTTTTGCAGCCCTGGCTGTACAGACAGACAGCGGGACGAGATGCTGCACAGCAGCTCCGTGCCGAGCGACCTGCGGGCTCTGGGCGACCGCGAGTTGAACATGTGCCAACAGTGTCCCCGGAGCCAAGAGGGACCCGTGTCCTGGTGCATGTGGGGCGGCCTCACCTGGAGCATTCGCTGTGTGCAGGGCTGGGGACACAGGATAAAAAAGATATTAGGCTACTGGAGGGTGTGCAAAAGAGGCTACGAAGTTGGTGAAGGGTTTGGAGGGGAAGCCGTATGAAGAGCGGCTGAAGTCCCTGAGTTTGTTCAGCCTGGAGAAGAGGAGACTGAGAGGAGAACTCATCATGGTTGCAGCTTCCTCAGAAGGGGAAGCACAGGCACCAGTTTCTTCTCTTAAGTGACCAGTGACAGAACCCAGGGAATGGCAGGAACGTGTGCCAGGGAGGGTCAGTTGGACTTGAGGAAAAGGTTCTTCACCCAGAGGTGCTGGACACTGAACAGGCTCCCCAGGGAGGTGTCACAGCCCAAGCCTGACAGTGTTCAAGAAGAGACTGGACAATGTCCTCAGACACACGGTGTGAACTGTGGGGTGTCCTGTGCAGGGACTGCTTGCTGTTCAAGTTATCTGGTTTGTGACAGGATTGTTCTGAACACATTTGCAATGGCATTATTTCCTTCAGCAGGCTTTGAATGTGTCCTCTTGATGCTGTGATACCCGATGTCACTGAAAAGTGAAGCACTATTTACACTAACATCAAAAAAGTATAATTTTGTTAGTGTGATAGAGTGGGTGGAAGTTTGGGAGACTGCCCTTCCACAGCCTATTCCCACTGTGAACTGCTCTTCAGGTAGGTCACCAAAAAGAAAACAAATACCAAACTTGCCAGCTATATAGTATCAGGTGTACCTGTATGCAATCTCTTCCATGTGCTTGTAAGCACAGATCCTGGCCAGTAATCCTAAAGCCATGCACAACGGGAACACCAGTGGCAGCCAGGCCACAAAGGTTATAGATTTAATTTTGTCCCTTTCATGTTATATCTGAAAATGAGTTATTTCTTTATCCGTGAGTAAATTAGATTACCTGGCTTTTAATAGAAATGCTATTGAATCAGCTCAGTGGAACATCACTGAATCATGAAAATGAGATTATTGTGTTGCTGAAGGATACAAAAGGATCCCGAGCTGAGGCCATTGTTAAAGCCTGTGCATGGCTTGGTGGTTGTGCCTCATTCACATTGTATGCACTTGACTGGAATTTCACGGAACAGTTTATGAGCTACTTATCTTGATTCTACACCTGTTTTCCTTTTGTATTGTCCTTTACACCTCAGCAAATGTGATGCAGAAAGATGCTACGAGCATCTGGAGCCAGTAGATGCCTTGTAAGGAGAGGCTGAGGGACCAGGGCTTGCTTGCTTTCTTTTCCTTTCTTTCTTCCTTCCTTTCTTCCTTTCTTCCTTTCTTCCTTTCTTCCTTTCTTCCTTTCTTCCTTTCTTCCTTTCTTCCATCCTTTCTTCCTTTCTTCCTTCCTTTTTTCCTTTCTTCCTTCCTTTTTCTTCCTCCCTTTCTCCCTTCCTTTCCTCCTTCCCTTCTTTCCTTCCTTCCCTTCTTTCCTTCCTCCCTTCTTCCCTTCCTCCCTTCTTTCTTTCCTTCTTTCCTCCCTTTCTTCCATTTTTCCCAGAGAAGACCAGACTATATGCCCTGAATTTGGGCTGTATAAAAGCACATTGCTGTGATGTATTTTCAGCTTGCTTTAAACAAACTGTCAACTCCAGATGACGAGAGATAACGTTGATTGACATGATGTAAACACTCAGATTATAAGGAGAGAAAGCACCCTCACAAGATTTTTTTTCTGTTGCATGGGAGATGATATTTTAGTGTCAGCGATGTCCTTTGAACTCCACTGGGTGACTGCAAAACCCCCTCACTTTTTGATACTAGTCATACAGTAAATTCTGTATCTTTAAATTAACATAATTCACCTATCAAAAATACAAATTCTAGTTCAAAAAGAAATTATAAAGCTGAACCAAAATCATTTTTTTTAGGTTCAGTGCCTGGCCTCCTTTGCTCCAAAATGTATGAATCTCACCTGAAATAAAAACTCAGTACTCACTAGGGACAGACCTTAAAATAACTAAATTGAGAAATCTGTTTTATGAACTGATTGGAATGGAAAACCTGGACGGGCTCTGAAAAGTGCATTTGATATACAATGGAATAAAGTAAGTGATGGTAAATTTGTTATGGGATATGTTTGTAGTCCTGAGAAGCAGCTGACTTGTTTACCTGAGGGATTAGGTGGGGGCAGTCACACCATTGGTTTAATGTGTTTTTTTCAGGACCCGGGGTCCTGACATTTTGTCCTGTCTGTTACAAAACACAAGTTCTACTCTCCCCATTCGTTTCCTTGTTTTATGTACCCAGTGCTGAAGCCTTGGCCTGTGAACAGCCCCTTTGTCTCATCCAAGTTTCTATTTGCTGTTGTGACCAATTATGTGTCCTACCTGTGCTGCAAAAATTAATTCACAATTTCCACTTATCTCTTTGCCAATCTATTTTAGCATTTGAGCAGTTGTCTTGTTGCAAACCGCATCAGTTCTTTCAGACCGTACGTCCCTCTCTGTGCTCAGAGCCCTTTAAAATAATCAAACTTTCCTACGGGTAGAATTTAAGACTTTTGAGAAGATACCCATTAATCTGCTTTGAGAATTATCCAGCAAAGCACATTTCAAGACCCAGACAAACTGCCCTTTAAAATGGTCTTAATTCTACATTTTTCCCTATGGAATATACATTTATTTTCCACCATCTAATTGACCCAGAGTATGAAATTCATTGAGGTAGTTCTGGTCTAGTTTACTGCCAATGCTTCTCAGATGACCTTCGGTGGTGCTGGTTTTCCCTGATTTGTTAGTTCTTTTATAATCTGCAGAAAAGGGGCTTGTAGTATGTCAGTGACGGCTTCTCCACTTGGAGAAACACTGACCAAAAGAAATAAGAACTTTTATAAGTGACAAAATGAAAATGATAAAAACTAAGACCCATCGCAGTTCCAGGGGTGAATGTTGTTCTTCAGTCTGTTCATAGCGTTGTTTTGAGCAGCTTCTCTTTTCTTATTTAGCTTCTTTAAATGGTTAAATGCCCTGCCACTTGCTTTGTGCCTCATTTGGCACTTACTCATGCAGACCTATATCTTTATGCTGTCACTGCTTCATTTCTTAGGGGGCTCTTGAACAAAAAGGATCTGAGCCAAAGCCCATGAAATTCAAGGCGATTCCCCCCCCGCCCCAGGCTTTTCCTCACGACCTATGGTGTTATTTACCAGGAATGTAATACAGAAGTGTAAAACACTTGTATTTAAATACTCTTTGGACAGTTAGATTTTCTTGGTACCACGCCACATGCATCATTATTGGAGTGCATAATTGCATAGTGAATACTAGAGCTTGGGTGAGCTGTTTGCTTTGGTCTTTAGGACTGCCATGGGAATAGCACAGCATTTGGCATGTGTAGGAAAATTAGATTGTGGGTTTACAGCCAAGCATCAGAAGTACATTCAAGATGCTGCTGGCCAAGAGGGGCTCATTGCAAAGGTCTTCTGCATGGCTGGAATACAACATTGTGAGGGCAAAGCAAATGCTTCTTGTCAAACGTCCTCTGACAGCCACCAAGGCAGCTGAAGTGGCAGCGTCAGAGGTTCCTCCTTCCAGGTCACAGTGAATATACTTAGTGAGGTAGAAACCTAAGCCATGCATGACTTTATGTATTGTAAATGCACACTGATGCAAAATGGTAAGAAATTGATTCGAGAATTGTTCTCTCTGCTCCATTAAAAAGTGACATGATCAAAAGCGACTGCGGACCTTGCATTAACTAGGCGGTTAAATCACGTTTCTACGTGTCTTGTGTATTTGAGCCATCTGCTGAGCTTAACCATTCAATTTCATTTGTCAGTACACTAGAAATCCTATGAAGCTGATACAGGCAAAAGCAATTTCCAGGGAAAAATGCAGAGGCTTGGTCGTGCGGATGAAATATTCCAGCACTGCTACCACCCATGACAGCAAATCTGTCCCCACTGCTGACTGAACTAAACTCTTCTGTGCTATGTGATAAACCACTGTCACTCACCGCTACCCAAGGCAGTGGCAGGGGAAGGTTATGAAGACCCTCACCGAATTCATGATAATTGTAAAATATCTAATATACAAATACTAAGAGAAGAGAGTAATGTAGACCCATCCAGCAATCTGGAGATAGCGTGGTTAATTTGCAGCCTGAATGAATGTCTCAAGTATTCAGGAGGTGCCTTGAATAGTCATTAGTAAAACTGGATCTGGAATGGTGAGATGAGCATCCTAGGCTTGGGACGCCACCTCAGACTTGCTCCATAGCACCAATGTTGTTTAAGCTGTTTTATGCAGTGAAATGCTGCAATTGTCTCTCTCCGCAGGCTAAAATTGTGTCTGTCATGAACTCAATTGAAAGGAATATATCATCAGTTTTCTTCTTTGACATTGAATTGGTGCGCACATTTAATATCACTGAACTTTGGAAAAACCCTCTCTGCTACTGAAGCACAGCTCTAGTGTTCCAGTATTGCTTTATTCATTGATATTGGTGACATGAAAATTTGAAAATAAGTAGACATAAAAGTGAAGTGACTTGCTTAAATCACAGGCCAGGTCAGTGGCAAAACTGGAAGAAAAGCTCAAAACGTGTGCTGATAGTAAAAACACTTGTATGTGGTAGGAAGACAGAGCTTGTAACCGTTGTGTATGTTCCACAGCAGGTTGCTCCTCAACAACTGATGAAATAAGTTGCTAAGCAAGACAAGATTTGGTTATTTTGCCTCTCTGCAGTTGCAGCCGCATCCCATTGTGATAAATGAAATATACGACCTTGTTCACCAGGCTGATTTTTTGCTTTCTATATTTTTATCTTATGTAAAAGGTAGAAAAAATACCACTCTTCATAAATACTATGGAAAACAACCAATTATTTGTGTCTTTCATTTTCTACTAGTATCTGAATACATATAAGCAATTAAGTGAACATTGAAACATCCCCAAAGTCCGTATTGGCATCCCCATTGAGAATTGAAGACATTGAGGAACAAAGAAAATAATGGAGTGTTCCAGAGATATAAAACCAGACAGTACATTTTTATATACTATGCAATGTGTAGTTATTCTCTGTTAAGTTATAACATACAGTTCTGAATGCACATTCACCTGTAACGCCACTTTTCATAAGTTCCTATCACAGAATAAAGTGCTTCAGATTGTCAGACATTGATGCCTTTTGTACACTTAATTGCTTGTGTTTTCAATTTAGTGGAGAGGTTTATGGGCATTATCATTTTTAACAGATTCCAAATGAAAAAGTGCATTTGCAATTTCTTTTACCCACAAGAGAAAGAACAAAAACCAAAACAACCAAAGTTTACTGTGCATGGAACAGGGAGACATCTATTGCAGTCCTTCCCCACCCATGTAGGGACTTTCCTATTGGTTTTGAGATAACAACCCTGAGGAATAAAATATTGCAGCATTTACTCTGTTACAAATATATGGTTTTGACTGAGTAAATGCTGCAGGTTTGGCACCTTGCTTGTTTTAGATGGAAAATATTCTTACTGGTATTCCTAGGACTTTCGCCAATTCAGTGAGAACAGGAAAACAACCATTCCTAAGCAATACATAGGAGACAAGAAAAAATAAGTAACTTTCCTTACTTTCCTCTGGTAGTTTCAAAGCCGGATGGTTTGGAGGTGGCATCCTGCTGGGTGCTGGTGGTCCCAGTGCTGAGGGATGATTCCTTGGGAGACCTGTTCCCCGTAGTTGGATCCTGCCTTGTGGTGGCATCTTGCTGGAGCAGGACCTGTCTGGCATCGCTCTCTAGAGATGTCCCTTCACTGCTCCACAAGCTTCCCATCTTATCTTTGTCAGATCCACCACTGCTGTGTCCGTTTGTCCGGCTTGCAGGGGTAGAGGTGGTAGGATCGGAGGGTTTTTTCACCGCTTTCATTCCCGTAGTATTGCCTGAGGATGCGAAAGCAGGTCCCTGCGAGACATTCACTTGGGCAGCCTGGATCTCAGGATGGGGTGACCCTGCAATTGTAGTCAGAGATGGAGTTGAGTCACTTGTCTGGGTTTCACCAACCTGGCCTGTGGTCCAGAGCTTTCCCGGAGTATTAAATCCAGCACTGCCACTCTGCAAATGCAATAGGAGCAGCAAGAAGATTGTCTCCTTCATACTGCTGGTTTGTAAGCACTACAAGGTATCTCACAATTATTTCTCAAGCAAGAAATCCTGTGGCTTCTGCCTCCTCTTGAGCTGCAGCTCACACAGTGAGCCTACCCAGAGGATGCCCTGGCGGGCTTTATTTTTGTGGAACGGAAACAGGTTTTAATGTTTCAGAACTGATGGAGGAAGCCCGGTTTCCTGTTTCTGTGGATTCCTCTGCAGCCTGTGACCCCTTGGAGAGCAGGAGCCTGGCAGCCTTTGTGGGAGCAAAAGAGATGTTTCTGCAGAAGGCACAGGATAAAGATTAATGGCACAATAGAAATGTGGAAAAATGTGTACTGTGGAGTAATCCTGAGGGATAACAACTGAAATTATTAGGTAATTTTCCTTTCACGTGTGTGCATACAGAACGCAGAAGTGACTCGTCACTGCCCTTTGGATGGTTGGGACCTGTGACCTTGTTATTGAAAAAGAGTTGGCAAAACTGATGTGCTACATAAAACTGGAAGTTTGCTGTATCTTCTCTTTTTGTTTGAATGTTTAAGCACAGTGCTGCCAAAACTGGGGAGATGATAAGGAAGAGGTTCACACCGTATTCATCATTGTACCACAAGCCTTTGAATGTTATCATTTACCTATAATCACTGGTCATTTATGCTGCATCCTATTTCTATAGTTCATCTAATGATGTGTATGAACTATTTCTATAGCATTGCCCATAGGTGTCTTATGTCATTTCAGATTTTCTAGGGTACAAGAGACACCGGCATGGACCTGGTGGAGATGGGTTGTGATCTGTGGGAAACGCACCCTTCTGGGCCAAGATACTTAAAGGCATTTCAAATGATGTTAAAAGCCGACATAGGGGCAAATTAAACATGCATCAGGCCAACAGCTGACCTCACAAAAACTAGATGAGAGTCCAGAGGGAGGTGAGAGTCCTTTACACCCTTGCTTTCTCCTTTTCATTTTGTTCCTTATATTTCCTGAATATAGCAAAGGATACATCGGACATTTCAAAAGTAACAGCCAGAAAAGACCTAAAATTACCAAGATAATAAAACTGGCAAGTCTATCAAGCTGCATAAGGAGCAACCTACAGTTTGCTGTGTCTGCATGCTGGAAAAAATCAGATTGTAGTAGTTGATATTCCTCCCATCACTGTGTTGCTTATAACTGCTGTTTCCATGGCAAATATACAGACTTGGCTTTCTACAACCACACTCTTTTATCACTTTTCTTGTAGATATGTGTTTCATGGGAAAATAGACTTCTTCCCACCTCCCCAAGCAGCTCGGTCTGGAGTGAGAGCCACAACTCCTTAAGGGATGGTGAGAAGCCATTTGCTTCTTTTTTAAGTAGAAGGAACGTTATGCAAGATATGCAAAGAGTGAGTCTTAGTGTATACAATCAAGATAAAAATCTGCTATAAAAAGTGTGCATGTGGTTTCCAAAGACCACAGGAGTCCTGCTCATTATGGTTTGTTTTTCTGCATTTTGCTCATCTGAAGCACCTATGGGTCGATTTCACTGCCATCGGTTAATACACAGAATGGCTGGTGCCAGACTCTGCGGGGGACATTTGAAAAGGCTTAGTGGGATAGAAACATAAAAAAGAAGGTGATAATACAGCTGTAGACATTTCAATGTACATAAATTTCTAGCTAAGTTTATCCATAATTCTGCCTCCTAATTTTTGCTGCTGTGCTTGGAATCTGTGCAGTTTTGCTTGGATACCTGACGAGAGCTTGTTGCTGTTCATAGGGTGGGTGTATGAATTGCCCAGGAAGAGATAAATGTGTCAGTCTCTAGTTCCTGTAGTGAGCTTTGGTTTGATGATGATGTTCTAGTTTAGAAGGGAAAGAAACTTGATTTGCCTGGTGTTTCCCAACTGACTTCTCTGTGGCTTGGTGTAAATTGAGTCAGGCTATGGTAGTATCTCAATTGTACTCAGATGTGGCTCAGAGGTGAGTTCCCTGGAATGGAACCAGTGAGCTGCATGTTGCAGGGGAGCTGTAAGAGTCCCTGTCCCTAGAGCAGAGCAGCCCTGTGCCAGGGAGGGGTTTTGTCTGGCTGGATCCATAGGAAGGTTTTTATGTGAATAGACTTGGTAGAAGAGCTGAGGATGCTGAACGCCTATACAAGAGATCAATCTGATTTGCAACGACCGCCTACAGCCAATTTCCAGCACTGATTTTGATTTAACCTGGTCAGTTTCCTTCACAGAAATTGCTTTATCGTGTTGTTCTCCCTTTTCTTCTACTTATAAAGATAATTGCGGATCTATGTTCCTTAAGATTCAGCATTTGCAGGCAGGGCAAATTACCTCCAGATGTGTTCAGTGAGGTTGCGGTTTAATTTTCAAGTCGGAAAATGGTGTATCGCCACGGGGAAAGCCTAAAAACATGGATTTGTCCGAAAAGATGTTCCAAAGCAGCTGAAATTAACTCTTCGTTGTAGCCTTTGACACAAGTGTTCCAAAATACTGTTTCCACCCAGATTTAAAACCTCACATTCTGCTGCTGTTTGGATTGCTGCTGTATGGGGCCACGCTTTGCTTTCCTGGAAACTGGATAATATGTGAAGCTTATCTATACTGAAGGCTTCTTGAAGTCCTCTGATCTTGCGACAGAAGGATGTTGTTCCAGGGTCGAGGAGTGAACTCTCTGCTATTTACAGAGAACCTTTCCCCATCATTCGGAAAAAGAGATTTGAGAGACTTTTCTCTGGCCCGTGTGATTAATTCTATTCCTAGAAAATGAGTTGGCAATCTTGACATGCCCCAGGAGAAAAACAAAAGGAGGGCAACAGGAGCCTCTGTGTGTAATCTCCAATTTGAGCAACTGTAGATTTGTTGTAGTGACTAATTTTTCCCTTGGAACAAAAACGCAAAGGAGGGTTTGCTAATGTTTTATGTAACGGTTGCTGCAGCTGGGAGTTTGGAGTTGGACTGCAGCCTGAGGGATCCTAATTTAGAAAATAACGAGCTTTCAGAGTGAGTACTAAATCTAAATATATGTATAGGAGCCATGACACAATGAGTGCCACAATAGTGCCTGGATTTGCAAGGTCTCTCTTTCTTAGTTGTATCAAGAAGAGGAAAACTGGAGGTTAAGAGAGGGCCAAAAGAGATACCAGCAAGCAGTAATGGCCACCAGCAACTATTGCAAATGGAAGAGCTGGAAAACCTTGTACCAAGTGTATAAGCGTGATTTCTTATTTCTCACCCTGGCTTCTTTTTGTTCACATTTCAGATTGAAGCCCCAGGAGCATGCCAATAAATCTACAGAAGAGGTTTATTTCTCCTTTCATTTTTTTTCCTAAATGAAATAATGATAAAGTCTTATTTCATCAAAATGTTTGGGGGGGTTTTTGTTTTTAGAAAATCCCCACATTAATAAAGTGTGTTTTTCATTGCCACAGCAGAGGCAACAGGAGACATCTATCACAGAAAGCCCTGGGCTTTCATTGAAAGTCTCATTGATGGGCCAGAAGCACCAGGATGTTTTAGAGACCTAGAAACAGCACAGCAGCTGCTAATTTAACCAGCTGCTTCTTGACCTGGGCTTCATATATTGCACTGCAGTGAATATTACTGCTGAGAAAGGCACTTGAATTTTTCTACATAATTTTAAGCTCTTCCAATGCAATTTTAATAGAGAGAGAAATCCTGTCCTGCTCTTTCAATGTCTGCAGAATGTATTTCTCCTGCTGCTCCTACTGCTTGTGCAAGTGTCTTTCCATTCCTGGGGACGCCGGAGCACTGACCCTTTGAGGACTGGTTATTTCAACCTGCTCTAGCTCTCTTTTTCAATTCAGAGGAAGGTGAAGGAGCTTCTCTTCCTTTCTCTGTACCAAAAAGTGATTCTGGAATTTCTAAATTTGTTTTGGTTTCCCTGAAGCTTTGTTTTAGCTTGTTTGGTTGTAATGGTAATTAGCTAATGACCAGGTAACTGCTACTGACCTTGTTGTAGTGTTTGCTTACCTTTGTATGATTTTATGATGTAACACTTATCGTTATCTGTACTCAACACATAACAATAGCAAGAAGTTATTGTGTGTAGAATGAATTATCTATGACCTTTAAATAAAACGCAACATAAAGGACCACAGACATGGGATCAGAGCAGCAGTTTAAAGCCCAGGAAAAGAGTTGGATCAGAGCACCCATGAAGATGAACAGCTCAGCACTGGTCAAGTGTTGGTTATCAAAGGAAAGCAACCTTGGCAGCTGGGTAAAACCTGTTCTAGTGGTAAGGGAAGAGAACAAAGAATAGGTATATGCATACATGAAACACACAGATGTGGCTATAACATGGTATCACAGACTAAGCAAGAAAGAGCAGAGTGCAGGTGCTGTTGCTAAGCATAAAAATGACCCTGACCACAGATTCTGGGGTGAGAGGGAATAACCGACATCCCATTCCTCCCAGAGAGGAGATGCTGACTGTCCTGGGCACATCCTGGAGCCGTCAGACCCAGAGGGGCAGCACAAGGACGAGCACAACGCCAGAGAGAGAGGTGGGTTCTGAGAAGTTTGTGTGTGTGTCATTTTTAACTGTATTTCATTTGAACTGTGTGTCATTGTAACTGGACGAAAAACAGTCTTTAATATGGTAGCACAGTGCTGAGCAGGGTCTGTACTGTGAGTACAGACTGGAGGTACCAGAGGAGAAAACACATCAATGTGTGTTGAGCCCAGAACAAGCTTTGCCAGTGATGGGGGCTGTTTACTGGGGGTGTTTCCAGCTGCTGGAGTCAGAGGTTCAGTGGATTGGTTTCTTGTAAAAGCACCTACTGTCAATGACGTGCATTGCTGGTGAAAATCCGAAAGAAGTGTACTGGAACAAAGCAGACCAGGCTGTGCTTGGCTTCCCAGGGAGATCTGTGGTTCCATCAAATGGGTGGTGTGGTCTGCTGGGAAATGCAGGCTTGGCAAATCTATGAGGTACAGTGTACTGAAACAACGTGGGCTTATTCCTGGCTCTTCAAGCTGCTTGAACTGAGCAGCACGTTTTAGCGTTGTGTGGCTCTTTGAGGACTAAGATGCTCACTGGCAATGGTATGCGAGCTGTGCTCGCTCTTCGCAATAACAAAATGTTCCCTGGGAGCCCCGTTTCAATTTCTACATGTTCTGCTTCACTGTTTGTTTGTCACCGCCAGCTACATCTGCTGAGTTTCCATCAGTCCTAACTGATAAATTTGTGATACGGAGGGGCAGAAAAAATAGCTGTACTTTGGGATAGTGGCTGTTGCTGTGCAACAAAATATGCATAGATAAAGCAGCAGGGTGCAGCCTTCCTAAAGCCACCCAGGTATATAAAAGAATATGAGAACACCTGACTGAAGGTGCATCATGATGTTGGTGGAGAGGCTGGGAGATGGTTAGGGACCCGTAATTTGATCAGGTTTTATTTAGGCTTTAGCAGTAAATAATAATTATTCACAATTGATTGAAACATTGAAAGCACATCAGCCCTTCATAAACAGTTTATATACAAAAGCTTAACGCAGGCTGTAGCCAAAACATGTAAATTGTTCCTGGTGAGAGGGCCCTGATTAAGGACAAGAGCAGTTAGGCTCTGCTGCTCCTCACCAGAACAACACTGGACCTGATGGCATG
The DNA here is from genome assembly GCF_036013475.1 of Columba livia. Lineage (NCBI taxonomy): Eukaryota > Metazoa > Chordata > Aves > Columbiformes > Columbidae > Columba > Columba livia. The sequence continues at coordinate 76,086,013 of NC_088605.1, read as the reverse complement.
GAAAAGAAGCAGATATTGAGTGGGGTTCTGTGTGTGGTGCACAAAAAGATGAATCAAGTTCAATGCATCTTGACACAGATTTTTTGAGCTGTGGCATAACCAGCAATCTTTTAATTGCTCAGCAAATCAGACCAGTTTCTTTCAGATAAGCTTGAAATCGCAGCAACAAAGGCAGCATCTTGTGGTGTGTTAGCCAGAGTCTGGACAAAGTCCACACCTTGGCTGCAAAAAGCTGAGATTATTACAGTGAAAGCTGAAGAGAAACAATACACTCCATATTTTAAGTTCACTGCTAAAAAAGCTACAGGGATGCTAAACTCTCATTTCATAGGGCACTTGGTACCCAGGCAGGCAGCGATCTGTGATAATCATGTACCGTGAATGGGTCACCTGTTTCATTCTCACTGCTCCTTCTCACATCCTTCATCTGTGCTTTATTTCCCTGTTTGTATCTTGTCATGAAACCAAGATAATAAACCCTTTTGAGCAAAGAATATTGTCCTATCATGATCAAGCACAATGAGGCATTCATCAGCAGTTGAGTGCTAATAAGAATTGAATGCAAAAATATATTGATAGGGAAAACAAATTTAAGTTCAAAAGTATTTTTAATATTTTCTGTAGATTAGGACCACGAGGACCAGATAAACTCCCGAGACATTAATTCTGCACCTGTGCTCAAAAACACAAAAGGAAATTTGGCCTAGAGAAAAATGCAGATGCCCAATATGACGGCAGACAAGCCTTCTGGGATGGTTTTCCTGGAGATACAGGTAACAGTCTACTTGTTTTAAAAAAGGAGATTAATTTGTCTCAGGTAAGAGCATTTGGATTTTTTACACAGAGCACATAGCAGAGGTGTAACTACTGAGGAGTCTGAGCCACAGCATCAGCTATCAATGCACTTCTAGGACATCACAAAGCCTTAAGTGTCTAAAAGAAAAAGCCCATTTAGATAAACTAAATCAGCAGCCCTATTTTGGTGGGTAGCTGATTTGGGGCTGTTACCAGCAACAATGCTGAAAATCTGGCCACTTGTTTAGCTGCTTTGGATGACTGGCTTCAGTCACCCAAGCATTAAAATCTGAGTATCTTTCAATCTGACAATGTTAGATTGACCGATGGTATGAACAGCCTGGGAAATGAGCAATCCCACAGCTGGAACTTACCAACCTGGATGCTACTAGAGGTAGGTGATGGCTGTGACACTGACCTTGCTGGCTTGGGGCATTTAAAATGATCTGATGACACCAGTTCTTGCCTCCCTTCTTCAGTTGGCTGTGCCATCTGACCATTAATGGTGGTTTGAAAACGTTTCGTGCCCTCTCTCCCATCAATCGTCATGCATGAAAAGTCATTCTCCAGAAACCTCAGCCCACTGAACACTTGCAATTCCATTCTGGACAAACCCCTCGTTGAGTTGCCTACACGAATTTGACTTGAGCGTGACCGCTGCCACCATGTTCATCCTCCCTTTGGTCCCTACCCAACTAACTTGTCCCTTACCTAAGGGATCTTTCAAGTCTTTTTCTCCTGCCTCCTGGGCATCACTGTAAAAGTGAATGCTTCAAACTGCTTGTGAATTGAAACAAACTAGAGAGCCTAACAAAAAGTAAATGTTTCTAAGGCAGTTTTTTTTTTTTTCAAGACCTGAGCTTGAGGCTGTAACTGGAACGGTAATTTAAAATAAATTGAATTTACAAGTACATTTATTTTGTGCATGAATATGAGGAAAAATAACCTTTCTTTTCCCCTGTTGGTTGTCTACATTGCCCAAGCCTGAGAAGAGCTGGGAAAGGAATCCTGCAGTCACACTGTGCTGGGCTTAGTGCTGCATGTAGATAAATCTTAACAGCCCAAGTGTTGCCTTGAAACTAAGAATTCTAAACCAAGACAAGTGCCTAAATGTTTTGTGGCAATAAAAACATAGACAAGAAGGTACAGGCCTGTGGGGTGGCGATTGCACTAAGGACTCCACTGAGTGATTCCATGTAATAAGCAACGGAGCCAAATAAATCAGAATAGATAATAATGTGCTTACACAGACATTTATTCTGTTATTCTTGGTTGCCCTGAGTCAATCTGTGTTTTAATGTCAGGGTGAATGGCAGTTGAATTGGACCTGGAGAAGGGCTGGCGGCTGATGACTGTGTGGTGAGTTTTTGGTGGCTGAGGTGGCACAGCCACCACACAATGTAAATGTTGTGACACCAGAGTCTATGAACATGGTCTGAACCCCCAGTTGCCTCTAAAGCAACACACATAGTGTGTAACTGTTCTGTAAGAAATCCAAAGACTGAAATATACTTGCATAAAAATTGCACTGTTTCATGCAGCCAATGGATTTGTGAAATTAAGACCGTTTTCGGATTGTCTGCAATCAGCAGAAAGACCCTGCAGTGCAATAATCAATGATAAACTGTGAATGGTCTGCCCTAGGATGGCTTCCTTTCATCCTGCAGCTTTTCAGGGTTTCAAAGGTACCTTTATCTGGGTAACATCACTGTGGGTTGTGGTGGCACCGTGAGCCTGTCTGAGTCACTCGGAACAAACCAGGGAAAGGTTTCCATGTAGTGCTCAGTGTTCAAAGGGGACACTTAGTGCTTCCACATGAAGACTTTTACATTTTCATTTTTTAACCTGAGCTCAGTGAGTTGTGACAGGTTTTGCTCTGCAATATTGTTCAGTCAATGACTGTCCTTTTCACAGCTATAAAGCAGATTTACTTGATCACTAGCAACTAAACCAACAGGGCGGATTGAAGGAGTTTTTATTACTGCTCAATTGATTTTTGCTCTAGATGCTCATGCAAAATAAACAGTGTCATTAAATAAAGATTTGGGCTAAATGTGATCAGTGGGCAATGAGCTTGCTATGACCCTTTCTTCGGACAGGAAAGGCTTCAGGGGAGAACTTACCGCAATACTAATAGTACTGAGGAGGCAACCTAAATAAACCCATTGTTGCAGCCAACAATAATTCCCTACCATATTTCTTTCCATTTTCCACTTTTTTTCCCATCCATTTTCAAAATGAAGTATTTCTTGTGTCAAAGTTCTTGCTCTATTATTTTTCTCTGCCTCTTAGCCTCTGATGCAGAATTTAACAGCTGCCTATTTTGAATACTACAGCTGAAATTTTAAGCTTTATTTCTGGTGTGGCAGCTGAACCATCTTGCCTTTACCTCTCTATTTCTAGCTGCATGATTTTATTAACTGACAAGCTGTTACTTTGTTTAACAGCAGAACATAATGCTACCCTTTGATAAACACAAGGCAAAAAAACCCCAAAGCCTTGCAAAAGCCAGGAGATGTAAACATCTGAGCTCTTCTTTGTGAGATTTTCAGAAATAGAGCCATAAATATACAAGGGTATTTATCATACTAGATTCTCTGTTGTTGGCAACATAACTCAATAAGTCTATCCAGATTCATATCAGTGTAACAAAAAGCAACATTTTGTGCTCATAGTCACTTACATGTTAGAGAAAAAAAGGCTTCTTTAAATCTGGAAATAATACTTATATATGGAGTCAAATATTCACTTTAGTTCTAGTTTGGGTCCTAAGTTTACTGGTCTGGTTAGTAGAAAACGATGGAAGGAGTGGCTTTCAATGAGCCAATGTATATACCAAGGTATATAAATTGCTGGGCCAGTTAACAATATGTGGAAAGAATATGTTTTTTATTCACTTTGATTTGAAACTATGTCTATTTTCCTCTCCCCCAAAATGGGAGGAAATAGAAATACCACATTGAGTTCTTGCACTACTAAGTATGAATGTGCTGTGCAGGATGAATGAGATGAGGCACCTTATCTAATTTAATTCCTGGGCTCTTATTTTTATATTTTTTTAAATTACTATTACTTCTTTAAGGGTTTTCTTGAGGGCAGAGTTATGAGGGGATGATCTGTATTCTCAGTCCATACTGTCTCACACAAAGAAATAAACCATTGCCAAATGCTTGGTTGATTAAACTAGTAGTGGAATGAACCAAAAGGATGTTTACCAAACAGTACAGAAATATTAAGGCTTATGAAGAAACCTGACAAAAGGAAGACTCTGCACTACGTGTTCAGAATGAAAACGAAACCAGGGCTGCATCAGCTGTCTGCACCAGGTGATGGATGAAAGATGCTCCTTGCAGCTCACAACCTTGTTTCTCATCTATACCACGTTCTGTTTCTCCTTTTGGAGTGCGATAAAGACCAAACTGTTTCTGTAGGTCTTGCAGGATTTTATACAGCACACAAACTGATGTACTGAAGCTGAAGGTCCATCTGTTCTAATGCCTTGTTTCCTACTGCTCTTGGCTTTTCATGCCTAAATTCAGCTACCAAAATAGAGAAGCTTGAAAGCTTGCCCTTTCTGGGGAAAAAGTGACTTCTATGCATCCCGTGAAGATTTGAGTAGCAGTGGCCATGGTTGTAAGGTGGAGGATGTGAGCAGAGGTGTGGGGTCGGGCACATCTGGCAGGAGTGAGGCAGGACTTCTCATAATCTTCCTGATTTGGGATAAATTTTGTGTGTGTGTGCTCAATAGAGTTAAGATGCAAATTACAGCTGCAAGTGCATCACCTCCCAAACTAAAAATGAGCTGGGATCATGAACCTTGTGAGACTGATCACGTTGAGCTCCAATCAATTGGGCTGGAGATTTGGAAGTAGAAGAAAAAACGGGTAGATGCTTGGGTAGCTTTTCCAAGGCTTTGGTGAACGGAAGGGTGAGGTGAAGCAGAGGACTGCTGCAGTCATCACTGACAGCTCTCCTACACCAAGATGTGGTGCTCCAGGTTTTCGAACGAGCGGTGGATGTGCGGAGTCCCGGGGGACCAAGGACCAAGCCGCCTGGTCTCCCTTTCCCTCTTCTTCCTCTCCTGGTCTGCGCCGATGGAACAAGCGCTCCCACTTTATCCCGCCTCCCACCGAGGACGCTAAAAAGGAGGCTGGGCGGGGGGCGCAGACCCCAGCCGGGGGTGGGCGGGAGAAAACGGCGGAACGTGGTGAAGCCTCCCTCCGCTTCTTCCTCCCTCCCTCCCTCCTTCCGCGACGCATCCTCTCTCCACCCCTCGCCCTCTCCTCTCCCTCACACTCGCCGCCTGCGGGGCTGCCGTCGGGGGTGCTTCCGCAGACCCGCTGTCCCCCCTCGGGGATGTGCTGAGAACGGGCAGCTCCCCCGGCCCCCCCCGCGCCTCTCCCGCCGCCTCCCCATCCCCGTCCCCACCGCCCCACGTCTGCTCGGAACGGGCCGGTCGGCGGTGGCGGAGGAGCCCGGCGGTAAGCGGAGCGGCGCGGGGCGCGGGGACTTCGCTGGGGGCGGCGGCGGCTCCCGGGGGGCTGGCGGGGGGAGCGGGGTGAACGGCTGCGGCCGCCTGGGTGCTGCCCAGGGCTGGGCTTGCTGTGCCCGTGTAGCCGTTGGGGTGTGTGTGCATGTATCTACACATATATAAAATATCTAAAATATTATATATATATATTTATGTATATATTTCCTGTTGAGCGTCTTCCTGGGGGCACGGGGGAGGGAGGAGAAGCCGGGTGCTTTGGCCGCCTTGTGCCGACGGCGTGTGAGCCGGAGCCGATCGGTGCCGTGCGGTCGCGTCGCCCTGCCTTCCTCGGTAGGTGCCTCTCTCTATATGTATAGAGATATATATATAGTCACGACGCCCTGCCCTCTCCCTCCCTCTGCAGGTGTGCGTGTATTATTTGATACACATCCGCGGTCCCCAGGTGCCCCCTCACCTGCCCGCTGGGCTGGGACGGGCCTGGGGACACCCGTGGCAGAACCGGGGGGTCCCCCAGGGACTGGTCCCCCGTGCTGGGGCTGCCACCCCCGGCTCTGTGTGCACAAGGGACATCCCCCATAGTGCCAGGGTTCCAGGTGCCGTGGGCAGTTTGGCTGGAGCACAAACGCTGCCTTTCTTCGCACGCTTGTCACGAGTTAGTAGAAAGCTGCAGCAGCCCAGATGCCTTCCTAGACATCCATTCCTCCCACCCAGCCTCCGGCATAGAAAATAACAGGCAGCCGTTCTTTCTGTGTGGGTAGGGGAAGAGAAAGGATAACAGATTCGTTGAAGGGACCGTGACTTCTTGGTTCTAATCACTATTTTAGCGGTTTGGGTGTAGCACTGGGTTGTACAGCTGCCACAGAACTCACCTGCTGGCTTTAGTGCAGTGCTGCAAAAACCCTGCATTCCTGCTTTTGTTTTTTAGTGAAAGCTTTTCTCAGCCCTTCTACATGCAAAGAATCCATTTAGGCAGACTCAGTTTCCAGAAGAGGGACATGGACCGTGCACAAAACACTGGGAAAACAGAATTTTCGATTTGCTCCAGTCCTTCTGGGTTGTAATGGCAGTTCCTTATAACAACAAGTGAACATTTGCCATTTTGAAGGTGTGTTTTAGTGTTTTCTTTAAAGTTGCGAGCTTTTGTTTAATTTTGGCTTTTTCCTCTGGATGAGGGGTGGAGTATCATCAAATCACAGGGCTAAGCCTTGCAATAGGCACATGGACAGCACTGTCCTTTGGGGGAAATGATGCCTTGGTAGGCAAGGAAGGGACTTCTTATATCAATGAATCCATCTTCCAACCAGAGCTGTGTTACAGCAACACCTCTGTAGGATTCTGTGGAAACAGGATCCCCAAGCTCTTCTGGGATTGAGGCAACTGCCCTGCCAGTGCTGTTTAACTTCTTATACTATATACACACGACTGTGAGAAAATGTAAAGGTGATTCACGTAATTGTACTCATTTTCTTTCTAGTTATTTCACTGTTCTTTCTATCTGAAATACTGTGTGCAACCTTACATACAGCGATGTTTCTGTATCGCTAATAGAGACGAGGATGAAAGCTACATAATATGCGGATACAAATAACAACTTTTAAAAGTAATTGTGATCCTATCCAGTTGGATAAAATTTCCTTCCCTTTCCAGGATAAAAAGCTGAAAAAACATCTTACTGAAAGTGCACTTGTTTTTTTTCCCCTAGAGCTGTGTGAAGAAATTCTTCAGCCATGGATGTGTTCATGAAAGGACTTTCCAAGGCAAAGGAGGGAGTTGTAGCAGCAGCAGAGAAAACCAAGCAGGGTGTGGCAGAGGCGGCGGGGAAGACGAAAGAGGGGGTCCTGTACGTGGGTAGGTACTGCGGGGTGCTGGACCCTGACATTCACTGCTGGGGCCTCACCAGAGCTCATCTTCTGGAAAAATGATATGCGATCACTCATAGGACATCATCACACAACAAATGAGAGTCGTGGCCTCCTGAGCTCCAGTTCTTTGAAGGCAAACATTGGTTGTTCTGTCGCTGCATTGGGCTGGTGTTACTGCTTTGTGGAGCCACGTCCGTAATGCCACGCTCAATAAGGCTGTGAAGAAGGAGGTGCCTTCCTGTACAGGTCGCTAGCTAGCACGCTGTTTTGCTGGTTGAAGGGGTGCTTGATACACTAAAAATAAACTTAAAAATAAAAATATATAGAAAAGCTGAAGTGGAAGGTAACTTCACAGCATCCCTTAGAACATGTGGGTTTTAAGTGGGATTTTAAAAGAAGAAACGTGAGAGGTTAATTCAGGAACTGAGCGTAAACCATGCTGACTCCTTGGCACATCCACAGTAACATTTTACACGGCAAAGTGTCACCTCTCCTCATCTTTTGAAATGAACTTTGTGTTCTGTACTTACTGTTGCATTTCCATAGCGGATATTTTCCATGAAGAGCCACTACAGTTAATGAGGTAGGGCAGGTAGAACCCAAGGCAGCAAAGCGGTTGTTAAGTTACTTATTTAGGCCACACAAGAGTCTTGCATGGAGCCAGGGATAAAATTATTTTGAAACCCCAGATCAGCACTTCAATTGCATGATTATCATCTTCACTTAGCAAGTATCGGGTTTTAGGGGACTATCTTGCAAATGCTGCAATGAATAACTCACAGGAAAATAATCTGCCACAACCATATGAATAACTGGTCATTGAAAAAAAGTAATTATGGATCTATTTATCCTATTTATCAAATAAAGCCAGTCTATAAAAGAATGGAGGGGGAAAGATGGTCTATTCTGTAGTTCATTTCGTTTTTGCTGATTCTGAGCAGGTCAGTTCTGTAAGGGATGCTGTGTGTACTGAGGGAGATGTGCGCAGGAATCAAAGAGAAATTACCCAGAGCTGAAAACCAGAGGCATTTCTCTTAAATGGGAGCACTGAGGTCTCTGCAATTCCAATGTCTTTTCAGGATTCCCTCTGCCCTTGCAGGCTGGTGCTAGTCTGTAACGAATTATTGCTGCTCCAGATAGTTTGGACTACTCATTTGGAACATACTTTTCTCCTGCTGAGCCACAGCAAAGCTCAGAGCTCTTGCCAACAGAGATGGCAGTCATTTTGAAAGCTAATTGTAAGATGAGTCTATTTTAAAATGAGCGTCTGCTCATTTTCAAGATGTCAAAATAGATGTTTTTTTGCTATACATCGTGCATGATATTGGAGTTATTTTTCAGGGCAGGGCTTTCTTTTTCTTTGTTTTCTTGTAGTTCCTCACCATGCTTCTGGGGTCATTGATTTCTTCGTGTTAGAAACCTGTGTTGTGTGCTGAATTAATCTTTGTGCCTGGCCTGTTCTCCAGACTGTAATATAATAATATTTGAACCTAGTCCTGCTCCCAAAGGCAACAGATTTTCTATTGTCTTCAGAGATGCTTTTGCTGAGGTTGGACTTTGTAGGGCAGGCTTGCTATTTATTTTAAGAATAAAATACTGAGGACAGTGGAGTCCTGAGACACGATAGGGACCTGTGCAGGTGGCCATAGGGGTGGTGAAGGATCATTCAGCAGGTGCCTCCCTTTTCAGGAGGAAAGAGCTACACGCACAGTTTCAGTCATGCAGGTAAAAAAGCCTCTGGTTGAAGTTGTCGCCAGGAGCTCTGGCAGGTCAGCTCTTCCGAGCAGCCTTAGCAAAGGCTGCTGTGATAATCTTTTGGTTCTGTGGGCTGATAACAGTTGCAATGCAGAAGGTGATGAAACCCCTTGCTGAGCAGAGGAGGGGAGCAGCACATTGCATTAGAGCTCCTGAAGGTTTCTCCCTCCATGTATCTGTAGCTGGGTTATCAGATAGGAGTATCGCAGGCGGATTATGCTGTGAAAGCTGCCTGACATCTTGCAAAAAGAAGAACATAACACCATTGGGCTGAGAGGGACCTGCTCATCATTTTCAGTTGCAACAGTCAGCTCCATGACATTCAGCCTTCCGTTGCTTCTGGAGAATTAATAAGATGCAAAGTCTTTGGTCCAGATTCCCTGCATGACATGGTCTCCCACTGAAACCAGTGGAATTTAAGTAAACCTGGAAAACATCTGGACCTTTCTGCCCAGGCCACTGTTATTTGTTATGTGAGAGACTGTAGCATATTCCTACCTGTTAAAAGTTCTCTTTGGCACAGGGGGAATCTTAGAGCTCTGAGGGAGAGTGGCATATTGGAGGATTAACTGGGAATCTTTTTGCCTCTCTGTGCTGACGTCTTTTCTTTCTTCCCTCAGTCCACTGTCTTTGCCTTGCTTTTTAATACCCAAGATACTGTTTAATGCAGTCTGCAGTGTGTTTTTATGCTTCCAGGTGTTCATTTTTCTTTCACTAAATTCCTCTGCTGATACATTTCTGCACTAGCCAGCCGAAATCACTGGCTCTGTCTTGACTTGCCCAAGCACAGCACCAACACCTTCCTTGACGTCAAACAACGGCTTGGTCATTGATTAGAAAGGAGGACTGAGACTCAGCCGTTCTGTGCTGCTTCACATACACCGTAAATTTAAAACTGTGTCTCCATATATCCTTCGAGAGCTGTTGGTGTGAAGCATGAGGAAACGAGTGGCAATACTTACGCCCACTTGCTCTGAAACCAGGGATGAGGGTCCAAATGATGCTCCTGCGTGCTCTCAGTGATGCACTGAGTGCTCCTGAGTTCTGCGAGCGCTACCAGGGAGATGAAGTTTTTGCTCAGTTGACTCGAGTGCATGATCAGTGCTCAGGAACAGAAGTTTCCAGTCTGATTATTTTCGATGTGTTATACCCTAGCAGAACAAAGGAATAGCTTATCAGGAGCAGTGCAGTCCATGCATGAGTTGTTTACTACTCCCTGTGCTTAGCTGGCACTTGGCCTTTGAGTAGAGAGTGCAGTCGTGACCTATTTGGCAAGACGATCTGAATTCCTCTGCTGCACTCTCTTTTTATAAGGTTTCTTATTTTCCTTTGGCAGTAGAAAAGCCAGAGGAGTAGTCAAGGGACTCGAGGTCTGTCTGATGAATAACGGGTTTCAGCCCTTGGGAGCAAGTGTTTTTCTTAGATGATAATTTTGCCTTCACCCAATTTGGGCTTATGTCTCCCTGTCTTTAACCAGCTCTGACTAAGCAACCTGAATCTCAGGGAGGGCTTGCTTGGAATGGTCTGTTTGTGTCTCAAAAATCCCAGAAATGAGTCCACTCTTCTCCTTCCCTTCGCAAAAATGTGTATTATAGCAAAGAAAAGTAGCATTACCAAGTACTATTATCACTCCTGAATCACCTAAGCAGTATAGGCCAGTGTCAGGTTCCTTGGACTTTGTATTATCCCTGCTCTGATTCCTCTGTCCCCCTTCTTATGCAGGGTACAATGAACAAGATTATTGATAATTTGGGAATGCCAGAATGAAAGATAGCTAGTTTCTCTCAGAAACAATATGGATGACCAGCTTTCCTTCATTACCAGCCAGGAGTCGTCCTACTGAATTCAACTGTTATTATTTATATGCTTGTTCTGGCTGGTCCTAATGTACTTATAGATCCTGTTGTAGCTGTGACTGCAGAAACAGCTCCTTCCATGCAAGTGTGCAGTAGTGGGGCAAATAGGATTGAGCTCTAACATATGCTGTGAGGTCTGGACCAGCGCCTAGCTGGTTGTTTGCCAGTTAATGGATTTGGCTATGCGTATTTCTGCTCTGTATGGCTCTGTGGGACGAGGTTTCATTAAAGCAAAGCCCGTCTTCCACTAACAGAAAGAGATGAGCATTTCAGTGTTAGTTGCAGTGTTACATCAGCGTACATGCGGTAAGAGCCAATTTGTGTGTGATCCTCTGGAGATGGATCCATTGCAGAGTCCTCAGGGAGTTCTGTCCTACCATCCAGCTCCTACCAGCCCCACGGAACTCAGTACTTGCTATCACAGCTTTCCATGTGTTTAATAGCTTGGCTTGCAGACAATAACTTCACCAAGATGAATGAGATATCGGCTAGGTCTAACAATGCATTTAAAAGCATATGCTTAATATTAAGTGTTCAGATAGACACACTGTAAGCCTGAAATGGTGTTTAGTCTCTTTTTAGAACCATCACCTGCTTGGATTCCAGTATGTGTTCAAAGGGCTTTGCTTCTTCAGGTCTCATGGTGCCACAGGATTGAGAACCAAAGTCCTAAAACCAGTCCTTAGACATTAACACCTTGGATTTAATAGAATGGACCATTCTTTCAATGGTAAATATTTTCGGTGAGAGAAAACAAGCTTTTTCAAAAGAGAAAACTGAATAAAGGAAGGAAAAGACTTCTTAGCTGTTCAACCTCTTCATTAGCTAGTTAAGGGAACATGTCATTTTACATCATGCAATGTTATGTTTCCCCTCTTCCTTACCATGGATTTTTATTCTGCTCGTGCTCAAGGGTAACAGAGCCTTTTCAATGCTGTAATCAATCAGTGCCATAAGTACATGGCTTAGGTCCCATAAATTGGCACTACTAGCAAGCAGGACATATTGATGAATGAACTTATATTTCGGTGTTTAATTGTATTATTGTAAAAGCTGAGATCTGGAGAAGAGTTGTAAATTAAGTTCGTAAAGATCTTCTGGAAACTTTGGCTCTGCTCTTCTGCAAAGGGCTGTATAAGCCTCCTCAGAACATTGACCGTAACACGTTTTCTGTGCAGAATAATCCGTGTGAGTTTCCAAAGTGGAAGCCTTCATTAACACTGCTATTAAGAAAATGGCAATGAAGTCACCATGTACAAAAAATAAACTGCAGAAGTGTTACCTGTATTATTCACCTTTCCACAGTCAACATATGCTCATGCCGCTGCTCTTTATTGATGGTTTTACGCTTTCCCTTAGATTGAATTTCTCGTTAATTAATTTGAATAATCTTAGAAAATACTGTATGCAACAGTATGTAATCTATATATTCATCTCTCTTTGTCACCCATCTACTCTTTACCAGCACTTAAGAACATGTATCTTCAACCTAATATTGTTCTTTGTTCAGGTTCCAGGACCAAGGAAGGAGTTGTTCATGGTGTCACAACAGGTAAGACAATTCTCTTAATTTCAACTGCTTGCCTAATTCGATTAACCAAGCATTTAGCTGTTAAAAACCCCATGTATTTTTCTGAGAGCACTCCAATTTATGCATGATAGAAAAACATTAAAAAATGGAAAGGCGGAAAGCAACATTCATTTTGCCAAAATACATACACTGTTTTACAGTCAAATATATACATTTAATATAGTTGTTTGTATGTGAGAAGGGTTTTTTAGGGATGTTCTGAATCAAAGCCAGGCTGTATTAGTATGAGCCAGGAGACTCATGAAAACAGATTCCTAAATAGAAGGACATAACTTGCTTTTGTAGAAATAGATAAATCAAGGGTCTTTCTGGTTTTTGCCTGTTGTCAAAGGTGACATATTCAGTGCTGGAACATTATAAACTAGTTGGTATAAAAAAGTGAAGTGTTCATTTTTTTTTTTTTCAATTAAGAACTTTCACCTATGGAAACTGCACACCTGGCTTGGGTGCCGGGGTTTGTCTCGCTGTGTTCTGAGGAGGCAGAAAGGTGGGGTGTGGATAAGAGGAGTGCCATGGGGGGCAGACGGGGGACACAGTGGGGAGGAGCTGGGCAGGTGGCAGGAGGACTCCGCTCTGCAGATGGAGGAGCTTACAGCTGGGCAGTGGGAACAGACGGGGATTACTGCTACAAACAGGGCAGGAAAATGATGTAGACTTTGAGGAGACACTGACTGCAACCCGTGTCACGTCACAGAGCAGGATTATGACGTAACCATAGCATCACAGCAGCTGCGCGGCGGCAGAGGGCGTTTCCCCGCGTCTCTGAGCCCGTTGATTGGACGAACCGTGAAGGGGCGGGGCCCGCAGGCGGGGCGCGGGTGATTTAACGCGGCTGCGGCCGCTGGGGCGGGTTGATGGTCCGTGTCCGGGGAACCGCGGCGGTCCCACAGCCGCCCCAGGGTGGTGGTTCTTTGTCGGTGTCCGGGGAACCGCGGCGGTCCCGCGGGCAGAGCTCCTGGTGGTGCTGTTTCCGTCTCGGTGTCTGGGGAATCACTGCGGTCCTGAGATGTTCGCGGAGCTGGAGTGCAGTAGCAATTGCACCTGCGGGAGCTGTGATCTGGCAGGCAGGCTGCGGAGCATCTGGGAGCCCGGGGAGGAGGTGTCTCCTGGAGCTGTGCTCTGCCGGCTCTGGTGCACGCAGGGCAGGTCAGCGTGGCTCATGCAGAGGTAGGTCCAGGACCTGTGCTGCGGCAGGAGGAATGCAGTGCTGGGGGGTAGAGAGGGCTGGAAGCAGGTTGCTGAAGGGAGCTGTAGGAGGAACCCTCTTAGCTACATTTACAGAATAGCTATGAGGCTCTAGGTGTGGTGGACAAAGCACATGATGAGGCAGAAGAACAGGAGCCTGTGCGAGCAACATATTTGAGGGTGCATCAACCGAGCCCTTGAAGCAAGACCTGCATTAAGACCAGTGCTGAGAAAAAACAACAGTGAGCTGTGGTCATTGGTGACTCTGTTCTGAACAGAATGGAGACATCCATTTGTAGGTTGGATCCTCTTTTGGGGGAAGTTTTTTGCCTTTCTGGAGCTCCCATGGGGATGTCATCAGGTGACTGATGAGGTTAGTTCAACCTTCAGGCTATTACTGATTCCTGATCTTTCAGGTGGGTACTAATGAAGTTGCAACTAGAAGTGCAAGGTCAATTAAAAGTGATTTCAGGGCCCTGGCAAGACAGCTAAAAGGTTCAGGAGCACAGGTGATACTTTCCTTGACCCTCCCAATAATGGGGAGAGAATTCAGAAGAAATGGGTACACCCAAGTCATCAATACCTGCTTCCAGGACTGGTGCCTCTGCTAGAGCTTTGGTTTTTCAAACCATGGAAGAGTCTTTGAGATCCAAGGTATGCTATGGCCTGATGGGGAAAATTTGCTTGTCAGGTGGTGGGACTGGTGGAGAGGGCTTTAAATAGACACATCTGTGGCTGCAGAGAATGCCATGTGAACTTAACATCTCAGTATCATCTGTGCTCTTGGTGGTTCTTTGTACCAGTCTGAGGTCTGTTTCCAACAAAACACAAATAGTACAGTTTCAGAGCAGGTGTTCTTGTCCCTGCAGCCTGGACGTGCCCATCACCCCTTCTGTTCCCAAAGGATTCTGTGACTCATCATTGTGTCCCACTGGAGCTGCTTGGGTGGGAAGAGAGAAGGGAAATGATTTATAGGAAAGAAACAAATTTCAGAGTTTCAATAAACTGATTTGAATTTATTACAGTTATGATGGTTTTGATTTTGTTTTAGCACTGCCTAATCTCTCAGTGACAACAGCGCTTTGAAGTTAATTCCAGACATGTGTATTCACGTTAGCATTCCTACACTGGAAAGGAGTAAATTTGCATTTTAAATTGATTTGCAGGGTTCACTGTAGGCATGAACTGAAACCGGTAACCAATAATTTGGAGAGACTAGTAAGTGGCAAGGTGAACAGTCTCTTTGATCTCTACAAAGCGCAGGAAAGCCAGGGCTGACCGCAGTGCATTGAATAGAACTTGCCGCTGCTGCAGAATGTGTGACTTCTGGAGATATGAAGAAGGGGCATGGTCAATATGTGTAAAGTGTTTACCTTAAGAAACTACAAAACAAATGGAGGAGCAGAAAGGGCTTTCTTCTTTTTTGTTCTGTTTGCAGCCACCTGTGCGCAGGTAAACCAATGCAAAGGGTAAACAAATGGCAACACTTGATATCTCAACCCAAATAAATGGTTGAGAAGTCAGTCAAGAGTATTTGTAGTAATAAAACTGAACATGGTTGAAAGTCCTTCAGGTCTTAGCCTGAGGCTAAACATCCATGCTCTTGTTGTAAGGTTCGAAATCTCAGCTTGTTAGACCTCAGTTAGGAGAAATATTTAGAGAGATCATTACTGTAGACAGTAGAAGATTGCAGTAGAATGAGAACTGAGATGCATATATATATATATATAATATCAGATGTGGAAACAGCAACTGATAGCACTAGCAAGTAAGTCTATAGAGGTGATGTTCACCAAGCGGGGATTTATGAGAGAATAAAAGGGCATTTGCACATGTATGAAACTTGCTGAAGCACTGGGACTCTAGTAGGTGAACTGTTGGGAAAGGTCTTTCCCACCTCCTGAGAGAAACAACTGATCTTGAATCCTGTGAGCACATATCTTTATCTGATTGCAATATGTGTAATGAGACAGGAAATTTTAAGTAGATGAATAGAATTTTTAACAGGTTTGACAAAATTTTGTTCTGGAAGATACAAAACAGACTATAAAGCCAAACATAAAGAGAGCACATCTGTTATGTGCTGTGCCTCTGAATAGAAAATTCAGAAGGATTACTGGGAATTTTAGGCGAAGTGGTGGTCACTTCTCACCCACTTTAGGAAGTGGGTAATACAAAGTGAAGCATCCAAAGGCTGGGAATAATAAGCAGTGTGCCATGGTTTGCTTCCTACCAGCCTGTTAATCTGTTCGAAAGGAGCGCGGCTGTTGAACAAAACTGGAAAAGGACGAGAAGCCATGCAGGATGAAAGGCAGCGGTGAGGAGAACTAATGCAGAAATCCAGAGGGCATGGTTTCTAAAATGAAACAATAATGGCTTGCAATTGTAAGGACAGAGGAATTGCTTGGACATGTCTCTTAAAAATAAAAATTAAAAAATGGCCAGTCTATGAGGAGTTATTCTGGCTAGCAGTAAAAACAGGCTTGGGTTTGCTGTTGTGATGCTATGAGAGATAATATGAAGACACTGAGAAATGCTGGTGAAGTCGTCTTGGAAATCAAACCCATTTGAATCAATGCTAATAAAAATGATATGACAAACCTGCCTTTTGGGGCACCTGGAAAGACTTACTTGTCTCTTTTCATGGGACTAAGAGTTTGCTGGTTTTGGTAGTCATCTGTTGCACCAAGGTGTTAATATCATGTGAAACTTGATGTGCAATAACACATTTAGTTATGTGACTAAAAATTATTCAAGAGGCTGGAGACAGTCAATGCAAATGAGAATCACAGCTCAAAATAAACATGTTCACACTTGTATAGTTCTTTATTACTGTCTGCGTTCCAAGGCCTTCCTAGTTTTGCTATTTTTGTGTCATTTGTGGTTTAAAACCCTTTGCTGGTGAAGGGACTGGGCACTGACACACCTCAAAGTGCCCAACAACTCCATGGGCTTTTGGGTCAGTTGCTTTCTGAATCCAGAAATACCAGACTGAGACGCTTCTCTCTTTAAACAAAGTGGGACCTGATTGCAGTGGGTTTAGTGGCATCAAGACACAGCAAAAAGAGGAAACCAGGCTGTGATTCACAGGAATACAGTATGTTATTTGTCAGGTCACCCTTAGAACTTCTGCAGAGGAAGCAGCTTTGCTCATTGGTTTTATGGTGAGTTAGCTTGTGTATCTGACCTGCCTAATTATAATAATGTCTACCGGCTTTCAACTGAGAGTGCATAATTCATCCATAGTGCTTATCTCTCAGGGATAAGTGTCAAGGAATGTATGGTATCAAAGATGAAATATTGACAGTCCATCTCCTGGTAATCAAAATAAACCACTCTTTTGTCCAACAGATGAGCCAAAAAAGCCCTTCGTTTCAACCGGGTGTCTGTTTCCCAAGGCTGAATCAAGACACAGTATCAACAGTTATGAACAACAGTCAAGTGTTTTACTTAATTCTTTTATTCTTCTTGTTCTTAACACTCACAGTGCTGTGTTCTTGTTGCATTTGCCTGAATTCCATCGGGTATCTTACAGTAAACTGTATGAATTAATGAACCTCCAACTTATGGCTTTATTGTAATTAATTCTTCAAGTACCTAAGGCAACCTTATTGTCTGAAATACATATTCTAAAGTGTATTTAGTGCAGTAAGAGTCATTTCATTAATTCAGAGAAATCCTGTGGTTTTCATCTACTTCTATAATTCAAAATTGAAAGCAACTAGTTCTCATTTTGAATTGCTCCAGAGGTTTTGCATTGATACCCAGTGTCACCCAATTGTCTGTAATAAGTAGGGAAAAGAAATCTTTGATGTTAATAAGTTTTGCAGAGTGCTCTAGTCAGTATTAGAACTTCAGTTTCAAAGTTATACTTGGCATGGGCATAGTCCACGGTCCTGGGATTATTTACTGGAATGGACAGTCTGATGGAAGGAATCAGGCCAGAGCTCTGCAGAAGCTCATTTACTCTGTTTCTCGGTGCTGCGATGCAAAGCAGATGTCAACTTCACAAAGACTTAATGGCTTAAGATCATTAAACAACCCAGATTCAGATTAATTTAATTAGTTGGTATCAACCCCCTGCGTTCTGAACTGATTTGTTTGTGTGCACTTAATGCTTTTCCCCTGTTACTACTTAATGTAAGCAATAAAGTACATGAGACTGGAAACCTATTTTGTGTTTTCATCTCCTGTTGCCAGGCTTCCAGAGCTGAAGGGTCACCAGGCTGGAGCTTATTTCCAGAGTCAGCCTGGTAATCAGGGCTTTGATGGTGTTTGGATATTCCTTAGAGACAGCAAAGAAAATTCTCTCCTGCTAGTATTGGTGCTTTTGCAGATCTGTGCTGTGTGTATGGTTTGCTGGATTTATCTTCATGGATGTGATTTCTGAAGTAGCATACGAGATCTTTCATGCTAACTCCTGTGTTGGCTTCCTTATGCTATGTCTGGAATAGGAGTAATCTTAAATATACTGCTTTTGTTACTACTTTTATCAGGTATCTCGTCGTTGTGCTAGTGGCCTGATTAGTTTGTTGTTGTGTTTGTACGTACTAAGGCTTTCCCAGGGTAACGTGTTTCTGGAAGGAGAAAACAGACTTTGCCCAGAGCTTTCCCAAAACCCTCCGGTGCTGGGAACAGCAGCCACTGAACAGCTGCTTTTGGCAGGTGGTTGTACTTGCCATGACAATATAGCCTGAGAAATGGGGGCTTAACAGTGGCAGAGGGAATTAGGGGGTTTATATCGCAGCATCCACAAGGCACCCAATTGCACTCTATTCTGTCAAGGCTCAGGGTTTTTTAAGATCTTGAGTAATTTCGGTTTTGTTGACTTTTTCCTTCTCTACCAGAAAAGGAATGAAGCAGAGGAAAAGTAAAAATCAATACTGAAACCTGCTTAACACATATCGTTTCTATTTTTTAAAATTTCTTGGAGAATATTGCTTGCTTTAAAGCTTATTTTTGCAAGATGGTACTTTTTTTCTTCCATAGCTCTGTTGGAGATTTCTTCTAGCCTTTTAAAATAATATTAAAGCATTAAAAAGTGTGTCTCAGATGTTCCTTTGTTTCTGAAATGCCCCACACACAATCAGATCTTAACATTATTTGGAAGATATAATGGGTTACAAGGACACATACTTTGAGATATATGTTTGCAAGAGCTAATGATAAACTTCCTAAATGAATTTCCTGTGTAGAATCCAGAGCTTTTGTAATCTGTAGCTGGTAATAATGAAATGCGCATCTTCATGGATTTCTCCCCGCACTTGCTAGTGTTATGTCAAACATGCCCGAGGGCAACATTTGCTTTTCAGCAAAACCCACATTTGATTTTATATATATATATATATATACATATATATGTATTTATTTTTTTTTTTCTGGAAAAAGCATGGCAATGGAGTACTGGAGGAGCAATACAGTGAAATTTCTCATTAATTTGTATATTAGCGTGTTGGAAGATCTTTAGAACAGATCGTTTTTCACTTTCGAGTTTCAGACAATGTACAGGCTGTTGTCCTGCTCTATAATGGAAACTCCTGGTTTCAGTCATAATAGGGATAATACCCAATTGGTTACTGATTTTTCACTCCAGTTAAAATGAGTGTCTCTGGTTTCAGTCAGCAGATAATTATTATTTGGGTCTTTAATAAAAATCACATATCAGGCACATGGTTTACTTTTCTAGCTTTTTCCTAGTAGTTGTTATTTGATGTCAATCACAGCAATCTGTGCTGTGTGCCCTGTGATATGGACAGATGATGCTCTTTATGTAAGGAATTAAAAAAGTCTAATTTATCCATAGAAAACCTTCCTCAAAAAGTCTCTGAAAGCATGGCCATAAAGGGTACAAATAGGGCTACGAATACATTCCATGGATCAGGTAGGATTTGGGCTGGATTAGTTAGAATTACAAAGCTGTATGTTGGATGGCTTTGAGGAACAGTCCCTTGTTTAGATGAGTAAATGTGTTGGGTTTTCTGTCTGGTTGGGTTTTTTGTTTTCTGAAAATCTAGACATTTAACTTTAAGGCATGAAGTCACCCCATCTCTTTTGTTAGAGTGGTTTCACTCTAGTGCAAGTTGCTGCCAGAAAGAGCCCTTGGGATGAATGAGCAGAAAGAGCCCAGTAATATTTGGAAAAGTAGAATGGCAACTGCTGCTGGTGTATGTGGGCTAAATGAGTTGCTGTTTCCCTGGAGCTTTGATGTGAGCTATTAATCCAGGTTGCTTTGGCGTCTTCAGCATTCAGCATTCATTCAGCAGATTAGTATGTTATGGATGGACACACCAGCAGTAGGGGCACAAACCTCAGAGAGCCAGATGAAAGGTTGTATTGGAAATTCTCTGGTTGAACAACAGTAGCTCAAGTGTATTTTAAAAAAATAAAAGAATAATCAACGGCTTTTGAGTCTAATGTAAAAAAATAATCTTGCGTGCCATGTAACGTGGAAGTGTTTGGACTAATTGAAATGCACTTCCAAACTAGGATATATTGAATGCAATTTTTGTACATTACACAGTGAGTTTGGCAAAATAAGAGCTCCTAAGTAATGAATTTTGTTCCCTAAAGTACAGGTAGACGTGAATTAAAATGTCAAATGTCTTTCATGTGAAAGAAGTTGAGCCACAAATAAGCTTATTTTTACTTCTGCTACTCCAGTGTTATCAGAGGGACAGTCTCATTTCTTAAGATCCACTTGGGGTACACAATGTGTAACGACCTTATGGCTCTTCATGATATTGAGCTGTCAGTGGTAGATATGATTCTCTGAAGAACCATAATGTGTTTTTCCATCTTCTGCTTCTCCTCAGTGGCTGAGAAGACCAAAGAGCAAGTGTCCAATGTTGGGGGAGCAGTGGTGACAGGGGTGACGGCGGTGGCCCAGAAGACAGTGGAAGGAGCAGGGAACATTGCTGCAGCCACTGGCTTGGTCAAGAAGGATCCGCTGGCCAAACAGGTGTGTTTGTTTAGACTTTTCCAGGAGAAGTGAACGACGAGTGGCCTCTCTGAGCGGTGCGGGCAGATGGAGTGTTGTCTTTTGTGTTCATCAGTGGTATGAGCACAGGATGCTCGGTGTTACACTAAAAAAAGTGCAAAGAAAATGTATTTTGTTTATAACTTGTATTTTAAGTGACCTGCACGATCTGGGACCTTGAGTAAGACTGGGCATGGGACTTACTGTTCTGAAAAGTCTTTGCAAATTTGGATCACGGTTTGAAGTGTGATCTAGTGGTGATTCTGAGCTCAGCAGCCTCTGGTTGGGGGGCAGTTGTAGGATCTCTGTACAGTTGAACAGGAAGACAACTGTTTTTCCAAAGAACTCAGGATTGAAAAGCAGCCCACGACAGCTGCAGGGTCAAACAAAGAATCTCAGGTTTAACAGCACTATCGCATCTTCTGCAGATGAAGAGCAGAAGCAATCATGTAGCAGTCCACTGACTGGTTAGATATTACTACATTGCATTTAATGTCAAGATCTAGCTGGAGAGTTGCTATCTTCCGTGAACTCAAAAATGTCTCCAAACTATTCTGAACTCTTGGGATTAAATTTGCTCTAGCTCAGCATATAAAACACCCTGTAG
The DNA here is from genome assembly GCF_036013475.1 of Columba livia. Taxonomy (NCBI): domain Eukaryota; kingdom Metazoa; phylum Chordata; class Aves; order Columbiformes; family Columbidae; genus Columba; species Columba livia. The sequence goes on along the minus strand of NC_088605.1, from coordinate 76,064,894 downwards.
ATATCTCCATTTCAGCACCGAGGTGAACATCAAGTATTTGCACAATACCAAGAGTTTTGTTGCTGGTGCACTGTGGTCATCTTCTCCCACTTACACTAGAAGAAAAGTGTCCCCAGACAGCCGGTGGGAAAGATGCTTTATGAAATGCGTATAGTGTTGTTTGGAGACAAAATTAACCCAGAAGAAACAACCCGCTTTTGTGCTGTTTTCTCTGTGAACGTAGAATGGTTAGAAAAAAATAGGATTATGAAGGATGTTAGTATTTGCACAAAAAAATATGCATGTCATATGCGTTTAGTGTGAACAAGTTCTATGGTGTATCTTATTTCCAGTTAGTGCCCAGAAGAGCTATTAAATTAAATCCTCAGAAAGTCATCTTTGTCTGTTGTTGGAGTGTTTTCCTGTCTGTCTGACAAATCCTATTGGTGCTTTAGTTTGAGAGGAAAAGGAATATTCCATTGTGGTGGGCATTCATGCCACTGGGGCAGATTGGTCTTGAAAACGCCTCGCAAGCGGTTTTGTTCTCTTTCAAAGCATTTTCCTGAGGGGCTTTTAGTCCTCTTTTTCTTCAGCTATAAGTAAAATGTTGTATTTGATGTGGCTGTGGGCCATTGTAAAAGCCATGTTGAAGATATACAGAATAGAGTATCTAATAAAATGCCAAGGGATATGCCAGCATCATGTGGCCACAATAGTCTGTATACCTGGCTTCTGCTAAAGCTCTTCCATAGTTTCATGCTGTCGATATTTTTTTCTGTTTGTAGCTGTTCAAACTCAGTGTCCTAAGGGTCACCATTGCTGTAATACGCAATTACCTACTTTAGTACTTACCATACCTAATATTTTTTATATTAATATATGCACATAGATCCTTATTTTAAAGTGTGAAGCAAATATCTGCTGGCTTTCATTTAATTCTTTTCCGTATATTGTAAAGCTTTAATATGAGTCATGATGTCTGCAACAGAATAGAACCACATCTGTGAAATTAAAGAACATCCATAACATACATGCGTATTATTCCAGAGCCCTATAAATAGCATCATTATTCTGAGCGGGTGCTTTGTTCTTCAGATATGCCAAACCATTCATTTGATTCTTGATACTGGTATTTTTAGACTGAGATTCTCAGTTATCTATGCAGTGTGGCCATCTAGCTGATCAGTATCTATGGCTCCTAGCAGAGTACATCAAAATTCAGTCACGTAAAGATATTCTACAGCCTCGTATTTTTGCATTCCTGTGCAGATTGAGATTGATTTTTCGTGGGTTTTCTGGGTAAACCAACAGTTGGCTGGGGACCAGGTGTGCGCATTCAGAATGCCAGTGGGACACGTGTTCCTTGTAGGAAATAGGGTGGGTTTTTCTGAAATAAGGTGCCAAGCAGGCATACAATCAAAATGCCAATGTAATTTTGTGTATTTTATCTCTGTAAGGTTGTGTCTCTTAAGGCTATGATATTTCTAGTCTAAACTGGGAGAGCACAACCAGCAACTCCTTGAGCTTGAGCATGACTGGCAACACCTTTGGCAGATTATATTTCCGAATTGTCCGAAAGCAAATGTCTGTGTCTCCCATGTGCAAGATGCACAGTGTAAGCAAGTCGTGGGATTTGACAAGGGATTGCAAATGAAGCTTATCCATAAAAGTGAACAGTAGCACGATTATAGGCTGTTTTTTCCACAGAAGTCTAAAAGGTATTAGCCATTAATCTATTATTTTAGTTGGCTTCTAAACTTGTGAGAAATGATTTCTTCCAGTTCACATGGACCAGTGTAACTGAGTCCAAATCCTCAACTGAATGTAGCAATCAGTGCCCTCCTGGGGTCCCTTCCAACCTGAATTGCTCTGTGAACTGCTATAAACTCAGCCCCCGTGCAAGTGGAGGAGTTTGCTGATTTGCCATCAATTCCAGAATCAGGAACTGTGCAATCCATACAACTGGCTGTTTCCAAACACATCTGCAAGCCCCTCGAAAACCGGTGCTCACCCTGGGATCTGCTGCTGCCGATCTGCTCACCTGTGTGAAACAATGCGTAAGATTATTCAGATTACAGAAGTTCTTTCATGCATTGACAGCATTGCTCAACAATTACTTCCGATGCACACTGGTGTTGAGCATAGAGCCTATTCAAAATGGTTTAGCTCTTTATGAACAAGTTGTAAATTTGAGCCTATTTTTAAAATCCGCCCATAATAATGCTGTTATTTGGAGTCACTGGGACTCTTCCTGGAAGCAGAAAAGAAGTTGCTTCTCTTTTTCATGCTTTCTTATCTCCGTTGAGAGGAGACAAACTAGAGACACTGGGTTATACAGCTAAAACATTTGTTTTAGATTTATTCTGTGCATGTTTTATTTCTGTGTACAGTGTGAGTGTGCTTCTAAATTAATCGAGGGAAAAAAAGGCAAAATTAATGATAATTACATTTACTGTAGAAATGAACGTGGTTTTTCTTAAGTTAAGAAAGCCGTGAAATCCTTTGAATATTCTATTTTCAGCTCAGCATGAGCATATAGATCCAGATAGTACTAACAGGTACTAGCTAGTAAATATCTAGTGTATAATATTGCCTGAGAACAAAATGTGGATTATAAAGTTTATTATTTTCAGATAGGTAATTAACTAATTGAAGTTCTTATCCTCACTAAATTAACGTCATTTAGTTCTCTAACATCTCAACAATAAATCTGTTGGTAAGTTCTATGATTTTTATGGTGATTAACTTTGTACCGTTCCAGCACCAAAACCCCCAGTCAAGCTGAAACCTCAAGGTACTTGGGGTACCATGCAAAGATGTATTTAGACAGATATTCTGTGCTGTAGATCTTACTAAAGTTAATAGAGTATCAGGGCTTGTCCTGACCATCCTTAGGATCGATATGATCTCTATGGATTGTTTTTAGTATCTATATGTGCTAAATCCTTTTTCTTTCTAGAGTGCCTCTTAGTTTAACACATTTATAGTAAATAGCACTGCAAACACAAACCTAAAATTGCAGTGGCAGATAATGTATGGATAGGTAATATCGTTACAGAGCAGGTAATACAGCTCATGGGTTTAATTACCAGGCTTTCAGGGAAAAAAGGCTGTAAGTGAAAGACTGTCAATTTAGGCATTCGGTTGTCTTTTTTCTCACATGTAAAATATTATTTAACTAAAAGCCTTTGCTGTAATCCCATATACCAGTGTACCATATACCCATATCCCATATACCAGTGTACCATATACCCATATCCCATATACCAGTGTACAGGAGCCTTTTTCCTCCTTGTTACAGAGGAGCTCTATGAGACACGATGCGCTGCTGAGAATAAAGACATGATGAAACATCTTCTAATTTTGATGAAATGAGAGCAACTTAGTTTTGATTAAGATACCAAGCATCCCAGCGTACTCCAGACAGCTATTATGTGTTGATTTGGGGAATCTTGCTAGGAGGAGGGATGCAAATCCTGTAAGCGCCTCTAAAGATTTGTCTTTCAGTGGCAGAATGGAGGGTTCTTTTCTACTTTATTAATCGCCTGTTTTGAAATGCAAGAGAGACCTCATCTTTCAAAGATTTCTGCTCTGTCTTGTTGCAAACTAAGATTCCCAAGTGTTCCCAAAAAACAAGTGTTAGTTATCGGCTGTAGTTTGAAAAAGAGAAACAAAAAAGCTGAATGTGAAATATTTATATTTTGCATCTTAAAAATGCAGAGATCTGTGTAGAAACCCTTCTGTAGAAAACTTACATGGAAATAACTAGAAACTTAAGACCAACATTTGGCTTTTACTGGAGTTCCCTTTGTTAACAGTCCCTGAAGTTTAAACGCATAACACAAAGTCCTCAGCACTGCTTTAGTAACCCCCTTGCTACCTGCATGTGATAGAAACGCTTTGCTTAGTACTTGAAAAAGCTCAAACAGGCATTTTCTCATTTTGTCTCCTTTTATCTTTTGGAGATATAGTTTGCATATTCTATTTGCTATTGTGCCATAATACTGACATGCCACATGGAAAATGTTTGAGACTTTTAAAATTGACTTTTTTTTAATGCACTCTTTTGTAAACAAGGTTCCAGAAATAGGTGAAATCATGGCAAAATTTTGGTTTAGGTGGAACGGTGCATTTTGATTGCATATGCACGTCTCCTGGTTTTTTGGCCATCTTTACACTGGGTATACTCCACAGAGTACTTGGCTCATTGGAGGGTCACTGTTCCCCATCTTCTTTGCAGTCTGTAGATGGGCTGATTAATCTTGAAAAGCTTAGCTCAGAGATATCCAATTTAATTTTTCAGAAAGGGGGTTAGGGAGTTTTTCCTCTTTTCCATTACCTGTTATGCTGTTAGGCACTTGATGTCCCAAAAGGCTGATAGACCCCAATGGAAAGCAGGACACTAAGTGTGAATTACATGAGACTTAAGCTGCTGTTCTTTTGGGGAAATAAGCAGGTTTATTCTTTTCCCATAGAGCTTATTAGAAGGAAAAAGTCAAGCCTTGAACTGAGCTAAGAAACTTTAGTAAGTGTTGTGGCAAATGCAGAAATAGCCTTCACCCCATTAACTTCTGGGGTTGGTGCTTTTCTGTAGGCACTGCAGGGCAGGCCGTGGGGTGCAGCAACATCTAATTGCCCTCCTCAAGTACTTCTTGCTATTTATGGCTCTAATACAAGGTCACAGTAGAGGATGGATAAGTTTTGGATGAAATATGTGTAATCTAGATTCCCAGCAAGCCTGCCAAGTAGCCAGAGATCCAACCCTCTACAGCGGAGCCAAGCAGTGACAGTTCTGGTCAGATAATTAGTACACAGTAAACCTTCCTCAAGGGATCCAAAGTGTTTTAGATGATGCATAGGAGAAGGCCTGCTCAGGTAGTCACAACATCCATCAAACAATGCTTGCTTTCCACTTTCTATTTAAATCATAACAAGTGAACAGCACCCAGTTTGAGATAGGTTTTACCTTTTCCCTCCCCATTTTATTTCTCGATCGATACATAATGTATGAGGGGCTACTGCAAAACGGAAAGGATTTTCAGCAGCAATTAGTGATGTTTCTTTTTCTTCATGTATGTAGATGGACTGAGGGTGGAAGAACGAGAAGAGAGATTCCCCATTAGGGGATCCATGTAGCTCAGGATCTGAAGCACAGTAGACCCCTCTTAAGAGAAAGCATTTTTTAGCTGTTTATTTGAATTCATGAAGCAAATGGGACTGTCAGTGAACTGACGTATGTGTTTGATTGTAGTGTAGCGGGAATGATTTATTTTGGTAGGGCTCTTCTTACTGGTCTCAGAATTAATGATGTTGTATTTTATTAAAACATCCATAACAAATCAATTCTGTAAAGCTAATCCATATTCTTGAAACAGGAAACTTATGATTTATTATAAATCATAAGGCACCCACAGGCAGGTGATATTAATGTTTTCAATCTGCTTTATGTACCCAGTCAATTCTCCCCCTTGTGACAGTGCACATAGTTTTTGGATGGGAAAGCTCAGGATTTGTTTAGGTTGTACAGAGGTATGAATGTCAGCAGACTTGTCAAATTGCATTGCGATCCTGTACGAATGCTCTTCATTGCAATGCAAATGGCTTTGAGTCAATGATTTGTAATTTATTTCCAAAATAAATTCAACAATTACAACTGAGACCACCTAATGCAGTTTCATTAATGCAGTTCTGTTTTCCTCTGGTGTTTCCACATGGGCAAGCCCCATGTATGTGGCTTGGCATCTGGTGATGCTGCACAACAACACTGTAAAACCAGCACAGAGTGCCCCAAACAGACTCTGAGGTTTACAAGCAATTTTATTTGGTGAAACATGCTAATGACGCCCACAGAAATCAGGTTGATAAATAGGAAGGTCATAGAAGTCACAAAGTCAGCGAGGAAATACCATGTTGTTCTTCTACCTTTCATTTGCTTTATGATAAGATCTCACCTGTCACTTCTCGACAGGTGTGTGCAAGTTCTGCTTGCACTTCTGGATATGAATAGCTTAATTTTCTTTCACTCTGAACACCACTATTTGAAATATTTAAAATTAGACTGGGTAAGACAGAGATGAATATGCACAGAAAATAACAATACTCAGGAAAAAGCAGATGGTGAAACATGGGTGACTCCAGGTAGGAGTGCTGGAGTTCCTGTGTATGTTGAAGTGCTGGGTGTTTTGCCACCCTGTGTTTTGCCACCCTGGTTAGCAGAGAAAATGCCTTTCCTGCTGGGGGGCATGTTGATAATGTCTTTTCTCAGAGGGCAAAATAACAGTGTTTAAAGAAAGACCATGTTCTCTGTGTCAAAGCATTTCCATGCGCTGACATCTGTGACTCAAGCAGAAGAGTTGAGTCACAAAGGAAGAAAACTTGTGTGGTTACTTATCTAAATATCCCAGAGGTTATTGCTCTTCATTAATTCATGAAGAGATTTGAGTTTAATGTAAAGGTCTTGTGAGTTTTCCCGGTTTCCTAAGGGTTTCCATGCTGTGCCATAACATTTTAGTGCAGATGGACATTCTGGTTGTACCTGCTGCCTTCACTATTTCTGACCGTAATTCCTCCACAGGTAATTAGGAATACATTAAGTTGAGGAGCTTTTAGGTGGCACCATATTGCTTTTTGTTTTCTAGCAATTGCTCAACCACAGATTTAGCTTTGACTTTGGAGGAATAAAGTGCCCCCATCCTTAACCTGAATATGCCAATCTCACTTGATCTCCAAGAACAAGAATTGTTTGCTAGCTGATAGAAGGGTGAATACATTCTCCACTAGGAGTTGTTCATATGTCATGATAATGAGATAATATTCATAATATCTACAGGTAGCAGAACACAAAAGATCCTCCCCATCCTTTTACCAGGAGAGTGACTTTTGCATTTATGTTTGTCTGCAGTCTATGCTCTTTTTCCTCCCTCTTGTGTCTCTTCCACCTCCTATATACATATCCCTGAACTCCGATTTCTAACCAGTCTAATATACCTCCACAGCACATTCCAAGCTGCTGTCTGTGTGTCGCCAGTGTGTGTGTGGTCACTGCATTATGCAAGTGTCCCAGGCCAACGTGGGGTTGGTTCTGTTTCGCAGTGTCCCGGTCTTTGTTGTGCATCCATCTGGGGGATTTTGAGCAGTATTCAACAGATTTTTGATTTTTTTTTTTTTCCCCCTGCTCTCTAAATAGTTGCCAATCCCATGTTAAATATTCAGGAAAGTGCTGCTTGCAGAGAGGAATGTGTTTAAGTTCTTCTGCAGATGATTCATATTCATGCCGACTATTCCTGTTCTTGCGTGCTGTTGGGTGAAAGATTCGGCTGTTTCGGATGGGAAATAGTTGTATGTAACCCATGGCAGCTGGACAGGCTTAATAGTGGCATTTTGGGGCAACTTAAGGTGTGGGGTTTACAAGCTTGCAAACATTGTTGGGTTATAATAATGGTCTCCTTAGCATCTTCTCATGTTTCAGCGTTCCTGTCCTCTGCTGGCTGAGATGAAGTGTGTGAGCTTTGGAAGTATAGGGAGCTCAAAAGTGGTTCATCAAGTGCCTGACCTGGAAGTTGTTATCTTCATAGGATTTGTGCGTGATATCAGACATTTGCTGATGTTGTAAAGTCCAAACATCATAGCTGGCAGATTATTTTAGCTGGCGATGGAAGCTGATGGTGCTGAAGTGACGTTTTGGCAAAGCGCTGCAGTGTGTGTTGTTCCGCCAGCCTCTGTTCAGCAAAGCGCTGCAGGGGGATGCTTAAGAGGTACGATGGCAAACAGAGGTGCTGGAGTATTGAGAGGTTTCTAAACTTCAAAATGAGTCAGGACTGAAGCGTGCAGGAAATACCTCTCTGTGGAGAAATGGGTTAATCTGTGTTTTCAGAATATCAATCCAGTGTCAAAAAAAAGAAAGCAAAACACCTGCAGGTTAAGGAGAGGGAGGTAGCAAGCAAGCAAGAAGGCAGAATGATTTTATTAGGATTACCTAATTACTGGCAGTGCTGTCACTACTACTAGTAGAAAGGAGGTTTCTATGAGGACTAGTGATAATCAGCAGATAGCAGTGGCATATGATAGACACCATTTTGGTGGCTGTTTTGACCACTGATAGAACTTACTAAAGTATCTATTGGTTAATAGATAAAACTTCGTTTGTAGTCTGCGGATATCTAATACTTCTTCAAAGTTGCTGGCACGTAACTAAAGAGAAGCGATGACCCATCTTTTCTACAGTAAACTATCATTAACCTGTCTGGCTCTCACCTGTGTTAGGTATGTCCCTATGGCCTATATAAGGATTATTGGTAATAATTTTTTGGTTTTTAAGTACTTGTCTCAAAGCATGTGTTTCAAAAGCTTCTGTAATATATCTGGAGAGTGGAATTTGTTACTGGAGAAAGCTACATTGATTGTCTTAGATACATCTGAAAATTTAGATTACAAATCTCTTTTTTTTTTGCCAGTGGCTTCTCTGCTGTAAAATATTCCCTGTGAGGAAACCGGAGGTGTGAGCTGCTAAAGCTGTGCTGTAAAAAACCTGATTTTTGCAAGAGTGAAGCAGGCAGAGAACCCAACTCTGAAATGTATTGGACATATTGATTGCCCTCCAAACGTTTGGTGTTAACTTCCTCAACTGAGGATGTGAGACAAAGCAAAGGCTATATACTTTTTTTTGTCCAACCTCTGCTGTACCTTTTCATTGTGAAATGTAATCCTTTCTTTATATGCTATTATATGTAAAGAAGATAAGGGATTTTCTTTTCTCACTAATTCCCTGTGAGGGTATTATGGCCCAAAGGATGCACTCTCGTGTAAATGTGTGTGTACAGCCCTGGAGTGGTGTGGAAAATGCAATTAGTATGTCAGGGTGGGTACCGCTCCTGAAAAATGTGTCCTTATCCATCCAGACAGTGTTTCTATCGAGGAGTCTTCATTCCGACTGCAGAAGGGAAGATGCCAGTGGTTGCAAGGAACAATCACATCTAAAGAAATCTATTTGTACAGCTAGAAATGCAAAATATGCTTGGGGGAGGAAATTAGAAGGGCAACTGAACTGGGGTAGAGAACACTTTGAAAACCTGGAGCTTTTCCAAATTTTTTGTGAGTGTCTTCGGGAAAGCATAAAACCTGTTATCAGTTCTAGTATTGAGAACTGGCTACCACCTTCTGATTGCTTCTAATGTGAAGTATTTATAATTAATTAAGCTAATAATTTATAATCAGTTAATATTTTAAAGGTGTTGGAATGTGTGGTTTAGTTCTAAGCATGTATGGTATTGAATGCAGTCACTGGAACTGTCCAAAACCTCGATTTGGTAGAATTCATCTTTGATTGAATTTATAGATGATAATGTGCACTTGAAACACTTCTGCTTTGCCTAGTGAATATACTTATGGCAATTAAAAATAACAACATTAAACTGTGGCATTGAACACTTCAGTTTATTACTTAACACCCAGCATATCTTAGAATTGATCTCTAAGACGTTTGGTTAACCCCCTTCTGACTTAGCTCATGCTTTGTGTAGTTGATCTGAACAAATGTTCCTTTTGAGATCCCTACTAGTGTCAGTTTTAATGGCTGGATCGCTTCTAATTTTGTGCTTGCAATATTTCATCCTACAAATCCCTCAAGATGTAACTGGCAGAGTTCAGATAGACATAGTGTATGTAAATGATTTTTGTAGAGGAAGATCAGAGATCAAACAGAGCTGGAGGCTGAATTAATTTCCTGCTTTGGAGAAAATTATTCTATCAGGTCAAAAGAAAAGTCACGGGAAAGGTGATGTAAATACGAAAGTGTTTCGCACTGATCCTCAGACAAAAGAAAGATTTTCCCATTATTTCTCATCCCCATCACAGTCTTAGAAATTCGTCTGAAGTGTGTCCGATATGTTTGATGGTTCTGGGCCAGTGAATTTAGCATCTAAATGCTCTTCCTTGCCCACAGCACGGGGAAAGGCCATCGTGAGCACATATTTGCACAGCAGAAATGTAAAGGGTGAGGGCAGGAAAGTTAGCGATGGCTCTGTGACAGCGTTTAGCACAGGGTTGTCAGACCAACATATGGAAGATGGAAACTTCTGTTAATACTGGGAGTTTCGTTTGTATCGCTTGTTTCCTTTTGCTAGCTTGGAATTTATAAATGAGGATGAATTTTTTTTTAGTCACCATTATTTCTGATAAATTTCATGTGTTTTTATAGAAAAGTAAAGTAATGGCTGTTTGAGTAGCTTTGGAGGAGGGCACGTGTTCACACCCAGCAGACCGGCTGAACCAGAGCAGTGAACTTGCTTTTCATGGTCACCAGCATCATGTTTCCTTTACAGCCTATTTTTGGAAAGAGCGGTGTGCTCATCATTCACAGGAAAGGTACCAGATTTAGCAGTGCCTCTTTTCACCTCCCACACACCACCTATGTATCTATGAGATGGGGTTTTTAAGTCTTGGGTCTCTCTGCAGATTTTTTTCTCCTAAGCTTCATTTTGGACGTGTGCTTCCTATTAGTGCAGCTGGTTGGACTGCTGTAAATTCCTGCTGTTCCGCAAACTGCGAAATAGGGGAGGCTGGGAAAATTAATGAGACTGGCTGGAAAAGCAACACTTAGACCTTGTTTGTAATATATTTGGAGTGGTATAAATGCTTTGATGACAGTTAATGTGAGGGTAGTGGATTTGTTTGTTCGGCGTCTTTGCTCCTTAGCTCAGTTTGATGCCTGCAGATTTTTTATGGTAGATGGGAAGGGAAACCCACTGAATGAAGCCTTTGCTGGCTCCTGCAGGAGAATCCCACTTGGTCATTCATCGTGGTCTGCAGGCTATGAGAACATGGAGAACTACCCTTCGTGTTTGACCAGTTACACTCGCTGATTTTATTTCAAGCTGTCATCTCCAAGTTCGTGTGTTCTACAGACTCCTAAGGACATTCAGTTACTTGAAGTTTTGTCTGCACACGTTGGGATTTAAAATTTGCCTAAGAAACAGGTAATGGGTTTGACAAGGACAGATGGTGCTAAATCCACCCCGAGAGTGTCCAAATGTGACAAAATGCTGTGGAGCGTCCACTGCTAGGCATGATGCTGACACCCAAAGGAAAAGTGTACAAGAATGTCCTAAGTGTGTCCTAAGCAGATCTTGGGCTGACGTTTGGGCCGTTCTTTACATTTAGCTGAGCATATCTGGCATTCAGGGATACAAACACACTCCATCGTAGCATCTACTAAAGCTTCTTTAGAAGGAATAAAACTTGAAATAATTTGTAGGGTTTTTTTGACAGGAACTGTCCCCTTGCTTGCAAAAACCACTTCGATGTGGCTGTTAAAATCTCGTGTTCCAAGCTACTGTATGCAGTATATTAATGAAGAGCTTCTGTGTTACAGTATCTCATCTCTTATGTCCCTATTGTAAGACTATCATGTAATTTCAGATTGTGATATCTGAGATGCATTGGATTGCTCTGTGGGTTGTTATTGTTGTTAGTTTGTGGTTTGTTGTTCTGGGTTTTTTTGGGGGGATTTTTTAATCTATTTTCTGAAGGGGAGAAAGGAATTTAGCTGGCTCATTCCCAGATATTGTGGCCTTGTACAAAGCCCTACTCTCTGTTGATGACTGGCTCTCTTTGTTAAAAGAACACACTGTGCTTTGACAAAATGTCATTCTGCATGTGCCACCATTTGAGACATGGTTGAGAGGTGAGGGCAGAGAAGTGCAGTATTCCCATTTATCTTTGTATCAAAGGAACTCTTTTCCTCACAATGAGGTGTTGTATGAAGCTTCCTCACTTGTTTTGGAGCGAGTAACGAACAGAAATTTGGAAGACGAGCTAGTGAGATCCAAGCTACACAGTTAGCAATGATAGTACATTGTTTTGTAGTCGCTCTGATTACTACTATGCTCTAAGTAGATTGGCTACAATAGTTTCATTAAGCAAAGTCAATCCTTGAGATATTTTTGTGCTGAGTTTTTGCTGGTTTTTCAGGCTCTGTGTTCAGAAGGGTTGTGATTCACTTCTGCTTTGCTTTTACTGTTGGAGCCAGACACGCCACACTGTTCACATTTTTGTTAATCTCAACCATCATCTGGTAAAGTGGTACATGAGAAAGAAATTACAGTAATTGTCCTTGACAAACAAAAAAGAGAGTTTTACCACCAGCCATTATTGAATAATGATTAGAAAGAAGTCTCTAGAGGATGGAGACAAATGGGATGTGTAATTTTTCTGGCTTTAAAATGTGACATTAAAATATTTTGTTCTTCTTTGTTCCTCATATTGTTCTGGCATAGCATCTTGAGTGTAGTCTTCTCTAATTTACTGTGGGAGTCAGCGTTAGTCATCTGGGCAGGTGTTCCATTCCAGAAACATCAGATAACATCAAAATAGTACAGAGCAGCAAATAACATACTCTTACCATGCAAGAACGGTGTTGGGGTGTGTTAAATTCACCCCTTGAGCCCATTTGGTACATCTTTGGCTGCATGAAGAAGGGCTGTTTTGAGCCTGTCCGCAGTAAATTCCAGCTTGTACCATTATTTCTTTGATTAGCCTGGTATGTCTTGAAGATTTTAAAGAATCTAGAATTTACCAGGGACAAGCGGGTAAGGCTGGTATGGTGGTAGCTGGGCAAAGGTGGCAATTGAATTATCTCCATTGGACAGTAAGTTTTTATGTCACCGTTTCTCTTTGAGGGCATGTACAGCAAGGGAGGATGGGGCGAGACAGGGAGGGATGATGTTGTCAGTCAAACCTACTCAGCTTGCGTCCCATTGACTTGATGTTTGCTTTCTATTCAGGATTGTTCTGGTCTTTGAGTGCTTAATTATGGCATATAAACAGTTTTGTTTTTCAAGATTGTGTGGAGACTGAACATCTGAGATAATTTGGTGCATGGCCAGATTTCTTACTGAATACACAGTTCTACTTCTTGTTCATCAGCACTAATATAATTGTGATATTAGTAAAAAGATTAAGAAGTACAAAATCCAGGGAGCAGGATGTTCTTGTCAGAGGGGAACTGTTTGGTTCTTCAGCTGTGAATATAAAAAATCAAGTTTAGTCAAGCATTGCATGGAAGTGCTTTGCAATTAAAAAAGGCACAAGGAGAGTTGTGCTATTGAGCAGATCAACCAGACTCTTATGTGTTTTGTTTTCCTGAAGTACTGTTTTATTAATATGCGTTTAGTTTACTGTATGTGCCCTGACCAGTGATGGCGTATACTGCCTTTTAACTTTTTTCCTTATGAAAGACCAGCATATTTCTAAACTATATGCAGGCAACTTAATCTTGTAGTAAGTAACAATTGTTTAGAACTATCCTGCTTTTTCTTTTTGTTTTTATTTTGTGATCTGATACCAGACAGAGCAATCACAAAGCTGGTGAAGTTTGTGTTCTTGAGCAGTGATTTTATGAGGACAGAATGGTACTACACTCTGTATTCTGGTCTTTGCCCTTCATGTCCATCATTGGAAAGGAGTTAAGGTAGAAAGAGACCAGAGGGAAGGTTTTGACTCCTGTAGAGGTTGGATTCTTTGAAAAGTCTTTGGTCTTATTAGTGGTTGTGATCAAGGATCTAGACAGGTTTACAACAGGGAGGCATCTCAGGAGAACAGATCTGCAGCTATTAGAATTTAGGTGAGATGTCTATAATTTTGCATCACAGTAATTACCCTTTTAAATTTCAGAGGAAGAATGTTGCCTTGCTTATTTTTGTCATACCTTCTAGTGTATACTAATTCTTCCATCCTTGTGATTGAAGTATTATCTTAGTACTTGGGCTATATTTGCAGTGTTTCCTACCAGAACTCACATGCAGTAGCATGAGATAAGCTAGCAGTACCATTCTAGGCATGTTTTTCTTGTCAACTTTTGTCTTCTTTGCCACATTATTTAGACAGGATTGGCTCAAGTGCCACATAAAAATGTCTATTTTTGTTTGAAAAAAGAGGTGGGAAACGGAGTCAAGTGTTCAGTGCCAGTTAGCATTTGAAGACATTAACCTGAAGCTGATCCATGTTGAAACTTCTCTTTCCAGACCAGATCCACCAAAACCACGTTCCCCAATTGCAAGAAGTTTTGTTCTGAGCACCCACAGTATTTTGGGAGGTACTTTTTCATTTTATCCAAGAAAAAAAATGCAACAGAAATGTAGCTCACTAGAACGGGCTCCTCAAACATTTAAACTGACAAAAATCATTAGTCTTTACACTCTGAAGACCACGCAGATTATTTCAAAGAACTTAAAAGCCAAATGTCACTTTTCATCTTCAGAACAGATGCTTCCAGTGTGTTGGGAATGCGAGGCAGGAAGCTTGGATTTCTCTTGCTGTTTGGGAGGCAGAACACTATAAGCTACATTAATTAGTCCAATTAGTGATGCTGATGTCAGAGGGAGGAACCCAAAGTGGCCAGTTGTATGTAAGTGTGGATTCACTGCCCCAGTATCGATTTAGGCACCTACAGGTAGTGTTTAGGTGGCTTATTGGAACATCCCCTGGGGCTTTACCAGCAGATATTCACACTGGTTAAAATTCGCCAGCACTCCTAAAGCGTTTTAGAAACCATGCTGTCAACAGCTTCTGAACGCTGACAGAAATCTTGACACCATCTGTCTAGTCAGGCACAGCCCAACCCTAATGAATCGCTTGTCCTCTTAAATTTAAACTAATTAAAATTTTATTTGGGTGATGACTGTTTGTCTTCAAATTTTCAAATATTGTTTCCCTGTTACTGCAAGAAACTTAAAGCTTAGTATCGGTCTCTTTGAATAGCCCTCTATGGCGAATGTACTTAAAGATGTGCCAGCTCTGTTCTGCTCCCATGTCGCTGGGGGCAGTTTCCAGGGGGTCCTGTTGACGAACTCCTTGAAGAGCTGGAAGTTTGCTTTCTTGGATAGAAAGTCTTCCAAGCTCATGAAACTTTTCTGAAGAAACTGTGCAAATACTCTGGTAAATACATTACTGCATGCATATTTGCAGTGGCTTTTCATATGTATGATAATAGAATGTAAATAAAAGGAATGGTGAACGCAATTTAAATCGTTATAAGAATTGTGTTTGTACGAGCGTTCTAGGATATTTTGTGATGGATTAGTGTTATTGCGGCTTCTCCTAGGTACTTTTTAAAATAGGCCTTGTAAAGACACTGTCTACAAATTTATTTCCTGTTCACCATTGAGATAGAAATTAATATTGGCTATTTCTGCATGGTAAGCCTTAGGTTATTTTATACTTTATTAAAAAAAAATCATAAGACAAAGTACCACTTAGTTCAAGACAAATTGCATGGAACTGCTACTGTCTCAGGAATGCTCTGGTGCAATAATTTGGATACCTTCTTGTTTTACTAAAAAATGTCAAGGCTAGGCCATGTCTCTCTATGGAGAGCATCATCACAGCTCATGTTGGAGATTTTGTGGGTATGTGTGGGCGTTAGCTGGATGCATCTTGTGTAGTGAGACTGAGATAGCTCATTGTGCTAATGCTTAAACTGTTGTCATTAGACTTCAGAGTTAACAGAAGTGAAGAGGTGGCAGATCTGAGCTGTCATTTGGGTTTTTCTGCGGTTCTGGGCACATGTGTGTAGCAGCTACACTTGGCTCATGTTTTCAAGATTTCCTGCTAGAAATAGTATTGGTTTTTAAAGTGAAGTTTTAGGATCAGGAACAAATAGAGTTACAGCTTCTAGGATAAATTATTCCGTTTTTGTGCTTGAGATTGTTTCTAGATTTTTGTGTTCCTGTTCTGCTGCCAGTATTCAGAGTTCCTTCCACTTCATTACCGCTTCTAAATTTGTGACTAGTACACTGTCTTTTCTGTCACAGATCTTTAAGGAATTGCTTAAAAAAACCCTTCTAGTAACCGATGAGGAACCTTCCTTCAAACTGAAGCACTCTCCTTTATCAGTATTCTTTCTTTCAGTCTTTCAGTTTAAATTCACAAGGCCTTGTGTTTCTTCAAAATTTGAATTAATCTTTTTAATTAAGATTTGGAGGTACAACACCATCTGCCTCATTAAAATCTAACTAAATTAATTCCACCGTGCCTCCTTAATCTGCTAATTTTGCAAATCCACGCAAAAGCAGCAATCTTGTCAGACAAGGTGAGCTTTTGTGTTTTGTTGCTCGTGATTCTGTTTCCCTCCAGGGCCAGGATTTTCAGCTGTGCACAGTGTTGTCCTGTATCTCCTATCGGTGCAGTCAGGCGATGCTCTAGGGTACCTGCATGGTGTGGTTTTCAAATGTGATGTCCTTACGCTAAGGCTGTGAAAGAGGAGAAGCAGAGTTTCTTTGAGAAAGAGGAATAACGTACCCATTTTAGCTTTTTAATGACGCAATTATCTCCCATCAGCCTCTCCTCTCTGTGCAATGGGAGCCTACCCTTGGCAGTGGAGAAAGCAAGTCAGCGAAGCTTTATTTGCACCAGCACTTTGGTTCCTTCTCAGCAGCAACAAAATAAGTGATGTCATTTTAGCATTAATAATTAGGACGCTGTCCAAGGCAATTGTTGAGCGACCCATAATTAGTCTTCTAACTTCAGGGTGTCTAATCTGAGATTAATTAGAAGTGCCCCAAAATAGGTGTTTCTAAAGTGCCTCCAATTGGGCTTCTCAGTGTTACTAATTTTGAACCGCTCCTAAATGAACGCAGACTTGGCCAAAAAGTCCAAAACCAAAAATTCCTCAAGCGGGTGATTAAATCCCTGCATTCCACCCAAATGCATGCCATAAATAACTGACATACTCCTACCATGACAAAATTAGTTGAGAAGAAAAAAGGCTCATGGTAAAGCTTGTAAATGTCATCATTGTTATCATGGCGCGTGTAGGAGCCTTTTCCAAAAAGGGGGATTCAATACGATGTGAATAGATGAGTACAGGATGTTAAGGCTTATGAAAAACATGGTAAGTCTCAGAGTTTTGCATTATGTTGTTGGGAACTATCCCTTGCTGTTAAATTTGTAAGACGTACTGTTTCACCAGCTACAATGCCGCCCTAAAATTATTGCTCCGTTTGGGGAAGGGAAATGAAATACGATAATTGGTTTCATTTGAGCCTCTGAGAAAAATATCATTCTGTTCTGTTCAAAACAGCGTAACAACACAAGTACAATGTAGAACAGGTCAGACAGAAGCTTTATTAACTATGAACACTGTGGGGAGATGGTTCTCGGTGGAGCCCACACCTGGTATTACCCCAGCTCAGGAGTGGGGAGTTGGAAGTTATCACAGCCCGTTAGCTTTTAGTCGAAAGGAACAATCTTTTAGTTAGGATAAATTTCTTAGCTAGGCCTCTCAAACAGAAGTAATTTTAGCAGCGAAGAGTGACTGAGAAGAAGCAGGGCTAATTTAAACACATCTGATTTTTCTAAAGGTCGTAGCTGTAGTCACTAAGCAAAAGGGATGGCCTCAAGTTTCAGAAGTTCAGGAGATGTGTTGTTCACTATGTTGGCTTAATAATTTCTCTGTACCTCTGCTGAGAGTTCAGCACCTATTACATTTCAATTAACTTGTTCTCTATTAAAATACATTTTGATACATAATTCTGCAAGGAAGTGGGTTTATTATGGTTCTCGGTTATTTCTTTGAACAGAATGAGAAACACTAAAGATTCTGATTGAAAAAAAAAAAAGAATCAAAAGACAAACTGAGAGTTAGAATGGGGGTAGCAGGGAAATGGAAATTGTCTACAGCACGTCAGATGGATATTCAGAGAAAAGTTTAGCGAGTTATGACTCCTGCTGGAAACTGATGGAGAAATCACTGCACCACTAAAGTCTGGGATTGCAAGTTCTGCCGGTGTGACTCTGCTGTGAACAACCTGAGCTGGGCTTTAGCTGCCTGGTAAAGCTTGGCCCTAGAGCCGGGCTTTGGTGCCGTGCCTACCAAATGTCCCGAGGAGGAGCTCACAAATGACAGGTGATGTACTCACCTACACGTTGAACACTCAGCTGTGGATTTTCCTTCAGGAAGAGAAAATAAACCACTTAGTCATTGGAGCAGAAGAGAACCCAGTACTATTGCACGCTCTGCTCGTCATTTTTTAAGGGCAATGAACAGAGGTGCCAGGGATTCCAGAAAGAATGACAGTGTTCTTGCTCGTACAATTGATGTTTTGGCAAAAAAAAAAGGTTAAAAAATCATCCTGAACAGCGTTATTTGGGTGATACACAAACTTCCATGTAGCTCCCACTGAAAACATGTTTAAATGAAGAAATGTGATTTTTTTTTTTAATGTAAGAATAAAGTCCCTGTCTTGTTTTTAACAGCTAATCAATCTCAGGTAATCCATCCAAAATAATTCCTTGAAGGCTAGTTACAAATTCTTGTCTTCCCTATCAGAGTTATTTGTTGCAAATAAACTATAATGATATAATTGTCTAATGCTTAGGAAATTCTGCTCTACTATGCACTTAAATTATATTGCAAAACATAATATACCTGATAACATTTCAAATTTTCCATTTCCAGCATATTTTACACGTTTTGCCTATGCTTTCTTAATCTAGTGTAATATAATTAGGAACTTCTGGGTTTAGTGCTGTTTTATTCGACATATCAAATAAATGCTTTGATATTAATTTTAATACTGCTGTTCTATCAACTTCTTCATTTCCTACTGTGAAGAACTGTGGCTCAGTGCACATGGTACACAGCAAACCTCTGTGCACAGAATTAGGTAATAAAAATGGCAACCGAACCAAAATTGAATCTTGGAAAACAGGCTGAGGCGTACAGCTGTGCAGCAGGAACGCACTAAGTTCCTAAAGTAATTAATGAGCTCAGTGGTCTTAAGTATGTAGGAGGAATGGTTGTGTGTTATTGAGGTTGGAGTCTCAGCAGTGAAGCGGAAAGGGAGGTGAATTTATAAGAAACACTCAAATGTTCTGAAGTCCTGTTTTTTTCCTGACCCAGCTGGGGAAGAAACCTGAAACAGTTGTAAGGAAATTACCGATTGCACTACTTCATATTAGAAAATATAGAAAGCAAAAGATGGGCAACTCTGAAAATCGCCTCCTACAAATCACACTGAGGGAAACACCAGGGCTTGGCTCCTGTAAAGGACTGTGTGTGTATTTGTGTTAATTCTTCTGTGTGGGTACATGAACTGAAGCGTGTGCATGCAGAAATCTTGAGGGGGATCAGGACACTGGGGTGCTGTAATTAAAGTTGAGCTGATGAGTATTATTAGTTGAAACCCCAGTGCTTGGGCTGAGTGTGAGGGTTGTGGAGATCCGGGGCCATGTCATGTTCCTTCAAGCCTGCTTGCACCAGCTATCTGGGCTTGTGCATATATCTTCCTTAACACATATGGCATCAAAATAGCTTTGAAGCAAAGGGCAAGCTGTCTTTTTGCTGGCTGCAATAGGTGATACAGGTGATACAGGCCTGGCATGAGTCAGAGATAAATCACAGAACATTCTGCACTTCTGAAGATAGAATCATAGAATCGCTTCCGTTGGAAGAAACCCTCAGGATCATCGAGTCCAACCATAACCCAACTCTGGCACTAACCCATGTCCCTAAGAACCTCATCTAAATGCCTTTGAAACCCCTCCAGGGATGGTGACTCCAGCACTGCCCTGGGCAGCCTGTTCCACAGTCCTGTTCCACAGTCCTGTTCCACAGTCCTGTTCCACAGTCCTGTTCCACAGTCCTGTTCCACAGTCCTGTTCCACAGTCCTGTTCCACAGTTCCCAAAGCCCCACAGTCCTTTGGGGAAGAAATTGTTCCCCAGATCCAACCTCAACCTCACCTGGTGCAACTTGAGCTGATAAGGTCTCCCCTCAGCTCCTGTTCTCCAGCTGAACCCCCAGGTCCCTCGGCTGCTCCCATCACACTTGTGCTCCAGCCCCTCACCAGCTCTGTTCCCTTCTCTCAACTCGCTCCAGTGCCTCTATGTCCTTCTTATGATGAGGAGCCCCAAACTGAACACAAAGCACGCTGTAACTTAGGGTGCAGGGAATGGAGTGGGTTTACCTAGCACAGCCCCAACTTTCCATTTCAAACAGCCGGGCAGGATAATGTGGTTAAAGACTTTGCATCTTATCAAAGGCCAAGGCTGAGGTTTTGGCCAGCACCCATGCCAGGGATGCAATGTGGAGTGAGCAGGGGTGCTGCAGGTATCGCCCAGGTGCTGCCACACAAAAAGGGACCCAGATGGCTCAGGTGGCAGCTGGGATAGGCTGAGTGTCCCAAAAAGTACCTGTGAGCAGCACTGGGCTGCCCTTTTCCTCCTGCCAGCCCAAGGTGTGCTGGTACCGTCCCGACACCTGTGGTCCTTGTCATGAGCTGCACCCTGCTGTCAGCAGGCAGTGCCTGTGACACACTTTCTGTTCAGGAATAGCAAAAACCTTCCTCACTTGACATAAAAATATAAACCGTGCGAAGCAGATGAGCAGCATCAAGTTGGCAGAAGGGGCAGAGCTTTCACTCCTTGCTCCCAGACACGGACTGTGCGTGGATGAGGAGAAAATAGGCTTGTGATTGATGTTTGGTCCAGTGTCTGAACATTGACGAACTTCCAAAGGCAGAGAGCTCAATTGATTTCTCTGGCAAGAGCTAGGCCAATGTAAAAATGGGGCTTGCAACAGGATTTTTCTGTTAAAACCAGAGTTTTGAGAGACTCATTATGTTACCCTGGATCTTAAGGCTGGTTATCCCTTTGGTATCCCTGCGGAAGCTGAGCTACTTTGAAATATAGTCCCTGGAGTATGCTTAAGATTGTGATAAATTTACCAGTCTGAATCTAAGTAATTTTAACTCTCTTTTCTGAGCTTCTAGCTTGCACTAGTTTTCTCAGCCATCAGGTGGAGAGGAACATTTACAATTTATTTTAAATAAAATGCAGTTGTGTAATTTTGATTATGGGAGCTGAGAAAAACACCCAGTATCATGAGGAGGGTGAGTAATGTTAGCAACACTGCTAATGCTGATAGATGTTAGAAGATAACGGAAAGCAGATGGCATGTCATGATTATTTTTTTTGAGTACTTTGCTTCTTCATATTTCCAATGTAGCCCTTTGAAGAACATTACCTGAATTCGAGCATTTTCCTTCTCTCATTTGAAAAATAGGTGATAACAATAATGATTGTTTTCCAAGCAGAGACTGTGTTATTGTCACATCTGGTAATGTCACCACGTGTTCCCTAAAGTGTCTCTGCATGCATGCAGAGATTTATTTGGCACTTGGAAGACACTGCTTTGCATTAGCAGTGAGCATTTTATTTTCAGCTTTTCCTTCCCTCAACTTTTCCCAAAGAAAACAGAAATTGTAAGGACACATGGCATTGACTTCTAAACCATGGCACACCTCTGGGATTATTCGGCTTTGTAGCCATGCAAAGCTCATCGCTCCACACTTGAAATGAACCTCACGAAGTAGTTTGGGAAATAGAGGTGGTCCAGGAGGGACACTGGGAGCCAGTTCCTGTAAAGAGCAAGCACCAAAGGGCATTTTTGTTGCTTATGAACTTTACAGACCTCAAAATAGACTCTTTCTCAGCAGTCGTGTGGCACTGGGAGAAAACAACTAAGTACACAGTCCCATAATCAATTGGGAAAGGAAAGAAATGTCAGAGACGTGCTGGCAGATCTATGCTATCCCAAACCTGGCAAATGCAGAATTCAATCTAGAGCTGAGCGTATGGAAAGCTTGAACGGATCGTGTCTGCACCATGAGAGGTTGTAATAGACGTCCAAGGAAATATTGTGTTTAGAAGGCAGAGAGATACGGGTATAGCTCTTTGAGGAACTTCATCCCAGCTGTCAACACAGCTTTTACACTCAAAAATGAATAAATAAATAAGGAGGCTTTTCAGAGTATGCCATACTGCTGAAAGAACTGCATTCCGAGGGCTGATGCTGGTGTAGACATGTCGGTAAAGACAGGCTGGTGTCAAGATTCCGCTACGTACCACTAATCCACTGAAACTTCCCAGGGGAAGCTCAGGGATTTCTGCAGGGTCAGTACACTCAGCATTTTGGCAAGCTCAGCAGTTAGAGTTAATTACTTTGTTAGACCTCGATGCAGAAAGACAACTTCTGATTTGCAGTTGGTTAAATACGGGCTATTGTGCAGCATCAGATTGCCATAACTGAAGCAAAGAAATGTGTTTTGGAAAGAGGTAAAAAGTTGTTTTATCTGAACCAGAAAGCTTCTTTGGTAATTAGTACCGTGCTGGGACACCTGAACACGTACTGCATAGCTTACTCAGATTTTAAGTCTCAGAGGCAGTTAAAATGTAGAATGGACATGCAGGAGAGATGCTTCATCACTTCCACAGGTCTGGCCCCAAAAGATGCAAACGAGCTTTTTTCAGCTGATGTCTGGGTTACTTTGTTGTTTGTTTGTTTGTTTAATTTAATATACACAGAGGGTAATTTATTTCCACTTTTCTTGCCTGTCACAGCATGTGGAAATATTCCTGCAATAAACATCGCTTGTTTCTCATTGCAAACTGACAACTGAGTCACCAAATTGGTTGGTGCTATAAAGCTTTCAGGTAAAGCTGCGCCCTTTCTGCCCTGACTAAATGAAGGAAGCAAAATGAGTATTAATGGAAGTCAGAAACATCTGAGAAGTCTTTGTGGTTCAAGAAACTTTTTTAGCAAGGTTGTGAAGCAAGTGCTCAATTACAGCTATTTGATTTTTCCTGAACCTGTGTTATGAAATCTGCATCCCTCCCAAACTGATGTGTATTATTATAATGTGTTCTGCTGATTTTATGCTCTGAAACTTTCAAGACAAGCATTAGCACTTTAAAAGCTCAGTTTTATAATCCGGAGGTAGAAATTGCTCACGAGATTTAAAATGAAGTAAAATACAACCATTTAAAAGTGTCTTAATGAAAAGCAGTTCTGACGGATGCGACACAAGAAGGTAAAAATAGGGAGCAGTTACTAGGCCACACAAGCCCAAAACCTGATATCCAAATAACTGTTCCAACCGTGATTCCTGTGAAGAGACTAGATTCCCACATTATTATTTTTCACAGAGTAAAACTCAGGACATGATGAACAGCTGCAACATCAGCCCTCACAGATGAACTAAATGAGAATTTTTCCTTTCCTAGGATCACTCGCATCATTAAACTTTTATTATTTGAAGTTACTTTTTCTTCAACATCAGAGAGGCTTATCAGCTTTATAATATAAAGAAAATATTTAAGTTTTTTGAGTGGATCTTTGCCTGTGTATTCCTTAATGTGAACTTTGGTTTGTATGTTAATAACATCCCTGAGTTTTTGTATCATTTTCCATTAGTATGTTCACTGTATAGAAGAACAAGTTTCATTTTGCTTTGTGTACAACCAAACCACCATCAGCTGCTGAAGACCAGCTTCTGTTTTTTATAAGAACTAGTGGGATTATTCAGAGCCAACTCCCTACCAAAATTATCTGCCTTTACGCAGTGCAGTCAAGAGGTTGCACCGGATCGGGGCTGTCTCGGCTCTTTAATCCATACGTATTGGGAGAATTCAGATTACACTGACTGTATGACTGGCTGGTCTTCCTCTGAGAATGCATTAGTCTGTTCAGTTAGGACTGTATAAAAGCCTCTCCAAGAAGATTTGTAGCCTTAATGAATTTTGCTTTTAGAGTTACAATGATATGGGGTAAATTACAGTCTCGGTAGATAAGCGATCTGTCATGGTAGATAAGTGATAGATTGTGGGGTCTGAAGTCAGCGCAACTGCTCAGATATACACCTGCTGAATATGTAGTTCTAGATAGCTAGAAAATATGTATTTTGAGAAAGTGATACATTAGGGAGTGGCACGGCCATGATACATCTCTTACGTATCTATCAAGTTTCTTGTGCTGCTCTACCTGAGCTCTGATCTCCATATCAAATGGTACACGTGTCAGTGAATGAAGTTAGAAGAGGGAGGGTTCATCTCTTAGTCTCTGTGATAATGCCTCGTGAGTTGTCTGCATGATTGACAGTGGGTTTGAAGTTTTATCAGAGGACAAATTGATGGGTGGACATAAATTTACATCAGTTACATGTTGTTAGTTTTTGCTAACAGTGCACTTTGCCCTAAAGTTTATTTGTGCGAAACATGTTTTAATCTAGAGTGTGAGCCCAAGTTACTTTGCAGTTAGTGTTAATAAAAGAAGTCATTTGTCAAATGGAATAAAATGAAGCTGTTGTAGGAATAATTAAGAAACAGTTAATTGAAATGGAAAGGGATGTAAAGAAGGAGCTGTGAATCTAGTGGTAACTGGGATGTAGGAGAAATTGGCAATAGTCCATCAAAAGTCAACACTCTTCCTACAACCTGCAGCTCTTCTCAGTGACTCGTCCTCAAAACACATAGAGCGCCTCTTGCAGAATATGTCAAGGGAGATGTTTTTTCTTCATCTGCCATTGTAGTGCAGTGTATTCATTATTTGCTTGAGTTTTTTCATACTGTTGAACAAGCAAGTCAGTTTTTTCTGCGGTGTGGTACAGCCCCGTATGAAAGCGACACTGGGAATGCACCAGCGGTGGCTGCCTGGCCACCCGTGCCACCCAGCAATCACATTGCAAAGGCGAGATTTTGCCTGGTAACAAATATCCAGCAGATACCCAACACTGGACTGAAGAAAAAGGGATTACAACCCTAAGGTATTTTCTGGCAAGTTACAAAGTCATTGCTGAAATACAAGGCCAGACCCACAAACTGCTTCCCTTTGTTTGTAAGACTGAAGCCTGAATTATTCATAGAGTGGGGACTCTGAGCAAACTGCAGAAGCCAGCGTGCTTAAAGTGATTAATGGAGAGTCTGAAGCAGTGCTTTACGATGGAGATGAGTCATTAACGAAACAGACACGCTAACAAGCACGGGAGAGGGTTTGTGCGGGAGGATGGAGGAGCTGAGAGCCTGACCAACAGAGCCGGTTACATCTCGGTGCTCCCAGGTGTTCAATTTCAGCTCATAGCTGAAAAAAGAGACATATAGCCTCATAGTGCGTGATGAATATTGTGATGAAATACAATCACATGCACTTCAACGGGATTAATGTGTTCAAGTGCTGCAGGGTGTCCTGTACCTTCAAAGAGGGTGGTGTTAATTCTGTGTTCAATGGGTTGAGCGTGTCTCCAGCCACTATTCACAAGGCACTTAGCTTTCAAACGGGACACACTAATTGAAATGTATTTCATAGAAGCACCCAAGATGTACATAAGTTCTTTGCATACAGATTACACAGTTCATGGGGTTCACAACCCCATCTTCTGTGTTAATTCTGTCTTCTTTTTTCATTAAAGTTTAGAAGATAGATCAATTTTAATGTGAGGATTTTTCGTTTTGCCGGAGAAATGGGCAAATGGTGTTACATTGTATTCACATAAAGGAATTAGTATTAGATTTGAAGCCAGTTAAACAATCATGAAAGGAAAAAAAATATTTTCTTCCTATCTGCTAAATATTTAAGAGGCTGCTGAATGATCTAAGGTCCCTTTTCGGATTTTAAGGCGACAAGATAAAAATGAGTTTAAATTCTCTAACATTTGCATTTGTGACAGCCAGAATATGAGAAGCACTGTAGAATGCTTGAAGTCCTCCCACGTGCGCAGTGATCACTGAGTCATTGCACTGATCCAAGCCCATTTAGAACATTCACCCCCCCCTATAAACGTTTGGCCCAGCTCAGCTGGGAAATGGGAGCATCACCCACACAACACAAAGCATTTGTCTTTCTCACAGGGTAATCAGCAGCAGTATAAAAAAATAACTTCAGTGCTGAAGGGGTTCTGTTCTGCAGTGAAGAGTCATTGGGGGAACATTGTCTCCAAAGCTGGCTTTGGCTTACATAAATCTTGGTTTCCATAGGATTGTTGGAACATGCATTAGGAACACACTTTGCTGAATGCTGTCCCTTTATGTGTGAATCTTAACACTGCTATTGCATTGAGGGTACAGTAGAAGAGCTCTCTTCTCACTGTTTTAATTGGAGAAATTATGGATGGATAAATGCTGAGTCTGTCTATCTCGCTGGAGAAAAATGGTTTGCGTCAGATTTCAAAGATGTCATACCTTAGCATATTAAGTAATTCATTCTTTGGCACCTGAAATGCTTTGAATGTCTAAAGCTAGTTCTTGATTCACTACAATGTTGTTTTAGTATTAAATATATGTAGAAGCTTTTACTTCCATGGAACTAACTACTTGCTTAAGTATATGGTTGAAAATCTTTTGCTGAATCAGGGCTCATAATAATTTTAAAGTGTAAAAATGAAGTTCAAGTAGATCAGATTTTAGGCTTTCATAAGTAATGTTATTCCAAGCTTCTCTTATCAGATTGCTTGCACACAGTATATACCTGCTGTCATTGTTGCAAAGAACGTGTTGATTTCCTTTCCCGCAAGACTCCATTCAGAAAAATGTTTCAGAATATTTGTGGTACCAGCTAATAATCTAATAATCTAATAATCTAATCTAATAATCAACAGCTTTTTAAGGATGCTGGGTGGTCCAAGGCACATCCTGGCAGAAGCGTCTCCTGTTGAGGTGAATGTAGCCCACTAAGCATCCACACACTACTTATACGTGTTTGGAACATTGCAAGCATAGGAAAGATTAATAACGTTAGAGCAGTCACTGGTGCAATTTCCAATGCCACCGCTGCTCTTGGATAATTCTTGCCAGATGGGCAACTAAAGCAGAGAATAAGAACCAGTTGTTTTTTTGCCTGCTCTTCCAGGGATGATGCGCGTGTCTAACAGAAATCACTGCTATTTTCAGTAGTATGGTTTCTCATTGAATCCTTTTGTTGAACAATGCTTATTATGAAATACTACACACGTCAACTGGCTTTATGCTAAACCGCTACAAAAATTATCGTACTTGAATGACAGCCATTGAAGTACCCCTATGATGAGAATGCACAGATACTTATTCGTCAGATAAGTGAGACAAAATGATTTGGAAATCACGATTGAAAGATGATGACATAGTGTGCTGCTGAATTTCTTTTAGTTTGTTTGTTCATGGTAAACTGCATTTTCTTTTAGCTTTGTATTCTACATAAGTATTTTCTAGTATGGCTCATTTCTAAAGTGGCATTTACACATAAATTCAACAGCTGGGTGTCTAACTGATATTGCTTGAGCATTTGCAAACACTTGGGCATCCAGCTGTGGCAGTGATGCAAGCGAGTTGTTTATGTTCAGTTCTGCATGGGTGCTTCTCAAGATCTGGCTCTCATTCTTATCTAAATGTTCACCAAGCAGCATGTGCAGAGAAAAATCTTTATGGCTGGTAGCAGATACGTTTTCGCATTTGTTTTCAAACTACAGGGAGTCATATCATAGCCACACATCTTTTTTTTTGAAGCAGGGACTCATCCTGCCAGTGTTTTTTGCATCATCCTCAGTACTGAAAATACAAAAGAGCTCCATCATAGTGAGAACCTAAAAGCTGAAAATGTTGTATTGCTCTGGACAGCATATCAATGCTCATTTCAGGAACTGTGAATGTGACTTGTAGGAGAAAAATGTAGGGATTGCAATTAGTTTGCCACATGTGTTCTCTCAGTTCCTCCTCTGTTTTAATGGAGCACCCTCATCTCTACGGAATGAGCTTTGGTAATTATTCTCATTGGCATAACATGCATGAAATGATTCTTTCTCAGCTGCATCTGCACTTCTGTAAATCACATGTACCTGGCTGTTATGCCATGATTTTGAAGAAAAGTGGTTTGATTTTGGTATTTCTATTTATCCCCAAAGTAGAGGGTGTAATGAGTGCAACTGCTAAGCAATATTTCACTCAAAACTGGCAGACAGAAATTAGTTTTCCCTGCTGTTCTGGATGTAATAACCAGAATCAATGCTTTATGTCAATTACAGTATTTTGTGTACTGTGCTCATGTGTAATTTTTTCCTCTGGGACGCTTAAATATGAATGGGGCAGCGGCTGGAGTGCGACTAGAGCCCCTCTCTGAAGTCAGAGGCTGTTTCTCTTTCTTTGTGCTCCTTGTGACCATGGGACCAATGGTTTGGTGTGAATTGTGGCTATTTCTGATGCCAGCTTTGCCGTGACCCCCATGCATTCCCAGGGCAGAGCGCACACCCCTGCTTGGCAGCTGGAGTTTTGGGGCACTGCTGGGGTTAATAATAGGAGGGAAGGTATCATTCCAACAATTCTGACAACTAACTTTCTATGCTGCTTTGATAGTTCTTGTGAACAAGCACAACAAGGGTAGGGGATGCTCTACATTTTCCTAACTCTGCGGCATGAACAGAAAGAACTGGTTTAGTTCAGAAAAGGCTGAAATGAGTCAGGATAAGTCTTCCCAGTTTCAAATTCGTGCTACAGGGAGAAAGGGGACAGCGTCCACTGGGAATACTGGTACTAAATGTTAGTGTCGGAGATTGAGGTTAGACACCAGGAAAGATGCTAATGGTAACATTAATTAAGCACGGGAATAGATTACCTGGGGTTGCTGTGGAATTTTTTTCACTGGAGGCTTTTAAGTTGGTGTTTCCCAGATATCTATTTGGAATGATTTGGGGAAAAATAACAGTAATGGTGCCAGGGGAGGAGGGGAAATGAAAACAGATACTCAAGTACTATATATTTAGATGCTAGTCCTTTAGGAGTCTCCTCACCTTCTACACCTTACTAAGTAAACTTAATTAAATAATTCTTTCCACTTAGTTAAAAAGAATTATTTCTTATTCTACAGGAGAGGAATAAGCTGAAGAGGTGTTTGATGTTTGTGTTTCGTGCCAGTGGACTAAGAAATAATCTTTCCCCATGCAGGTGAAAGCTCTGAGTAGTTGTATACTGGCTCCCAGATGAAGAGAGAAACTCCAGGAATATAAGTACTAAAATGCAAGCTGACTCTCTAGTCTTTTGTAGTGTTTGATCTGCTGCTGAATAGATTGCAACTGCAGGAAATGCTCCTGAAACCTTTGTAGTTCATATAACTGTTGCAGGAGTTTTTCAGAGCAAGTGCTGCTTTCTTCCGTGTAAGAAGCATTTCCAAATTCCCCAGCCAGGTAAAGTGCTGTAATAGGTTGGAATGGAAGGAACGCTTTAAAGAGAGATGCTCGCTGATAATAACTGCGCTAACATCATCTCCCGTCAATTAATTACAGCCTTTGAAGGTGACCGTGCGACCATTAGAGCTCCTGGCAGCTGGAGAGTGAAAGCAAATGAGTCAATGCTGATGGTGTTAGCTTATCCTTTCATGCTCCAGAGGGAGAAAATGTTGCCCTCTCTTCACTCCCTATAGAGATCTTTCTTTTAAAGCATCCCTGGAAATGGGCTGAAGTCACTACGTAATGCTTCAAGAAATCTGCTTATGTCAAGCAGTTTTAAATAAAGTATGGTAAAATAACCTCGCAGCTTTGACTGGGACCGTGCTGTTTAAAATCATCTTTACTCACTTAATGGAGCCAAATGCAAAGAAGGCTGTTCATTTCCATGCTGGCTGACATGTACCATTGCTTACGGTTCATGTGGTCAGCCAAGTTAATGTATCACTGAGTTCTAGCTTTATTTAATGAAGACAGAACTCCGGTATCATCCTTGGAGGCTGTTCTTGGTGTTGAGTTCATACGGATTGTGACTTTAGGGTGATCTCCCCTTGCCTGTATAAATGTTTTAAGAGCTGACACTTTGATAGCCTTGTTTATTTATCTCGGAATATGGAATCACTCCAGAAGGAATTAGTCTCCAGTAATAATGAGAATATAGATTACTGTAAGATTCTTTCAGCATTCATAATGGAAAAAAAAAAAGTGTTACTAGACAGAGAGATAATAAATTATAATGCTTAGATCAGCCACTAAATTACAATTACAATGCTTCCTTTTGAAGTCACTTTTGTCTGTGACTTGAGATAATATAATTTATTTCTGATGGCAGTCATTTGGCATTGGAAGACACATTACTATTTTATTGTAAAAGTGGGTCATTTCACACTGTCGCACACACTGCTGAGCAGGATTTGTTCCCATAGTAAAGGAGGTGGGGGTCAACATTTTGGAGCCATTGCAGCAATTAAAATTAGAAGTTCCACTTAACATTCTTGCGGCTCTTGTATACCAGTTATTATATACCTGTTCCCTGAGTCTGGGGCCATTCAAATGTACCACTTTACAATGATGGGACACTGGCTCCCCTTCATTTCTAAACTGACCGAAGTTGCTTGACAAAATGACCCAGAGCAATCATGCTTCACACCAAGATATAGGCAGGGACTTGCTTTTTCTTGGGGGAAGTCTTGGGGTACAAGCAGAGATCCTCACTTGACCATTCTTTTAATACCTTGTTTATTGTGTGAGTTGTAATTTTCCCCTTTTAAAGTGTTTTTCCTGTGAAAGATCTCGTGCTCCCCAGTTGAAAACTGACTTCATCTCTGAGAAGCTTTTGTTTAGCTTTTCAGATCTTCTAATAAAGGGCTTTCCCTCTGGAATTGACCTTTGGTATGTGTTAAAAATAGAAATGGCAGCTTTGAAAGAAAAACGTGTCTTTCATTCTAAGACAAGAAGTGGCCTGTTGGTTGGTTTTCCTCCTGCATAAATGAATTGGGATATGGAATCATTGATCACGAGAACATCTCTTTGTTTTAAAGGAGGTAAATAATAATATAAGGTGTACATTGGATTGCTCTGTGTTGCTGGGGGTGGTTGTTTACTCTTGTGAGTAAACCTCAGAGGAAAGCTACATCAGAAGCAGGGAGAGCCACCATTAAAAATCACGTCATCTCCTATGCTATACATTTAA
This sequence comes from Columba livia, assembly GCF_036013475.1. Lineage (NCBI taxonomy): Eukaryota > Metazoa > Chordata > Aves > Columbiformes > Columbidae > Columba > Columba livia. The sequence goes on along the minus strand of NC_088605.1, from coordinate 76,034,208 downwards.
ATATAGCAAATGTGACTGAGTCCCATCATTCTCATCTGAACTGCAGTGACATCCAGGTGGTGTTTGTGTCACTGCTTGCAGCTGGACAAGGGTGATAAGCCTTTTCCAGGCATAGGTTCCCTTGATGGCGTGGCTTATGATTTAGTTCATTTCAAAAAACCTCGGTGTTGTGATTGATATCGTATTTTACTGGTGCTGCTGATTGTTTTATTTGAAGCTGTAGAGGAATCTCCATGAACTCGCTGAAGGAACCTGGGAGATGACAACTTGAACTTTTTTAGGCATTTTGTCTCTAATCCTGATGGACAGCCCAGACCCATGGCAAAGGTTGCTAACAGAGTAGGAGCTTTGAAACTTTCCTTTGAAATTCAACTGGCAAATCTTTTTCTTCATCGTTGCTAATGGTCCTGGCAGTTTCACTTGCCATCTGTTTTCCTGCTCCAGATAACATCGAGCTGCATGCTTTCATCCTCGCGCAACCTCGAGACTGCTTTTGGGCACGGTTTTACTTGATGTACTGAGTGTTAGCCAAAGCTGTTCCTTAATGATAGGGGGAAACAGAATTTAAAGTATATTTTGCATTAAGTGGGAGAACAGTAGACTGGAGCTGTAGGTCCTTAGAGCTGATATGTGAGATGGAGCGCACAGCTTTAAAACTTGCATCACACAGTGTTTAGCTATATTGATCAAAACTGATTGAGATTGATGCTACTTCTCATTGAAAGCAAATAGGCACAAATACTCCTAAAATATTTCTTTTTAGAAGATAGGGAATTAAATATTGCACATCAAATAATCTTAGGAGGTCAAGCGTTTTGATAAGACAGGGCAGAATTGTAATTTGGCGCAGTTTTTCTAATAATTTCATGCTTGAAAAGTTACCTGTCATCTTGAATATCCAAAAATATCAGTTCTTCTGGAAGAAGACACGGGTCTAAATAAAGATATTAACAACATTATTCATCAGTGTCCCTTGACTTTCTGGAGTTTGTCCATGTTATCTATGCCATAGAGCAGCGCAAGTTGTTAACAGGTAGCAGGTACTTGCCAAACTCTTCTCTTTAGTGACCAAAAACAGAACCCGAGGGAATGACATATTACTTTCTATTTTCTATTTTGTGTTAAACTCGCAGAGGTGATTTTCAGGTTTATCTTCCCTTATCCTCATTTTATCTATATCCTAACTTGAGTTTAGCATCACTACCTTGTAAACTGCAGATTTTGAAGAATTACCTCATTAGTCTGCTTTCTAACTTACTTAATACTGTATTTCTGTCTATGCTATCACCCTGCAGGGTTTTTTTTTAAGGTCAATTTCTTCCTGAGTGCCTGTAATTGTTTTTAGTGCGTTTCTGTCTAGGTTGGCAACTGGTATATATCAGCATAGCCACAATAGTTCCACTGAGCTAGTCTGCCTATTTTCCTATCCATTTCCTTCCAGCTCAGGGTGAACCCCAGCTGTCTTTGTTCTGGCAAAACTCGTGTTTCTTCTCTGTGAACTTCTGTAGTAACAAGTACTACCGGAATTGGCCTAATTGGAATTTTTTTCCCTTTTAATGTGTATGTTTCAGATGGTAAATACTATCTATAGTTCTAAGGCAACACTTAATCTTATTTGGCAAGTTATTCCTTACGCTGTTGCAATCCCATTAATGCCAAGAGGCTCTTAGGAAAATTGCTATGTAAAATAGAAGTGCTTCTACAACGGTCAATAAGAGATACCCAGAAAAAGAAAGAAGAATCTGGGTATCAGGTAGTGCCATGTGTCGTGTACTAATACTCCATAGGGTAACATGCTGGCTGACATAAGAAAGCATATAGAGGTGTGACCCGCGAAAGGGAAAAAGCTTTTATCGATACAGTCAGGTTCCAAAACTGGAGGAAAAAAAGTACATGCAATAGTCTGAATTACAATAGTTCTCCCTTTTTTGGCCACTTTGAGATGCAGTGTGAAAAGGCTTAAACTGTAAAATAAACCATGATTTATGAGAAGATTGATTTGTCTATAACATAAAATAGTAATTCAATTCTATAGATATCTTTAATTTGTGTGTGTTGATACTCCCTAATTCCTTTGGCCTGATTTACATCTGCTTTTGCATACCTGTGACTATATTCCTCTGAGTAACTAAACAGAAATTAAGTCACAACTTACCTAATTTGTGTGGAACTGTGTTTCCCAGACCATTTTCTTAAGAAGCAAAAAACCCTTGTTTTGGTTTGCTTCTTGACTTGACCAAAGCATTTTCTGAGGGATTAAAATACTGTCGAAAGACATAGATCAGGGTGGTGGTGGTACTGTTCTTTTGTTTGGGTTAACTTCATGGCCTGCTCATTGCAGGAGAGAAATGGGATATCAGCACTTGAGCTGTTCAGAGAGATGATAGTAGTTGTTCCCATGGATATCCCTGGAAACATGGAGAAGATCTTCTGAAGCTGATGTCCTCTGGCTCTTCACATCCTGCGGCCAAAGGACAGGGCAAAGAAGTCAACCACCGGCGGGGAGGAAAGATGTTTTGGGATAAACGACAGGGCAAGCAGTACAGCCTGTGGCTTTTATTTTTCTGTTTTAAATGTAGAATGAAGAAGGTTTCCTGCAGGAAGGAATGGTGAACAATGCAGATGTTCCTGTGGATCCTGAGAATGAGGCTTACGAAATGCCTCCGGAGGTAAATCCGCGGTGGGTTTTGCTGTGGATGCGGGTGGAGGAGGACACGTCAAGAGTTGCACATTTGGGTTCCATCAGCCTGGCACGGGCTGGGGCTCTGAGCTGCACAAACATGGTCCTTTGGGCCAAATCCCCAGAGGCACAGAGCTGGGAACCAGAAAATCCGTTGCTTTTTGCCAGCGAGGGAGTTTAATGGGAAAATACTATGTGTGTTTTCAAACATTTCTGAGTAATCCACAGTAAACTTGTATCTTTTTCTTACATTTGATAGGGAATACGGGGGGAAATTGTGTCTCCATAGATTGCTTTAGTAACTTGGTCATTTATCAAAGCATCGTGCTTTGTAAAACACGATAATTCATTATTATACTCTTAAGTTAATGCAATTATGGGAGTCAATTATTTTGTTGAGTTTTATGAACCTGCTATCTAAAATATTGCTACAATATCTGACACCAGAAAATTAATATCAGGACAGGGCAGTATTAGGGGAGCACACATAATTAGGCTGAAAATGAGAGGATTGGCACTGGATCCACTAAGAGTAGAAGTGGGATGTATGTATTTAAAATATTAGTAGCACTGATTTCTGCTCTCCTCATCAGGAAGAGTATCAAGACTATGAACCTGAAGCATGAGAGTCCTTTCCTTCCTTTATATCTCCTGAAATCCACTGACTACTAAAGATGTCCCATCCTGTACAAGTGCTGAGTTCCAATGTGCCCAGTCGTAACATTTTTTTACAGTTTTTACGGTGTATTTTGAAGTCTTCCATCAGCAATGATTGGAGTATCTGTGACTGTACCCACCTTGTTTCAGCATTTCCCTCCTGCTGAAATAAAAGCTGGTTGGCAGGGTCATTGTTGTGCTGTGGATATTGTGGCTTCAAGTTTAAAAGTTAAAAAAGAAAACATTAAATAAAAACACCTAAGTGTCTACTGCTTATTTCTAACTCTGTACATGTTTTGTTGATAGGCTGTCAGTAATTTGATATTGTTTATGATACAATTTTTATTTGTTTCCTATGACCATTCTTTCTGTGCAGAGATGACTTATTGTGAGAGCTTTATATATACGTGTATGTATTATACATATAAAAAAGTTAACTGAGCATGAACTATGCACCTATAAATATTAGCTGTTGAAAATTTATTGGTTTGTGATGTGTTTTATTAACTTGTGTCTGTAAATAATAGTGTTCAACGGAAGCCAATAAAATGTAAGCCATTAAAAATGCACTTCTGAAATAGTGATGATTTATAACTCTTTCTTTCATCTCCAAAAGCCCACGTTGAAGCATTCGGGCTGTGAGCTTCCTGCCAAGGATAAAACCAGCAAACACAAGCACAGTCTGTACGAAAAACTGGGTGAAGAATGAGGGTGTCGGGGCTGGTACCTCAGCTGGAATAAATTGTTGACAAACTAGATTCACTTGAAGTGCTCATAAACTTTCTGTTGTAAGGAGAACCTGAGAGGGAACGAAGCCATTCATGGGTCGCAGCAGGTGATGAGGAAATGGTGAGGCCCTTTTGAATAATTACTGTTTGGAGGTTGTCAAAGCACTGGGATATACAGGAGGGCTATGGATTAGCTGGAATCAATTTGTCTTGTATAAAGTCCCATTTAGCAAAAGTACAGTCTACTGCCTGTTTTTAGACATGGTAATTTTAGTTATTATCTTGCCTGGATACTTTTCCATATAGTAAACAAATGTAAAAGTGAGATGTTTTTACTTCTCTCATGTTTTATCATGTTGTTTTGGATGAAACATTGCCTCTAATCTGAATGGTACAGTGATTTTTGTTGAAGATTCTCCAATCCTGAGTTGGGATTTGGTACTTCCCTCCCAGGCAGTCTTTGCAGTGTTCTGGGCCGCGGTTCTGATGGTGTGAACATATTGGTTTCGTGGTGCTTAGAGAACCACTGCTTCAATTTCCCATGTCATCTGCCAGTCCCAGCCGCATATTCCTAAGGAAGTTCATTTATTTCACAGCAATTGCCATCCGTCTGGTTTTTTCCAAAGCAATTGAAAATCCCCTTGATCATTTCAAACAGCTTACAAATATTTTTTCATGGGTAGTCAAATTGCTTGATGGAGCCTCAAGCCCTGTGCTCTTCTGCAGAAATCTCTCACGATAACCTGCAACAAGCCACTGACACTTTGCAGTCTCCTTCAACAGGCAGCGTGTCAAAAGCATCTCCTGACTTGGACATCTTTGAACAGCACTGCAAATAGCAGTCTAAGTACAATATGTATTTCCGTTGTTCTTTTTCTCTTCCACAGCACACAGGTCTCAACTGCTCTATCGTTTCTCTACCAGGGAACCAAATTAAGCTGTTGCATGTTGCAAATAAGCCGTGCACTTCTTAAGTATGCTGTGGAGAGCAGTATGGTGTAAAAACCGGTAATAAGAATAAATTGGTTCCTGAGACTGGCCCATTGTCTGAACATGTGGCAGTTAACTGTTTTCTTTCCTAGGTTAACACCATCAAATCATTCAGAGCTGTCGGGTCGTTCAGAACGTAGCACAGGTTTAGTTCTTGTGCCTGTTGCAAATGTGCCCTCAGATGGCCCCGAAAGTCCCTGGGACCCCGGTTGCTATGGCAGCACAGTGTGATGCGCTGCTCTGCTAACAACCTGCTGCTTAATTAGAGTCCTCAAGGGACATACGACCATCCTTTCCAGGTAAACTAAATGCCAATGTCTTATCTCCTGCAGTGCTATGGACACTGACGCATGGATTGCAAATATCAGATTTGTGTTGGATGCTAAAGCTGAACTACATAAATACGGTTGTATTAATTTTTTTAAAGTGTCTGTCCTGGCTGTTAAAAAACCACTTCTTCTGTGGTGGTAACATTTGCTCAAGCAATGTCTGCCAGACAGGAGTATAGCTTGGAGCCCTCTTTTCCTTAAGAGCCTAGATTTCAACTCAAACTGAAAGCAATCTTCTGTCCTCAAATTGTGAGTTATAATGAGACTCACCATACCCCAGTCCTCCAGGGAAAAAACACTTGTTGCCTCTTTTTTTTACTGTTTTGACAGCTTTAATTGGTCTTATAATAGTTCCTAATTAGGAACATGGTAATAATGTTGTTATTACTGTAAATCATGATATTGGTTCTGTGTTACATGCCTTTGGTGTAGTGACTTTCAAGTGATGTGTTGCAGTCCATACGGATGCGGTGAGTTTCCAGTTCTTTTCTGTGTCCTTTTATGGAGAAAATAACTGCTAAAACCTTTTATTCTTGGTGATGCTCCAGGGCTCTGATCCCTTCCTCACTGAAAATAAAGGGAGTTTTTCCCATTGCATTCCATGGATGTTGATAATTCCGCATAGAACTCCAAGATGGCAGAGACGAGATGATCACGTTCCCTCTGCAAAATATGCAAGAGTAGCAAAAGTAGCAGAAAAACAGAGGTTACCATAAAATCCCACAGCTAAGTCCTCAACAGGACTAAATTATCTGATACTTTTTGGTCCTTGGCTTGGGGCTTTCAGTATTACTGGAAGGTACGCTAATAGTTTTCTTCATGGGGTATTATCATTCTGCTTAAGTATACGCAGGTCTGAACTAATAGCATCAGTTTTCACTAAGCAGATTTGGTCTTGAGTTATGGTAACCAAAAGCAAATGAGGTCTTGGCCTTTCGTATCTCTATACTGCATTTTTAATGAAAAATATCATCTGTTTAACTGCAGACATAAACAACATTTTCAAGCTTTCCTGACATTCACCGTGTAGCTCCGAAGGTTCCTCTGATCTAAAAAAGGCTGGCAGATGGAGAAACAGCAGGTGGAACCTCAGATGAGACAGCCAGGAGGTAACAAACAGGGGAGGAAACTGGGTCAGATGAGATTTCTTCCACTTTGGAAGAAATGCTTTGAAAATGCTTCCTCGGGTGGAGGCATAAAAGTGGGGTTTCAGCATTTTCTATTAATATTTGCAGCTCCGAATAGGTCAGTCTATCAGCACCTGATGCACCTATAGGTTACGTTTCTGTGGAAAAAGTGAATGTCTGAGATTTGTGAGTGTGCTTTTCTCAGCTCCAACATAGGAGATCTCTCTACAAGAGGCCAGAGCACCCATGCATTTCTGATTATTAGCTTGAGATGTAATGAGAACGTTGTCAGGAAACTTCTTTCCTTTTTCTCTCTCCTCTCCATTTGTTTTGTTTTTGTTGTTTCCACTAATCTGCTATATTTTCAGAAGGTCTCCATTGCTGAATGTCAATTTCATTGCAAAATCTTATTCCAGCTGTTGTGTCTTTTTTGCCATCTAATGTACCACAAAAACAAAAGCAATTGACTGGGGAGCGTTCTAGGTTAACACATACAAAACAAAGTATAAAAGCCGATTTTATCGGTCTCCCGCAGAGAAAAGGGAATCGTGCAATGCCCATAGGACTGTTATCCTCTGTTGTTTATCATTGTGAATTGCAGTTGTCAAATTCTGCGAAGCCTTGCAAAAATAACAAAGATGATCATCTAGTGCTAGTGTTTAAGAGGAGAGCATCCTGCTGAATCGCTCACATTGCACGCCTCCCCAAACCAGAAAAATCTGGCAGGGAGCACCCTTAGCAAGAAGACAAGACAGTGCTGTTGAGTAAGAGAGGACAGACGTGTAAACAGTGAAAATGCAGAAGACAACAGTTTACAAATGGCACGTAATAAGGGCAAAAAGAAATAAAATCCGTTATCTCAGTCCAGTAAGTGGCAACTTTTGTTAGCGAAGGAAGGTATTAGCAGCAATCACAAGATGCTTGAAACAAAACTCCTAGTTATTCAGCCCCCTCTCTCCAAAGCCGAGCTCCCTGCTGGCCCAGATCACAGTATCACAGTATGTTTGGGATTGGAAGGGACCTCAAAAGATCATCTAGTCCAATCCACCTGCTGGAGCAGGAACACCCAGGTGAGGTCACACAGGAACATGTCCAGGTGGGTTTGAATGTCTCCAGAGGAGGAGACTCCACAACCCCCCTGGGCAGCCTGGGCCAGTGTCTGTCACCCTCACTGAGAAGATCTGCAGCAGGACTGTGGTAGATTTCATCAGAATAATTGGATGTTCTTAGGTGGGAAATAAATGGAAGTGAATTCAAAACCTTCCATTTTTTTATCGTACTCAGTTTTGTGAAAGCTCAATGCATTCAAATATGACGGTAGTTCCCGTCTGTGACAGCGTGCACGGAGGCAGCTGTTGTGCGCTAAGGGGACAGATCTCCCGTATTAACGCATTTCATGGACAGATGGGCTTTTCCTGATTATAATCTGTTTACTGCCAACTGCACCTGACACAGGCCTGCTTTGTGGAAAACATTTGAAGAAAGGAATTGTCCTCTCATGTTTTCAAATTCAATGCATTTTAGAACGTCTGAAACATGATTTTATACATCATCAGGAGGACACCATCCTGGATCACGTTGGATACTGATTTTCTTTCCTCCTATTTGTTCATGTTGCTTTGGGTGCTTTTCAAAGTATTTGCCCTTAGAAGAGTGTTCTATGAGTTTGTGTTTGTGCATGTATATAAAAGTATACATATATGTTTTTTAATGGATACTCTGTGTGTTTGTGCACTTACATGGGTATGTATGGGCATTGCCATTAAGTACTATAAAGAGCTACTATTGTAATAATGGTTTTCATTGCGGGCATTATCCCAAATTCAAGGAATGCATTTTTAAGGCATTTAATATAAATACTAGCTGAAGCATTTAAAATAATCCAAATCTTAACCTCACAATTAACAGGCCAAACCTGTATTAGAGTTTTGCAGGTATAACCCCATAACTCTGCAAATCTAGATGTGGCTTATTTTAGCTCTAGCACAGGGTTACCAACATTGTTTGGTCTCTTACACTGAAATACGCGATGCTAACAAAGATGCACCATTGCTACCACACTTCTGGACTGGATGTCCTTGCTGATACAGCTCCATCCACTGAGAATTGTACTTATTCTCACTCATGTTGCGTTTAATGCTCCTTCAGGGGCTGAAGCATTTGTCATGGTGCCGGTTCCACTTGACTGAGCGTGATAATAAAAGCAGCAAGCCCAGCATTGCCTAGTTACACTGTGGGTTTCTTGGCAAACCTCTATTACGTGGGGTTGGCCTTCTGGTCCCAGGTACAGTGTGGTTTTTCTGAACCCCTGACTGCCAGTGGGATGTTGGGTCCTACATGGCCATGAACAAGCTCTTTATGTAAACCATCATGTTAAGTCAGGGAAATCTCCCTCTTTCTTGTGAATAGAGAAGCTATGCAAATAAAGGGGTTTATCTTTATCCTTGAATATACAGCTGGATAGATGAGAATTGGCTGAGGGAGGAGTGCTCTTTGGGGAGCAACGGCATTTAACATGTTGATAAATTGCCCATCTGTTTTCTCTATTCAATCACTTTGTCTTGTCTTATTATTATAATACGTTTTACAAGGTTGCTGGAGAAAAGGTCGTTGCCTGTTCCATGACTGTTCACTTGCTAGTACAACAGGACCCCAGATATTCCTGAAACGTAAGTGAAATAAGAGGGTAATACCGTTAAACTAGAGCTTCATGAGTCAAGTGTGCTGCCTCTGGACATCCTCTTGAAATCTGCAGGAGAACTTTTGCATAAAGTGGATGCTTTCCAGAGGTGAAAAGTGTTGTTTTGCTGTTTCTTCAGTACCTGTAAAGTATTTCACCTCTGTCTTCTGCTCTTGTCTCTGGGATGGGCATGAAGAAGAGTTGCCATTAGAAAATTAAATGAATGGGCAAGTGCAGCTCCTACAGCACCGCAGCACAGCAAGGGCATCCTTTGGTGATGCAAGATACAGAGGCAGACTTTAATTCAAATTCCTTTAATTGTTGTGGTAGGAAAGCCACCCCAGCTGAACTTATGACCCCAACTGTAAACCAGAAATAACCGTACTTGTAAAGTGCTCACAGATCTGAGATGTGTTCCTGCTTCCAGTTCTGAAGCTAATCTGTTGTCCTTGACTAATATGGACATAATATGTCAGAAGATGATAAAGAACTGGAAATGAATTTGTAGCTGGTTGCCACAGTTTGATGTTCCTTTTCCTCTGTCTTCTCCCATCATACATTTTTGTCTTTTTCCAGGGCTGAATGGCCATCTTGACCTTAAGAAACACAGCACAAGATCAAGACAACTGACCTGGAAAGTGTGAAAGAAGGAGACTGCAGGCTCTCCTGTGCCATGCAGGTATTACTAATGAAGTGTCCAAGTCATATTGTTTATAGAAGGTTGACTTACAAAAAAAAATTACCACAAGTTTTTTCAGTATCCCATTTCTCCTTCTACTGGTGGAAAAGATGAACAGCAGGTCTTTTCCTCCAACTTCACAATATAAGCTGAAAGCAAAGAATGGGTTTGCAAACATGTAAAATGCAAAAATTATCAGTTTTCTTTCTTCCCTTCTCCCTTTTGTCCTTGTCTTTCTGCTGATCTTCTAGTGCTCAATTACAAAGCCAAAGATGTGTCGGCTATCAGGCCGTAACCTTGCACATCCCTAATTCCCAGTGGAATCTCTTTAAAGACACAACATCCAGAAAGTGTAGGGTCAGGGCAATTGGAGATGTGCTGATGTAAAGAACAACTATCTGCCTTTTTTTCCTCTTCCATTTATGTTACTTTCAGACTAAACGGTTATGAATCTGTTAATTTTTGTGGGTATATTACTAGATAATAAGTAGGTAGCTTGGCCATCCGGAGGGAAATAAAGCAACAGAGCTAGAGAATGGAAACCAGCATTGCAGTGGCTTCTCTGTAATTATTTCTCTGTATCAGTAATTCTAGTTACCCATGACAGTGAAGTGAGTTTGGATTTGCAGAGCCAAGAGGGAACCTTGAAATAAGAGGCCCAGGTGAGAACCAGGTGTGAACAGGCACTGGAGAAGCAAAATCCATATTTAACTGTAAGGACAATTAAAAGTCATACACACCTTAGTGTCCAGATTTAATTATTCTGCTTATTGCAATCCAAGTAGTTTATTTTCATGCTTGTCAGTCTGATTTCCTTCCCCAGAAAGGAGACTAGGGTCACCTTGCTGTTGCCTTTGAGTTGCACTTTGTGCAGTACTTTGCTATTTAGAAATCCTTAAAGAAGTTGAAGTTTATAAAGCTGTAAGGTTTCAAAACAAAAAGGAAATCCACACTTGTATTTCCTAAACCACTTTGCAGCCTTTTTTATTTTCTGCTAAATGAGATTTTGGCAAAAATCACTCTATCCTGTGAGGGATTTAAATTTGGATGGAAATTTCTAAGATTTTTCATGTTACTTCTAGCACCACTTACTCTAGTAAAACCTTTCTAGTATTTCTACCTTGCAACTGTCTTTAAATCGTCCATGGTACTATCTTGATGGTAATGTCTTAAACCTACCCTGCAAATTCTAGTCTGTAGATTTATCATTGCTATTCTTTTACATTAATTACCGCCCCTCCAGCTTCTGAGGGGAATGGGGAATCTTGAAAACCAGCATCATTCTTCAGGGCCACGTCTGAATATACTTTTAAAACCCTACCAAGAATGTTGTGTGTCACTATTTATGTGCTGTTTTCAAACAGGTTACAGACAGGTACAACCTTTGGTCCAAGTGTGTTTCCAGGAAGCCAGGGTTCCTGTGCTACCACCTCGAACACTTCACCTGTGTCTTGAAATAGCATCTTTTTGTGGATACTTTTAAAAACCTGATTGCATAAATTTCTGGCTCCAGAGATGTCAGGACACAGGCCGGTGTGATGGGGATGGCTAGGAAGATCTTCTTTGATTTCGGAGGAGGTTACTGACCTTGCAGCCTGCCCAGTACTTAAGGGCACTCACACCACAGAGACAGCTC